>NC_088605.1:60627683-61227683 GCF_036013475.1 Columba livia
CTGCTACAGCTTTGCAGAAAGCATTTTACCCTTTGAGACCACAAAGTCTTGAGGCACTGTGAAGACTGAAAAAAAAAAAAACAAACAAAAAACCACACAGAAAACAACAACAACAAAAACAAACAAAACCAAACAAAACCCCAAAACAAATACAAGCCAAAACAAAAAAACACAAACCAAAATAAAAAAATGAAAACAAACCCTGCACTTGAATGAACCACTTGGGTTCACCACTACCAAGATTATCAGTTACATGTTGAATATGCTTTTCCTTGAGCGTAATGTCTTTTCTTTGTCTTTAGATCAAAGGAGCCAAAGACAGAACATTATCCTATGTTGCAAAGACTGACATGTTTTTTGGGTTTTTTTTCTGTTTTGATCAGTACACGAAATAAATAATTTCCATCAGGAAAATGAAGCACCTTTTGGTTTTGTACTAGTAGCCATGATATTTTGCATGTTAAAGCAAACCTTTAGTCCAAAAGACGCCACTGGTGTGGTTGCAGTAAGTGCCTATGGTACGTAAAGAGATTGCCTATGTCTCCATTAAAATATTTTCAGTTTTGAACTAGTGCTTATAGAAAAAAATACATAAAGTTTCTTCTGCATATGATTTCTAAAACCACAACACTTTTTTTTTGATGTTTCCAAATAATAGGACTCAATTATGTTGTATGGTAAAATGAAAGTACAAGTTATCCTCTGTGCTCTTGAAAAATGGACTTATGATATTTCCCCAAATGCACTAGTTTATTAGCTTTATATAGAACAAAGCAGATAATGAAGGAAGGTATGGGCTAAATCCCAAACCACAGGTGAGTTCACTGTGATGAGTATAGAAATTTCTAGTCAGCAGCTGGTGAGTCACTGTGACTGATGTGCCCACAAAAACATAAATGAGTAAAGCTAAGAGTGTTGCCTCAAGTCCCTGTGCCAAAATGGATGCGTTGGCAAAGTCTGTGCATGCTAGACATAATATTGACCAAGTTACATCAACAAATATGACAAGACTTTAGCTTCTGATACAGTTGAGGCGTAACTGGTACGAGTTATGGGCTAAGGACAGCCTAAAGACTGTACAGTGCCAAGGACAAAATCAAGAAGAGCAAAGGCCATCACATTAAGAATAAAGAAACACTGGTGGAGAAAAAGTATGAAATCAGCTCACTGTTGTCTTATGGTTGGAGATGTGCCTATAATCATGCATCCCAGAGTGCTCACAAAGTCTCATTTGTAAACACTCTGTCCAACTTTATCAGAATAGAAATAGTATGAGTTGACTCATCTTGGTATCCTTCCTCAGAAGGATCTACTCGTCTTGTTTCTCTCCTGTGATGTACCTAATCTTGTACCTACTAAGTCATTGAGCTGGTATAACTGAGACCAAGTAGCTTCACATCCCAGGAGAATTACCAGTCTTTACCTGAATGAAGTCTAGGTATAAGAACAATGAAATGTTGCCAGTTTTCATAGAGATACTCAGATTTTGACAGAATTCAAGATGAAATCAGTAACATATGACTGGTGTCCAAAACAGAACTGAAGATTCTAGAAACAAAACCCATTTGGATCTTTGAAATTGGAGGGATTATTGGTACTCCTAATCAGAATACTAAACAGCTTTGTGACCAGAATTCCATTTTTTGGTTGCATTGGTTTTTTATTTTTGAGGTTTATTTGGTTTTGGTTTTGTGGTGTTAGTGTTTTTTGTTTGTTTGTTTGTTTTTTGTTTTTCCTTTATCTTGTGTTTGCAATCATACTTAAATTCACCATATTCTGACCTTTAAAAAAATTGAGAGGAAGCTGTGCAAGACTGTTAAAGTTATATACAATACAAATGTTAAAGGGGATAAAAAAAAAAAAGGCACAGATTTTTGCTTCCCCAAGCAGCCTTTACTGCTGTGATACTGATAACATATCCGCACCCTGTTGAGTGGACATCAGCTATGTAAACAGATGTTCTTGGAGAGAAAAGGAAGTGTTGAATAGCTGACTTATTTTGTTGCATTTCTGCTTAAAGTGACAGTTTTGGGTTTAAAGGGTGGTTGCCATGACCAGCAAATCCAGTCAGGCTTTAAGTGCAGCCAAATGCAATAGAAACTCTCAACTTTACACTTTTGCCCTAGAGATAACTCTAGGTCGATAGCTATTTTCTGAGTTATATGGGGCTAATAAGGAATGTGTGTGTAGATGTTGAAAGATTGAATTGATACCTCTGGAATCAATTGAGGTGCTTTATAAAATATATTCTTATTAATGTGTTTTGTTTTGTTTTTTAATAGCACTAAGATTGTGGCAAATCTCACCAACTTCTGAATGAAATTTAACTGCTGGCTTTCAGTGCACTAAGCAGAAGTAGCCTTTTGAGGCACAAGGACCAAACCAGCATGTTTGTGACATAGACAATCAATACTCCTGTACTTTATTACAACTTTGTTGTAATAAAATAAGGTGTCATCTTATAAATATGACAGATGTCACCTTGGTTGCTTGCCAAAGTTAGGATTTATTTCAGGTTGAAAACAGATTTGTGGGTTTTTTTGTTTGTTTGTGTGTGTGTGTGGTGTTTTTTGTCTTTTTTGTTTTTTTTTTTTTTCTTTTTAAAATGCCTGCATTTAGAAACAGCATCACACAGGCAAATCAATGTACAATTGTGTTAGGTCTAAATAATTGAGAAACACAGGAAATATTACTGTAGGCAGCCCTTGAACATACTACAGGAGAAACACCTTCTGCATATTCAAATGCCATGCCTGATAGCTTCTCAGTTTTGGACCCTTACAGAAGAATGTGTTTATGCCTTTTTTTGTTTAACTAAGGGAGTCCTAAGTAAGTGGTTGAAATAGCACAGGGTGGGTTCATTCTGCCACACAATGCTGATCAGGAGTCTATTTAAATGGCTTAAAGTCTCGGGGAGGGAGAGGGGCAGACAAAGCCCAAGCTGCATTTTGAATGTGAATGCTGAAAACTTTGTCAGCATTTTAAAATTAAGTTTCATCTATTCATGTGTTAAGACTTCAGGGAGATGAATAAGGCCAGCTGAGGAACTGATTACCACCTCTTGCTACATTTTTTTCTTTTTTGCTGTTCATGTAGCCAAGCTGACACGGCCCCTGCTGAAATACTTCTCTCTCGTGATACATGTATCAAAAACGAATAGCTGGGATGGTTGATCTTGTGCCTTTCTTGTTCTGCCACACGCTTTTACTTCGAACCACATGTCATTAATAGAACTAATGGGATTTTGGCATGGAACCAAAGGGGTGGGAGGGAGGTGGGGGGGGACTGGGGGAGATGGATGGGAGCGAGATGAACTACGGAAGAGAAGCGCTGCTGCCTTTCTGTGCACTAAGGCGATGTCAGGTTTATCAAGCTTCTCTTTAGTCCTTCCTGACAGGACTGGAGGCACTTCTCTATACGTGTGTGTCTCATGCATTCATGAGCCTCTTTGACAGTCTTGCATCTTTTGTTAGGAGCTGAAAATGCAGATCGTTGCTCTACCCTTCCCTCAGCTGCCATATGGCTTTGTGGAAAGGGGCCCACAAAGGCAAGAGAGGGAAGTTAAAAAAAAAAGGGGGGGGGGGAGGGAAGGGGACGAGGAAGGGGGAAGAAGAAATGAAACTACCAGCAGATGAAACTGATTTATTTTCACCATTAGGGAGCAGGGGGTGGAAGCCTGTTGGAATATAAAACCTTCTTGCAGAGCAGGCAAACAGGCTGCCTGCATGACAGCTCTGGTTCGTGTTAAAAAATAACATGGCTTTGAAAATAGAAACACCATTGTTTTGCTTAACTACTGTAACAAATTCATATGAAATGGAATGCATCATCTAAAGTGAAGCAACTGCCAAGGTTGCAGACTTCTATTTTTCTCCCTTGTGTGCAAAAGGTAAAAACCAAGAAACCCAAATGCTACATAGGTGCAACAATTTGGTACCACTGCATATTTTTCTAAAATCTCTCAAAATATCTTTGGTCTAGTCTGCATTTTTGTGAAGCTAAACCATTCCTAAAGTAAGCAGCAATTAGAGCACTTCATATAATTGCTTTAAAAACAAACCAAAAATGTACTTAAGAGAAAGAAGTTTGGTATGTTATTTCTTTACTTATTTTACTGTGGGTCCTTGCTTTACAAAACACTAAATAAAATCTTTAAAAGAAATACAAGGCATATGCTGTGTATTAGATAAATTAGGCATTCTTAGTACACCAGGTTTGCATTCCATGCTGATATAAATAAGCACAACTATGGATTTAAGCAAATTCTATTTTTCTAACTGTAGATTGTATGGGGTAAAAAAAGCTATAAAACATTACGTAGTTTAATGTATTATAACTAGCAGTTAGAGTAATTAGTAGTAACTGCTTTAATGAATTTGCTTCCTTGTTCCTCTCTATCTTTTAATTTTAATATGAATTTCAGTGAAGACATGCCTTTAAAACTTTTCATTGTATGGAGGAGGATTTGGGTATATTTTCTGAGGTGTTTTTTTGAGATTCTCTTCAAGCAGATACACAGCATGTGATTAACTTTACAGAAGTGTGACTCTTTGGTTTCAGCAAACCCAAGAGTGGGTAAATGATCCAAAATATTGCTTAATCAAGAATTAGGTGCACAGATTCTACACTTAATTCAATTATGTCCAGAACAGTGTTTTGATTTAACTCTTTATTTAACTGTTTCTCAAAACTTTTTTTTTTTTTTTTTTTTAATACAATAGTTTAAATCTGTACTGAGTTCTGTTCTTCTGCATGTTTGGAACCTGCTCTTTCTCATGTGAATATTTTTTATGTATGAAAAAATTCCTGAGCAAAATAATATACTCTTTGATCTTTTCCATTTGGTACTTGTGGATGTCTAATCACAGACTTTTCAAGTAAACATCAAGAATACCTTTTACAGGCTGTATTGGCAATTGTACATGTCTGCTGGTGAACTTCCATGTTGTTATATGCCTGCAGAACTGGAACATTATGATTTGGAAGAGTGGGCTTTAACTGCTGTCTCTGCAATTCTATGCTGAAAGTGTTAGTCTTTCTAGTCTCCAATGCAAATTGGTGTATTTTTATTTCTCCTTTCCTGAATGTACCAGGCACTCAGCCTTGTTAATGACAGCAAAAAATAGTTGAGCATTTATCATGCAGCTGTATACTGCAGTATGTACCAGGTTTCTATTCCTTTGTTCAGCTTAAATATTTATCCAAAGCCCACCGCACTTCTAGCCTGCACACCTATATTATCCATGGCTGAAAAGCCAGTGAAAGCCAGGACTTCACAGAATCACAGAATGTTAGGGATTGGAAGGGACCTTGGAAGATCATCTAGTCCAATCCCCCAGCTGGAACAGGAACACCTAGATGAGGGGACACAGGAAAGTGTCCAGGCAGGTTTTGAATGTCTCCAGAGTAGTAGACTCCACAACCGCTCTGGGCAGCCTGGTCCAGTGTTCTGTTATCCTTACTGAGAAGAAGTTTCTTCTCAAATTTAAGTGGAACCTCTTGTGTCCCAGTTCGAACCCATTACCCCTTGTCCTGTCATTGGTTGTCACCGAGAAGAGCCTGGCTCCGTCCTCGTGACACTCATCCTTTATATATTTATAAACATTAATAAGATCACCCCTCGGTCTCCTCTTCTCCAAGCTAAAGAGACCCAGTTCCCTCAGCCTTTCCTCATAAGGGAGATGCTCCACTCTCTTCATCATCTTTGTTGCCCTGTGCTGGACTCTCTCCAACAGTTCCCTGTCCTTCTTGAACTGAGGGGCCAAGAACTGGACACAATATTCCAGGTGTGGTCTCACCAGGGCAGAGTAGAGGGGCAGAGTCTCTTGACTTACTAACCACCACCCTTCTAGTACACCCCAGGATGCCGTGCTGGCTCAAGGTCATCCTGCTGCCCACCAGGACGCCCAAGACCCTTTCCCCTACACTGCTCTCTAATAGGTCATTCCCCAACTTATACTGGAACCTGGGGTTGTTCCTACCCAGATGCAATACTCTACACTTTCCCTTGTTATATTTCATTAAATTTTTCCCTGCCCAACTCTCCAGCCTGTCCAGGTCCCGCTGGATGGCAGCACAGCCTTCTGGTGTGTCAGCCACTCCTCCCAGCTTGGTGTCATCAGCAAACTTGCTGATAGTACACTCTATTCCCTCGTCCTATTTTCCAGTGCTTCCTGGTTATCAAGAGAGCGCATCTTACAGAAGCGTAAGAAATGTGAGGAAGAGACTGTCCTTGTTTCTGGCTAAGGAAATGACATAAGTGGTAGATTCACTAAAATATTACTACTTGGGTTGACAATGATACAAATACCTTATTGCTACCTTCTTGCATTCTGGTAGTATCTAGAGTGTTGGACTGAGGTTTGATTGCTTTGAAGCTTGGAGCTGGGTTATTTGTAACTCACAAATACTCTCTCAGCTGCAAAGTACTCATGAATATTTTCATTTATGCATGGACTTCTTGCAAACATCTAAAATTTCTGACAAGAACTGGCTTATTCATCACATTCTTACTCATAATGCTTTAGTCATCCACAGAACAAGAGACAACCTGTGAATAGCAAATACCTTGATCACTATGTATGGTATTTGTAGCTTTTGTCACCAATCTGAAATCAACTCAAAATTGGAGTCCAATGAAAGAATAAAATCAGTGGCAAATGTTAGTCATAACAATCTACAATTAATAACATTTACAAGTCTTTGCTCATCATCAATAAACACATTTTAAAAATAATTTTTTCTATATTCCTCATCCATTCAAAATTTTATTTGATGTTCCTTATGCCTTAAGGAGCATGAATGAAATAAGAGGCAGCATGATCAGGGTTCAACATATGTTTATAATATTCTGTGTGGGAAGACCAGCCATGGCCCGGAACAACTGGTTTTTATTCTGTTAAAACTTTCTTTTGTGTCAGCTTTCTTCAGAAACAACAAAGCTGCCAACTTCAAGGGTGAAGCACATGAGAGTAGGAGACAATTTTGTGAACAACTTCCTCCAGACTACAAAAACCCCTTCTAAATGAATGACTGCAAGTGTGGTTATGGATTTCACTGTTTTCAAAGGAGAATGAAAGCTCATGTCTTCAGTTTAGTATCAGAATAAAAACTGAAAAGGACAGAGAATGAAATTGTCCCATTCACTGTTTTGGAGAAAGAAGGGAGCACACCACAGCCTACCTGGCTCTTTCTAGTACAGAAATTATAATTTGTAATATACTTTGCGCTACTTACATACTTAATCCCAAACAGCAAGATGTTTTTGAGCTGTTGCCTAATTCTGAAACCCTCTCACTGTAGGTCCTTTGTTTTCAGATATTTAAAATTCTCAAGTTCCATTGCTATCTGGACAGCAAAACTCTTGGAAGGGTTTGCACAATTCAGCATCTCAGGTTGAAATGCAAGATCTTCTGCCTGTCTGAAGACCACATATTGATTGGAAGAAAATATTCAGCTTTCACAGGCAATACTAAAACTTAGACTCCCTGGCTGGAGGAAAAATTCTCACAAATTAATTTTAGACTAATCAAAAATGATCAGCAATTGAAACTTTTGAGCAGATACAATTAGTACTTTGGACTGGCAAGGAAACAAAATAGCTTGACCATGTCCATCTGGTTAAAGGATTCCACCAGACAGGGGGAAGATAGGGGAACAGTAGAGCATTTTGGATACCAGACTCTCCTGCCTGGCTTATTTACTTTTTTTTTTTTTTTTTTTTTTTTACATTAATCACTAGAAAAAACACAGAACTTGCACTGAAGAGGAAGGGGAATGTAAGATGTGCTCTCAAAAGAGTTTCCTAGGCATTCATGCTCCAGTTAATTATTTCTCTTGTGCAAAGTGTGACAGTCTCAACAGGAGGAATAAAAAGTGCTTCTTTACAGCAATTAGAGCTGTTCCTTGGAGGTGTGGGTTTGAGTTCTGCTTTGCTGATGAGAACATTGTGTATGGGACTCTTCACCCCACTGGAATACTTCAGCAAATGAATAAAACAAAAGTGGATGGAAGCGTAGGAACACGAAGAACACCACCACTACCGTTGCTGGCTGTGATATTTTACAGAAAATGGCTCTTTGTTTTTGTGTTTTGAAGTTTTGTTGTTTTTGTTGTTTTGTGGTGGTTGTTGTGGGTGTTTTTTTGTTGTTGTTCTTGGGGTTTTTGTTGTTGTTGTTTTTGTTAAAGACCATAGACACTATGGCACAAGTGCCTCCAGTATTACTTGACAAATGTGTAAACACTTTTTGTTTGGCAGAGCTCAACACAAAAAAGCTCAAACATGTGATTAGAAAAACTCTGCTTTAGAGCAGTTGTACTGAATTAACCAGTCTTTTTTTTTTTTTTTTTTTTTCCTAATTCTGCTAAATTGTCAAGGTTAAAATGGAAACCAAAACAAAAAATTCTGGAGGAAGGTTTTAAAACAGTCATACTCACTTAGTATACCTTCATGCATGAGTCATTACCTACTTCTACCTTGGCAGGACTGCAGTGGAGCTGTTGAACACTGAATAATGAGATGCAGGCTCCAACCTCAACATCTGTAGTGACCAGAAGGGCAAGTCTGATCACACCCTAGATCTCTCTGCTCTGTATCTCTGAAAGTTGTAGCCTCCATGCTGGCCTTCAGATGCCAGGAGGTCAGATGGCTATTGTTACAGCAATGCCTAAGCTCTTGCTTGGAAGCTATTTTCAAGAGCGGAATACAAGAAAAAGAGTATTGAGGCATTACCCTTCTAGTAGTATATCAATTCACATAAACTTTGTCATCTAGACCTTTTCAACTAGCTTAATCTCACTAACTTTGTTTGCTTTATAATTTTACAGAAAGATTATAACAAAAAATGAACACTAGGACACTGATAGATATTAATGCTATCATCTACAAAAAGAGAGACACCATTCTAGCTCTGTCCACATGTGTTTTTCAGAAACAGAATACCACAACTGGTTTTTGCCCATTTTAATGATTTGAAGGACTGATGTGCACATTCAAGATGTTCTCTAATAAAACAAGTACAGACAAGCTCTGAATAAAATGTACAGATTATATAAAACTATGCAGGCTTACTCAAATCAAGTAAAACTAAAGAGTTTTAGAAAGGGTTATTAAACCAAGATCTAACAACAGCATGCTAGTTTCTGTTTATAAATGTTAGACAATGTACATGTAAAGGATTAATTTGAAATCCTAATATGTGGGGCTGGGACTTAAACTGATCCAGAAATTATTGTATCTTGCTTATTGTAAGTATCTGTCCAGTGTACACAGAAATGGGAAAGCGTGGATAAGAATAAACGAAGGTGGGATAAACCAGCTTTTGGACAGATCCTGCAGTAGATAAGAATAACACGAATGGAAAACTTGAACCAGCACACCAGCAATGTCCTGTGTGCAGAAGACTTTTATTTTTTTTTAGCTTTATTTGCTCCTGTACCACTTTGTGTGTAGGTTGATCTGATTAGTGAGCAACTCATCTTCTTTCCTCACTTCTAGTGCTTGTTTTTACACCTCAGTACATAGAATCAATGTAGAAAGTACTTTGGAAGTGTGCATCTAGTGGAACCACTACATTATTTTTCACTAGACTTAAGCTGCCTGTTTTTACCCACTGCACTGTTTTTGTTGGATATTAACAGGAAATCTGTTGCTGTGCACCTGTTGAAAGGAGCAAACTGTCTCAAAGACACTTAAGCAAATGGCCCAGGACACTCAAACCCTCCACCATTCCAGATGGAGTTGTAGGGATGCCATTTTGCAGACTACTGTAAAGTCCCTAAAAATCACAGAAAATGTAAATTTTAAGACAACATTATGAAAGGCTAGTTCTGAAGAAGCTTATATGTTCAACTGTGTATTATAACATGGTTGAAAGTGTATGTTTTGGACTTTGAATAACTTCTCTTTAGGTCGAATAAAATGAACATTTCCTGAAGTCTTCCTCTTATAGACCTAGACTTAGAAAGCAGGATGTGTCTGGGGAGGTGGCATGTCCGGCCCACTGACAGGGTGATCCGTCAGTATCAGTAAGCAGAAATGTGATTTGACCTTCACTTCTGATGCAGCTGTCACATCAAAAGATTAACTAGAAATGCACCAGCCATTCAAAGCATGTTTCTGAATTAGCCTCAAGTTTATCCCTCTTTTCTCCTTCACTTGACAGAGGGATTTGGGGTCATAACTGAAGCCTGCTTTAAAAATCTTGTCTCTTTAATCTTTTGAGAATTCTGACATTTAACAGACCTGGAAAATTTAAATGAATGGAGGATGTGAATAGTTCCTGTAGCAGCTATACCTCTGGGAGGTATTAGATCACAAAGCAGCAGGAGAAATGTAAAAACTTATTCTCTTGTCTTTTATGATCTGTAAATTCTCAGCAGTGGAGAGTGGTGAAAAAAGAAGCAAAGACAGGCAGCAATAGAGGGAATCAATGCTTGAAAAAAAAATTAAGGTTTTTATTACAGTAAATGAAAGAATCAAACAAAAAAATTAACTTTTCACCCTGTAAACCAATAATTAAACTTTAGAATTGTCTAAGACCACTCAATTAATAAGACTTTGCTGACAGCAGTAGGCTCCATGTTATTGAGATTTTGGTTTTGTTATTTTTTTTTCTCTCAGCCAGTCACTAGGAAGAGAAATCTAGGCTCAAACAGTGGTTTACACAAGGAAACTTCAATTGGAATAATGTCCTTATATCATTTATTTGTATGCCCTGGTTATGAAATCCTTTGCCTTCATGCTAGTGACTAGCCACAGTATGTGTGAAATTTGCCTATTTGTCTCTCATTGAGATTATGCCATATATTTACTTGTTTGCCATATTTTCCATGTAAGAGGTATTGCTAGAAGTATTGCAAGGAATGCTCTGAGATTAGAAGAGAGTATTCAGCTCAATCACGCAAGTGCTCAAATCTTTGAAATTCAAAAACCCCATGAGAGCAGAGTATTTAAAAGAAAAAAAAAAAAATCATGAAGGTCTATCAAGAATTGTTAGTGAACGTATGACGTTAACTCAAATTTAGGAAGTCCAAAGACTTTAGATCCCTGGATAGTGGGATCATATTCTAGGAGAACACCATCCTACTGTTTGATAAGCATCTGCTGCCAGCCACTGCCAGAGACAAGGCACTAAGTCAAATGCATCTATGTTCAGACTGAGCTTCAGGTAACTGATATTTTTAATGATTTATTTACAGATAGATATTAAATATTTGTGGTGGTGGTGGTGTGTTTTGGTTTGTTTTTTTTTTTTCTGTACTAGCTCCTAATACTGCACAATAACTAAATGTGGGTTCCTAAACCAGCACATTGAAAATTATTCAACTACTGGAAAGAACACAAAGAGATAAATGTTTCATGCACAGTGAGGGATTATGTTCACTGTCAAAAGAGCCTTTTGTTTTAGAGTTCTTTTGGAAATAAAAAATACAGCTAACAATATAGCAGAAATATAAAAAATTGTGTTTTTTAAAGTTTCAAGACATAATTTCATAGGCCTTTAACAGTAGTAGGCATGTGTATTTTTAAGCCAGATGTAATTTTGTGCATATTCCACTATCTTCATTACATATACATAAGGATGATTAAAAAAGAACACTCTTTTTTTTAAGGATAACCAAAATTTTAGCTGCATCATCTGAACAAAGGCTGTATCAATTATTTACAGTCATAGAGTTCCTGAAACAATTAAAGAAATACAATGTAGTTCATGTTTTTAGGGAGGGAAAAAAAAAAAAAGGAGAAAACAACAGAATCAAAAGAACCCCACTAGTAAAAGCCTCTAAAAAAAAGAATCATCCCTTTTCTTTCTTGAATGAGTATCCTTTTCTTTTAAATGTTATTTTTTCAAAATGTTTTGCCATTGGTTATTAACTACTGAATACTGTGTACTTGGTCTCAGATCCCTTTCTTATGTTGAAACAAAACCCCTCAGCTTTAGTTTTGGGCATGTGTATATATATAGATATATATATATATATATAGGGTTATATATATATTTATATATATATATATATATAGGGTAAACACGTTCATGTACCAGAAAAGAGGAGAAAAATGCAGATTCAGTCATTATAAATTAATGCTTTATACAGCCTAGAGAAAGAAAGTACTGGAAAGAGCAACACTTTTAAAGTTAACTTTGCTTTATGTACATTGCAGTGGTGGCATTATTGTGATCCTGCTGTAATGTCTTGTGAGAAATCATGTGGGATAATGCAACAACCATGAAATTAAAATGGACTACTTCTGTAGAGCAGACCATTATTACGTGGTGTCTTATTTCTCAGAGGGTCCATTATCTCTTCATCACCAGAAAAATCAGGCTCTGCTATGAAGTGCCACAGACTGAGCCAGAGACAAGGCACAACAGTAGAGGAAAGGCCATGGGAGGACAGAATGTACCAGTGTCACATCTCACCAGCCTTTATTTAGTGATCAGAACTTTGGAATTCAACAGTTTTAAAAAATTGTTTCATTTAAAAGTGCCAGCTGCTGAAGAAGATAAGGGACAAGGTAGTCTGTTTAAAAACTAAAAAAAAAACCCAGCCAAATCTCTATACCTGAAAGTACTTTAGTTTGTTTTCCAGCACAGCCTTTTGAATTTTAATGAAACATTTGGGGAAACTTGCAAATTAAAAGGGAAATGTTGCTTTCTGAGAAGCTGGCCCAGCACCACATGTGAATTATTTAGAGAAAACTTGTATTGCTTCTGCTTTCAAAGAGCAAAGAAAAAGTTGTTGAGGGTTTGTTTATTTGTTTGTTTCTGTTGCCTTAGTCTTAATTGTTTTAATTTCCTCTTCACTGTTTTTAATTCTGATATCTCTTCAAAACACAATAGTTACCCCTTACAGCAATTAAATAAAAGTACTTCACATAATAGCCATAATACATATTTAGCTGTGTATCTGCCACTAAAAGAGGAAAAATAAACTTATTGATAAATCTTGACTGATTGCATTACAGGGATGTAAATGGGCCCTAAGTACAATGAAGTGTCAGTTCTAAAATTGTGCCTTAAAAGATACCCTTGAATACCCAAAATGGCCTTGAAAACAACAACATCCAACATGGAAAACTAAAGAACTGTTAGCCCAAGAAGCAAAGTCCATAACTGCAACATATTTATCATATTTTTTTTAATTTACTGAATTTAAGGTTTTCTTTTTTGTCCCTTCCTCTGTACTCCTTTTCATTTGTTTGTTTTATTTTGGTTTGGTTTAGTTTTGTTAGGTTTGTTTGTTTGTTTGTTTGTTTGTTTTCTTTATACCATCTTTCAAACTTTTTCATATCTCGACAATATTCCTTGACTGAAGCGTTCATGTGTTCACATAGGTTCCCTGTTTACCTGAAATTCAGCTATCATTTCCACACGTATATTAAACGAGGCTAAGCTTCATCTTTTAACCATGTTTCTTCTTATGCTAGCAGAGATACTGGGTTTTAGGCCCAGTTTTACCCACCAACTTCCTTAATGAGTTTAAAAATTAAGTAGAAATTTGTTGTTGTTTTGTCTTTTTCCCCCTTCCATTTACATCAGTAAATGTAAATGTATCGGTATTAATATTTCTATGAAACATAAGTAATGACACTGAGTCACATATCTATCTCTCAGTTTCCCTTAGTACTTTTGAAAGTACTTATATAGAAAAATTACAAGGCTATGAAAATCAGTGTCAAGGAAAATTAAAAGCAAGCTCATTCTTACACCAAGAATTGTTTTGCTGTGAGCAAGCTTAGGAAAGCTTCATTGTTTTAGCATGGGGAACTAAAATTCACTCTCACATGCTCACTTTAAAGTGTTATATGAAAACAATATGATTGATTCTGCTTGCAGATATATTTTTATTGTGTGTCAGGTGAAATTTTAGAATTAAATGAAAGTGATCTCTGCATTAGGGGGTAGAGATTCTCTTCTTTCTCTGAAAGACTCTGGCAATTCTACATCTGTCTGATTTCCAATCTACTTGTCTTCCACTTCATCTGGCATTCCTGCAGCCCAGGAGTTATGATTTGAAGATGAGCCTCTTTTGGTACAATATCCCCCAGGTATAAAATCTGCTATAAAATTTCTTGATAAATAAATCAAGCAGCAAGAAATCAGCCTGGGAAGGGTGAGGCAGTGCAGTAATTGCAAAACGTGTAACTTATACGCAGGATGACACGTGATAAGAACTGGCAGTTTGAGAAGTAAAATTATTACAATTTCTTATAGTTTCTGTTCGACTTTTATCTGTCTGCTTTGATTTCTTATGTAAGTTGAGAGGAAAAAAAGTCAATTCTAGCTCTGGGAAAGCACTAACCACTAATACTGTTCACTAGCTGTGAGATCAAATAAGTCTAATATGTTTGTATAGTTTCATGTGCTTATATGAATACATATATATACATACACACACACCTCATAAATGGGTGGAATTTCTTCAAATGTGGATGTACCTAAGCATGCTATGACTGTGAGATCAGATTCCAAGGCATACTTAGAATTTGAAATGTTTTGCAAAAATGGATGTTTTATCAGTGAAATCAAAGAAATCACAGACTTAAAACCTCTGTTATACCTGCTCCAGTAGTAGCATATTAGTATTTTGTTATTTTATTAAACTGTGTTTATCTCAATCCAAGTTTCTCCATTCCCTTTCGATTCTCTCCCCTATTTGGGGGGTGGTGAGGGGAGTAAAGAAGCGGCTATTGTGGTTGTATTGCTAGCTCAGGTTAAACCACAACAAGTAAATACAATTTTATGGCAGAATACAATTGTCTCAATATTCTTACCTAGAGATCAAAAGCTTGACACTTTAGCTTTTGAGAAAAGTGTGTCCCGATAAGATTATTCCTTGCACATATTGAAGAGAAGAAACTTCTTCTCAGTAAGGGTATCAGAACACTGGAACGGGCTGCCCAGGGAGGGTCGTGGCGTCTCCTCTGGAGACATTCAAAACCTGCCTGGACACATTCCTGTGTAACCTCATCTAAATGTTCCTGCTCCGGCAGGGGGATTGGAGGTCTCTCCCAATCCCTAACATTCTGTGATCGGTCCCTCTCATTTTACTGAATAAAGTGCACTCTATAATCTGCATACTTCACAGCTTTCTGCTTCATGTTTCCTTCTTATTTCCCTATCTACGGGAAGTGAATCTGCTCTCCTGCATGCAGCTGGTGTGCCTTCTGCTCCTGCCACTGCTTCTGATCAGGCCTGAGTGACTGTGACTTCTTCCATTGTGCTGAACCACCACCAATATGGTTTGCAGCCCGGAGATTCCAGCCCAGTTTTCCCTAAAGCCGAATGTCTTACTCTCTTCTTTCGAACTCATTTCTCACTGGGTTTTCAGGTTCATACAAAACCATTTAAATGTATTTATGGTAGAATGCACCAGGATAACCTGCTCAACTCAGTGCAGTTTTTATTCATGCAAAGATGATTAGAATGGGGCTCAGTAAGTTTTTCTGAGGAAAAGGTGAAGGCAAGTTGGCAGAATTTTTTTTTTTTCCTATGTCTGACAAGGGTGATCTAATCCTATGCCATCTCCTAACTAATTATTCCTGTAGATAACATTCCTCCTTCATTTAACTTTTTATAGGTCAGATATACTTTTATTTATCCTCAGTGCCCTCTGATAATGTGCAGAATAACTGTATTTGATTCTTAATGCACTCAGTAGTTACAGTGTCACTAAGGATTATATCCGACATAATGATCAGAACAAAGTCTGAATTTTCAGTGAATCAGAGTTATGCTTTGCTAATGTCAAGGAAGAGAAACGATTGCTCTGTTTTAGATATACTCAAGGAAGATTATAGTTGCAGAATTGCTGTCTCCAGCTGTCTCCCTTTTATGGTCTGTTTTGTTCTTTATTATCTGTATGTTCTGAATGTTTTGCTCCCTTGCTTTCAATTTTAAACATGGTGCAGACAGCTTACAGAACATTGTTGGATGTGGGGCTTTAAACTGACAAACTTGTCCTTTTTATATCCTTTCCAACTCTTTCATTGGATTTTATGTTCTACCTTTGCAAATATTTGTGATGATCATAAAGAAATCAGGGAGAGAGGTTTTCCAGACAGATGAGATGTATGATTTGTTCTTGGTGAGGTCACCATGTATTCACAAAAAGACAGGAAGCCTGGATATAATGGAGCTTACACAGAAACCATGATATATAATATTATGAAACTTGCTACTAACTGGTGACAATAATGAATTTGATGAAAAGCAACCACCAGGGGAAGGATCAGTGGGTGATGGAGGGCAGGAAATTAAAACTATTGGTACAATAATTGAAAGTTATTAAATGATAAGGACAGTTCAGGATGACACTGTAGATGTGTCTGGTGCGATACTCCAAGAAAATCTGTGATCATTAGGTTTGAATCCAAATCTATCTCTGTATTTTGGACCAGCTTTTACTAAATGTTTTCCTTTGTGAAATATATTGATGAAGTATGGTGCTTAATGCGATAGACTATCTCAGTTCCTTATAAAGTTTAAAACCACAGAGCTACTGAAATAAAAGTATACTGTATCAGAAAATGGAATTATGTAGAAACTTTAGAAAATAAAATATATAGCCTGGATTATTCAGTTTAAAAAATTCATTTAGCTCGAGATTTTCTGTGACGTTGAACCACGGCAGTCAGGGAGCAGTACTGGAAGATTCCCAGTAGGTCAGGAAATAATTACAAAGCTGGTGAAGGTGTGTCAGGAGCTCTTCTATCTCAGGGATGACAAGAGACCGCAAAAGGAAAAAAAGTGGTGAGGGGCATGGTACTGTGTGGGAGATCCAGGCCCACATGCAAGCAATGGCCTCAGACAGTCAAGAACGTCAAGTTTACAGACTCCAATTCATAGTCCTTTCTTTTCCTTTTTCCTATATTAAAGAAGGCAAAGCAATATGTAGAAAAAGAACAATGGTGCCTGTTTTGGGAGATTTCTTTCAAGCTGAAACTCTTTTAAAGTCCAAAAGCATTTTTAAAACAGTTTATTCATTAAATTCAACATACTTAAAAAAAAATCATGTTCATTCCAGCTCAAAAACTTAAATATAATTCTATGAATATTAGTGACGCCACCAAGAGAGCTAAGTCAGAATGGGGATTCAGGTAAAAGTTTCTGTATTTTGCAGTATATGAGACAGTGGATTGTGCAACAAAATTATGTAAAAGTGCATAGGCAGGTAATAAGTTGCTAGATTGCGAAACACAAATGAACTTATGTTTCAAACCATAGCCATTAAAAGTGTTCATTAAGCATTTATTTACATAAAGAATTATAAATGTGTGGAAAAAGTAAAACCTACCCTTATCCCTGCAGTGAAGCAGACACATGACACTTGGCACCAAATTTCAGAAATATAATTTTTGCTGTTTAAATAAAAAGAGAGTTCACTTTAACCGAGGAGAAAGGGGAAGAGAAATAGTTCAGCTGCTGTTTCAATAACTGTAAGAAATAGGCAGCTGAAAGGAAAGGAGCTATTTAACAGTTACGTCATTGAACAGTGAATTAATCAATCACAGTCACCTTGCCTCAGTCTGCAAAATGGCTTTGGCCCATCCGTTATACCGTCACATCAAGATACATATTGTCAGATGTTGACCAATAGTAGGCTTGTACGAAATTGTATTACACTGGGAAATCAAAAAATGCTTATGTCACCTCAGATCACTACCTTTTAATATGAAGGCAGAGGTCTAAAACTAAATGTCTTTGTACCTTTGTTTAGAGACATCTGGAAATTTATTTTATTTTTATTTATTTATTTATTTTTAAAGAATGTTTGGTCACTAGAGCAGTAGCAAATATTAAACAATAAAGGAGTATGGGCTGAAGCTACTTTTAAAAATACCTTTATGTTTCACACACAAATTTCATGGGACTGCTAGTGTTGTGATTCCTTACTGTACAACAAATGTCCATAA
Source organism: Columba livia (assembly GCF_036013475.1). Lineage (NCBI taxonomy): Eukaryota > Metazoa > Chordata > Aves > Columbiformes > Columbidae > Columba > Columba livia. The sequence continues at coordinate 60,645,601 of NC_088605.1, forward strand.
CAATTAAGAACACCTGTGGTGTTAAAAGATAAGAGAATTTCCAAGTTTAAAACTCTTCTAGTTTTAAACAGTGGCTCATTCCTTTCAGGGAAACACACTGAAGTGGAAAAAACAAAACAGCCATGCTTCTACATAGTGATACTGTGGTTTTACACATGTAGATTCATGTTTTGAAGAAACTGACATTATTTAAAGAAAGATCATCTTTGGACCAGGAACTACATGTGACTATTTTCTAAACAGTTTAACTTTTTGTAACAAAAAGGTACAGTGAGTAGGTTTTTTGTTTGTTTTTGTGTGTGTGTTGAGTTGTGGGTTTTTTTGTTTTGTTTTGTTTTTTCTTTCTTCTGTGTAAATGTGGCCTATAGAGGACCATGACTCCAATCAGAGACCATGAATATCATTGGGCAGAAAATAGGACCAGCTGGTGCCATTGGCTGGTACTTTTTACATTTTCTTTAGGGTGCTGGTTGGGAGAGGGGGTGGTGAAGAGCTGTGCACAGAAGACGAGAAACAGAAGTTGTGACTGGAAAAAGGCTCAGAATTGGCTGCAGCGGCACTCCACCAGCTGCCATTACAATGTGTATTGTGTACATTTGCACGGTGTAGAATCTAATTCAGTTTTACAGTCAGAAAAGAATAGGAGGCAATCACCAAAGCATACATCACCAAACAGCATGATAAATAAGGTGTTATTTGGATCATGTATTTAACCCAGTCAAGAGATTTGGACTGGAAAAATGGGAACAGAAAAGACAGGATCAAAAAAAACCCAACAAACAAACACAAACAAAACCAACTCTCTCATGAAATAAAATAGAAAGAAAAAGAATTACCCTCCCTGCTTTTTTGGGACAGGAACACTCACTACTATATAGCAGTAATATATGATTGCTGTTTATGAGTTTTATTTGAAACTGAAAATTGCAGTAGTGTGAAGTAAAATTAAAAAATAACAGTTTTTGTGAGGGTTCTTCAAGAAGTTTCCAGGAAGGTTCTTAATGTTTGGAATAGTGAAATAGTTGCTTATTGGCAATACTTTGAACATCATCCTGCATTTAAGCAAAGATACAGAGGAATAGACATGTCTAAAGACAATGAATGTGTTTCTCAAAAGTAACTTATGCTCTTATGGCAGATTTTTAAAGATATTTACCCTTTAACAGATTCAGAGAGGATGCTGAGTAAGTATTTGAAAACCATCTATAAAGCTATCTCCTAAAGGTTATAAGGTGCTTAGGCATTTTTGTTTTTGTGGTATATCTTTGTTTGCAGACATTTAAACAAAGCTTTACTTATCTAGTCCTATGTATATATATAGCAGCCCAGCTATCTTTTAAAATGACTAACAATTGTGTTCCTCTAATATATCCTTACAGAATTTTCAAATATCCATTTGCTCTTATGGTGTACTAATGACTTTAAATATCTTGTACTGAGGGCTCAGCCCCAAATCCAATTAAATTGAAAATTGCTATGTGTGAGTTTGGACATATGATTTACACATATTCTTAGCATGTCACAAATTTGCAGGAAGAAACATTAGCTTCTTTTGCTGTTATTTGAGTTAGCACACATTATGTTACATGTTCTGAGGTTGGACTCTGTGATCTTAAAGGTATTTTTCAACCAAAACAGATTCTATGGTTCTATATGACTAATCACAGCTCATCTGTTGCATAATAATGTCAGAGCCCAGAGGATGCTCGTAGGACTTACTGGCCCTGACCAGTCTCACCTGGGATGCCCGCCCACCCACATCTTCTCTTGCCCCTGTGCTCAGAAGCCCTATTTAAGCTCAGCCTGGAGCTGTCAGTCCCGCCCTGAGCTAGGATGTGGGGGGGTTGATCTCCAGCCCTGCCTTCTTGACCCATACTGCAGGTAGCCCCTCTCCTGTGTGCATCCATCAGATATAACTTGTTGCTGGCTCCATCTCCTTTCCTTCCTGCCTGGACCCCGTGGAAGGACTTTGCTCCATCCTTTGCTGTGTCAGGAGCTGCTGCTGAATTGCATTCTGCCGTGCTCAGCCTCCCCTAGACCATACCCTGGGGACATGGGCCCAGCCCGGCAGGACCGCTGGCTCCGGCCGTGCCCCGCAGGTAACTCTTGAGAAGCAGTAATCGTTGCAACCAGATAAATAAGTCATTTTTTGAGCAGATGTGAGGACCCTAAGTCATTTCAGAACTTGTAAAGTTTTTTTTTTTTGTGTGTGTGTGTGTGTGGATATGACTGAGAAGACTGGGGGTAGGCATGGTAAAGGGGGAGGTGCATCGAACTGTTCCTGAAGCACACGGCTTTGCTATCAGCTGTCTGTTCCACCTATCCATCTACAAATACTGGTATTTTTAGTTCAGTAGTTAAAAGAATATGAATCTCCAGTCTTTTTGAAGGGTAGAGGGAAGATTTCTGATTTAAAATGATTCCTTCAGCTTCAGGTGTTTAATAACTATTTCAGAAAAAGTGTGGATTTTTTTGTTGTTGTTTTTATATGGTGCAACTAAGAATTGGAAGGACTACTCTGAAAGAAAAAAAATGTTGTCAAAATAGAAATATTATTGGTTTTGCATAAAGGTATTTTTGAGCTGTGAAGTAGTTGTTTAATCTGAATTTAATTCAACGATGCTTTTGCTTCCTCTGAAGCTGCATTCTTCAACAGACTTGCAATATTTACTGTCACTCTTAGTTGTCTTCCTGAGGCTCTGCTGGGTGTGGTTAGAATGCATTCTTTCCACTTTTAAAAGAAATCACAAAATACCAGTAAATTAATTTTCAATTATCTTCAGTCTGAAACTAAATAAATATATCAGATGCTTTTTGCCTTGTATTTTTTTTTTTTTTTATAAGCTGTTTCAGCAAGATGACACTGATGGTGAATGTGGCTTTGAGGTTTACAGTGGACGTTATGTACCTTAATCCACACTTCTAGTACAGTTCCTCAGGTTCAGTGTCTCAGTGTTTTGATTTTAGGAATCTATCTCCAGACATCCTATTGCAGATTCTGAACCCTTTTATATAGAGACTGCAGATAAGGCTAAAATAATTACTTTCTGATAGAAAAAAGGAGAGACTGAGGTAGCAAAGTGGCACATCTACCTCCTAGTCTCATACCATTTGTGTCCCAAATCCCAGTCCTCTCCCTTTATCACAGGATTTGAACACCCCAGCATTTTCTACCCAGTCTGTCCCCTGTTACACCCAGAAAGGAACTCCTCCTTTCCCTCTGCCCACTTTTTCATTTTCATTCCAATAGCTTCCCACACAAATTTTCCCATCTCAGACTTCCTTCTCACCAGCTCACTTGCAAGTTCTCAATGCTCCCCTCACTCTTCAGCACTTCCTTCCCATATTTTTGTCCTGTATTTCCTCCAGCTCTAATCACATCCTTTCTCAGTTTACAGTTTCCACACCTGCTGCAGTTATTTGCTTCCTGCTGTTCTTGCTGCCTGTGAGTAGCTGTTACTCCCTCAGCCTTTCACTAGCAACACTCTCTGCATGGGCACTTCTTCCCATGGCGTTTGCAGCCAGACAAATTCTTCTTTTTGCTTGGCTCTCAGAAAGCATGTTCATCTTCTGCTTTCCTGGGCTTTCAGAAATCCAGATGTGTCTGCTACTTACGCAAAACTGGGGACAGGACTCGTGAGGATAGTAACACAGAAAATGTCAAACAGAAGTGGATGTATGAAGGCTTTAAAGCTAGTGAAACTTTAAATTCTCTATCATACAATATTTGCAAATGAGTTAGCTTTTGTTTTTTAGCAATAACTTGGAAATGAGATGAAACTTTAGACAGTCAATGATAAATTATTTTAAGTAAAAATAATGTTTTCTGTAACCAGTTTGTTATTCTAATGGATATTACCGATGTTGAACATATTCAACAGAATAGGCTTGTTAAATCAAAAATTAAGACTCGTGGGAATATGAAAACTTTTGATAGAAAACATTCTGAATCATTCCTCAATCTGCTTCTAGCTATTGGTTATTAGTGATGTGGCAGACAGGATGGGGCTGCTACTCATTCTAGGGCAGAACATGATCAGAAAAAAATATGTGAATATACTCCATGGAGGGTAAGAATAACAATGGAAAAATATATTATTCCCCAAACTTTCTGCTATGGCATGGAGCATTTTAGAAGGATGTGGGAAACTTTGTTTAAATTACGTTATATTCCCCTGTATTTCTCACCTCGCAAGAGTGCAGCACACGGTGTCACTGCCCTGCTCCCTTCCCTCACAAACACGATGGAGTGCACACAAGCACAATTAAATGCATATAGGCACGGTTAAACGCACACAGGCACAGTTAAGTGCGTATACGCGGAGTTAAATACATTCAGACGCAAAGGCGCACATGCAGGCCCAGCGGCAGGTCGGGCAGCGCGGGGAGAAAGGGCGCCCCCTGCTGGCCCCGGAGCTGCACAGGTTTTGCCGCCGCCGCCTTTCGCGTCTGCTGGCGTGGAGGCGCCAAAGCCGGCTTTAGGACGTCTTTGGAATCGCTCCCATCAGGCATGCCGAAATTTTATATTTTTTCCACCTTTGTATTATTATATGAATTACTGAATTTGTTTAGTAAGGTGGAGGCTGAGAATAAGTCTGCTATTTTTGTTTCAGGATGACAACCTCTCTGGTATTTGATATGATAAAAATCACAAAATTAACTTAATTATATGATAGAGGTAGAAGTAATTAAACCGAAACGAAGTGTGCAGTCAATTAAGCCAAAAGTTGGTATACGTATCTTTTAAAGGTGTGGCATAAGACTGCCAAAAATTGAAGCAAAGGAAAAAACAAAAACATAACAACAACAAAAACCCAACCACCTTTAGTTGAAAGTTATACTTGGGAAAGTATATGTGCTTATTAAGAATCAGAAATAACATAAAAGTAGAATTATTACCTTGGAGAATATTATTACTTTCTTTTCAAGTCTGATATTCATTGAAATGTCTTCAGAAACAGATTCTTAAAACAAACAAATAAAATATTAAATAAACAAATAAATAAATAAATAATGAAAAACAAATAAATAAACCCACACAACTTGAAAACACTAAAGCATTCCACTTCAGGAACTGGAAGATTGAAATATGTGCTAAATATTAAAGTAATAAACAGCTGTATATATAGGCAAGGTAAAAATGGAATGTTCAAAAGTGAAAAAATTTAACAAAAATAGAAAGTATATACTTTGTTTCCAGTTCCAGGTGTTTTGATTTTCTTCACTTTGCAGAATTGATTTGAAACACTCATTTATACACTACAGTACTTAAATGTTAATAATAATTAAAATGTACAGAGATATTAAGTCTTGGGTATATCCAATATTTATCTGGTCATACACTAAACATTACAAACTTATTTATATTGAAGTCACTGCCACTGGTACATTAGAAATTTAAAGATGCTAATAGGGCTGATCAAATAACGTCCAGTTCATTTAATAATTAATTTTTGTAGTCTCATTTAGCTGCCTGTATAGCTGATTTAATAGTGTTTTATTTATAGCTAATTTAACTGAAGACATTACTGACTTATAGTATATTTCATTCATGTTTTTAGGGGGTTTTAAGTGTCACTTTATTATTATTTTATCATGTTACGGAAGTTAGTAGCTGGAGAGAAGTTTATATGCATCTGATTTACAATATATTTATTTCCTATGTTGAGGGATAATTACATCACATAATAATCATCTACATTAAGAGTTTGGAGGATGGTCTCTTTATGGTCTTAATGGAGCAGTCTTAATCTCTTAAATCTGTGTATTATTTCTGTTACCTTCCCAGCCGTTCACCACTGACTCCCTTGCTGTTCGTATAGCGAAGCATCCAATCCATGTTCAAAGAATGTATGGGCAACTGAATGCAAAAATCAGGCCTCGTGTTTTGAGGACAAGTCCTATATAAGTCCTTTTGTTCTAATTGTGTTCTTTGGATTTGATTCATTGACAGATGTTGTATCAGCAGAAATGGAAGCGACCCAGTTTCTCATGGCCACTGGCACTGTGGGCTCAAAGAGCAGCATCTCATCAACACCAGAGGATGGACTGCAATTGTTATTACACCTACTTGTTCTATCCTAAGAGGCATAAACCACTTGGTTTTAGATGTCATTTTATAGTCATAATCTCTGATCATAATCTCTAATCTTTTCACCAACTTTTATGAAGAAAATATCTGCCTGAATATCATCAAAGTTCCCCCAAATCAGGTCAATTAACACTAAATACTAGTAGCCAGTATTGCTAATTATGCAAAATAGCCCTACGCAGAAATTGCACTGAAGGAAGCTAATGAACTATTTCAGTCAGGAAATGCTTGGTAATCTCTTTAAGATCTAAAACCAAATCTTTATGGAGAACTTAGCATATTACTGAAAAACAAAGAAAAGTAGGAAGGGTACTGGAAAATGAACTTTCATTAACCTTTTTTACTGCAGTTTTCTCTAAATTGTGTTGACGCTTATGGTAAGTCAGTCACATTGATTAGTATGTGAATATATATTGCTGAAGTGATTTTGTAGCGGTGGTGGACCATACACTCATAGCTTTTACAAATTTAATCTATGGAGTTTGGGTGATATCAAATAGCAATTTATGGTAAACTAGGAACTTGAAACTCCCAGGAAAATACTAATCCAGTGATGAACTGAATGCTAAAAGAGTAACTAAGCCTATGGGGGCACAATCTTGTGCGGAAAAGCACAAGTGTGCTGAAGTGCATAAAATCCTTCCTGGTAGGGAGTCACTTGCCGAAAGAACTGAACTGAATCTGACTAATTGCTATTTATTTTTCTCTTTCAGCACTTACAATATAGATCACATCTATTTGTTGAAGGGAAGACCTACAACATTTTGAAGTCTGGAGAGTTCTTACCTGACTGGTGGATGGATTGGCAGTGGTTTAATGACCTTTTTACATACAAAGACATCCTGAGGACATAGGTATGTCTCATATTTATGCTTCACTCCCAAACTTTTGTCCTTTGAGTTGCCATCTGATCATCAGCCAAAAGCTGAAATTCCTTATCTGTGTAGTTGTTTTGAGTTTTGCCAACAAATGTCACCAGGCATCTGTAGTTCTGGTTCTGAATGATATCTCCTTTCTGACTGACCTAAACAACTTGCAGTTTGGCTTGAAATTGTAAGCCTTTACAATTGCAATTTCCCCCATCTATCAAAAAAAGGTCATTGTGACTAGCACTTACTGGGGTTGGAATGGTAATAAAGTTCCCATAGCCATGGCAGTTGAGGAAAGCTAAGTTTAGAGATCCTACAGGATATGTCTATGAGTTAGCTGCATCGATAGTTAACATTAACAAAAATCAAGTAGTACTGAAGGTACTGAAAAATGAGGCAGACATAAAATCAGACCTTTAAGAACACACAGACGATGAATAATATTTGATGATGTTTTTAGACTTAAAATCCATGGCATTAGTTTGGTAACATAGCTTTTACATGTTCTGTGTTGCATTGGCAACTAACACTAATGTAGACTAATTTGACAAAGCATGAGAAACTTCAATCTAAAACCATAAACTAGGATAAAATTAATTAACTGTTCAGCATTTGCTGAAGTACTGTCTGTTCTGGGCTACTCACTCTCATGTATTCAGAGTTCTTTGTAGAGAAAGTTTCCAGTATGTGTTCGCTAGTGATACAGAGATTCAACGAAGAATGAATAATTTAAATTGAAAACTCATGCAAGCATCAATTAGTGCCTTCTAAGAGAAGTATCGAGCATTTTTGGAGTCACTTTCTCATGTATTAAATTAACTAATTTATTCTGTAATTGGTTATAAATTGTATAATGCATACCTACCCTTCTCAGTCTATAATGATAACCCGAATACTATGAGGTCTAAAGTACTTACTAAGCAGGGCTAAAAAATACATAAAGAGAAAAGACCAAATATGTTCTTATACTCTTGTGTTTAAGAGGTAGATGTAGAAAGCATGATAGATAAATGGAAGCACTTTTTCTAAATGCAAGTAGTGATGCATCCTAGCAGGTTGATGGAAGAAAATAAAAAAAGATTCTAGTCACCAGGTGTGAAAAATGACAGCATAGATCACTTTGGAAGAAGAATTGTACTGTATCTTAGAAAACCAAACCAAACAAAAAAAAAACCAAAACCACACACACACAAAACCCCAACCAACCAAAACCACCAGAGGACTACATTTGCTATATCATTAAAGTACTACAAAATCAATTCAGATTGGAATGTCATGCCCTGGGAGGGTGGGGAATAGCATTGGGGCTTTCAAACTAATTTTGTAAGAAGTACTGAAAACTACAGAAAATCAGAGGAAAATACTGCTATATTATTACCGTATAAAAGGTGACTTCAACTAAGTGTGAGTAGACTAGGACAGAGTTAGGAAACTATATAATGCGTAGGCTAACACTTTTATGCATCATAAACTTGTACGTTAGGAGCAACTAATAAGAGAATTTGAAAGCAGGAAAGCATTTCTTATTTAAGCTCTGAATGAAGATGTACTTACGAAAAAACATTGTAAGCATGATCGTAAAGTATTCTAATTCAACACTTTTGTAGAAGCAAAAAAGTCCACCTAATAATGATACCAAGTAAAAATGGAAACTATGTCAAAATAAGGATATTTATTAATAGAAAATTGTAGAATCAGCAAAAGAAGTTAATTTTTGGAGGTGTCTTGCAGACTGTCCAGAGGGATGGAGAGACATTCTGTACAAACAAAAGGGAGGTAATTAAATTGTCATTGGCAAAGAACACTGCAGTCACCAAAACTATAAGTGGATTCAAACAGTGTCTACTCAAAATTAATGAGAAAACATGCTAAACAAAGTCTATTAAATAATCATCTGGATATCATCTATCTCAAAAAAAAAAAAAAAAAAAAAAAAAAGAAAAGAAAAAAGAATCACTATTTCTGAGTAATATCAGTATAAACAGGAGAAACTGATTGATGATTAATTACAAATTGCTAAACCTGAACGGCTTTCACACAGAAATTCTTCAGCTGATGATACATCCCAAAGAATGTACACTTATTTCTCCATAATACTATGTGGTTGTTTCTTACAAATCTGTTTTTCTAGCAGTGTGTGGTTAAAAGGTGTTATGGTCAAACCTGCCTTCTGTAGACTTCTAGGATACACCTAGAAATGCTTCTTTATTCACTTAGCATCTGTGGGAAAGACATTTGTTCTTTTTTCCCACCATCAGCTCCATACACTAATTTAGTAAAATGATAGAAAAATTGTCAAAAATGAACATGATTTACATTAGATTGGGCTGAAAGTGCTGGAACAGACCAGAGGTGATTTTTCTCTCTTCTTATATGCAGTCTTGACAACTGGATTGAGGAACATGGAGTTTCATTTAGGAAACTACTTTGCAGATTAATATTTTTCAAAATAACTAACTTTATTATATATATGGATTGCAATAAGTATCTTTCAACAATACGTAAGTATTTTTGCTACAAAATATTTGTTTTAATATATAATGTAAATTACACAGTGCTGGTAATAGAGCCTTTATATTTTACTGAAACACATTTTGTCCCCTGAATAAGATGAAGAAATCTAAGCTGAGTGACAGATGAGTTTTCCTTACACTCAGACAAGAACTTATGTAGTGCTTAGTTAGCTAATTCATACTCCCTGTTTTCCTTGAAGTTCTAGTTAGTAAGTGGCAATGGCCGTGAAAGCCCAGAAGCGTGACTACTGGAAGCCCAAATAAAGAAGACAATGACTTGAAAACACATCTCTTTAGCTCTCCAGGTGGTGGAAGAACCTTTAGAAGTAATTTTGCTTTGCAGAGCAACTTTTTCCCCTCAAATTATATATATATATATATATATATATATATATTTTTAGTTATTTATTTTTTACCACTGGAAATACTATTTCTCAAAGTTGAAAATAGGTCTACCATTTCCTCCCTATAAAACACTAAGAATATAATACAAAGTGCTTGTTTTGATAGAAGCTGTCAAGTCCCCTGACTTTACTTGTTCTTCATTTTAAGCCATCTTATTTTGGAGAACTGTAACATTTCAGGTGAATTCATGTTTGATCTAAAGGAGTTTAATTATGAATGGGGGAGGCAATGAATAAGGAAGAAGAGGGAACTTCTTTATGTGGTAAAGAATACATTTATCAATGAAAGGTTTGTCCTTTTATGTTAGGAGATACAATAACTTTATGGCAAAATTAGTCCAAGGGATATATAAAACCGTTTCAAGATAAACCTTGCCTTATTAAATTTTGTTCAGTGTTTAAGGGTAGGAGTTTCTAAAATATGTAAGGTATGTATAATATGCAAGCAAGTTTTTGCTGATTACAGATATTTGGAAAGACTTTAAAAGGCACACAGGTCTGCACCAGCTCCTGTTGACTTTTCATACAATTTAACATGCTGTAAGTCACTAAAAGGAGCAAGGATTTTTAGGATTAATAGAGGTACTTCATAAATCTGTTCACATTTGTGGACTCTGCTGCATTTTGAAACATCTAAAATGCTTTGGCGTCAGTTCCAGAGCTCTTCATATATCTCTCATCAGTTGCTGTTAGGCTCTTAATTTGAGGCTTGGAAATCATCTTTTTCTAAGGAAAAGCCATTATTCTTTTCAGGCACATAAAGAAATACACCAGCAAATACCTTACAGCAGCTTTCCTGTGCCTAAAAGGGACCTAGAAGTGGTGATGGCTTTAAACTGAAAGAGGGTGGATTTAGATTATATATAAGGAAGAAATTCTTCACCGTGGGGGTGGTGAAGCGCTGGAGCAGGTTGCCCAGAGAATTGTGGATGCTCCATCCCTGGAAGTGTCCAAGGCCAGGTTGGATGGGGTTTGAGCAACCCGGTCTAGTGAAAGGTGTCCCAGCCCATGGCAGTGAGGTTGGAACTAGATGATCTTTAAGGTCCCTTACAACCCAAAACATTCTATGATTCTATTATCTATATTATTATTCTCTCCATGGAAATCTTATTCTCTGATACTACAAACTTCTTACTGTTGATACATTTTTCTACTGTGTAAGTGTAAAATCCAGTTTGGGGCCAAGTAGTTCAAGAAGCATGAGTTGAACTTTAATCATCTCCCCATTTTGAATCTACTACAGCATGTGAATATTAGCTATTTCAGCATTATTGAAGATAAGTAAGTAGGAAGGTTATGCTTGATGTTTGAGCCAGTTTCAAATAACCCTGAGAAAAAGGAATTTATCAGACTTGGACAACAAATTACACATTTTGAATCTGTTTCTCCCAGTGATTAATTTATAAAAGCAAACAACCCCAATAAAAACAAAATAAAATTACAGAAACCCAACCAAACAAAAACCAAACCAACCAACCAAGCAAAAATCCCAAACAAAACCCTCCTAATTTCCTTCCTGTAATACTAGGTGTAAATACTGAATCAATTCTGTCTTGTGGATTTCCCTTATAACTCCTGACACTATTTTCAAAGTGCTCTTCAGTTATAGCCTTCATCATACTGCCAAAACTGATGTTGACAGCTGGGTAGCATTGCGCTGGTATCACAGAATGTATGTCACTAAGCAATAGGCCATAAAAATAAATTGGTTATTCCTCTTGCAAAAAGATGAGGCATCAGTGAAGACTCTTACACTATGTAGTGTAGAAAATGTACTTATTGATTGTAGACATTACCCCATAGAAGAACAGAAAGTAACATAAAAGGGATAGCTGGATCTGTGCGAGGACTACTTTCCAGGAACAAGCTAGTGTATAACATTGTTTCATTTTGAGTGCGTATAAGAAGATTTTTATCTAAGTCGGAAAAGATGAAATTTAATGAATAGAAATTCAAAGTTAAGCAACTTTGAAAAGTTACTAGCTGTATGAATGGGGAGAAAAGTGATATTTAAGTATAAAAATGACTTTTTCCCATTTTTATTAGTACTTCCAACTGCAAAATGTATTTTCCACAGGACACTTTTTTGCATATTAATTTGAATTTATTCTGCATTCAGTTTTCCAGCAGTACAAAAATTGTGGTAAAAGTGTAAAATGGTTATAACAGCATTTCTGCCCTGACAGGTATCCTGTGATCATTAATTGCATGTCTTTGAAACAAGGTCCAGCCTGCTAAGTGCAGTTGAAGAGTTAACTACATCAGAAAGTTTTGCTATTATAGAAAAATTATCTCTTCTTGTAGATCTTTTTTTCTGTAAATATCACATGAGCACTTTTTCCTCTTATTTCAGAACAAAAAAAAGTCTCACCTGAGTACATCAGGAATATATATTCGAGGTCAGGTTGAATGGGGCTCTTGGCAACCTGATCTAGTTGAAAATGTCCTTGCTTATTGCTGGGAGGATTGGACTAGATGACCTCTGAAAATCCCTTCCAACCCAAACTGTTCTATGATTTTATATCCCTGCATTGTCACTCGCTTGTGCAGAAAGTTTCTAGTTACAGAAATGACAGAGTAGAACTTTTAACCAGTTTTATTCTAATCAGAAAGCTTATATTCTCTTAAAGCAACCTTATATATTAAGCCACCCAAGGAGAGACATTTTTCACATCATGTACTAAGAAGCAGGTTACTTTATGACAGACATCATTAGGTTCAGGATCTAAAATCTTGAATCTCTTCACAAGCTCTTTATAAAATCCTGCTCAGATTCAGAACTACAATAACAATGGAATTTATATTCCTGCCTGGTACAGTTTTTAGAAAAACAACATTTAGCTACTACAAGATAACCATTTTTAGAGTATAACAGAACCAAAGATACCACTGTTGTTTTCTACCTTGATTAAGGGCATCTATATACCACTGTAATATGACTGAAAAGAACATGTTAGCCTTTACCATATCTGTTTTTTGCACATATTGTCACTTTTTGTTACCAAAAAAACTGCAGAAATATGACATTTTATCACTTTTGCATAATATTAAGAGTGTGATAGAAACATTAATAGCATTTATTTTCCTGGAGAAAATTAAGCCAGTGTATGAGTGCAACTGACAAAACTCAGTAACCCTGTTCTCACTGCATATAAACTGGTATCATACTATGTCCTAGGTTAACCTGTTAAGAAGGTCTTTATCATAAACATATCAGCTTTTTATTGCAGAATTCTGTCCTAACTACTTAGTTTTTAATTCTTTCCCTATGCTCTTTATTCAGATGCTGTTGCTAAAGGGCACGAGAGCATTAATTAAATAACTCTCACCCACAAGACTTTAATGTTGCTGTTTGTCTTTAGGCTTTTGAGAGCAGTGTTGTAAGATTGTTATAAGAATGCTCTCATTTTTCCCACTAGAAAATATTGGTTTGAAATAGATGTTTCCCAGGAGGACATTCACATCAGTGCAGCTTTGCTTATGAAATAAAGACCATGATAACCCATGGGACTGAGACCCTACTCTTTCATGGGGAACTACACTACTACGTGGGAGTAATTGCCTGTGTGATGTCATTGGCAGTGCTACCATCCTGCTGCTTATTGAAAAAATGTGAAAACTACTTTTTAGAGTGTAAAGCAAAGGGCTGAATCCTCTCAGACATGAAATAATGTCATTTTCTCAGAGCTTCACAGAACAGTTGCCATGTCTTGCTTTTCACAGTAACTCTAAGTGATGTATCTGCTCCTTCTTTTCTTATTATTTCTCTTTATTTTTAAAGCATGTTCTCTGTTTTGCTGCAAAATCAGTACAGTTTGCAAAGGTAGTGGACAAAATAGCATTTTACTCTATTACGTCTGTCAGGGCTGCTTTGTGAGGGGGAACAGGGTGGGAGACCAGGCTGACCTGCAGGCTGTGCCTCCATCAGCTGTCCCACGGCATCGGTGCATGGTGGGCAGAGATGGGGGCTTATAATGGGGCCCACGTGAGGGATCCTCGGTGAGGAGGTGGCCAGGCTGTTGGACCAGGGGTGAGGCTGAGTATCCTGATGGCCTCTGGGCCTCAGGGTCCCAAGCTATCTTTCCATATCTCATTGCTAAGTAGGAAAAAGCACACAAGTCTCATTATGGTAGAAAAGGTGGAAAAGCCAAGTGGCAAATAAAGCCTTTTGGCTCACGTTGCACTGCTCAGCTTGTAGTTCTGGTACCAGTCACCCCTGTGATGCTGTTCCAGCCACCACACAGACATTTTGTCTACTCTGAAACAGAGTCATGTTAATTCACAACGCTAACCAGACATTTATCAACCAGCTAGACAACATGACCTAATCAAACTTCCAGGCTAGTATGGAAAAGTCAGAGTGAAATTTAATTATTCTTAACCTTGCACACGATATGGGTGTTCATTCTGAAATAATGGAAGTTATTTTTCTTCAGGAAATGAAAAGACACTGGTCTCCTTCAGATTTCGACAGCAATGGATTGAAATAGTGAACACAGCTTTTAGTGATGAATGCAGAGTCATAAGGCCTCTAAACAGAGAAGCAACTATACATCTTTCTGATATCAAAAAGGAGACAAATACAAGGAATGTATCAAGCCTACGAAGGAGATATTACAGTCTCTTTTAGTGATAACTGTAAGTACGTTATCTGTCTGTGAATACTTCATCTACGTATGCCTTTTCTTGGAAAAAGTTTGAATGCTTTCTTCCACTTTCACTTCTTGTTAATGCTTGCAGAATTCTCACACAATACCATGTTCACTGAAAGAGTTTTTACTATGACCTACACATTATTTTCGGTAAACCTACAAAACTAAAAATACCTTTTTAGGGGGAGTCAGGAAATTGTTTAAAATTGTACATTTCAATGATGCAATTGATAAGCAAAATAATAAAATTGCATATTTTTTGTTTAATCTAACCCTGTAAAAGTCAATCAAGATATCAAAAAATGGGGGTCAAATCAAAATTTCATTTTAAAAAGATCACTTAAGAAAACTGAAAAGATTTTGGTTAGTTGGGGTCTGAAGAGAAATGTTCTCACTTTTCAGCATTCCAGGAGTGTAAATTTCTTTGTGTCTGTTCATCTGCTTTGTAGTAATAATAAGGTACGTTTGGAACTACTGAAAGTATCCAGATCTTTCTTTCGTTCGATGAAAACTCATGTTCATGCATTATATTCAGAGGATAAAGAATGGTTACTACATAATTGAGAATAATAGACACTCATGGTTTCTATGACTGTTTTCATTACTATATCCTGCACAAAAAGTGTATGATCTCTTGTAAATTAAGTACCTAATAGGGGGCTTCAGTGTTTACATACAGAACACTCTTCCTTTTCAGCATTTTCCATAAATAAGGAGAAAAATTTATTTTAAGGTGCAGGTTGCCACTCTAGTTTCAAAACAAAACATTATTCACATAAAAATATTTTGGCTATGATTATGAAACAAGAACATACAAAATAATACACCATTTTAAAGAAGAATTGCCCTCAAGCCCATGTGTGAGACTGAGATAACTCCAGTATTTCCAGCACCTGAAGGTACAAATTAGCTTTGCTTTGTGCTTACCCTTTTACCCAGTGTTTTATACTGTCTAATGGTCACTTTAAAATAACTTACATTTATGCCAGGAATTACAGAAGAAATGATGTTTAGAATGAAACCATACACTATGGGACAGCTTCTTTAAATAACAAAATTTACTGTGCTGAAAAGTTGGATATCTCACAGGAACGCACGCTGCCACTGCCTCAGTGTATTTCTAGAGTCAAGCATTTTGTAATGTATCTGTTACTGATCAGACTTTCAATTTGGGTTTGACAAAGTCTGAAATATTTTCTACCATGGCTACTTGCAACTTTAAAACTGCTTCAGTCATAGTCCTGCATCTGAGTTTTGTTATCTAATTTCAGGGAGTGATATGAGACCAAGCTGAGAGGGAAGATTAATGCCTGTCAACTTCATAATCTGATCCAGTTCTGTAGAAGACATCTTTATTCTCTTGGACAGAAGTAAGTGGCATATGAGTAATCTATGTGGCCAGTTTGACCATGCTCGTTTATTTGTAGCTTTTGCTGTAAAAGCTGTGCTGCTCCAGATAAAGCAATGGACTGCCTAGTCAAGTAGCTCTCATGATTGCCATAATTGCTGATGTAGCAAGAAAACATGGGGTAAAGCCTTAATTGCTGGGGTTCTCTCCTGCTTAAGGACGAGAAATAATTTAATTTCAAGGACTGAAATTAATTTTGCTTGATATTATATGTCTGAAGGGTTTTCATTAACATGTTTATGCCTTGCCATAAAAACAAGTGCTACACACTCCTTTCAAAAGCAATTCTCAGTCCGCTGCCTACCAGCTTGTTCCAAGAGAAGTCCCCTGTGATATTTCTCACTCTCCCACCATGAGCACTGTTATATACCCAAACCTGCCTCTGAGTCACACCCCTGATGTAGGTGTGGCATATTCCCCTGTCTCTACCTCTTTGCATATGGGTGACTGCCTTGTCCTTTCTCACTGTTAAAGACTCATGCCAACATCGACTTCTGTATACCAAAAGCAGTTAGATGGTTAAAGAATGAGGGGAAGCTCAGTGCACAGTTTGCGCAGTTCAGCAATAGCTTTTGAACATAGTCCAGTAAATTAACCGAGTGAAGACCTTTTTCTTCCACTTACAACACATTTGCAGCATTGTTAATAGATCTAATTGTCAAAATCAGCTCATTTATGATGCTGAAACTTGATGCAGGACAGTAAGCATGTTTTTTAATTCCAGGATGACAATAAGATCATTTTCATAATCAAGGTATTTATACACAGCTGCTAGAGGCTAAAAGCAAGTAATAAACAAGCTCTCATGTATTCTGGCACAAGCAGAATATCTTTGTATTTTGTGAATATGACTAGGTTACTGGCTTGAACTGCTAAAAATGTTGTCAGAGTGTTAGCAGACAGTCTTGCATTTTGGGAAATATTTTTGTTAGAAGTGGAGTGTGAAATTGGAATAAAAGAGGATTTATGAGCTTTTTGGTTTTGAGGAGGAAGAAAGAAGTGAAATCAAACAATTGCTGTGGTAACTGTGCAATGTAGGAAAGGACATGTAGAAATGACAGAAGAGACAAATGCAACTACGTAAAACTTGGAGCATATTTTTATATACAGTACATACCTGGTTTAAATACAGCTAGCAAACTACAGAAGACATTTACCTTCAGCTGCATAGCTAAGTTCAAAACCAAGGAAGATTTTGGCTCAAAAAAAGAGGCTTATGCCTTTTTCAGGAAAGAAAATAAACAACATGTTATTTCAGTGGTTTATAATGGATTCAATACTTGAAAAATATGTTTGCATATGTGCATATTTGATAGTCTACCCATATTTGAATGTGTTCTAAATTCCAAACAGTGATTCCAGATGCATTTAGTTTTAGGTAAGACACATCATCAAAGCACCAGGAGATTGTAAAGTACAGTATATGGGTAAGAATCAACTTAAATGCCAGAATGGGTCTAATCTTAGCTTTTAAAGGGTGGGGGATGGGGGGGGGGTGGTGAGTGGGCAAGATTGCATCTTTGGAGGTGTTTTCAGTTCTTGTTCTGTACATTGGGAAGGTGTTAGGGATACACTGCGATTCAGACCTACACTTCAGATATACCTTTGTGCTCCAGAACAGCGCAGCCTTCCTCAACTCCACCCTCCACCAAGGACTAATTCTTGCAAGTACTGTAACATGAGTCAGGAGAAACCTTAGCTAGTGTGTCTTTTTTGGAAGTTCACTGCAAAAATAGATAGTTTTAAAATGTGGTGTTATAGTATATAGTGACTTTCAAAAGCCAACAAAACCAAGCATCTATAGAGACATTTTTGTGATACACTTTGCAAGATGTTTGTCATCAATAATATTAAACATAGAAAATAGGAGTAATTGATTTCTGCACTTGCAATAAACTGTACATTGTACATGTACATATACAGTATACAATATATTATTTTACTGCATTGACACCAAATGTAGAAGTAGAGCAGGAAGACAAGACAAGCATATAGAACATCTATTCTGGCTTTTATTCCATTGTCTACCATTTTCTCATTTCTAACATGAGATGTTAAAGATATGAAACTATCACACACATGATTAATGGCACACTATTTGCATTCCACACAGAGATTATTAAAAATATATATATATATAAACCAAAGGACCATTTATCTTAACTGATGTTAGAAAAATCACTCCCTGGTACTAAACACTTTGAGAGACATTTAGAAAAAAATCCATTAGAACTTTGGTCAGTCATCAAAATTGGATGATTTTATGACAGTGATACCATTGAAGTAATGTCAAAAACTAAGCAGGGTTACATTGTAATGTGCTTGTGAATTAAGAGAATTCTGGCCTCATGCCTAACTGTCTCTTCAGGCTGTTTGCTTAATTCTCTCTGACTTTTTAAAGAAAGCCTTTCCAGTGTGGCTCTCTCTTACTCAATGATTTACAGAGCAACCACTCCAACTAAGAACCTTAGGAAAGCCAGGGCCTCAGGACCTATGATTTTAGGAAAACTCTCAAGTCAAGTCTGGATGTTCATATTCACTTCATGAAGAATGTGTTTTGTCCTAGGGCAAAAGGTTCAAAGCTCCATTGGCTCTCTCACCTATATCTTGAACAGAATAAAAGCAAAGTCTTAAATATCAGAATTCTGCATGAAACTGCACACTTTCGACTCCATGAGCTTTACAAAACTGTACATGATAATGAAGAAAAGACCTTGAGTTATTAATACAAATATTTATTTATTAAGCATTCCTTTTCATTTGTATGTGGTCTGTTAAATGGATTCATTTTTTTTTTCCTTAGATTCTCTCATTTTATTTGTACACTGTAAACAGAAGAGAGAAGCATGATTCACATGTGTTGTTGGAGTAAAATGACAGAATGTTTTAGGAGAGTTTTCATCAGATGTTTACATGCTCAGTGTTGTATGTCTGAATGTATGCCTAGTTAACCCAAACCAGAAGGTAACATTGTAGTTCACATGCAGCCACTGTGTTTCTTAGTCCGGACAGTTAAAAAATCAGAAAAAAATGGTGTTTGCCACTGGCCACTCCACTGAACAAAAGATTCTCAGGGTTTTGACTCCATATCAGCTGTGCTTCTTGTGAGACCAATGGTGAGTCCTTTGACAACTCTTACACTTCAGAATTAATATTGGACTTATTTTCCTACAGTTTTTTGAGTTACGTTAGTCTGTTGGGATTGTATAAGCAGCAGCCAGTGCCGCATGCTAAGGGCCAGTAAGGGTAAACCGCCCCAGGCAACTCTTTTCAGATGTTCCAAAATGCCCATGGAAAGAGGTGTGATTAAGTACACACTATTACTTCTGCTTCTGGTCTGTTTATGTTCAGGTTATTTTCCTTCAACTGCTCCTCCCTCAAAAAGCTCATTGAAAGCACTGTTCTTAGTCATCTGGTTTGTAATGTGGTATCTAAGAGTAATGCTTGGCACATATAGTACTTGAAAACATTTACACGTTTCAAGTGCGTGTGCATTCCTTTTTAAAGTATTTAAATAGCTGTCACCATTAACATTTCATTACAAAGAAAAATACAAAAACCCACTATATTGTGAACATCCGGCTTGTTCCTTGTGATGGGTCAAAACCAGTAAAGGGAATTTAGTATGAAAACTTTTTTTTTTTTTTTTCCTTAACCCCTCCCTTCCCAAAATAAGCAAATAAACAAAGCTTCTCTTTCTGTGAAAGCTTTTCTTCTGTAAATGTTTTTTGGAGGGAAGTAATGTTTTTCCTCCTATCAGCAGGGTACTAACATCAGTTTGATCTGTCATAAAAGCAAATAAACAGAGGATCACTGGTTCCTAAAGAGATATTTCTCTGTTCCTCTAGCTCTTTTGGAATTAGCAACATCTTTTCTTCTCATGTGCCGGATCTTTGGACAGCACTTGCAAGTGCCTTGGAGATGGCACTTTCCAGACTGTAACCATGTTTCAACTACAGTATCCTACAGAAAACATCTGGGCTTGGTCCCTAACCTAGGGAGACTGATTTTCTCAACCTTCTGGAACAGAAGCAGTTACAGAGAAAAAATTGCATTTTCCAAGTGGTTATTTCCTTTCCCCCCACTTTTTTTTTTCTTTTTTCTTCTTTAAAAAACCGAACCAACCAAAACCAGGATTACACATGGCATGCTGGGTTTTTGCATCACTGGAGACAGTGTTTGTTGAGGCATCCTGCAGTTACACATGGCATCTCAAGTGTAGTTTCAAAGGTTTAGCCATTGCATTTCAATGGGGCTGACGTGGAGCCCATGCAGCCACCAGCAGCTCCATCCCCAGCAGCCCCATCCCCCCTCCCTGGCCAGACTGTGCCTGTCACAGTGAGGAGGCTGAAGCCTGAGGGCATTGCCAGGCCATGGGCTGCTTTGGGGTGTGATGCAACCCCAGCAATGACCCTCATCACTGGTCTAGGTCTACAGCTTCTCCTGGGCCCTCAGCCATTGGATGTGTGGGCAGGTGGGCTGCCCAGCCCCATGGTCCAGCCCTGTGGTGGGCTACCTGGCCTTGGCCATTGCAGGACACTGACAGCCATCACTGTGCCTGGACAAGTAAATACCTTATGGAGGTACCCTTACTGCTAAAGAGTTGATGACGTGCTGTCATTATCTGTGCACCAATTATAACCACAATTTTAGAGAAAACCTCATGAACAGCAATTTCAGTAGCTGCATGCATGTGTGGAAGCACGTGCTGTTTACCTTGTGCTGATGAGTTTTATTAGCTCTGTTGTATGTCTAAAAAAGCAGGGTAGGATCCCAAAACCATTCAGTATTCAAAATTTGCCATCCCCATTTTAAATTCTTTGTGTCAGTGTCAGCGATTTTTAGTGGCTTTGTCCTGCAGCAGTGGAGCAATGACAGAGCTGAACAATTTGTGTACGTTAAAATTAAAGTGGCATGCTAACATCATAAGGAAAACATTGCCATTATGCCATGCTTTGCATCTGTTTGATAAGCTATTTAGAGGGAACATTAGTGGACTCTTTGCTCTTTAAGCAAGTATATTTTTGGGACACGTTGAAGACTTCTTTCAAGTTGTGAATCTAACTTGAATTTCATGCTGTGGATAGAGGAATTATAGAAGAGCTAACAAAGGAGAGGAAGGTTATCTTTCAGGAGTCAAGCTTGGTGTCTTGCAGTCATCAAAGGGTCAAGGGCTGGCCCAAGGCACAATGCATTTGCCCACCAGTTCTCCACATTTCAAAATTCTTTGGTGCCCAGGGACCTTAAGCAGTGAAAAATTGAGTGCTTGTAGATCTAAAGCATCACATTCTACCCAGTTTCTGCTTTGAGAGCCTAAGGCTATACCAAGAAGTTTACTGCAAAATGTCACTTGACTTTTTTCCACTGTTTTGACCAAGCGTTTTAGACAAAGCTCTCAATAGCCCTTTGCCATGTTAGGAAAATTTTGTTTCTTCTATTTCACCAGTGGTAAAAGATGAGCTTGTGTTTATGGGGAGACAGAGGATACCCCAGGCAACGTTACAGACTCAGGGAAGAGTGGCTAGAAAGCTGCCTGGCAGAAAGAGATCTGGGGGTGTTGATTGACAGCTGGCTGAATATGAGTCAGCAGTGTGCCCAGGTGGCCAAAAAGGCCAACAGTATCCTGGCTTGTATCAGGAATAGTGTGGCCAGCAGGACTAGAGAAGTGATCATGCCACTGCACTCTGCACTGGTGAGGCCACACCTTGAATACCGTGTTCAGTTTTGGGTCCCTCATAAGGAGGACATTGAGGTACTAGAGAGAGTTCAGAGGAAGGCGACAAAGCTGGTGAGGAGCCTGGAGCACAAGTCTGATGAGGATCAGTTGAGGGAACTGGGGCTCTTTAGCCTGGAGAAAAGGAGGCTCAGGCGAGACCTTATTGCTGTCTGCAACTACCTGAACGGAGGTTTTAGAATGGAAGGTGTTAGTCTCTTCTCCCAAGTAGCAAGTGGTAGGACAAGAGGAAATGGCCTCAAGTTGCACCAGGGCAGGTTTAAATTGGATATTAGGAAAAAAATCTTCATGGAAAGGGTTGTCAAATACTGGAACAGGGTGCCCAGAGATGTGGTAGAGTCACCATCCCTGGAGGTGTTTAAAAGGCGTTTAGACAAAGTTCTTAGGGACATGGCATAGTGCTAGAGTTAGGTTAGGTTATGGTTGGACTCAATGATCAACTGAAATTATTCTATTCTATTTTATTCTAACCCCAAGAAAAGCAGTTATAGTACACAAAGGTCAGTGGATGACTTTGAATATACATTAATGATTTCTTTAATTTAGTTTCTCTGACATCTTTCATGTTTCTATGCTAAAGCTGTCAGCAATTTAACAGCAACAGAAAAGAAAGGAATATCGGTCTATAAAATTAAAAGACCTGTCTAAAGTAGAGAACAAAGAATGTTACAGACTCCCTGTAGCTCATGGTGAACTTTATTGTACTTTATTATATGGGAAGTCATTTAAATACTATCATGACTGATGGTAATATAAAACCCAGTGTTACAGGTAAATAGTTCAGATGTTTCCAACTGCAGACAAATTTGAATTTCATATTTTGTTTCAGATCTTAGTTTTCTTTTAAACAAAGGCAAAGAAAAGGCAACACTTTTTTTTTTTTAAATCCCATCTTAAGAATTCAACTTAAAATTAGTAATAATGTTGCTCAGGAAATCATATTAAGTTATTTGGTTTGATCTTTTCTAATATACCTTTGGAAAAACATGCACTTTACAACAAAATTTTTCTTTGTGTTCAAATAGAGCATTTGTTCAAGATACATTGTCAAATTCACTGTTCGTGGTGAAAGTAAAATTGAGCTCTTGGCTCTGGCTGCTAGGCTGAGAGCTTGTAGTTGACTCTGTTGATGATAATGAGACTGAGCAGGCAGCAGATGCTCACGTGCCTTTACAATCCAAATCTACCAAAAAATTCCCCTCACAGAAGATTTGAGGAATGTCTGGCACCCTGGAGATGGTGATAGACTGGGTATTAGCCATATGCCACCTGCTAGAGCCATTGTTAAACAAACCACAGGATTATACAGCACTATATGAAGTTGCTTACTCATAATGCGACTTCATCTCCTTCCAAAATTTTATCGTCTTCCCTTACAACAACTTTTTAAAACACAAGTCATGCAAAACTGTAAATATAATTATTTCATTTCAAACATATTAAAGAAATTAATTTAAGAATATTTTGTAGGATGTGCTGTTTACAACCATTCATGTATAGGAACATAGTGTTTGCTGCCCTGTGTAATTTTTTCTCTCAAAGCCCAAATATGATACATGTACTGTTTCACATTTACAATTCCAACATCTGTTTCCTTGCAAGCGTCTGTTGCTGTTTTCATGCAATAGCATATGATGTTATTCCAAGCCGAACATCTATTCTGTAAAATATGCAAAGTTCTTAATTTACAAAAACTGTAAAGAAGAACACCTTTGAGAGTTGCAGAATGTATCATGCATGTATGTGATGCTTTGAATGGTTAAAAAAAAAAAAAAAGAAAATAATTTTTTTTTCATCAGGTCTACAATTCTAGAATAAGTAGGTAAACAAATCCCTGTCCAAAATGCTCAGAAATAACTGATTTTTATTGACAAGACATATCTTCAGTTATGGGCTTGAAAGCTCACATCTCAGAGACTGTCATTGAAAACTTGGCTAAAAATACTCTTGACCAATAGGTATGTATTTCTGGACATATTTCTGTATATTTCTGACATATTGGCTGTATATTTCTGACATATTTCTATATTTGTTTGTTTTGCAAATACCATAGGAAAAAATATTGGGTGAAGGAAATAGTTAGAATTCATATGAAGAAGAAAAAAAAAATCTCTCTACACATAAGACTCTTAATTCCTGTGACGTGAGCCAAGAAGCCCTTTAGATTCCTACTGGGCAAGTGCAGGGATCTTCAAATATGTGCTCTGGTCACCATTTAAAGGAGTGTTTTGGCAGAATCCAAGAACAGTATGGAGAATGGAAAAGTTAAGACAGAACTTAACAGGTTACAATAAAGAAGCGCATGGCTTCAGATAGTCCAACAGCCCAGTTATACTCAGAGTTAGAAATGGTTTAAATCCGAGAACTGTGCAGCAAAGACCCATACAAGAATAACCACCACCACCAACAGAAAGAAAAAAATTCATCTTTCATAATTGCTGTGTAAGTCTGGGATAGTGAAAATTTGGCTTTGCTTCAAAATGGCTGACAGTTCCTTCTATACTAACATGCAGAATATTTCTGTTACTCAGAGGCTGAAATTTGCCTTATGTTCTTGCTTAGTCTGTATTTTACTGTCTTGTAATGTTAAGAATTGTGAATAAAAAAAAAATAAAAGTAAAAAAAAATACTCAGTTGATGCTCAGACTGTCTCTGATTTAAATATGGGATGATGTGCATGATTTGGTGCCATGGGCAGTTTACTATTAGTGGAGAATGCTTGAGGTCTTTTGAAGGACTGAACTACATGTAACTGTTTATTTTAAATGTAAAGCTTCAGGCGCTTCTGAGTTACCTTAGCTAAAAGAATAAACAAAATATTTTGTGATGCAACCACTGTAATTCTTTCCTCAGTGAGTCATGAAACTCAGGTGTAGAACTTGGTAAAAACAGGCATTTCATTTCTCCTAATTTTTCTTACGTAGCTGTATGAATCTCCCTTTCTATAGCTGAGATGCTGAAGCTTTTTTGAATAGATTTTGCAGGTCTTTTTGCCCTGGAGTAACTCGTTCAGGTTCATTTCAGCAGGAAAAGTTTGGGGCTTACATATTTTAGAGCTTTAGATCCATCATGAAAAACAACCTGTTTGTTTTATAGATATGTTCTGATCCCAGGGATTTGGGTTTTTTTTAGTGGTGAACAGAGAGAAATTCAGAATGAATGAAGGCTGGGGAAAAATTACTTATTTCTCACTGGATACATTCTCATGTTAAATATTCTGTCAACTTACTATACAAATATTCTAAAAAGTTCCAGTCTTTGCAAGAGGTCTGGTTTTGTGGTTTGAGTTGTTTTTACTGAGTGTGTTTTTTGTGAATAAAAATGGTTGCAATTCTTCTGTTGGAGAAGTTTATTTTGAAAATTGCAAAAGTAGAAAAATCATTATTCTTGGCACTGAGTCTGTTTCTGAAAACATATATTCATGACTATTACCAACTCCATATCCAGTTGCAAGGTTCAGCGAAGTGATAACTGAGAGACTGACTCACTGGAAATGCACCTTAGAGCTTACACTGAGGAAGCACAGCATTGTCAGAAATACGTGTAGATATATTTTGAACAGAGGCTGGCAATTATGAGTTCTATAATAATATTTCTAACCATCAATACAACTAGATACCATGCAATCTTTCAGGAGAGTATTTCAGGAGAGTAGTTAGTGGAAAAACTCCACTTATTAGTTTTAAGATAAAGTTGATGTGTTTTTGAAAAGGTTTACACGGTGCATTACCTGAGATAATAAGGTACTGTTCATTAAGAGACAGAAAGCTCCTGCTAATCCTGTATTTCTAAATACACTTGTATTCCTTTGTATTCATTCTCTGAGTATGCTAAATAGTAACTACAAAGAATTCATTTTGCTTTTGGGGTATTGAGGTAGCTGCTGCTCCAGAAGCTCATCATATTCACTTCAGAACGTACAAAGTGATATACATAGCACAGAACTGAAAATTCTATATGTGTGTTATTTGGAAAGCAGTGAGTGCTTCTGTCATTAAAAAATCTTGAGAGAACCATCTTCTAGGGTTTGCTGAGCTGCAAGGTGCTGACACCAGCTCTCTAATTTTACTCTAATGGAAATGTTCCATTCTGCAAAGCATCATTATTGCTTCCATTATATCTCTTCACCTTATACCTGCTGTGCAGAATGACTGATTCAGGAAAACTGAACTGTTGCATGAACAGGAAAGTTTTTCGCTTGTTACCTTCACATCTGGTCATTCACTATAATACTTACAGAAAAGAGTTAAGATTAGAGTTAAGATTACAACTTATGTTCAGTATTCAGTACTGATCTTGGTTGATATTTTATGCTGAATGCTCATTCCACGTCATTTAAGAAAGCTGAAATTCAGCATTTGGGTTCTTTTCTTGGGGACTGCTACAAGTCATTGCAGTTCCTTCAGAGAAAAGAGAAATCCTTGGCTAGCAGCCCCATAAATTATTTTTATCCCATTTTCTTTCCTTTGTTCTCTCTCACATTCACAAGATCCTCCCACGCTGTTGTTTTTCTAATGCATTCCCTCTGTTTCCCAACTATGGTATCTAGACCCTTTGTTTCTGTAACCACAAGCAGTTATTTTTTCCGGGATGTCCACATGGGACTAAATAAGATAAATACATTTAAGTGGGAAAAATAACACAAAAAAATATTTTTCTACTCAATATGTTTGTTTTACATGGTCTTTGAAGTAGAAGTGCCAAACAATTTTTTAAATTAATTTTATAACATCCAGATATTTAATGTTCATTTGGCTGTAAGGAATCTATTCACCTTACTTCTGGAGGATATGAACTGTAATTAAATATTAAATATTAAATATTATATTTTCTTATAGTGTTCTAAAATATTTCATGTAATAAGTAAAAACATAGAAGATTGTTTTTTAAAATGTCTCAACTTTTGGATATGGCTTCAGTAGTTTCTCCTTGATTTTATCTAAATATGCTGTCATTCTGAGTTATTCACTCTTTCAGAAACTGACAACAAAATTAATATCAATCATTTTCTTCTTTCAACTGAAACTATGACAGTATAAATCTGTTTAAATCAATTGTTCTTTTATTTTTTTTTTAGTTTTTCTTCTATTTGAAATTATGAGAGTGATGGTGGGTTGTTTTTTTTTTTTTTTAGGCAAAGGTATTGTGATGGGACACTTATCACAGCTTTAAGAAAAGCTCTGAGTGATAGAAAAGAATAATATTATCTTAGAAATATCTCTTCAGATGGTTACTAATTCCCTCTTTTATTTTCTCAATCTTTGCAAAAAGATTCACTGAGAATACTGAATTGATAATGTTGCCTCAGATTGCTAAGAAGGTACAACAGATACGTGCAGCTTTCAAAAGCTCTGTTTTTTCACATCAGCTTTTCTTGCTTGCATTTTGAATTGCAGGATCAGGAACTGAAAAGTGCCAGAAAAAATAATATTCATAGCACAATTATATTTTTTTGGTGGTGGTGTTGTTTTTTGTTTGTTTGTTTGTTTTTTGTAGCAGACAACATTTTCACTGACTAAGGAACACTCTGCTCTCTTACAGGACTATATTTCTGCCTTGTAAATGGATAATTGTTCAAATAACTTAGTAAAAAGAGGGTTAATATATTTTATTTCTTTTGAAATAAGAAGAACAATTAATTAATTAAATTTTAAGTCATAGTCTGTACAAAAGCCTTTAACAGCTTAGTAATTTAATGTTCAGGAATGGGCAGCTGAGTCTAGCAAGTCAATGTGTTTGCTGCTGCTGTCATAACACATCCCATGGGTGACAGATATGTTGTACAAGTGCTCTGGCCTTTGTTCTTGTTGGCAGACTGTCTGCATAGGAACTTGGAAAACTGCAAGACAGAGAATGCTTGTTATTAGATTCCATAGGACATTATGCAGTAAATAAAAAGTGTCAAATCCTACCCTACAGAAATCTGTAGAATGTTACCCAAGAAGACATAGTCTGTGGACTTGGCTATACGTGAGTTGTACAGAGAGATGACAACACTGAAATGAGAATTAGATGTTCCAACCTACCTAAGCTGATATTGTGAAATTATATAAATAGTTCATAATTTTATCTTAAAGGAGTAACACATCTGTCTGAAACTAAAAAAAAAAAACAAAAACAAAAACCAGAAAAAAATAGAAAAGAAAAAATCATAATTCTGATCCTAGCTAGCTGAGCTGATTTAGCAACTTCATATTGTCAAACATACTTTGTACAAACAAATGTACTTTGGCTTGATTTAAACTGCTTTGGTATTTCAACGACTATAATATCCTTTCTTGCTTGCCTTTTTATGCTCACACAAACAGAAACACATATCTAAAGAAACTTCAGTGCTGTTCAAAAGAAGCACTGAAAACCATAATCGAGCAGATAGACAAACAGCTTTTTCTGTCACAAGAGCTTATTGCTGGCTCACATTCACTTGATACATCAGTCTCTGGATTAAATGCTTATTTGTTTCCTGTTCTGGCTGATGTGGTTCTGCATAAAATACAGAAGGGGCAAAGAGAGTTCAGCTGACTGAGCAGAGCTAGCAGCAGTTATTGTGGAAGGTAACTAAACAGAGCTAAACCAGAGTGAATTGGCAGATTTGCATGGGCATTTTAGGGAAGTTTTTATAGTCAATGGTGAAATACAGATTGCCAGGGATATTTGAAACTGGAAAAACTTGTTGATTCTTTCATTTAGTCTCTTTCTGCTCACCAGAAGATTATACCACATTGTATGAGACTAATCCTCAAGCTGATGTTTTGATTTCTAACCTCTCCTTCTGTCCATGGTTTCCATCTTAAATATGATCTACTGTGCCATAAAAGACAGGACCAAACTTAGAAGGTAGCTTCAAATACAAATGGAAAAATTATGTGGCTGAGTTCATAGATAGCTTCTTTGTTCTGGGTATCTAATATGTGCCACCATCACCAGCAAAAGTCAAAAGATTAATTGGATTGTAACATGAGGGAGCTACTGAGGGATCTGGCAGAAGTGCTCACCAAGCCACTTCCCATCATTTAGCAGCAGTCCTGGCTAACTGGGGAGGTCCCAGTTGATGTGAATTTGACACATGTGAGGCCCATCTACATGAAGGGCCAGAAGCAGGATCTGGGGAATTACAGGACTGTCAGCCTGATATCAGTGCCAGGGAAGACTATGAAGCAGATTACCTTGAGTGCCATCACACAGCACGTACAGGACATCCAGGCAATCAGGCCCAGTCAGCAAGGGTTTATGAAAGGCAGGTCCTGATTGACCAACCTGATCTCCTAAGGTCTCTAAGGTGACCCACTTAGTGGACAATGAAAAAGCTGTGGATGTTGTATACCTAGATTTCAGTAAAGCCTTTGCCACATTTCCCACAGCATTCTCCTGGAGAAGCTGACAGCTCATGGCCTGGATGAGTGTACTCTTCACTGTGTAAAGAACTGTCTGGGTGGCCAGGCCCAATGAGTTGTGGTGAACGGAGCCAAATCCAGTTGGTGTGTTCCCCAGGGCTCAGTATTGGAGCCAGTTCTGTTTAATCTCTTTATCATTGATCAGAACAAGGGGATCAAGAGCATCCTCTGTAAGTTTGCAGATGACATCAAGTTATTTCTGTAGCCTGAAGGCATTCCCAACCACCACAACTTGCTTCCATCAGCAGAGTTCTTAAAGCTTTTCCAGGAAACAGACTAATCTTTCATAACAGAAAGTAGCAGTCAAGTTACATTAAGGGATTTACAGACCAGGGTCCTGGTATGCTTTGGAATATTATCTAGTGGAGTCATAAATTGCAGTTGTTACAAACAAAATGAGTATGGATGTTAAGAGGACATGATTTCAGATCACAGGAGGCCTGGGATAAAATTCTTCCATCAGATATAAAATAGGGTTTCCAATTTTTGTCAATCATGGCAGAAGTATCACCCAAAACATGAACCAATGTTTCATTAACATTCATGCACGTTCATACCTCTACCTTAATTAACATCTGAATGCCTTTGTTTTAGAGCAATTTAGTGGTGATATTTTTGGTAAATAATGCATACAACTTTTATTTATTGAGCAAATATGGAATGACATAAAAGTATGCAGTAGTGGATAACTCTCATGTAACTTATAATTAATTTCATAGGAATTTTTGTCTTACAGTAAGCACACAGGAAAAGCTTAGAATTTTGACACTCAAGGCAAAAATATTACAGTGGGTTATTAACCCTATTTATAGCTAGTTAAGTATTCATGAATTTGAAACCAGTTCACAACTAAAAAGGAGTAGTAACAGTTATTTTTTTTATATTGAGAAATAAATGTTTTGGTGAGGAAAAGTCTTGCCCAATAAGGTCAGGTTCTATGATCAGTCAAAGAAAGGAAGCTGATTTTTCTGTTTATTTTTATGGCCCAAGTTATCCACTGTTCCTCTTCTCATATTCCTTACTTGTGTGTCTGGGCAAGCACACACTTTGAGTGGTTCACAGCTATATAGACTATATTTGCGGCAGCTGGTCACGAGTTGTGTTCCCCAGGGCTCAGTATTGAAGCCAGTTCTGTTTAATCTCTATGTTGCTATATTTGCGATACAGCAAATATTTACTTGCTAGTCAGTTTAAGCATGCCAGAATGCAATATAAGACCACTTTAGAACATGTTTATGTATTTGTCTGTCAAATTATAGTTTTTACATTTAGTTAACAAGCGTTGTACTCTCTTGCAAGTTAACTTTGTACAAGGGCAGACTGTCTTGTGTGTGTGTTTTTTTTCTTTTCCTTTTCTGAAGTTCAGGAATAAAAAGCACAGTCTTTTCAGATCACTTTGATTAGAGCTTATCAGTGAGACCTGAGAAGAGTGGTTTTAAAAAGGCCTCTTTAGCTGGTATCCACCCTTTTTACTTACATTGAATTTGAAAGACCAGCCAGAAATTTCATTCAGGACAGCCTAAGAAAGAACATCAGAAAATAAGACTTCATAACATCAGGTTGTAGTACACACTCCAGTTTTCTTATATTTTTATTTGGTTTAATAATCAAGTCTATTTTTACTATTTTTCTTGGTGGTGGAACTTTGAAAATGTGGAAAGAAATATCAAATGTTATTTTAAAGGAAAGATATCACATGTTAACCTGCTTTTAGCCAAAGAAGTTTATTTTCCTTTTCTGTAGTAGAACTTTCTACTTAACTAGTTTGTTTCTTACAGCTTTATGATTTGGTTTCATAGCTTTCTGATTGAGCAATATATATCGTTCACCAATGCTGCTTTTCAAAATGGCTTGTTGCATGTAGTAACTTGTGAATGAGGTTGAGCATTTTGTTAACTAAACAAGTATAAGGTTTATAAGTTATATAAGCGGTATACTTTGCTAATTTAACTAATTTTTTTTTTTAAGTTTGTTTTTTGTTATTACAGACTGATTTCTCTATTTAAGTTTGTGACTCTGAGTTCTTTAAAAAGCAACTAGAATTTTTCAGTAGTTGAATTTTCAGATGCTTCTCTTTGACAATATCACATACTTAACTGGCTAAGAGGCTAGTCGGAAGTATTTAGATGGTGGTGCTATTTCATGTAAGTTGTTAATTTTAAGGTATATATTTAAGCTGAAGACTTCAACATTTCAGTAGTTGATCATCTAGGAAAGTATCTAGGAAAGGAATCATGACTTAAGTATTTCTTGAGTCGAGCTTTTTTTGTGTGATGATTATGCATTTTGTTTAGCAGTGTTCAAAAAATGCAACAGTACATTTTTCATAACACATTAAAATACAAATACACTTTGTAAAAGTACATTTTATAGATGATTCTTCCTATATTAACAAAATATTAGAAACAGGCAGAACTGAGGCTGAGTGAGAAAGCAATGACAGGACACCTATATTTGTTCCTGAGGTGGCAGGTATGATTTCATTGCGTTGAAGCATATTGCCTAAACTGGGGGCCAATGCAACTACATGTAGAGAAATCATTTTCTCCAAAAGATACTCACCCAACAGCTAGTTACTGCCTTTTTTTTTTTGGTGCTGGTTGTTTAGGTTTTTTTTTGTTTATTTATTGCCTTCGTAACTTCTTCAACATCCAAATCATCCACGTCTCACTGATTTGGCTATAAGGATAGCACGGAAGACAGTGTTAGGGGCCTTACTACTGTCATGGTAAACAATATATGTTTCTTACACCTTATTCACAAAACTGCTTGTCTCATCACAGTAGTCAGGCAACACATGACCTTAGTAAATCCATGTTAGCTGCTTTGAACTGTAATTTTGTCCTGCATGTGCTTGGAAATTACTTCCAGGACACTTGCCATGTAAATGTCCAGGGGACAAAGGTGAGGTTGACCCACCTACGGATGCCCAAATCCTCTTTCTTGCCTCTATATTATCTCCAGTATTATCTATCTTAGTAGAGTACAAGAGCCCTACTACACAATTATTGTGCTCTAAGGGGATTTTCACAAGGCTACAACAAATCTTTTGCTCTAAAGAGATGGTAGTGCTTTACTAGCTCTTCAGTTTTTAGAAGAAGTGTATGGTAGTTTTGTGCTAGATACATGGAGAATGATATCATGTAATGACATCATTTCTGTCAGTGAATGTTGGTATGTAATGTGGTAGTCCGGTATTGTGGTTGAGTTTGGAATAAAATTCGTCAGTACAAGGTATGTCATGATTGCTTTCTGGTCCTTTTGCTGAGTGATGAACTGGCAGTAGTTCTAAATTCAGTGAAAATGTGAGACACTACAACTGTACAGGCTATACAGTGGAAACAGATTTTTCAATTCTTTGTCTTTTATTATTTTTTTAAAACTGCTACCACTCGGTTCCAAATAAATCCCTTATCTAGGAATATTTTAAGATGTATACATTCATTCATTTCACATATTGGATATATAATTACAAACAGATACAAAGCATTTTTAAGAGTAACGCTTTCTGTTGTTTGTTTTGTTTTGCAACAAATGCTCTGGCTGGGCCTTGTTTCAGCAATTATATAGTGATGGCCATATGTAGTTATATGCCATAAGTATAACTGGTGCAGTGTTGGATGTGGTAATAAGGTAAACTTGTGGAAAGCTGTTTTTATGTAAAATGCAAATGAAGACCTATAGTGTAGGACTGAGCCTTGTGTAGTGTGCACTAGAAGGAATTGAAATATACAGCAAACCAACCAGAGGGACAGAATGGTGTCCTGTCCCAACAGATGGGATGAGGGATGAGTTAACTCTGAATGCGGCACGTGCCCTGACTCAACAGATGAGACCAGATGTGAGTTAACTCTGGGTTAATTCTGCACAGTTATGTGAAGTGAATGACAGACAATCACTCCAGAGGTCCAAATTAATTATGAGTTTTACTAAAAGTACATGTTGGAATACTAGTTACAGTGAATAGTGGCTTGGCAAAAGTATTTTATGGTATCACAGAACTTTTCAATACATTAAAAGCAAAAGTCCTACTACGAGTGATGTATTGGCAACCATTAGTAGCTATAATACAAGACTTAACAAGAATCCAACAGCAGAGCTTAAGACAGTGTTACTCTTATAAGTTCAAAAGGAAAAGAGAGAAGGAGAGTGGTAGAGAGGGAAGGAAAACAAAGGTATAAGAGAGAGAGAAATAGAGTACTATATCACCGAAGGAGAGACAAAGAAATAGGAATATAGAAAAAAGGAGAGAAGGAAAGAGCAGAGAGAAAGGAAGAAAGAAAAGGGTGAGGCATCCAGTCACTCTTACGGCTCCACAGCGTGGATGACAAGACTTGTACCATGATGTATGGCCTCTGGTGTCTCGTGGCAAGGATGCTGGGGTTTGTAGTTCAGAAGCGCAGCATCCTCCGATGTCTGGTGTAGTTCCCACACTGAGGTTGGTGGGCTCAAGGTCTTCAGGGTGGTGGGTTCCCTTCAGCGAGGCTGGTGGGCTGAGGGTCCTCAGGGTGGTGGATTCCTTAGTAATACTGTTTTAGGTGAGCTTTTTTATAGCTCTCAGAGTAGAGGAAAGCCTGGGGGAAGGGGTGATTGTGAAAGATCAACAAGTTCCGACAAGTCCTGGTCTATGTTAAGGGGTCTCAGCTTTTCTCCTTTGTGTGCCAAGCTGGGCTTATCAGAAGATGGAGCTATGTGCCCTTCAGCTCATCCCCCACCTCCAGTATCAGCCAGCCGGCCTGGGCTGTGGCTCGTTAGCTTGTCGTTGATATGTAAATTGCAGTTCCCCCTACACTGAACATGTCATCTCCTGTGGCTGGATAAACTAGTTGCACCACAATGTTTTCAGCCATGATCTTATCAATATACAACAAATGGCCATGCCAAGCCATGTGCTTGGAGACAAGCTGTGGGGAGATTAGTTTGATATGAGCTTGATTCATGGCTACATGGTTTGATACATTTTCACTTCATAATTCCTGTTTTATTTAGAAGTCTAAATATTTTTAATTTTGTTGTTCTGAAAAACCTTAAGTACCAACACAAAATTCTGTCTCTTATTATTATCAAATTTTTGTAAATATACCTAAAAAAATTATTGGGCATAATACAATAATATTTTCAGTGTACCTACATAAACTACAGGAAATTCCTAGATAAAAGCTCTAATAAATGTTAAATATACCACAAATTAGGCTTACATTGGTGCATATAGCTTTTATGATTACAGAAGTTACAAAGTTGAACAATGTAGAGTTATGTACAGATGCTTCTTTAAAACCAGAAAGTTTACCTGCACTGTAAGTTATGTTTTGCTTAAGTATTTTTGAGGTTGTCCTTATATCAGACACCTCACGCATAATAGTGTGTATTTAGATATTGGGGAAAAAAGAGGAATCTGATTTCCTTCATCTCTCTAGTTTGATATCAAATTTGCAGAATGCATACATGAATTATTTATTCAGCAGAGAATTGTTTCAACATGTCAGGGAAGGACATAGGGAACTGATACACAGTAATTGTGATTTTTAATGTAATGCGCCAGAATATGCAGAGATAGGGCAAACAAAACCAAAATGGTAGTACAGTCACAAGGGGCATATTGCAGATGGAAAATATGACATTCAACTGGCCTGTATAATTTAAGTCCATAGTGCATGATAGTACCATCTGGTATCTTGATAGTAAAGATGAAATAATTCAACATTGGCTGCACTGTTCCTTACTGATAACATTTCAAATTGGATACTGTATGGCATTTAAGTATCTGCTGGCAGGGATTTTCCATCAAGGAATGAAGACAAGCAGAGAAAGTCTATAGAAGTCTTGAGCTGATATAATGGAAATATTCAGCACAAGAGTTCTATAGATTTTTCTATAAAAAAGCATTTATATTCTATTTTTTCCCATATCTGTATTTTAGATATCCACATTTCATGTTTTCAAAATAAACCAAGAGTTTAAATATGTGAAACACTTTGGCACATAGTATTTAAAGTATACAAGACTTTTATGTATGCAGCCCCTTGGAACCATTGGGATTGGGGAAAAGAAGAATGTATTTCAGGTCAATTGTGGTTGACAGCAATGCCTCTTCAGACATTACAGCTGGATTCCTATTGTATGTATGTATGTGAAGGTATTTAGTGTCAGCATACCACAGTTTCAAGCCAATGAAATACCAAGTAAATTATAATGTGAAAACAATATTAAAATATTATAGATCTGAAATACCGCAATCCTTGTCAAAGGCCAATTGTGAAAGGGTTAAGTACATATTTACAGGAACGGACCCTGGGGATTAGTTGCCATATTAGTGTTAGCTGGGAAGGGGTCTGCACTTATTGTTAAATCACATCGAATGGCAAATTTTCTAAATCACATGGCTTTTGAAAAGATGTCTATCATGTTGTCACAGGTAGGAGGTGTACAACTTACATCAAAGTTGTTGTTGACAAGTAAACAGTCAATTTGCCACTGATGTATTATCTCAAATAATATGAAAACCTACTGCCTGCGTTATCATAAGTAAACTTTGTTCTATATGTACTTCAGAATTACAACTTTTGAAGCACAATGTTCCCCTTCAGGCAAATATTTTCTCTTGTCTGATTCATTTAAAGTAAGTTAGAAGAACAGGTAATTTATGAGTTATTAAAACTGCTATTGTGTCCAGGCTGGCAACTGGCAAGGTCTGTGCAAGAGACATAAGTGACTTGAGGCTGGGAATCAAGATGGACTGAATGAGACATCCAAGGAAGGGACATTGAAAAGATATAGAAGAGCAGAAGCCAGGACCTGTACTTTCACACAGAATCACAGAGCATTAGGAATTGGAAAGGACCTCAGGAGATCTAGTCCAATCCCCCTGCTGGAGCAGGAACACCTAGTTGAGGCTACACAGGAATGTGTCCAGGCGGGTTTTGAATGTCTCCAGAGCGGGAGACTCCAGAACCTCCCTGGGCAGCCTGTTCCAGTGCTCCATCACCCTCACTGAGAAGAAGTTTCTTCTCAAATTTAAGTGGAACCTCTTGTGTTCCAGTTTGAACCCATTACCCCTTGTCCTACCATTTGTTGTCACCGAGAAAAGCCTGGCTCCATCCTCCTGACACTCACCCTTGACATATTTATCAAGATTAATGAAGTCACCACTCAGCCTCCTCTTCTCCAAACTAAAGAGGCACAGCTCCCTCAGCCTTTCCTCATAAGGGAGATGCTCCACTCCCTTAATCATCTTCGTTGCCCTGTGCTGCACTCTCTCCAGCAGTTCCCTGTCCTTCTTGAACTGAGGGGCCCAGAACTGAACACAATATTCCAGGTGTGGTCTCACCAGGGCAGAGTAGAGGGGAAGGAGAACCTCTCTTGACTTACTAACCAACCCCCTTCTAATACACCCCAGGATGCCATTGGCCTTCTTGGCCACAAGGGCACAGTGCTGGCTCATGGTCCTCCTGCTGTCCACCGGGACCCTCAGGTCCCTTTCCCCTGCACTGCTCTACAATAGGTCATTCCCCAACTTATATTGGAACCTGGGGTTGTTCCTACCCAGATACAAGACTGCGCTTGCCTTTGTTATATTTCATTAAATTTCTCCTTGCCCAACTCTCCGGCCTGTCTAGGTCTCGCTGGATGACAGCACAGCCTTCTGGTGTGTCAGCCACTCCTCCCAGCTTGGTGTCATCAACAAACTTGCTGATAGTACACTCTGTTCCCTCATCCAAGTCACTGATAAATATATTGAATAGGACTGGTTCCAGTACTGACCCTTGAGGGACTCCACTAGACACAGGCCTCCAACTAGACTCTGCCCCACTAACCACGACTCCCTGGATTCTTTCCTTCAGCTAGTTCACAGTCCACTTCACTACCCGATCGTCCAGACTGCACTCTCTCAGTTTAGCTGTGAGGATGCTGTGGGAGACTGTGTCAAATGCTTTACTGAAGTCAGGTAGACCACGTCCACCACTCAATCATATAAATGCATCTGCCTTATACATAAATTGAGGTTTCTGATCATTTTCACTAAACTTAATTCTTAACCTTCCAGGTTTAAGGGATGTATACAAATATTGTGAAGATGTAGACACTGGAGGTACTCTTTTAGAGAATTCTTTGTCAGAGGGGTTAAATGCTTTGTCTGGATGTTCTTGCCATGAAGTTATGTTATCTTCCATCCACATTTACTTACGTGTTGAGAAGTAATCCATATATAAGTTTTCTAGACTTTAGCTGTGCTGTTGGAAGCAGTAGATACAAGTCCCAGTTGTTTTGGGTGGGATTTTATTTGTTTTTAACAGTGTGAGGAGAAGGAATAGAAAACATAGAACCACAGGAAAAAAGTTGCTATGTATGTTATCTAATTTTACCTCTACTTTTTTGATATTTTCTTGTTTGTTTGTTTGTTAGTCTTTTTAAACATACTTGGCACTACAGAATGTGGAAAGCAGGAAGGGGAAGAAGGGAAGAGCTAGTATATATTTGGGTTTTACCAAATTTGTTAAAGGTTTCAGCCCAAAGAAAAATCCTGTTGGTGGATTACTTTGATAATGTTGTACTTTGGTACTAAACTTCATATGTTTATCAGTTCATTACTTCATCCTTTTTTTTTTTTTTCCCTCTTCTCTGTGTATGCTTGTCCCTGAGGCTTATCTCCTTTTTATCTCATCCCTGGTAGAACTGTCAACACTGATCAAGTTTCTTAAATACACATGAAAATTGACTTGTTCTCAGCTCCTACAAAGTTGCTTTTCAGTACACATGTATTGTCTCTTAGCTCAGTTACAAGTACTCTCTCTTCATGGCAGTTTTCATAAGTGGACTACACCAAACTTGTAAGGTAGCAGACTATCATCTTTCATTCCAGCATGTCTTGTGAGTGGCCATCTGCATAAGCTGCAGAGAGTAACTCTGTGTCATCCAGTGTCACACCCTCCAGCTCGTCTCCTCTCTTTATGTCCAGTTTCAGAGCATGATGGAAAGTGACACTGATTCTGTGTCCCTTTGTGTTCCACCAAACCCCGACTACAGCTGCTTGATTTTCCAGCAATGATGCTGTGGTGTGGAAAGATTCTTCCTGTGTAGCTTTTACAATTGCAGCTGGGGTAACTTGTCAGCCTCGCCCTCTGCGTCTCCCCCATATGTAAGATGCATTAAGCATTCTCCCCTATTCTTTTCAGGTTCTGAGCCTGCTCCATTACCGTAGAATCCAAATACCTAAGCCACTTAGTACTATAATACCTTCAAGTGGAGTCTTTCTAAGAGTTATTCTGTTAATGCTTTGTAACAACAGATTCTTACACTTCATGGAAAATAACTGTGACATATGTGTGGGGAGAGAGGGAGAAGGTATTAGACAGCATGAGAAGTAACAAGTAAAATGCACTTGGAACTTCTTGGTTACATGTAATACGACACCACCATTTTTCTTTAGCTGCATAAGAGAATTCTTACAAGCACAATAATGTGAATTTTTCAAATGCAAGATTATTTTATGGAAAGAAAATGAGAAGCAGTGTAGTAACAGATTCTTTTGCTAAGGGCTACAAAGTACAACTGCATTACATGCTATATCTATATTTGGTATTAAAAAGAACTCAAAGATCCCCTTAAAGCCTTTTTTCTGAAAAGATTTTCGTTAAAACCCAGTTCTTGTTATTAAGCACATTATTACATAATTAAAATTAAATAAGTCTTGGGGGAAAGTAATAATTTGACAAAAAAATCACCCTTGATTAAATTTCTTTTTTTCATTGGATGGGTTGGTTCAAAAGAGAGATTCAGTCTGAGAAATAACATTATAAGTTAAGCATGTTTTCATTGTCTTACTTTTTAAATTTATTTACTCAGAGGCAACACATGGATACAGTAATTTGAAAAATCTTTAAATTATTAAATAAACCATTTGCCCACAGCTTGTATGCCTTCATATAACCATAGTGTGTTGTCATGTAATATTCAAGGAATAGATTATAGCAATTGGTCTTTAGTTTGCTAATATTGCCTTCATTGATAGTTGTACTGGCTTTTAAAAGAATAGCAAACATTAAGATTTAATTAACATTTTAAAAATGTCTTCAAATATCATGTACTGTTAGAAAACCAGATACATTGCACTTTAAAGCAGTTTTCTTCACTACACACAGCTCTAAAATGTTAGACTCAGGGTAGCGGGGGGGTGCAAGGAGCAAAATGTCTGAATGTAGACTGTCTATATTAGGGTGTTGGACATCCACCTAAGACCAGGGGTTCAGGGCTACACGTGAGACTAAATGGATCTTCATGTTACAGTTAACACTATCTTTAATATCTCAGGATAGCTGGAAGTTACATGGGCTGTCTGCAGTGGGCAAAGTTGTTGTAAACAGGTTCTTGATCTCAAACAGAGTTGACTGCTTTGGAATCTAATAACTGACATGATTGGTAGGTGTGCCTCCTCCCATGGCACAAGGAAGAAGGCTGAGCTCAGTGCAGCCCGGCATGTGACATGTGGTAGCACTACATGTCTCTGCGCTGAGTCTCTAGAATATTGAGTTCTTTCAAGAGGGTTTACCTGATGGATGAGAACCTGATGAGTCTTTCAGAAGTGCTCACCTGCCTCCTCAAAATGTTAATCATGGTTGCTTTTTAACCCGATATTTCCATCAGTGAATTACTGAAAGCAATTTTCTCAGTCTACATAAGCTTTTGCATTATTGTAGTACAAAGCAAATTTTAAAAATCTGTAATTTTTTCTCAGTCTAGTAAGAAATTATTTAATATTCTTTCCTCTATCTTGAAAATCTTGGAAACTTTATCCAATCAGTCTTACAATATTTAGGAGTTGGTTAATGAAAAACAATGTTTATCAGTAATATGTTGGTATATTTTTGGCGTAATGCTTTATTTTATTTTCTTCTTGTTTTGGGTTGTGTATCTGTTTGTTTTCTTGTGTGTGTATTTTTCGTATGTTTTTTTGTTTTGTTTTGTTTTTTTTTGCTTGCTTGTTTTTCAAGAAAATGAGAAAATACAAAAGTAAGCCTTTTTCTGAAAACATCTGAGTATACTATGAAGTAGGAAGAACTGCACAGCACAGATAGACGTGTGCTTGTAAGATAGCTTGTAGAGATCATTCTGCACCTGAAATGGTCATTTTTAAATTTTGACAGCATAGTTCACATTTATAAGGTGCATCTCCTCAAAGGCATCCAAGAGACCTCTCAAAGATATATCAGGCTATGTTTGATGTGAGGCTATATACGTTCAAAAGCCACACAGCACTTTAGAAATCAATGTTTACCTCAATTGTTTCTTGGGTAATTTAGGCAAGACCAACTGTGTATATGCAACCTTACTAATTGGAATTAGGTAGGTTTTCTTGTTTCTTTTCCAAATAAGTCATCTACAGCTTTTTTAGTCTTTCACAGTCATGTCTTTTTTTTCAGTCTTTCTTATTACCTCTCTTGAAAACAACAAGAAACATGTTGTGAAGTGAAACAGAAACTTATAGTCTAAATTAGCACAGGCATTAGATTGTGAAAGTAATCCTTTTCAGAGAGATATTATAATTCTGACTGTAAATTTTTCAGAAAATGAGATAAATATGTAATGATGATTTTCCTCCAACATAGCTTTAGTAGTTATCTCACCAAACAGAAAATGTGCTTTATCGTATACATAGAACAATAGCCATTATAATTGTGCTGCAGCATTCTTCTGATACAGAATAATTGAACTTTGTTAAAGCAAATTCCTGTGCTAGATGACAATGATGGTCAATGGTAGGTCACACACCTAAATTTGAATTTTCATTCTTATTATTGGTTTTCTGTTTATCTACCGCATTGAAAATAAAAATAAAAAAACACACCAAACCCCCCCAAAAACAAAAAAAAATCACCAAAAAAACCCCCAACCAAACAAAAAAACCCCACAAAAACAGGCAAGCCCTTCCCTATCTTGATTAAAAGTTTATCTAGGACTTAAAAAAAAAAAAAAAAAGAAGTAGATGTTACTCAAGTTATCAAGATACTACACAGAGATAGAATAATTCATATCAGTCATTGAGAGTAGTTACTGATCACATGAGAGCAATGTTTTGCCCTTTTTCTTTGCAGCTGTGGTTAGCAGCCTTTCAGATTTCAAAGATTGGTATGTAGTCCTTGACCAAGATTCATTCAGAAAGTGGGTTTTGCTGTAGAAACCACAGGTCTTTATCCTGAAGATTCTCATAGTTTTGCAAAATTCTTACGGAGTGCCTTCTATGATCTTTTCAAGTGCCATATGAACACAACAGAATAAGAGAAAAGTCAAGGTACATAACTACATAATTTCAGCACAGTGAAAACTAGCTTGCAGGTGGTCTTATGTGCTTTCTGTGGAGGATTTTAGTTCATAGCCTGGTAGTTCATAGCCCAGAACTACCCCCCCAATCTGATTGCATGATTCTTTGTACAGCAGGTGTGTGGGGCACAGGCTCACCTGCGGTGATCATTGTTCCACCCTCTAGATATCATATAGAATAATAAAACCCTTTTTTTCCTAGTTATCGTTAGTAACTCACAATGAAGTATGCCTACAGTTTTGCAATATTTTGTGGCAGGATACTGTTATATCTCTAAGACTATGACATTTGCAGACATAAATTATTAGAAAAAGAAATGCTTGTTCTGCAGGCAAAGTCTCTTCTCTTGAAGGATCTGCAGCAATTTAATCCATTCCTCCTATTTGGCAAGGGAAATTTAATTCAAAATAGATAAAAATGTAATGTTTCATAGTCAAGTATGAGACCAACCTGAAGGCTTGTGTTTAAATTTAGTGGTACTTTGCATACCGTCTATCCAAGTTAAAACTCAGATCTGGTTGGAGTCCAGTGATATTAGTTTTTTTATATAATCTTCACAGATTAGCACTTGTGTAAAATACATATTTAACTGATCAACATGATTACAGTTAAGAATTACAGGATGCTCTTGAGATGTGTGAGATCTGAAAGGAACCAGGAACAGAATAATTAAATAAATATAAGCTGCTTCTGTATTGGTCTTGGTCTCAGGGGGAGAACATCAGGGGATTAAATTTATCAAAAAAGTAGATTACAGCTCAGGGAAACTGTGTGCAGTGTCTTGCACACCTACAACAAAAGTGGTGTGAAGGAAAGCTCCCAGTACAAAGTGGGGGTATTGCGAACAGATTTGCTTCTGGCAAGCATCAAAGCTCTCCTGACCAGAAACAGTGGAAATGAACCATTTGGTCTTTTATATTTTTCCTGACAAGTTTACAACCTCTGCACTTATTCCAAGATGCACAAATGAGGATCTGGTTACTTTATCTTCAGAAGTGTCTCTCTCTCAGTTGAAGTCAGTGATGGCAAATGCTGTTCTTTCTTATGATGTCCTGGTAAAGCATTAGTCATTTATTCTGGATACTTGAAAACATCTACAGATATTACTATTAACAGAGAGCATCTATCTGTTAATAGTGAGAACTGTTACTTATTACAAAAACTATCACTTATTATCAAAGGACAATAATAAAATTCAAAATTGTAAGAGTAGCATTTTAAGACAATGGAAAATTGTTCAAAACAAATGCATTATCTGATGTTTTTCACTTTGTATCTCCAAGGACCATCTTTCTTTTTAAAAATAAAGTTTTTGTGCACTGCAGTTTTGACACAGGTCTGACTTCTGTACTGTAGTCTAATTGTATTATTATGATTACTGCGTTTATATATATATATTTAAATACATATATATTTAATATTCAATTGGCAAGATGTGGTTGATCATACAAATACTATTTCTGCTCTTAGCTTCTTGAGTAGGCAGTGTTGGGCAGTGTGTAACCAGATGCATATCCCTGTTTAGAGTCATTCTGTGGTACCAGGCATGCCACACTGAAGTTCCAAAATCCTTCTTTTGGAATCCTTTGTAAGCCTACTTTTAAACAAAGGATACTTCCCAGCTTCACTGTAAGGATCTTTGGAAGCCAAAGTGCAGGTAGAGCCAGGCTTCCGTCATTTCAAGGTGGATAGAAGCAGAGCTAAGGGATTAGACTTGTGAGACTGTCTTCTAGGAACCATGGCCAAAGGGTGGTCTATGCGTGGGAGCTCTGAGAGATGAACATTTCAGGAAACCTCTTGAAAAACATGAGTGATAGTGTGCAATGCCAATGGAATAGTATTTTCCTTCATCATGATTGTGTCTTTTAAGTTAATTGTGCGTATATTATTTAACTTGAAAAGCTTAAAATGTTCATATGAAAAATGAAACCCACTGGAACAACTTATGAGACCTGAGATTTCACAATCCTTCAAATGTTTCTCATTCTTTATCTGATAATCTGTGCCACATATATGTGGTGTTGGGGAAAAAAAAGAAATTGTAGCACTATATTGAATACACATGAATTTGCAGTATTATAGTCAAGTTTG
Organism: Columba livia; assembly: GCF_036013475.1. Taxonomy (NCBI): domain Eukaryota; kingdom Metazoa; phylum Chordata; class Aves; order Columbiformes; family Columbidae; genus Columba; species Columba livia. The sequence goes on from NC_088605.1 coordinate 60,689,073, forward strand.
AAACAGAGAAGCAAGTGCTTCACAGAGGAAGTGAAGGGCTTATTAGGTCAACATTAATGATTCTAGGCTTCACAAAACTGCTTTACAATCCAGTGACAACTACTATTTTACTACAAAGCTACAGTATCAATATTTGTTTCAATAACTCTTCAAAATCTCTTCATTTTTTTATAGAACAAACAAAGAAACAAAACCCAACTCAGTTTGCACACTTGCAGATTTCAGGAAGGTAACAATCTATGGAAGGCTGATATTTTTAATATAAGAACTGACACATTTTGACATTGACATTATGCATTTTCATTGAGTGTTTAGCTGTACAGATATAGATACATACCCCCATTTTGCTTGCAGACAAGAACTGAAATGACAAGCTCTCAGGACAGAAGGAAAAGATTTATCACCTTGAGTGCAGCCAAGCAGTGTAGCAGGCTGCCTAGAGAGCTTGGGTAGTCTTTTTATTTTGAGCTTCACAACATAAAACTCAGAGCAGACTGGTCTGACATCAAAGGTGACCCTACGGTGAGCAGGTGGTTGGAGCAGACACCTCCTGAGGTTCCTTCCAACTTGAATTATACCATTGTACTGTTGTGGTTTAACACCAGCCAGCAACTAAGCACCGCTGAGCCACTTGTTCACTCTCCCCCAGTGGGATGGAGGAGAGAATTGGTAGGGTGAAAGTGAGAAAACTCATGAGTTGAGATAGATTAACAGGTAAAGCAAAAGCTGTGCATGCAAGCAAAGCAAAACAAGGAATTCATTCACTCCTTCCCATCATCAGGCAGGTGTTCAGCCATATCCAGGACAGCAGGGCTCCACCACATGTAACAGTTACTTGGGAAGATAAGTGCCATCACTCTGAATGTTCCCTCCACCTTCTTTTTTCCCCAGCTTTACATAGTGACGGTGATGTTGTATGATCTGGAATATCCCTTTGGTCAGTTGGGGTCAAGTGTCCCAGTGGTGTTTCCCCCCAACCTTGTGTACACTCCCTGCCTTCTCATTGACAGGCCAGTGTGAGAAGCTGATAAGTCCTTCACTGTCTAGTAACAACTAAAATATCAGTGTATTATCCACATTATTCTCATGCTAAATTCAAAGCACAGTACTATACCATCTACTGGGAAGAGAATTATTAATAACTCTATCCCAGCCAAAACCGGGATGTATACTAAGATTTTCTTTTTAAATTAGTCAGATGGGTTGAATGCTAAGAATATGACACCTGAAAAAATTCAGTCCTGAACTTCCTTTGCTAAACCATCGTGTTTAAGCTACATCTTTAAACCAGGGCATTTTGAAATAGTGAGATCTAATGAAAAGCAGAGACAATATTATAAACACTATTGAGTGTTTTTGTAGTTTGTATATTGTGTATCTCAAAATACATCAAGGACAGGAATAGTCTGTTTTCATGGATGTCTTCTGTGAGAAGACTCATGATACTTAGCTGACAAGTTATGTGCAATGAATAATAATTTACCTTCTTAGAATATACTGTTGTCTTACAGAAGAAAACAATACATCTGGTTTACAACATTAAGCCTGAAATACTACAAAATAATAGTTGTCACTTGATTGCAGTGAAGCTCTTTACTATGAATTACCTTGATAATTCTGAGATCACCAACAATTGCAACCAGAAATGTCACTTGTTACTAGAATACCTCTCAATCTCCAAACACAAATAAAAACACACAAGTAATAAAATAAGCATAGTATCTGTGTTGGTCTGATTTTCAGGGAAGCTGATGCAGCCAGCCCAGAACTTTAGTGGATCTATTCAGCAAGGAGAAAAAGGACTCCTTCCAGAGCTGAGGGATTTGAGATGAGGTAATCCCAGTCTGAGTCATCTGAGACTTCACAATGTTGCTATAATGATAACTTGCTCAGATGGGAAAGAAGCTATGTATTAAGGTAGTTCAGATCATGCTGAAATTATGACACAGCAATAGCATGGCTATTGTCATAGGCATAGCATCCAAAGGTACCTCAGGGGACCACAGTAAGGGAGGGTAAATACTTCATACCAATTTCCCACACTTTTCTGCCTTTTCAATATGCCAAGGTATCTTACAGAGGCTTTAGTCTTCCTTATTTCTCTACATGCAAGCACAGGCCTGGCTATAATTTAGGCTTCTGTGAAAGGAAAGCACTTTAAAAATAAAAGAATGCTATGAAAGGTATGCACAATTATTTTGAGTTATAGAGGACAAATATTTACAAGCTGGAATACAACCTGGATTAATTATTTTCCCTTTCTGGTTCTGACTAGTGTTTAACTCAACAATTTTTATTTAGAACAAAGCTTTGGTGAGTTCTTAATGTTGACTTTCTGGTTTTCCTGACCTAGTTTACCAATGTGGTGGTTAAATGGAAGTGAAATTATAATCTAAATAAAAAATAAGAAAACATTTTTAGATGTTGGATATGGGCTTTGTGGGTCCTCAAGTGATCTTATCTGTGAAAGTCCAGAACCCAGTATTTTATTTGAAGGTGTAGCCAATGCTGTTGCATATTTTTTGCTGTCTCTGGAATAACCCTACAAAAGCTAAAATCTTGATTCATGCACCACCTTGGTGCACAAGGAAAATGGCACTTAAAAATCCAAATACAATACAACACTTTTCTCTATTACTTTCTTCCTAATTCTACTCTCTCTAACTGTAGAGTTAAATAAGATGTTAAGACAGAAGGTGGTTTTATTTTTAAACTTTAAAAAAATATTAGTTCATATTTATCACCGTTTTAATGTATTAAATAAATTAAAAGCATATGTGGCAGCTTTGTAAAGTAAACTTACTGATTATTATAAAAACTTCAAAACAAGACCAAACATAGCTTTCTCTTAGATTAAAGAACGTTCTTTAATACTTCAGAATAAGGGTAGCTAGACTGTATATTAAGGAATAGGTAATTATTTTTTGAAATTTGTTTTTATTATGAAAAGTGGAGAGTGCTGCAGCATTTCAGCATACTATTCAACTACTGCAGTGCTGAAAAAGTTGACTTCAAACCAGACACTTTAGAAAGAGAATTTCTGAACAAGTGCTGCTGGCTCCCTCCAATGGTAGGAGGTTCCTATTGCTGGGGCCATTATTTTTCTAGAGAAAGCCCTGTTATAGGTGGAAAAAAATCAGAGAATCCTTTTTCTATTGTAAATTAAATCTTTTTGAGTGTGAGGAGAAATACGTTCATGGAATGTGTTTCTCCACCACTAGAAGTGAAGAATTTACAAAATATTTCAATGATGAAGTTTGAGATCGTGCCTGTTCTACAGTAGATCAGTAGATCAGTGCTGCAAAGATACATTTTTAATGTATTTTGTTTTATTGTTTATAAGAGGGCAGATACTTGCCACCTGTGTGAGAGAAATCTGAAATGCAATTTGTCAGATTCTCTTGTTAAATACTAAACAGGATGTACAAATAAATTCAAACATTCTTTATCACAGTTGAGACAAATTTTGCAATGTAGTTCACACGATACAAGCTAAAGGATGTTCCTCATCTCTAAATTTAGCCTCTGGTCAAAAGCTGAGAATAGAAAACAACATAATGTCATTGTAAAATGTGAGAACTAAAAGCTATTTATTATTTTCAAAGAAGAACCTGGTTGCTGGCAGTAGGGGACAGAACTTCACAACATGGAATGTAACTATGGAGCTATTGAGCAAATACCAGGTAAAATGAGAAAAACATCAGAAACTCAATCAGACAAAGGATCTTTTTAGGTAAAGATGATTTTATCTCTCTTCAGGAGAGCTTTACAGCGCTTACAATGCATTAACCTACTTCAAAACTAAACATATTCTGAGTAACTTACCAACTCCCGAACAGTATTGTGACACAAATTCCTGGTGCTTAATTAAAACATCCAAGCACGAGGACCTAGGTAATTATAGACCAGTCAGCCTCACCTATCTCCCTGGAAATGTGTTGGAAAAACTTATCCTTGGTGTCATCTCAAGGCATATCAAGGATAAGAGGATCATTAGGGCAGCCAACATGGCTTCACCAAAGGGAAGTCATGCTTTACCAACCTCATAGTCTTTTATGAGGACATAACCAGGTGGATAGATGATGACAGAGCAGTGGATGTGGTCTATCTTGATTTCAGTAAAACATTTGACACAGTCTCCCACAGTATCCTTGCAGCTAATCTGAGGAAGTGTGGTCTGGATGATCAGGTAGTGAGGTGGACTGTGAACCGGCTGAAGGAAAGAAGCCAGAGAGCTGTGGTCAGTGGGACAGAGTCTAGTTGGAGGCCTGTGTCTAGTGGAGTGCCTCAGGGGTCGGTACTGGGACCAGTCCTATTCAATATATTCATCAATGACTTGGATGAGGGAATAGAGTACACTGTCAGTAAGCTTGTTGATGACACAAAACTGAGAGGAGTGGCTGACACACTAGAAGGCTGTGCTGCCATCCAGCGAGACCTGGACAACCTGTAGAGTTGGGTGAAGAGAAATGTAATGAAATTTATCAAGGGCAAGTGTAGAGTCTTGCATCTGTTCAAGAACAGCTCTGGGTTCCAGTACAAGTTGGGGAATGACCTGTTGAAGAGCAGTGTAGGGGAAAGGGACCTGAGGGTCCCGGTGGACAGCAGAAGGACCATGAGCAAGCACTGTGCCCTTGTGGCCAAGAAGGCCAACAGCATCCTGGGGTGTATTAGAAGGGGGCTGGTTAGTAAGTCAAAAGAGGTTCTCCTTCCCCTCTACTCTGCCCTGGTGAGACCACACCTGGAATATTGTGTTCAGTTCTGGGCCCCTCAGTTCAAGAAGGACAGGGAACTGCTGGAGGGAGTGCAGCGCAGGGCAACAAAGATGATTAAGGGAGTGGAGCACCTCCCTTATGAGGAAAGGCTGAGGGAGCTGTGCTTCTTTAGCTTGGAGAAGAGACTGAGTGGTGACCTCATTAATGTTGATAAATATGTTAAGGGTGAGTGTCAGGAGAATGGACCCAGGTTCTTCTCTGTGACAACTAATGATAAGACAAGGGGCAATGGGTGCAAACTGGAACGTAAGAGATTCCACTTAAAAATTAGAAGAAACTTCTTCACAGTGAGGATGACAGAACACTGGACCAGGCTGCTCAGGGGGGGTTGTGGAGTTTCCTTCTCTGAAGACATTCAAAACCTGCCTGGACACATTCCTGTGTAACCTCATCTAGGTGATCCTGTTCCAGCAGGGGGATTGGACTGGATGATCTTTTGAGGTCCCTTCCAATACCTATTATTCTCTGATGCTGTGATTCATTTATATGGAGGCTTGTGGAACAAAAGATCACCGAGCTTAAGAATATTTCTGGTTATCAATATGTATAAACAGTTACATAATCAACTTCATAACCCAAAGACACTAAGTGCTATTCTTATTTTTTTTTCTTTTTCCTTTAAATATTATTTTCTTGTGGTCATGTGAGTGCAAATATTTGTCTGAGGAATGCAGACCATCATACTTCTCACAGACATCCAGATGATCTTTGTAGGACACATTTTATCAAGCAAGAATTACTTTTGTGTATGTTGGTTTTCTGGCCCTCACCTGTCTATTCCAAGCCTCTACCCTCTATATTCTGGCAGTTACTACTGTCATTTATTTCATCTCCTGGTTTTCATCAACAGATTTTTTGTGGGATTCTCAAAAGAATGGTCTTTAAAAGAAAGGCTAGAATTTTTTTGAGTGCTAAGTAATTCATTGCAACATTACTTGATTCTCCTGACCCTTAAATGTTTCTTTTAGAAGTTAGACTTTTTTTGCGTATTGCATTTTTCATATTTTCTTTTTTTTTTTCTTTTTTCTTTTTTTTTTTTTTTTTGTAAACTTGCTCCATTACCCACTAAAGCATGTCAACTACTGTATTGCCAGCTAGTCCCATATATAGAACAGACTGACTAAAGTAATGCTTGGCCCTTGCTCCATACCCCCTTCTCTACAATACGTACCCATTTTCTGGTGAGCTGGTGAGTGTATTGGATTAGGTTGTTGTTGGGTTTGTTTGTTTGTTACTGGATTAACTTTCTACATATTGAGTCTCACGTCTGCTCTTCAGCTCTCTGGTTCTTCCTTTCAGACTATACCACAAGAGCCTTAACTTTTGCTTCCCAGGCTTCATCTTCCGTAAGTCCTTTAGTAGGTTGTGGGTTATTTTTTTCTGCTAGTCTGAATGGTTGCATCTTCTTTTTCTTCTGTACTGGGAAATCCATAATAATATTTTACTTTCTCCAACTAGGGAAGAAAACCACTGTCATTAATGATGGCTTTATTGACTCCTTCCTTTTCATGATTGGTATTGAATGTTTACAGAAGAGAGGGAATATATTGGATCTATCACAATGAGAAGAAATGATTGCACATGAATGAAAAATGATAAAATCATCTTATACAATGCAACACTTCAGGTTCTTCTGCCAACAACTGTGGCAGAATGCAACCCCCCCTCTCTCTCCCCCTCCCTCCTTCAGTATGGAAGGAGTGGGCACATCTCCCTCTTTCTCTGCTACTTGAGGCTAACAGCTTCTTTTGTTTGGCCCCAGAGCACCCTGGCCAGGGTCATTAGGAGAAGGGAGTGCCGAGGCACACTGAGCCGCACCCAGTGTGGGGGATGTTTGGAGGCTTCAGGGGCACCCACAGACAGTGTAGGGGTGCAGAGAAGCTCCCAGAATGCCTACAGTCAGATCTGATCAGCCAGTATAAAAACGGGACTCTTGTCGAGACTTCGCCCATTGCCACGGGTCTCTCGGAGCACGAGCAAGATGCTGCCGCCGAGAGCCCCCCTCCCCGGGATGGGGCTCCGCTTGCCTTGCCGCCACATGTGTAAGTAAAACTTCTCGCAGGATTGCGAGTACATTTATACTTTTCGTGCACATATGCACGTATATCTTTCCGCGCTCCATATAAGCGCATGTAAAATTAATCCTCGCAGAATTGCGAGTGTATTTTCCTCCCGTGTACACTTGCACGCGTAACTTTCCGTGCCCAATACGAGCACGCGTACTTTAAATTATTTCCTCGCACAATCGCGAGTGGCCGCCGAGAGCCCCTCGCACAATCGCGAGTGTATTTTCCTCCCGTGCTTCCACATAAGCACGTGTAGGATTCCGTGCACATTTGCACGTGTAAGTAAAATAACTCTCGCAGGATTGCGGGTGTATTATAAATTTACCCTCGCACAATCACGAGTGTACGCTTCCCATACTCACTACGAGTGTGTGTATCTCTTTAAAAATAATCCTGCACCGTGTTTAGGTAAGTGTGTATTCCTCCGGGACTCAGGGACGGCTCCGGCATTGTTTTGGGTGAAGCCACGTGCATGCACACTGTGGACCGCCTGTTGTATTAGTGGTTGCTGTCTCAATAATTTTCCTCAACTGATATCTGAACCTGTATTTAAGTCACTTTTGGAGTGCTAAAACCCTGTTTCTCACTGGTTTAATAAAAGTTGTTTTTGGACCTTGTTGTCCCTTAAATTAACCTACAGGGTGCCTCCGTGACAACACCTTTGCTGGAACGATCACTTTAATGGGGATTGAATTCCTTAAAAATTGCACAGTATGAGCACACTGAGACAGATGAAAACCCTGACACAATCTAAAAGCAGTAATATTGATTACTTTTAAAACTGTTGCAAATACTGTGCATACTATTACATGAGACCTTACACAGAACTAAGAACTCTTCATTTTAGTATTTTAATTTTCATGAATTTATATAACAAAGTGGACATAAACTCTTCCATTTAAAATACTTAGTCTCTTTATTACTAGTTTCTTCAGCCTTCAATACGTTATGACCAAAATTATTATTTATTATCATCCAGCTTTAAGATTTTTATGAGAGATGTATATATTCATTAAAGGCAGAGTTTTTCAGATACCAATAATTGGCATAATTCTGTGAACTCGGGCACACTGTATTAATAATATGATTTTTTTTTTTTTCGGCAAACAACAAGAATGATTTTCTGCATAGATGTAGTATTCCGACACTATAAAATGTTGACTTGATATACATTGAGATTAATTTCTGCCATTTTCCCCACTTCCTCGGAAAAGCATGATCAGGCAATTAAAGAAATTTAAAGATAAGCCTAGAAAAGTTTACTTACTGTTTTAGAAGATAAAGCAGTTTAGCAGAGAACTTTCTAGTGAAAGCTGATGTTGGAAAGTAAAAAGCTTCAGACGTTAAATGTTCTGTACATTCTGAAGGCATGTTAATGGACAACTTAACTTCATGGCAGAATAAAATGGTGGTTTAAGTGTTTTGTATAGGTTATTTTGACATTCCAAACAAGAAAAATCCGTGGGGTGAAACTTAAACAGGCTTTTTGTGGCTCAGACAGTTCATGTTTGCTTAAGAAAATATGAGTTTTGAGAAGCAAATGTCATGGCTTTATGTTTGTGCAGAATTCCTGAAGAACAGCATTTTTAGCCAGATGAGAAAGGGGCTTAGAAGACCTCGTAGACTGTACCTTCAAGAAAACTTCGTGTGTGGGGAAATCACAAAGTTTTGAATGTCTAGGATTAGCAGATTCTTATGGATCGTTATGGAGAAAATGTGATTCTGAGGACAGAAACAGGACAACTCTTGCTTTCTTCTGTAAAAACTGCCAACTAGCACCTATTTCCATATTACTTTACTACCTGCTATTCACAAGAAGTGGGAAGCACATTACTAATTCATAAAGAACTGCAGAAAACTACAGCCACTTAAAAATCTGTCTTTCCTCTGCAATCTGTCATTGTACCCCCACTTCTTGCCTCCTAGCACCAAAAGGCACTGTAAGAAAAGAGGCACACACCATTTCCTGAGATATGTCAGCCTGCTGAATGTAGCTTAAGGAGTAGAACTAGGGTCCAGACAGCAATATTGTTTAAGACACAGGAGTGGGATCACCTAATTTTTCCATATCTTTGTAATGGTTTTGGCAACACACATGAAAAATAATGAAATCAAATGCCACCTTCCTTTTTTATTTTGCAGAAGCTGTGTCTGCAGCAAAGTTGGTTTTGCTATTGTCTGCTATTCTTTGAAGTTGGCTCCCTCAGCAACTATCTGCTCTGCCAAGTTACTTGTGTCAATACTGTGGAGTGGTTACTGAAGACCACAATGCCTGAAGAAGGTCTTGAGAATAAGAAATTCTTCTGAGTAGTTGCAGGTGTCTTTCTTTGTCTATCTCTCTACTTATCTATCTAATCTATCTAACCTACCTACCTACTTACCTATCTGTTTCTTTTCATAGGCAAACACTTGATTAGTTCCTGAATGTAAAGTTGGTTTGAGATATCAAGTGGCCTCTAAGATCCTGTCAGGTACGGGAAGCAACAAATTTCCTTTTAGCTGCCTTGGAAGTTTTTAAATTATTATTTTCAGAATCTATTTCTTATATATATAGAAGACATTTTTATATGTTCTATACATTATAGATACAAATAATAGCACAGAGTCAATGAGGTAAGACACACTCAACAGCCAGAAAGCAGACTCCTAGACAATAGATGAGAGCAAAGGTAGAGGTGGAAAACAGTTGTAATCTATCCAGAAACTGCATCTACATTAAAATTATAGTAAACAAGTTCTTCTACAGTTAGCTAAATCATAATCATTTAAATCAGAAATCATTTTTTGAGGAAAAAAAAAAAAATCATCAACCATGAAAGGAAACAAAAAAGAATCCAACCCCAATGTGGCCAATATTAGAGTATACATGGTAATATATCTGACAGCTGGGGTTAGCAGCCATCTTTGTACAGCATCATATTCAACCATTTCTAGTTAAGAGAGCTAAGGCTTTCTGAATTCTAAGGACAAAATGTAAAATGTTCCTACTTGCTCAATGTTAGAGTTAGCTAATGCTATGGTATAAATCTCTCTCCTTCTCTTTGGCCTTTGTAAATTACTATAACTAAATTCTCATGACAGCACTGTCAGAGCCGGACCTAGTGCCAACAGACCTTTCTTGTACAGTTCTTCAGTCTCACCTTCCAAATGCAGTTCCTGCCGAGATGTCACTGAGCTAAAATGCGATATGCAGAGACCTCTAGAGACTGGAAAGCCAAACTACACCTAATGACATGCAGATACAGTTCAGTGGTGTGTAGTAATGAATTCAGCCGGGGAGCTATAAAGCGGACTATTAAGAGAGCAAAGTAACATTCAGACTGTTTTAATCTGGGTAGTAAAAGCAGCGTTCTTGAAAGTGACATAGCTTAGCTTATTTTCTTCAAAAGTAGTTAACGAAGGTAAAAAATACTTTATTTTTATGTTTTTTGTTTTTGTTTAGAAAGAAAAAAGGAAGGAAAAAACCCTCAACCAATGTTAAATAACAGGATCTTAATAATTGCTGTGATTTCAATTGCTATGCTGCAAACTCCTGAAATCTGGAATTAATTAATGAACCCATTGTTATGTGCTTTTGTTTCATTTATCTGAAGTCTGTTTAGAGGCTGCATCTCTTAACGTTGTCTGCGAGATGCCACAAGGTTCCAGTTGAGTTCAGAGCTAATTACAACTATGAGAGAGACCTTTTCAGGATTGTCATTAGCCATGCTTATAATTCAGACCAAGGTGTTACCTCATTTATTTTCTCAGTGAGCAGCTCTTGATATGTTTGACCATGGAAAAATGTGCTCACCTTGAGGTATACTGAAGCTTGCAACTAAAGCTGCAGCTTAACCCCTGTGTTGCTGCTTCTCTACTTTTTAGTACTGTTCAATTCTTCCAAGTTCTTAGTTGCGTGCTGTATAGGAGTTATTGCTTCAGTGGGTCTTTCTTATCGCTATATGAGCACAGGGAATTTGACTTAGAAATAAAGAACATATCTCTGGTGATGACCTTTGGCCTGAAGTGGTCTTTCACACAATTGTGACAATGCATCTTCTAGTTTTTTTTCTTAGGCCTTGATTGTGGTTTTATGGCTAACACCAAATACTGGGCATTTCAAAGTTCTGATTCTGTAGAAACACGGCACAGAAAAAATAGTATTTTTTTCCTGATTGTTGAAAGACCATCACACAGATCCAAGACCAAACACTAATTATTTCAACACAAAGTGTTCCCGCGTTCAGTTTTTTAGAATCCTTGTCTCAAAGTGGAATTTACTAAGCCATATTGCCAACTCTTTACACAGTATGCAGAAAAGTGAAGTTAACTTTAGAATTAAATGACAGCCTGTCTGTTTTTTCAGGTCTGAAATACTTGATAAGCTTGTGTTTTTCTGACGTTACTTCATGTAGCTATCCATGTCTCCAAGCAATTTTGATTGCTAGCATCGAGAACTGGTGACTGCATTAAATTAAACAAAGATACTTGTTGACGATATGAAAGCAGACAAAGCAGCATAAGCCTAAATTCCAACTCTGGAAATCAGTTTTGTTTTGGGATCTGCTATGTTTCCCATATCACAGGTACTTTTTTTTTTTTTTTGCCATTTTCACCATATGCATTAAAGCTGTCATCTGCATGTCTAATATCTGTAATTTCTCTGATTGCTTTATACCTGCAATGAAACTTCAAAAGTTTATTCCTTGAAACTTCCTGTCCTTCGAGTTATTACATGGCGTCTTAAGCCAAGAATTCTACATTTGTTTAAAAAATCAATATAAATGTCTAATGAATGTCCAAGAGAACTTGGAAAATTAAAGGTCTTGCTCTTTAAACCAGAATTACACTGTTTGATGCTTAGCACTCTGTGAATTACAATTTGACTACAAAAACAGAAGAAATAAGAAGCAGGCCTAGCAATCTGTCCTCAAATTCCCGTATGAACAGAATTTAAAAAACTTTTCTCAAACCTACCTAGAAATTGAACTTGCTAAATAAACACTGATGATAAAACATGATGTATGGAAGGGAAACTAATCTGCTGTGCTATGTCTAAAATAGTTCATTAGAGTCCAATGGACTTTTTGCTTTCAGAATACTGAAGCCTCACTGAGGGCTGGCTAGAAGGCACTTTATGGAGGCAGTCTGCCTTGAGATGTGTGTACGTAGGTACTGCAATGGTAGAGGTAATTTTCATAGGCTTTCAAAATGCATTTCAAGAAATTGTGCTGTATACTGTCATCCAAAATTTCAGGGTCACTTCTCTGAGCACACTCATTTCTTGCTACCAGTATTCTTGAACAGAAGCACTGTCCTTCAGGGAAGAGGCTGGGATGTTTGATACATGCTTGTGGTGACTAATTGCAGGGTGCAGTGACTTCAGCTTTGTTTTGAGCATCCAACTAAAGGTACCGAAAAATGTGCTTATTATTTTTCATATTTTCATCTAAGTACTGATCTGGTGGTTGGTGTGTCACTACCTGTCAGTTCTTGTGTTCATCTACAGTTTTACCTGTAATGAACTTTAATTAGATGCACTGGAGCTTAAACAACTTTTTTTTTTTTTGCTTTTCCCGTAAAGTTAACAAAAGATCCACTTGTGGGAATAAAAGGAACTGATATCCAGCCTCACTCCTCACCTGCCATCAAACCATCTTTTTTGGGTCTTCATTTTGGTAACTTAAAAACAGGCAAGAATTCAGACTTCAGAGTAGGAAAGGAAGATATCTGCTGAACCGATACTTTTATATCCTGGAGGTAGCTTATATGAAATATGAAGGTCTATGGTATAAAAATTAAAAAATCTAGCAACTCTAGAGTATGCTTATGAAATGTTTTTTTCTTAAAGAAAAAGTGGAGTGTAGAGTTCTCTTTGTTTTGTTTCAATGGACTCTTCAGGGTTAATAATTCTCAGGAATAGACACTGAGTTAAAATAAAAGACATGTTTAAAAAAATTAGCTAGTGAGAAAGCTAAAAACAAAAATAAAAATATCAATCATCCTGAAAAAAAATTAATGAATGAATTTTTGACAGATTTCAGTTCAGGATCAGTTACTGCCTATGTCATCTTTACGATAGTTACACTGGGGATATCCTGCTGGGCGCTCTGAACGTCTCATCCAGCAGATGAGAATGTTCCAAGTAGACAAAAATTTTGCAACCAAAAATAAGAAAAAAGAAATAATCTGTCCCATTTTCTCCAGGTTTCCAGGTCGCTGTTTTAAAGTATTTTAAGATAATATATTTTATTTTTACTTCTTGAAAATATAGTGCTGAAGTTGAAAATCCTGGTTGCACTTTGCAAAGGGACTAAAGTATCTACTGCACTTCTGATCCTTTGTTAAGAAAGTCCGGTGTAGATTAGGAAGAACTGAGTAGGAGTCTCACTTCATTATTTAGTCTTGATCTTATACCTTATGTGGTTGCAAGAGTAATACTGTAAATAATGTATAGTTTTCATAGAGTAATGTGGATATCACTACTTAACCAAGTCACACTCTGTTTCTCTAGGTGGCTTGGATATGCAAGCACATGCAGGAGCACCTGAACTGACCTGCACATCTATCTTTTGTCTAAGCTTTTTCAGAATCACTAGTTTAAGGAGGAAAGCATCCTAACTACCAGGCTATGCTGGCAGAGTGGGAGATCAGACAGGGGACCACATTATGATGATGTGGTGCAAGAGTTTGTCAACACAGAGAAACAGAAATGTGCCTCTAAAATCAGCTAGTAGGGTTAGTCAAAAGTGAAAGAGGCTGGATTCCTGTTCCACTCTTTACAATTCCCACATTAGGCAGACATTGGATAAAATGTGACAAAGAAACGTAAAGGGAGGTCAAGGGGAAAGGAGTGTTATTCCTTACATTAATAATCAGTCCCTAATAACTAGGCTCAGCAGGTTTGTGCAGCTTGCACTTCTCTAGTCTAAAGTCTACTATGTAAAAGGGAAATATTTCTGTGGCCACTACCATCAATCATTTGTCCCTGGACAGAGAGGCCCTGACCTTTATTTCTCACAGTACTGCAAAGTGAATGCACAAGCCTGTCTTCAGGAAAATTATAGCATTTAAATATTTGCAAAGCTGTAAATGGAAACACATAATGGGTGCAATAGAGAATTACTCCAGTGGATTTGACCCACTAAAATGCTGTTGTGCTCCTTTGGCAGCAGTTGCTGGAGATATTCTCTCAAATATATGGACTGAACATTATGCAGCTGTGGACTTGTACTGTGTTTTACTGGAAGTCCATTGCTCATGACAAAAAACAGAGTTGATGCAAATTACTCAGTCTGGTGTATGACTAGGGAAAGGCATTTCCATGGATGATTCTTCAGTCTTCTGCAGCAGTAACTCAAAAACATTTAATAGTCACAAGGGAGAAATTAACTGCTGTGGATAAAACACTGATTGGCATAGTAATTGTAAGGTTGCAAGGAACTGGATGAATCAGACATAGCAACTGGTTGTGTTGAAAGGAGAGAGCATCAGGCTGCAGGAATGTTACTGGAATAAAACTTAAGTCATTTAATTAGCTATCTTGGCACACAAAATGGTGTAAATGAAATTTATTAATGGCACAAAGCTGGAAGGCCTTGTCTTGACAGAAGAGAATGAAAATGTCAAATAAAATACCTAGACGAATTGAGTAAGAAAAGTGGGATGAACTTAAATACTATAAATATGGATTGCATTTGTATTATGGGCAAGTATCATTCATCCTGCTGTGAGACTGACCAACTTACTTTGGTGATAAATTGAAAATTCAAAACTTATTGCATAGGATGGATGTTAAACAGTACTTCTTTTTCCAGGCACCCAGTTTCTTGGAATTCTTTCTGATTGCTTGTCTACACCCCCGTGGGAAAAGGCTCCCTAAGGGTAAAGGTTTGTATGCCAGGTATCTGCTGGGTGACTCTGAAGATATTTTAATCTTTTAAAGACTACTGATGCTGGATAAAATCTTTAATTCTTTCTGCCTATCCCAAGAAAAATCTAGTTTTGCATTACTATATGTTGTCCCATCCCCCCACCGCAGCTATTAAGTGTTTTCCAATAGTTACCCAGAAATATTTAGCAGTCAGTCAGATAGGGACCAAAACTATATTTCCACTAGCAGGCTTAAAAAACAGAGAACTAGTTCTTTCAATTTCTTTTTGAAGATGACTAGGCCTTAGAATCACAGCTAGATCTGAAGGAGCAACCTCTGTGCACCACCCCACAGTCCAGATGGCTTCTGGCAGAACCATCATAGGTTAATTAATTGAACTGGAGGCTAATTAATTGAACTGGAGGAAACTACGCTGATAAGAATGTCAATTATAAGATGATAAGGATTAATTTTTCTGTAGAAAGTCTTAGTTTGCTAAGGCTTCAAATTTAACTTGGAAACCCAAAATGCTGTGCTTTTGTTTTCTTACAAGCAAGCTTTGGTCAAAATTAAGGATGCAACAAATCATCTTGTTTATTTTATAGTTTAATTTTGTGTTTTACTTAATATTGAAGTGCTTTGATTCTTCATTCTGAAATATGTAAAATTAACTGTGTTTCTATATAGAAACCAAGATAGTAGAAACAAAGTACTCAAAACATCAAAGTAGATAATTCTTGAACAAATATGAAAAAGTCTCTTGAAAATAAAAGGTTCACATTATTTCTTGCTAGAAATTTCTTTCCTGTCCATTTTACAGTAATTCTAAATAATAGTTTACAATTAAGTGAAGGGTATTGTAATGATATTTCACTTTATTACGTCATACATTTACATGGAATATGAAATATAGAGCAGGGGATTACTGAATGGCTGAATATTCCTGATGTGTTGCATATAATCTTGTGGGTAAAAACAGATTAAGAAATATTTACAAGTAAGGGTTGATGAGTATTTTTAAAAGAGAGAGACAGTCATAGAACTGTAAATATGTTGAAATAGTACTGCAGAGTACAAAGTATAATAATTCTGTTTACTAAAAAAAAATGCAGAATCTGTAGTAAAGAGGCAGTTGCCAGCAGTATAGGAATCATGAGCATTAAGAATAAGCTTTCTTTTTTCTAGTGCAAAACATTTTAATTTCAATCTCCACAACCCATTATTGAAAGTGTTCCATGAATTCCAAAACACTTTTTACCTCCAGTCACTTTTGTTTCTCACTTTTCAATTTATATACTTCAGAGGAATTGATTTCCTTCTTAATGAGTCAATTGTAATCAATACTTGTAAATGAATTATAGCTGTGTTCTTCAACATTACTCTGCAGGGAGATCTACAACACACAGAGCAGTCCATTGAGCACCCAAAGTGTTTGCAATAGATTACTGAATATTGTGAACTTTTTCATGTGGGTTTAAAGTCAAACAGTTAAAAACACCAGCCTTCCTCTGACTAAGGGTTGGAAAATGACTTTTAGACAACCCCTTATTGCACAAAATCACCATCATAAGCAACATAATGGCACTCATTTTGAGGTTAGAAAATTAACTGTAAACTTCTAAACCCCTCAACTAGCAAGTTTGGAGCTCCCCTGTCCATTAGCAGGACTTCAGCACAGGAGAAAAGCAAAACCAAAACAAACAAAAAAACGACCAACCCCCCCTCACAAAAAAACCCAACCAAACAAACAAAAAACAAACCGCAAAAAACAAAACACCCAGAACTGTACTGACATTAAGTTTCTTCAAGTCAATTTTTAATGCTCTCAGATAATATTTTTAATTACTGTAAAATGAAGTAGTAATACGATAGATAACCTGTGGAAAGACTGGCATTTCTGGTATATTTTCTGCTGTTTATTTACCTGTTTTGTCAGGGTACTATTGGAATGGAAATAATGAGACCTTTTCTTTACTTGCTAATGAGAATTATCTTTTCATATGAACTCAATTGCTTTCAGCATCGCTATCAACAATTACCTCTGCATAAGGGCATCTTTCCACTATGGCCTTTCCTTGTTTGTCATCCTAATTAGACGTTTCTTTTCAGAAGGCTTCTGAGAGATGAAAGAATGACATTGACATAATTATCAGTCTATCTCTTTTTGAGAAGCTGCCTACCCACCAGGTAAATTCAGGACACCATACCTATTAGCTATTGCACATGGAAGCACTAAGACTTTAGGTTTATTTCAGCAAATTGATACAGAAATAATTGGTATTGCACAATTAAATTTTATCATTAAGTATTCCTGTGGCCGTATCCAACAAGTGGAAAATATAAGCTAGGTACTTGCTGATTATTTCCAAAATCATCAGAAGTTTGACTCCATATATTGTACACTGTGTTTTAGAAGTAGACTATCCCAATATTTTTCTGTTAAAAAACCCAATTGTGAGTTAACAAGGCAATCTCAGAATTTAAAGGAGCGTTTTGTTCTGGGAGAAACATACAGGATGTGGAGCTCAAGGGAAAAGGGAAATGTTGTTGTATCCTATCGCTGATTGAAGGCCTGGGTTGGTGGGCTTTATTTTTACAAAATAAGGAGTCTAGATGCTTTCAGAGACCTGTCTGGGATTGCTTCTTTCCATCCAGTGTTCTGTTTCTCCTCCTGTTCAATTGGAAAGAAACATTCAGGTTGATTTCCCTCTCTGAGACAGGACTCTTAAAAAGAACCTCGATAATTTAGTCATGTTTTATTCTTGACAGTGTTGGCTTTACTACCCAAAACTCCCAGATGAAATTCTTCCACCTCCTAGATGTATTATTGTAGCAATAAATAAACATACCTGTTCCATAATCTGTAAAATACTGCAGACCTGTAAAATGCAAACAGTACTCCTGTTTTGAAAGGAGTATAGTTGGCCTTTTGGAAAATGCCAAACATACTTATCTCCAAACTATTTCCTTTTCTTTACTTAAATATCTAGTACTCTCATCTTTCCAGTGTCCCACAGGGTGCTACCTCTCTTTTCTTCCACACAGTCAGGTTCTAAAACTCAAAGCACCTCAGCAGCCAGAGCTGCCAGTGTCCACGGTCTTTCTGTGTTTCTTTGGCGATCTTCAGCTGCCAAGTGGTTCTTTTTAATTTTTCTACCCTTATAACAGATATATAAATGTAAGCAAACATACAAATAAAAAAATTCCAGTGAATCATATATTATTAATTTAATGATAAAAAGCCAGCATTACAAATGGGTTTCTTTTTTTCTTAGCCTTTTAATTATTAATAAGAGTACTTGCACAAATAACTTTTAAAATTATCTAATATTGATTGTTTCCATAGTCTGCAGAATGTGAAACTGAATTCTGAAGCTTTAGGAATCAGGATTTAGTAATTTTCCTAATTTTTTTCACAACAAGTATTATTACTAATGTATTAAATCCATAACATTAAGTTTTCTCATAGGTGAACAATTGTAAATATTCTTGTATTATACTGTGTCAATGTCCTGCGAAGTCACACAGGAAACCCATACCAAGAGACATATATATGTCTCTAACCATATTCGGTATGACACATACTGAGTATAATTACTCAGTATATAGTATTTACTGCCATCATTGAACAACTAGAAGCCAACATGGTCATTCAAAGCATGTAAATCATATATAAATTTGGCATAGAAATTTGGGGCATGTAAATGCATATTAGCAGGCTGTCCTACATTCTTCATTCTCTACACAACCTATTTTGCTCTTTCTCACAGACAACACATATTATGCATGTACCACATCAGAGTCCATGCTATCCTCTTCCATTCTATGAAATGCAGAAGAAAATGTAACCAGCTTCAATCTGAGCCTGTCCTTGATCGAATCCAAGGCAATTTAAATTTACTGAGTAATTCTACACTTGTTGTTGCCAGACTGTATCTAGTTGTGAAGTCAAAAGGGGGATCAGAAATCATACTTTCCTGTTTACCTTGCCTAACTTAAGCATCCTTGAGGATGGTATGTGTATTCCAGACTGTAAATCCAGGAAGAAGTGTCTAGATTATATATGAAAGAGTTCTGTCTCCTCTGAAGATTAACGATTCCACCAGTACTCTAAGTATTGGTAAGAACTATCCACAGCTTTTGTTGAGTTTATAGGTATTGAATACAAATGGTAGTGTCAAGGTTTAAGGCAAGGCGGCAATAAACCATGGCAGATGCTCCCTGTTATCCCCTCACTTCCCGCCACCCCTTTCCTTTAGATCGAAAGATGATAGGAAAGATAAGGGAAAAGGAAGAGAGACTTAGACTTCTAGTTGGAGAGTTTTAAAGGGTTTTACTAATGCTACTAATAAATAGAGAATATATATACAAAACATAGAAAATCAATCTTGAATGTTCAATGTGGAGTTGGCATCACTCCAGCAGCAGGAGCTGGGTGTGTGGAGCTGGTGTGGCTCCAGCAGGTGCAGGTCAGGCCCCCAGAAGTCACGGGTGGGACTTCATGGCAAACTGGAACCTATTTTCAGAGATGCACGGCCTGAGGCCTGTAGATCACAGGCAGACAGACAAGGTCCTCTCTAGATGCCGGCCATGGTCAAAGAGAACTTGACCCTCCTGATCACCCTCTTATATAGGGGTTATGACGATTATGGGATGGAATACTTCAGTTGGTCAGTTTTAGTCACCTGTTCCATCCACCCCTCTTCAAACATGTCCCTCTCACAACGGAATGTGAGAAAACTTATCAGTCTTTCTTGGAAACCATAGTAATAAATCTAAACACGATCTTCTTCAGGATTCAGTTGGTCTTCTTATCAGCACTGAGTACAGCATCCTAGGAAAAAATATGCAGGCTAAAACTCAGAAAAGTACAGCCACCTAGAAGAACTTAGCTGAAAGAAAAATCACTAAAAGAGAACCAGTCTTGTTTTTAACACAACCAGGACAGGTAGGTAGTTCAAGATTAAGAACACAGAGATCATGTGCAACTTGTCTTTCTATCCAGAGAACAGGGTTTATTATAATAACCTTTTTTTTTAAAAAAAAAAAAAAAAGAAAAAGAAAAATCAAGTTATTCCATAGTATCTTGGGATCCTTTGATTAGTTCTGCTGACAATTTTTCAACAGCCAAATTACCCACTTCATAATATTTCTTATCTGAAATTATAGGGTAACATGCATAGAGTATGATGTACAATTTATGCTGTATGGAGGATGAAGCTATAAAAGTTTAATATTTAATCATAGTTTGATAAATCAAAGTAACATATGCTCATTATATCTATTTATATATGGTCATAAAATACTTTATAGTTAATGTTGTCTGACTGCTCATAACTTACGTTCAACTCTTAAATGACTAAGGAATGGGAAAGTATACTATGAAACTAATCAGCGGATAAGAAGTGTGCCTGCTGTAATGTTCTGCTCTGATATCATAACAGTTCTATAAAGGTAACTTACCGTGTTTTTAAGGAAAATGAGCCCACACAGTGAAGCTTTTATCTATGCATCATGGACTTTTATCAGCATCCAGATTGTCTGGACACAACACTCCGACTGTGTTGGCAGAGCTGCAAACCAATTTAAGGTAGACCAAGATTTTCCAGTAAAATCTTCATAGCATGTAAGGCTGTCACATGCTAAAGAGTTTTGTTCCATATTTTTATATGCTCATGTCAGCTGTTCATCGTTAGCCTAGCTTACAATGAATACAGTCATCAGTATTACAAAATTTGAGGACAAGAAAGCAAATGTTGCAGCAGTAGTAGAGAATTTCAAAGTCTTCTTCATTTTACACTGGTGACAGATAGATGAGAGATTAACTATTGCTAGTGAATGACAGAAGTTTTCTGTACATTACCTGTGTAAATTCTAGAAGGAAGTAAATACACTGAGGATGTATTTATGTAAAGGTGTATGAGACTTTTAAGAATTGGAGCCAGTCTCAGGTATGATAGAGTAGAAAGCAGATATTGACTGATACAAAAGAAGCACGTGGAAAAATCAGTGATTCTCACAAAAACAACAATATGGGGATCTCAGAGTTCTGAGAGATGTCTGTTTTCTGCTGACCTAGGTTGATATAAAAACTAGGATTTGGAGGGAGATTCATATAGTATTTTGCATCACTCTAAAGGTGGCAAATTTGTTTTTCCTAAAGAAATTCTAACACATGACTGATCATTTCTAGGTTCGTAAAGTCAATATTAATTTTGCATGAGTGAAGTTCAGATATATAAATCTACTACAAGTGTATGCCCTCACTGTTTTTAGTAGGAGTTAAAAAACATTCAGTCCAAAAGAGGACACCATACTCAGAGTTTGCATTTGAGGTATGAAATTGAAAAAGGACTAACAGGAAAGAGAGACAGAAGGCATAAATGCATCACTTTGTACTAAATTGTTTTTCTGTATTATTATGGTATTTCTCAGCACCTTTGACATTTGAGGTCTCCATTTGTGATGAATAAAGGACAACTTCACAACGAACAAATGGAGTTTTGTCCTCCAAGCAGCAGGTCATAGGCTTCTGGTTCTCTTTGACAAAACAATTGTAGATGCAAAAAGTTTATATGGCTTCAGGAGAATGGACAATAACTTAGAAGAGGGTTTCTAAACTGGGGGAAAAAAAAAAAAAAAAAAGAGAGAAAAAAAAAAGGATAATCAAATTCCTAAAGATGAAGATGATTGGAAGGAAGATATCATATATTCTTGCTGCATTTTTACTCTTTCCTAGACATTTTCCTTTGGGCAATATTTGGGAAAGATATAGAAGTGGACCCCTGGTCTGAACTAGTCCATGTGTTCTGATTTTTGTATGATTTAAAAAACATAATCAGACTTAGTGTATTTTGTACCACCCCTAAACTCTGCTCAATGGTGTGTATGAAGTGATCAAGCCTGTGTTTAGCAGGATGGAGTCTTGCCTCTCTGGTTAGATGTTATCCAAGTTAGCATCCAGTACAGCTTGGAATGTAGATAAAACTTATCTCACAGAATTATAGACTAGCTCAGGTTGGAAGGGACCTTAAAAGATCATCTGGTCAAACCTTTCATGGAAAAGTGAGCCTCGATGAAATTACCTAGCAACATCTCAAGTCACATCTTGAAAACCTCTAGTGATGGGGACTCTGTCTCTGGGGAGGTGGTTCCAGTGAATGATTGCTCTCACTGTAAAAAATGTCTCTCATATTGAGATTAAACCTCTCCTAATGCAACTTGGACCCTTTGCCCCTTGTCTTCTCCACATGGCTCTTTGTGAGGAGAGAATCTTTGTCCTCTTTGTAGCCATGCTTTAAGTACTAGAATACTGTGATGAGGTTGCCCCTGAGCCTTCTATTTTCCAAGGAGAAAAGACCTACTCCTTCAGTCTTTTCTCATAAGGCAGGTTCTTCAGCCCATTGATCATCTCAAATATAGTAACCTTAAAATATTCCAAAAGGTTTCACTTTTAATTATGCCAAAGCAGGACTGAGCAAGACTAAGTTGGGCAAAAGGAGTTTGAACTGTAACTTTGAATTATTTTGTATTACTTTCATTATAATCAACAAAATATTTTCTGTATTTTTGTCCCTCTGATGCAATCAGGGTCTATTTTTGTCACACTAAAATTCTTCTTTTAAGCTTCTTGAACTTCAAAATTGAATGTGTTATGGAGGGTAAATGTGGGGGAAAAAAAAAAAAAAGAAATGTGGTATGTGAATATGACTGTACTTCATGAGAAGAGGAAGAGAGTTTATGGAAATACATCATTGTGCAGACTCCAGATTGCAGTATCTTTGTGGCTAATACATGGATGCATATTTGACTGGCAAGAGAGAAGGAATAACATTTGGTCAGCTGATATTAATGGTGTATCTTGCACTTACAATGCTGCATTGCTCACTGCAAATGAAATAATTCCCATCGTAGTTTTGCATGCTCTTGCACCAAAACCATTGTTCTGCCACTGAATATGCAGAGATAACTGGGATAGCCAGATAGTTCAGGTAGTCATCATCCTATTTCTGTTGTTCACCAAAATATTCTTCCTCTCATTTATGTGTTATTGTCTCCTACTGTCCCTCCCTAATAGAAGGGGAAATTGTGCACAGCAGGAGTTCAGAAACCCTGCACTTTGACTGTCAGTGTTTCCTTTTTATTTGGGAGGATAAGAGTAAAAGGAGAATTTCCCTAATTCATGTTTCATATGACAATGATAGATAGTTCCTGCTGAAAAGTGAACTATTTATTTGATAACAATGTGCCATCTAATAATAACTCAGCAGGGAAGTGAACTAAGCAGCATATTCATCAGCAAAGGGGATTCCCAACCAAGTGATTATCTGCTTTCCAAATTTTATATTGAAAGCAGACCACTGTGAATCACTGCAGTAGCTATCATTACTTGCAGTCTATGTAGACAGCAGTTCCTATGCACTTTGAATATTTATTGCCATAATGAGAGACCAAGATATCTGATAATCTCAGTTCTAGTACTAGATATCCTGCAAGAAATAACAACCGGTAAGATTGTTGTCTTTTCTCTCCCTTGCTGTTTTTGTTGTTGTTGAGGTTTTGGGGGTTTTATTTCTCTTTTTTTTTTTTTTTTTTTTTTTTTTTTTTTAATTCATGAAGCCGATCTGAATTATTCAAAGGCAGCAATACAATCTATTTTATGTGACTGAGCCAAGTCTCATTTGATCATGTTCTCTTCTGTTTGTATTGTGCTTAAGAAGAACATAACACCATGCAGCTAAATATGAACTGTGTGACAGACAGTGCATCCTTGTAAAGTATTGCATGGTGTTGGGGAAGATGAAATTCTTAGTTCTCTGAAAAATAATTTTCTGTTTTTTAATGTGACAACAGACAACAAATTCAAAGCTTGATTGTGTTACTAAACTTGATAAAATTATGATGGAGTTATATCTGGCATGATCAGTCTTTCCCATAAAGCTTGAACTGTAGACTACAGCCCTGATCCTGCAAAGTCTACCTACGGATTACTTACACAGATCGCTCCAGAAGCATCACTGATGATGACATCTACAAAAGTGCTGGAATTTACAGCTACAAACAATAAAATAAAATAAACAGCTTTGATTGCACTTAAGTATTCAAAACTATAGAAAAATTGCAGATACAAATAACAATTCAAGGCTAGCTAGGGTCACTAACACACAACTATGGTGTTTCATAGCTGAAATACAGGATATACACAGGCCACCAGGAACACATAAGAAATGATTATGAAACAAAATTAAATAAATTTTTCTCTGTAGCCCTGCTTTTATTTTTGAGAGATAACAAGTGTGCTGGTGGGAAGTTACTGTCATGTATAAACACCCACACTGTGTCTGCACTGGTCTCTACACCAATATGCTGTCTCCTTTTTTCACTTAATATTAAATGGTAGTCAATAAATTGAGCGTATTCACAGATAATTCGGCTACTTTTCCTCACAGAAAGGAGAATCAGGTTCTTTCAGGATACTGGCAGATGACTGATTTGTTTTACTTCAAAAACACAGCCATGATTTAAAACAGTTACCAACAATTGAAGCTGAAAAAAGCCCCTTTCCACAGAGTAAGACAATGTTAAGAAATGAAGCTGCATTTTTTGAAGTTGAGACTATTTTCTTCTGAATTTCAAATGTAACTGCATTTATGTTCTGTTTGCCATAATACTCACCTTTCAATATAGAAGGACAAACAGGAAAATATGATAATGATCTATTCTTCAATAACAAAGTAGCTTGTTTCTCATTGTCATGAGAAAAGCCATGCTTGGAACTCGTACTGTACATGGCAGTGCCTCTTCGTGTGCTGCGTTACAGAACGGTGGGATTTGTCTGTGCTTACACTAGGTTCGGATTTGATGAAGTTACTCGTTCAATTAACTTAGGTAAACTTGTCA
The DNA here is from genome assembly GCF_036013475.1 of Columba livia. Lineage (NCBI taxonomy): Eukaryota > Metazoa > Chordata > Aves > Columbiformes > Columbidae > Columba > Columba livia. Next base: position 60,713,666 of record NC_088605.1, read on the forward strand.
CTCAAAAGTTTGAAACTGATTGATTAAGTGAATAAATAACCTGTGTTGTTTTCATTAGTAGCACATTTTCCTTGCATACTAAATTGGAAAAGATAAACTCAGGAGCACTCTAATGAATTGCTAGGAATATGTGGTAGTTATCTAATGCTACCTTTCTTTTGGTTTGTGATTTATCTTCTTTGGTTTAATTGACTTGTTTAGTCAAATATCACACTGTTAAGCAGAGCTTTTGAAAAAGGTATTTCAACAGTTTGCTAAACTATGAACTCATACATATCTAATGAGACTACAAATCAAAGTGTGGTATATGCATGTGGTGGAGAAGGAACTATTCCAAACAGAAGAAACTGTTAGACAAGGGTAAAAGAGACTAATTTGAAATTTTCTTGTTATTCAACAATGTATATCCTTAGCAGACTTTGAAAAGAAGACAAAACAAGAAAAGCCGCAAAGTTAATTCCCTGCCATCAAGAAAGTCAGCACTTTCTGACTTCTGGCTCCGAAATAATTAATTTATTTATCTATTTATTTAATTATTTTAATTTGTGAAAGTTAGATGAAAATATTTCTTTTTTTTTTTTTTTTTTTAAATAACCATAGAAGTTTAATGAAGATTTTTGGCTGACATTAACAAATATTTTAATTGTTGCTTTTACATATAAAAACTACGTCTTGATTATCAAGGAAGACTTCATATAATGAGACAGCTAATGAATTTCTGATATCAGAAGAGACAAAACAGTTCCAAATGAAAAGCTGAAGGAATTACTACTTAGACCATATAATATTCATGGAGTTTCTTTGTTCTGTTTAAGTATATGAACTTTAGTTCCTGAGTGCTTTTCCAAAAAAAAAAAGAAAAAAGTTCATCTTTCTTAATTGTGGTGACAAAAAGCTTAAGTCTCAAGATGATAGATTGCACATTTTCAAGCAAAACTAAGAAATACTTCTTTTGACTTTCCTGGGATAAATATGACTAGACAGGTAGTTGACTGAGCAATGAAATTTCCAGAAGGAGCATTTTGCTTTGTGTCTTATGGTTGGGTTACCCTGTATCTGATAAAAGATGAACTCTATTCAGTGAGATATTCCTGCTCTCTCTTCCATGTTCAGTTTTAATAATACACCTGACCTCACACTGCAGACATACAAGAAAATGTGTGAGCAACATGCTGCAAATTTGCCTTGGTGGAAGTACTAATTTGTTTCCATATCTCAAGTTAAGAGGAAATTGTCCAACAGATTGAAAAGTTATTGGGCAGAGAAGAGGCAGAGCATTTGTATAAACCTTGTCCCCTTAAGAAATGAGATGAAAAATCTCCGTACAAATGTGATGGCTTGTATAAGGTTTCAGTGAGATGAAATATTTGGTGAGACAATATTATAATCTGCCATGAAGTTCTACATCACTATGAGGACTTTGATTCTTCACATACTTCTTACAGGGTTTTTTCCTCCATGTTAAAGTGTTCTCCTGTGTTCTACACCTGCGTAGAACCTTTTGCATCATACTTCTCTTCAGAGCAACAGACACAATATATTGCTTGCAACATTTTTATGTATCAGTAAACTCCTTTCAGCTATAGGATAGTCTTATGGCCTCTTGATTTACAATTTAATTATATATATTTTTATATTCAGATTCTCTTGTACTGATCTGCATGGGTGCAGTTCTTCCCATGAATGTGGAAAAGAATTTGTCCTGAAGATCTAGAGAACTAAGAAAGCTCTAGGAGATCTGAATTTTGATAATATAGAAGTCTGTCGAGGGTTAAGATTGCGGGGTGACAATAAAACCCTGGCAGATGTATTGTTAGCCCCCTCTCCCCCCCCACTTCCCCTTTGTGCCCCTCCATCTCCCCTTTTCCCACTAAGGACAGGCGATCAGGAGGGAAAGAAGGACAGAGAGAAGAGAGCTGGAAAAATTAACAATGTTTTATTAATGCTACTAATAAGAATAGAGAAAATAATACAAAATATACAAAACCAATCTTGAATGTCTCAGCAACTGCAGAGCCGGCAACCAAAGTCCTGGATTAGACTCTGCAGCCAACCGGAGCTGGATTCAGTCTGTCACTAGGCCTCAGTTCGCAGGGATGACTAGCAAGGTCCTCTTCTAATGTCGGCCATAAGCAGAAGGGAAAAGGCAAAAAGGCATGAGATCCTCGTGATCTCCCACTTTTATATGAAGTATTCATGTGAATGGTATGTTATACACAGTTGGTCAGTTTCTTGGTCACTTGTTTCTCGTTGCCCCTCTCGTGAGATGTCCATCCGGGCTTATCAATAAGTTTGTATTCCATTGCTAGGTTTACCAAAACATGTGTCTGGTTCTCCAGGAAAATGCAGCTAATATGAAAGCTTTAGCTGACAGGCGAATTCACTAAAAGAGAAACTTGTTTTTAACAAAACCAGGACAAAGTCCTACATTTTCATATGGAGAACATGTCCTTTTCCACACCCAACAACAAAACTTAGACAAGAAAAGTTTATGTTTAAAAAACAAGTAAATAAAAAAAAGATGATGAGGTACTTCTGTTTCCTTGTTTTGACTCTTCAACTTCCTACCAAGAAAAGGAGGTTTTATAATGACAGTTGCCTTTTAATTGCCATGATATTTATTGCAATATGTATAAGGACAACGTGACTGAATTTTCAGTCTGAGATAATTACAAATATTACATATTCTGTAATTACTGATAGCCATTTCATTTACTAAATGAGGCTAAGTGTCAGTGTTTATTCTGATATGAGCTTTTTCTGAAGTCAAGTGTGCTCAGGTGAGTTTACAATTCAGATGTATACCAGAAAAACTTTATAAAAAATAATGTACTTTTTCTAATTAGGATGGGGGTGGGGGGACAAACACACACACATACACACACAAAATCCCAAACCAAAACACACGCACACACACCCCAAAACAAACAAACAAAAAAAACAACAACAAAAACCCCACAAACCATATTTTACTGCGTATGTTACATTAAGCTGCTGATAGCAAAGGTCTTGCAACAAAGTTGCAACAGTAAAAACAAGTTTTCTATACTTTTCTCCTTATACTGTTTAAAATGTTTGTCAGAGTGTATCTCTAAAAACCAGCAGTATTCATGCTCTGTTCCTGATATCCTCCTGTGATTCTTTTGTGTTTTATTATAAATTTATGTATTGTTTTGGTTGAGTTTATGAAGAATATTGAGGTAATCACCCGAACAGGATAGAAACGTTAGCTGGACAACTTTGTATTTCCATTAATCCATGAGTACTAAACTTTGACTATTAAATTCAAGATAAATACATGTCCCTGTTGAAGTTAATTGAAGTTTTGCTATTAATCTCTTTGTGGTCCAAGGACATCAGGCACAAATCTTATTATAGTTGTATCTTAAAAGTCATGTCGTATATTTCTTGATTTAAATATACTGTTATAGCAGCAAATGACATTGTGGTAGCTGACCTGAATTTATTCTATTAAATATAAAGTTCTGTTCTTCTTTGAAGTCTGTTAATGATCTATTTTCTGTCACTTCTGAATCTACCTTAATGCATTATTATGCATGGCTGATGTTTCAAATGTATTACATCACGCTTTGCAAGACTTAAGCTTTATGTTGGCATCAAGTATTGTCTGGCACAATCCATTTAGCTACTGTATTTCAGTCCCTAAGCTTTTGATTAATCTGAAATCATGACTTAAATATTTACCATTTTCTGCTGAAGTGTGCTATGAGAAAGAGTTTATACATGCAGAAAGAGTACACGGAGCTTGAAGATAACAAATGATACATCAAGCCCAGTCTAATGTGGTTTTACTGGAGTAGAAACAGTGGTAATAAATCACCTGCCAATGTTGATAATAAAATACTGCATCCGCCTCCATCAGCCACAAGAGAAAGGTTAAATGTTATTTCTCACAACAACCATGTGGTCTTCATTCCTGACATCTTTGATACTAAATTCTGTCATTATTTTCTGCAGATTCTTCTTAAAAAAACATATTCCATTAAGAATAAAACCTGATGCTTGCTAACCTCTAATATCCCTGAAAAACCTTCATCCATTTTATAGTTATTGTACCATATAAATTAGCTTCCATTTTGGAGTAAATACAGCCTGCTCTGCAAAAGTCAGAAGGTAAAGCTTGGAATTCAACCTGACCAGCTTTGATTGACATAGGCTCTAGAATTATTCTGTGTACTTTAGTGCTTAAGGCAGTTAAGAATAATATCATCAACCTTCATTTCATTTATTTACTAATTTTCTTCTTCATTTGTGAGATGACTTCTTAGATGTTGTTCTGGACTGGGCTGGGGGGAAGAAAGTGAGAGACGGTGCAGGGCTCTTCCTGGGTTTCAGTAGGAAAGGCCCATAAGTGGTTTAATAAGATAACTGCTTTAATAAGATGAACTAAGAAGAGTAAAATAGACAGCAAATAAATCTCACATCCCATTAGATGCTGGGCACCATGTGTTCCTGCAGCATCAGTCAGAGCCGGGATAGATTTTCTCATGGTGTGCTGTGCGGGGCTGAGCAGAGCACGCCCTGTCTGTGGAGAGCATCGCCCATGTTTTGGTCTTTCAAGCTGACAGATAATCCCCTTACAAGAAAGCAACCCTATTCCTTAAAAATATTCTCATGAGAACTTCTTGCTGCACTTTCAGAGGAAGGTTGGTGTGGCTGGGAAGAGAGATTAACAGGAGAAAAGGAAAAAGGAGAGAAGAATGAGATGATAGAGGCAGAAATCTTTTTTACAGAATCAAAGAAACAAGAATAGAAAATATAGGAGAAGGAAAATACCACTCCTTGCATCCTCATTCAAAATCCTTCTTTGTGTTCAGAATTCTCATTAGAACTATAAATGAGAGCAAATATGTCATTTTTTATTCACAATATGTTAGTGTCTATATTCCCTATGATACTGGAAGTGTCTGGCTTTGCAATGTTAAGTTTAATTTTGCCAGATTTAGTTTCAGTTGCTTAAACACCAGTTTATTATGAAAAAAAAAAAAAAAAAGAAGACAGATAATAGAAAGCAGTTAGAAAACAACAAGCTATAGAGTGAGGACAAAATTAATTAAAGATACCTGAGCTATAAATGCAATAAATAAAACATTTAATTCTCTCTATTACCTTAGAGAAAGAAAATTATGCACCCAATTGTATATGTTAAAATTCAAGTCAAAATATTTTAGATCATGATAATTCCTTTCATAGAAACCTCTGCTTGGGTTTTAGTGAAAAAAGGTGAACTTCATATATACATGCTGAATAAGGGGGACAAGAGGTACAGTTTCTTTTGTTGAGATTTGTGTGTATGTGTGGAGAAGAAAGTTAAGACTGTTAAAAAAATACAGCTTTGATCTGTAGTAGCATCTCTACACAACCAGTTATCTATAGTCTCTCTTTGTTCAAATTAGTTTACAAGTCTTCCTGACTTTCTAGATATGCTTCTCCATCATGATCCTAATTTCAAAAAATCTGAATTAAAGGAATAGCTTTAAAAAAAAAATCCAGAAACTTTTAGATTCTTCCTTCAAAAACATCCCCACCTAGCAGGTTGCTCATTTAGAAAGCTAGGCTTTTATTTTACCTGCCATCGACATCAGCTTCACAGCATTTATCAAAAAATTTGTCTCCATGTTACCTATGAAATTCAAATGTAAGAATGTACATTGCCACAAATTATGGAGAAGGGAAACAGGAAGTTCTGCTTATAGTCCTCGTTAATAAAAAATTCAAAGGCTAAGCTATTTTTCTTTTATGAAATTACTTAAAGCACTCTGTCATTGATAATTCCAGATGCAAGTGTGTGAATCATACTATATATTCACTTCTGCATGAGGGGAAAAATAGTAATATCTTTGAAAGTAAGACTTTGAAAATTCAGTTTGTAGGATTTTTTCTTTTCAACTCATCATACAGGATAGTTCAAGACTCCATCACTGAGGATCATATTGAAAGGGTTATTATTTTCAAGTAATTATTTCTGCTTTGCTTTCTAAGATGATTTTTTACCATCTGGATCTCATCTGTCTCGTTTTACTTGGTAATTTTATTACAGTTGGGATATTTTGACATCACGACAGTCCTACTCTGCTTTTTAATCTTTGCATCTCTCTTGTGTGAAAAATGCTCAGTTTCTCCAACCTGAAATCTCACTGGAAGAGAAACAGCGTCATAAAAGGTCATTTGTTGAAATACGCTGCAGAGACTGGCTGATGTTACCATGACCACAGAATCATAGAACAGTTTGGGTTGGATCTTCAAAGATCATTTAGTTCAACCGTCCTTGCCATGGGCAAGGACATCCTTCCATAGATCAGGTTGCTCAAAGTCCCGTCCAGCCTGACTTTCAACAATTCTGGGGATGGAGAATCCACACCTTCTCTGGGCAATGTGTTTAACAGCCATGCTGAGAAGTGCCATTTTCTAATATTGTTCAGGAAATGTTCCATGGTTTTAGTGTAAATAATATACGAAACAGGCAAAACTGTCACACTATTCACTGAAGGAGGAGTTCTTGGGTTGCTCTGTTACAAAGTTGATTTTTTTTTTTACTCCAGTTTGGGCGATTACTTAATGAATTCTGCTTTCCTCTTCCTGTCTTCTGCCCTAGGAATTGTACAGGAACTGGGAATTCTTATGCACTTGGAAACTGTATAACTGTTCAATATCAGTAAATTTACCCAGTGAGGGAAACTCTGCTCTATTTATTTATCTATATATCACTTGCAGGAATTGGTTCATCAGTACATTGTGTGTGGTATTTTTTCCCATATTTTTAAATTTCTGTTGTTTATGACCATGTTCCCATCACCACTGTTATTGTGGATATCCAAAGTTCTGACACTGTTTGAATCTTATGCTTAGGGTGATAGACAATTGTGGTGATACAGAATACAAGATTAATACAGTGAGGTGTAAAGCAGAAAGGAGGTCTCAGAATCTTGCATTACATCCTGAGACAGCAGGTTACAACATATAATGGCAGAAATTACATTAGAAGTAAACTGAGGTTGGGGAATGGAAGATCTGAAAGAGGGAAAGAAGAGAAGGAAAGGAGTGTAGATAAGGTGACTTCTTCACAAGATCGTGTGTATCATTTAATTATTTTCAGCTTGTTAGACAAAATATGTTTTACTTATGTTGTGCAGATGATATTTGTGCCAGACTTAATTAGTCCATTGGAATCTGTCACTAGTTTTAATCAGGTTGTCAGAATCTAAATTCTCTAGAGCCACAATGTAAACAATTCACAGCAAGCTAGCAAGTACTCCATGAAACACTGAAACATCTACAGGCATCTGTGAAGCTTTCTGTTTCAAAGTTTCCTGATTTTTATTTATTTTTTTTTTTTAATTTTACTTTGAAACTCATGGCTTCTGCAAAATTTGATCAAAGGCTCAAACATTTTGAATGAATATCAGTCTGTTTCCAGGACCAAGTTGTGCTTTACTGAGTCCTGGAAGGAGTTTATGCTTTGTATTTCACATTTAATCCATGCAAAATGTGATGCTTTCAGATAAGTTTTAGGGTATGTCAAACTCTGAGAGACTTTTAATGTAGCCTTTAAAGAAATATGAGTTAGAGTGCAGTGTACAAGACTGAATATTGAAACAGTGTTTTTCAGTCCATGAACCTTCACCGAACTCTTTGCAGTTGACATTATTTTCATTTTGGGAGGGGGTGGGTCTCAGGAGGAAATGCATATATATTGGGGTTTTGTTTTGTTTCAGAATATTGGCCAGTCTTGTTTCACCTATTGCCATTATTTATTAATGGAGTCTAGCAGAAACTGCTGACTCTGGTTAAACACTTTACATTTGAACTTAAGTTCAGAACTTTGAAGATTCTGCTACACCCATAATGATGCTTTTACATTCCTCACAGAAGCAAGTTTATGCAATTTTCTGCAAGGCATACTTCTAAGAAAATCTACTAAACTTTTCACTAAGGAATTTAATCCCTTAAAGCATTACTTAACATTTTTTGCTTTAAAACTTATACATGGCTACATTTTGGATCAATAACACACTTGTGGACACCTTCTATTTTCAGTTAATTCACAAATGGAAAAATACATGTAGCTTATTTAATAGACGATTTTCTGCCAGATCAAGAGAATATCAATGACCCTATACAATAAAGCTATACTAGCTTTTCTACCTCTGAAACAAGAAAAACTGTAGACTTGTCATTGGCATATAGAGCTGTATGAGTTAAGGCGGCTTCCAACTGAGACACGAGGGGCCATAATCAGTGCTGGAATAAGTTGGCATGATTTCATTAAATGCAAGTGGAGCTGTGCCTACTTATATCAGCAGCAGATTTGACAGCATATCCATATGGCTTCTGAATTTATAATGGAGGGTCTCCAAAACCAGTAGGCCAGAGATTGCAAGGACTAATTCAAGCACATAATTTTTATTTCACCAATCTAAATGAAGTAGATCTTCCTCCACAAATGTGCGTGAAAAATATTCATATATCTTTAGCAACTGTTCTCCAAGTTATTTGTTGAACTATTAGCTGGATGAATTCCCTTTGCATTTTGGGATGAAAAGCTTTGCCTCTTACCTCACTGAAATGTGGGTGAATGGAGTGTGTATAAACCTTAATAGAAAAGGGCCTATAATGCACAATTAGCTTATAATTACTTTTATTTGTTATATGTCTTGAAAGCATGGCTTCTTTCTCTCACCAGCCTACATGATTTTCTTTAAAAAACTTCCTCTTTATACTTTATCTCAGTAGCTTATGTTCTTTTTCCTCATTCAGTCAAATTTTAAATGCTCTAAAAATAATCCATCTGGAGGTCCTCACCATTCTATTGATTCTAAAACAATGTATAATCATGTAGCTTTTATCTGAGTGCATATGCAGCTAATTTCTCCTTCCTATCTCTTCCCATTATGCTATTTGCCTGTAATGTTGTCATGTATTACATCTACAGACAAGTATTATAATTCAGACTTCACTCATCATCAAGCTGTAGTACATACCTTCCAGTATGTTTATGTATAAGAGAAAATAAAAATGGATTAATTTCTTCTTAAAAGATCTTGAGCAAATCAGATTAGTATAGACCGTGGCAACTCTCAATTATCCATATTTAATTTAATTTCTAAGATTGTACTATTTCCTAGTTGTATTATGCTTTCTAAATGTTGTGGAGTCACCTGAATTCCTCATTCTTTGTCGTGTAAAATGAGAAAAGATGGGACCTTGCTTATGAACCCGTTAATGTTAAAGGATTGCTGGATGCTTACTTAAAGCAGTCCCAGTCTTGTTACTACACGGTTGGTATCCAGATTGCAAGAACTAATATTATAGTTGACACAGGTTGACAGTTATGGGTTTTCTCAAGAAAAAGAGCAACTGACAAAGTGTGTGGAGACTGAACTGTGTCTTTCCATAAGAGTTTTCCTGACAGGTAAGATTGAGACTTGCAGAAATGTCAGCAAGATACTGATGGCCAGACGATACTTTTCCTATGGCTAAAAAGGCTTCTGTGTGTCAATGCCGGTCTTTTCACAGATACAACATTATTTTCAAGATGGTTTTGTTTATGTTTTATTTCTAGTAAGTGACAAAAATATCAGCGAAGGTCTATGAAGAAATATTGATAGCTTCTTTGGACTTCCTTTTGAGTAAAAAAAGCACTTGTTAATCTGCGCAAATGCTTTATCTCAGGATCTGAATTTAGTTTTAGTCTTTCTCAGCCATGATACCACATAACTTATGATCTTGCATTATTGGATTTTTACTCAGTTCTAAATTAAATTAAATAATAGGTTTTAAATTATGCAATCATGTTTTTCCAGACTGAATACTTTTTATTAATTCCTTTTCAGTCTTTTTTTACCCCCACAAATCTATGCCCTTTCTTACTAATGCTAAGTATAAGGCTTGAATTGAAACTTGATTTCAAAAATTCCACATTAGTTAATACCAAGCTCACTTTTCTACTATTCTGGAGAGAAGTTAATATGAAGAAAAGTACATTTAAAAACATCTTTCAAATAACCATGTATACTAGGATTAACAAAGCCATATGCAAGTTCTTTCTAAATATATTTTTATGTACACTGGAAACAATTTCCAAAGTAGAAATTCTTTGTTACTTCTTTTTTCTTTTTTTTTTTCCCCCCTTAATTTTTTTCCCAGTGTACACTTCCAAATTAAAAACAAAACAAAACAAAAACTTGCATAGTAACCTTAAATTCTTTTTGATCCACTGGGGCTAGTTGGTTTGGGTTCTTTTTGGACATAATTTTGCATACTTTTTCGTAAGTCCTAAGGAAAGAAACAGTAACTGTGAGTTTATAAATACCCTGAAAATTTATAAATATCCTGCTTGATAGTATTTTCTACTTATTTGATAGTCATGACGATGTTTCTTTGAGCTCACTAGGGTTTTGTGAGGCACTCTTATGTAAATATAGCTCCTGCTTGTAATAATGGGGCACCTGAATAGGGCATTGTTTTTTACTTCAGTTGATATGGCAACAGTGGCTTGTGTCATCAAAAAAATAACCAGTGTCATGCAAGAAAGAAAAAATAAAAAAATAAACAAAGCATTTGAACAAATCAGAAGACAAGGGCAGTGGAAAGAGGTATGAAAGGATAACGACTGTACTTAGTAAAGTCCTCTGTCAAATAGATGTTGCAGACACAGAAACTGTAAGGTGTTCAAGGACTTCCAGAGATACTCTCATCTGGAGACTCAAATCCTGTAGAGTCAGGAAGTGTTGTTGCTAGGGTAGAGAAAACTCTGTGGTTCCTCTCTGTTTGGCAATATTTCATCTCTGGCAATTTAAAAATAATTTACCAGTTTCAATATTTAGAGCTTGGGAGTGATAGCTTCAAATCTTCCTTCTGTTTTATTGGAAAATAAATTAGAACCAATTTTTTTACCCTTCTACAATACTGTATTATTTATTTGGGTATACAGAATTTTAGTATGTTTATCTGATTCTCCTGCAGAAACTGTTTGACTTAAATGAATATTCATTGAGATGGAGAAAATTACTTTGTAGCCATTTTTAGGGCACCTATCTGAGAGGTGAAACCCTGGGCTCTTTTTTTATATTTGCTTAGTAATAAAATACTTTATGCAATATAGAGCTCATGCAGAATACCTTACAGCCCTTTCCCACTCAGCAGTAAAGTGGCAGACCTCAATTTCTGTTGTGAAGCAAGTAAGCAGACAAACATGAACTTAGGTCTCCTGCAAGTTAACTGTCTTGTCCTCTTCTCTGGAAGTGTGTTATTTCACAAGTCCTTGCTGCTCTTTGAAGAATTTTAAACCCTTCTGATTATTTTCAATTAAAAGTCTGAAAATCAAATGTTTAACTCCCATTCCTTTTAAATGAGAAATTCTGAAAGATACTACTTCCACGTTGAGTCAAAATGAATTTTAACCTTTTTTTTTAAACAAGAACCAAACAGGAAAAAATCAAGCTTTTATGTAGTCTGTTTCTCCTATCAGAAGGAAGAATAACAGTCATCTTGCAAATCAAAGTCATTTTTTTGCAGGTCATATGAAATCCAGTAGTACCACAGCATAGAGGTCAGCTAGCATTTGAGCTGGATGTACCACTTAAAAGATGTCCAAAATTTTGACACTAAGGATCAAAATTTGATTATTGTACTTCATTAGTTAATACACAGATATTTTAGATAATAAATGGCAGGACAAGTATATGTAATTACAAGTCTAAAGTGAAAGAGGTTCCAATAAAAAGCTGTTGACAAGAGATAAAGAAAATGAAAATGAATGGGTTTTCAAATCTCATTTAACATAGTCAAAACTAATTGTTATAGTCCAGAAAACAATCAATATATTCCATTAGTATAGAATATTTAATTAAAATAAGTAAAAAAGTTTTGGTTTACTTATTTATATGAATACTGTAATGCTTTTTAGTTTAGGAAGAGGTCAAAGAAAAAGTGTTTTGGTTTTATTTTTGTAAGCAGAAAACCAGGTAGAATATCCTCTAAGAGTAAAAGTAACTCCTTTTTGTAGAAACAGCTCCTTTTCAGTGAAAAATTTCTTTATTGAAGTAAACATTAAAAAAGAAAATTAGAAATATTTTCAAGTATGTTCTTTTGAACAGAAAAAAACATCATCATAGTCGTTCAGTTCTGTTTTAACATTTATTCAAGATAATTATGCATTTAAATGCCTTCTTTCAACATCCCAAATATTTGTTAACACTTTAGAAGTGAGTGGAGCCCTACTATACATGCTGAATTGAAGTCTCACAGTCTGCCTGAACACCAGAGCCACCTGAGAAATGAGTTTTACCTCAGATGCAGCCAGGGTGGTCCCTGGGGTTTGAGCTCCGTGGGCAGAACCAGGGTCTTGTAGAGAGCATCTACCCTCAGTGTAGGGCCAGAGCATCAATACTTAGCTGTGCTATTATGGGATGCACTTCAAGATTTCTCTGGTGTGCTGCATTATTTGTCAATAAGATTTATTCTGTTTTTTTGCAACTTATTTCCAGTTTTCTTAATTCATTACTTGTTCAGTCGCAGCTATGCTGGGTAAATTGCTGAACATCTAGGACCTCAAAAACTGGTCTATGCAGAGTCTCATTTGTAGAATACTGTTCCATTACTGACTATTTGACTTGGATTTATACCTGTAGAGCAGCCACCTGAAACCTCTCTGCCCATTCATTGCATAGAGTTTAAACTATTATCTGTTTTCTCAAAACAGAAAAAAAGAATCTTGATGGAGAAAAACAGAGGTAAAATTGAATAAGAACAAGATAAAAAAAAAAAAAGAAGTAAAAAAGAGCAACACTGGAACAGAGAGGTAGTGGGGGGTGAAGGTGGACAAAGATGTTCCTCATATAGTATTAGAGAGGATTGTGAATACCTGCAACCCCTAGGAGGGTGAATGAAAAGTGAACTGAGGGATCAGATGCTGTAACCTTTCTGGCATGGGAGGAATGAAATCTGTGGTGGACAAAAGCAAAAAGACCAGCAGTTATCCTGCTCATTTTGTCTGTAAAATATTAATTGGATTATTTTAATTGACAGAAAGAAATGTGGTATGGAAAATATCCAGCATGTTATAGTGTAAGGTCTAAGGCCCTAAAGCCAAGCTGTTGTTTCCACCCTTCCCTCCATGTATCTAGCACAGGTGCTTTGATTTGGGCCACCTGGACAGGAAAATTAACAGATGGGCTAATTTAAATAGACCCTCTAAAGCCTTTGTAGGAGGCTTGTTAGTCAGAAAGAAGGTTTTTGTATTTGTCTGTTTTAAAACAATCAAGCAGCCCCAAAAAAGAAGTTTTAAGTTGCTGGGAAGTATTCAATAAGGTGGGTTTGATGGCTTAAAAGAATTAGTATTGATAAAAGTAATGAATTATGCTGTATTTTGAATAATAAATAGTTTAAAAAACCCTGTGTTGTTGGTAAAGCATTGGAAAAAATGAGATGTGGCTAGAAAAAGCTGTTTATTCATGGAGTTGATTTTATTTTGCTTTGATAGTTACTTTTGAGCTTCTGTGCTGATGTGTTTGTGCATATGTGTCTGTATATACGTGTCTTTCTAGCTTGTATATGCAACATAAGACTCAACTTGAGTTCAAAATTGTTTCATTCCAAAGGAGTATTCTGAGGTCTATGTATTAGAAATGCCACAACAAATATGAGGATGTGTTGTTGTTACCTAATACCAATAAGTGATGAACATAAGCATTTTAAAACTTTGAATTGGTTTTGTAGATGGATTAACGGTTCAAGTAGAAGACAAAGAATGAGTGCCTCTGTAAGCCTTTCAGAATTGTTTTATTATTATTATTTTACTTGAGGCTTTTTCAAGCCTTGAAAGATGAAACTTTACCTAGGGGAGAGGTGTTCAGAAGATATAGAGAAAAGCAGAAAACAGAATTGTACAAAAAGCTCCTTTCCTTTAGCCAAAGAGCTGACATCAAAGTCCCTCAATGGTAAGCCTCCACACTTAGTTCTGTGATGGTAGCTAACCAACTGAGGGTACTTACTTCTGGGAGGCCTCATTGGAAACAGGTACTGTGTTGAGATTTGATTATGTGTACACATTATCAGAAGGTGTTGTGGTGCGGGTTTTTTTTTGTTGTTTGGTTGTTGTTTGTGGCTAAATAAACACCTCTTAAATCATGAAGGATGAATAATGTACTTCAGTATCTGAGTTTGGGATCTTCAAAAATCCAAGGGTTGGCACTGAAGTAGCCAGAACTTAAAAGCTGATTGAATAATTGAAACGTTTTTTTTGTAAGATGTTGTTAGTATATATGTGTTTCTGAGGTAATAACTGTACTTCTTTGTGATAGAATACGTAAAGAGAATGTAGTGTGCAGTACCAGTAGGGGAAAACATATTGTTCTGTTTTTCCACTTGAATTGGAATGTTGTGTTGGATTTTTGTGTGGCTTTGCTTGGATTTGTTTTATTTTTTAATTATTTTTGTCTGTTGCTTGGTCTAATTTGAAGTTTTCTTGTTGATGTGTTGTGTCAGAGCTCCCTAAAGGAGATAGGATAACTAAATGACTTTCTTGAGAGACAGTTTTACTTCTGCTAGGCATTGGATTTATGCCTTAGCTAAATTTGATAGCTTTTGATGTATCTTTATGGTATTCATATAGAGAGGTAGCTGTGTAATTTCCTTTAATCTCACATAAAATATTAATTTTGTGAACACCTTTCATCTTCCAGTGCACTGGATTTATGATGAAATTTCAAGTGAAGAATTTGAATGCCATGCTTGTTGCAGTACTACCTGCATCCAAGGTAAATCTATTTTTGTTGCAGTTCAGTCATTGATTGTGCCTAAATAACTGTAAATCTGTATTTTCCTATTACTGACAAAACAATGACTTTTAAAATTATTTCAATTAAAAACAGACTAAGATCATGGCTTATTTTAGTAGTCTGATTGCTATTGGTTATCACTGCATTTTTCTTATGACAGTCAAGTACTCATAGCAATCTTTTCTTCCCACTAAAGCTAATGTGTAAAATCCCTGAAGTATTTAAAACAAGAGAGAACTCTAAGGACATACTGGTGCCATGGAAACCAATATTTACTCTGATATATCAAGAACAGCCTCACATCTGGATTTTTTTAGTGGTTTCACATTTTATATGGGGAAACATGCATTCATCATAACATGACACTACAATGAAAAAACAGAATAAAATCAAATAAAACCTCACATCATTACATAGAAACAGCAAGGAGTTGTTGCTAATCTTACAGTATATGATTTTTAATAGTAGTACAGTTGTGAATGTTTTGCTGCTGGATGAATCCCTACGGTGTACATCTTAGTAGTATGTGCTACTTCAGGGATCAACAGATGAACCGTCTTCGGTGTTCCTTTTTTCTAAGTACACTATGAGGAGTGACCAGTTCTCAGTGAGCTGATTAGAGGAGAGAGGAGTTTGGGGTTTTTTGCACCTGAGAAGACATGCTGTCTAAACCATGAAACTACTTGGTTATTGAAGGTTTACCCCTGTAGCTAACCAATTGCTATTCTGACGAATTTATTTCTACAAAGATGGAAAGCACAGCTAAAGGTGAGTCTGAAGTAGTGTTGACTTACAGAGGAAAGGTTAACTTATATCCGTTCCCTTGGAAAAGCTTCTGTATAGATTATTTTTACTGGGTTTTTAATTCAGCTGTAGCTGGTATAAACAGTACTCAGACACATAGCTATACTTCAGGCACTTATTTAACAGGAATACAATTTCCTTTTGCACTGCATGTGATGACAATGGAATGTAAACTTTGAAAACTGTCCCTCTTTCTTTGAGTAGTTTCAAAGTATTCACTGGGAAGCCATTCTAACTAAAATAGCTCAAATTGCTACTGCTTTAGCATTGTTGGCTAATTTATTGTAGGTGTGCTACAATAAACTGTGTGTTCCAGCGGCAATATATATGTGAATGATATTTGCAATTATGCATGTTACTTTTTATTCAAAACAAGAAAACTATAGATGATTTTTGGGTCCATTTGTTTTCCGTTACTGATATATATCTGGTTAGTTTAAGATGGTGACTGAAGAACAAAAACTGTCAACTGTTGTAGCAATTTTCTTTGTTAGTGGAATAGGATATGATGTACTTAAACGAATATTCAAACAATTTGGCACAACACAAAAGAAAACTCCAGTAATTGTTCTCAATATGTCTAAAAAAAGCTTAAAATCAGCAAAAGTGAGTCTAAGATCAAGCAAGCTGAATTGTTTTCCATTCCAGACACTGGTTAAGTAAAAAGAAAGTCCATCTTTTCTATGCAAGATGTGCACAGTGTAATTCACATATGGAGAAGGTCTGAAAACCTTACCTTAAATGTTTTTGTCAATGGAATATTCTGGCAATTAGATCATGTCTTATCAAAATGAAGAGGAGCATCTCAATAGCCACTTTCTGATAGCTAACTACACCAGGGCTATGCTCCTTTAAAACTTAAGATAATGAAAATACTATTTGGATGTTAAAACACATTGACACTGACCAATGCTATAAAGCATAGTTCCTCTCTTCTCTGACTGTGTAAGGTAAGAAAGTTCCAGTATAAACAGGAAATTTTCATGTTATCTGAGGCTTTAAGCATAGTAGAAGCTTGCTCCATCTGGTAACTTGCAAAATTCTCTGTAGTATTATCGAACATTTGCTGAAGTCATCACATGGGGTTATGATTTACCTGATGCTTGACTGGAGTGGCTTCTGTAATTAGACACTAAATCAATGACTTTCACTCAAATGATTGACTTTTTTTGTTATAAAACTAATGGTAAACTTCCCAAACAATTGATGTTTCAGAGACTCACCGTTGAACTTCTGGCATTAAATGAAATTTTACCTCTTGCTTTTTTTTATTTGAACTGAGTGCATGTTTTTAAATTGCAAAGCTTTTGTATTTCTTTAGCCTATGCACATAACATGAAACAAAAAATATGTTGAAGCCATGTGTTAATTAGCAGTGAAATGTTAAGTGTCTCATTTCAATGTGCAGGGAATATCTACAGGTTTAGTACAAAGCTGTGTTTAAAAGTGACTAAAGTAGAACCATTGACTTCAGCCTAACATGAAAACTGGCGTCGTAGTAGTGATTCTTTTATGTTCAGACTAGGTCTTCATTCTCACAGTGCACACCTTTGTCAAAGTTTCCTATACTAAAAACAAACAAACAAAACAACAACAAAAAACAACAATGGGGGGGGGGTGGAGAAGGAAGAAAGAACTGTCAGATAGGTCACAGTGCTTTCAGTTAGGATAGTCAAACTGAATGGTTTCTTTGAATTTAGCTGTTTGTAAATTGTTTTGGAAAAAGCTAAGGTCTGTTTTAAACAATTTTTCATAACTAAAAAGATAATTATAAATATCTTGTAAATGTCTTCCAGGCTTCTATAATTTTAAGCTTTTCAGCAAGTAAGTATTTGAATATATTAACTAAATGATGAAACAGCTCAAATAAATTGAAATTATACTTACAGTCTGATTTCATGGTATTAAAGCTAAAACATAAGTAGCATAAAACTTCATACAAATGCATTTATTTCAACATTTACAAGCTTTCTTTCACTTTCTTATGCCTTGTATGGATGCCATAGCTTTAACATACTTTTTACCTTGAACTCATTAACTCCTGCATCTAATTAATTATATACTTATCAGAATGATGACCCACCTGCTGTCTTCTGACATGGATAAATGCATACGTAGAGCCATCTCTCTTTTTTTTTAATGTCTCTTTGTAAATCCTGTGAAACATGAAAAACAAATCAAAAGGTCTTAAATTTAGTGAGTCAATGACAGCTTTTTGTTTTGCTAAAATAAAGTTCTTGCTGTTCCATGTGTACAGTCTGGGATCAGGTGCAGGTCCCAAGCCTTCATGGCTATTGAGGTAGAGATCTGCAGAATAAATGAAGGGTGTAAAAAAAGTAAGCATCGGGATGACAGCTTAGTGAAAGCCTTTTTCACAGAGGGCTAAGTGAAACACCTGCATGTGATGACACTAAGGAAAATGCCTTGGAGTCAAGTTGTTGGCCTTAAGGTTTTCTAGGTCTGCTCAGTCATGTACTCTAAGCCATTTTCCAAGAGAAGTGTGTGTGACTATAGGAATTCACCTGCTGTTCTGCTCTCTGAGTGACAGGAGTTCTTGACTTACAAATTAATGGAAGAACTGATTTCCATTTCTTTCATAAAGTGCACAATATTATATCATCTTGAGTGTTGTGGTGTGTGTTTTTGACAGTTGTTCATTATATCAGAAAGGTATTCCTTTAATAAAGTACATGTATCAGAATTTCACCATAATATAACAAACGATCTATTCTGAGTGGAATAAAATACAGAACAAATACAGTCATGTGAGGATAGGTTAATTATTTTGTAGGTTTCTTAGTCTGTTTAAAGACTGAGTGTTGAGTGTTGGATATGGGGATTTTGCCCAAAATCAGATCAAAGGTGTCAATGCAATCTGGGAATTCCTTGCTTCAGTCATTCTGGTGTTCAGGAAGACCACACAAAAATCTTAGTTTTTAAACATGAGCACAAATTTACCCTTTACTTGTCTGCTAGTCTATTTTTTCAACTTACACTGCCCAAGCATTGAGGTTTTTTTTCAGGACTTGTATACAAGAGTCAAAGTAGTGCAGATCACCCATAATTATTTAGTGTTGGGAATGCTTGGGTCTGAATTTGATTTGAGAATATTTGAGAAACACTTTGAAGCTCATCTGACCAATTGAAATAAACAACATAGTCTGAATTCTAATATGAGTGGTTAATCATGTTTTTAATACCAAAACATTGTTTTCTAATACATTATCATTCAGTGATAACATTATTTCATTGATTTTTATTGGCATTTAAAATGTGGCTGAATCAGGTGCATGAATTGTTTCCTAAGCTTCAATCACCACTTCCTTTCTCTCTGCCCCTTATTGATTCTTAATGCTGATGTTTTTCATAGCCTGCAGGTTTGACTTTAGACTAAATAAAGGAAATGGCTCATTCAAGAAAAAAGGATAGAATCTGTGGCTACAAAGGTTTCTTGGCATATTTCCCTGTGTAATTAGAATTGTTCCTATCTTTCTTCCTAGTGACTTAACTCTGTGGCAACCATTTAAATCAACTGATTAGATGTTGGCCAAAGGGAATAACATTTTAGCAGAGAAAGCTTTTTCTGTATGTACTGCATACATGATTGTGTGCATCCATATATCTGTCCCTTTGCTTGAGAATAATAGCTTTCATGAATAAAGGGAGAAAGAAAATGTTGTATGAATGATGGTCTATGTGCTGTCAAAAACACCTGCACTGGGTTCTGATTCCATTACTTCAGAGATAGTGAAGTAGAATAAGGAATAAATATGATGTGTGATGTCCCATCCTGACATACAGAACAATTTCTGCCTAGGTATTTAGTTATTTTAGACCCTAGCTCATCAAAAATAAACCCTAAAATACACAGCATTCTGTATGGAAATACACTAAAATTGATAGTACCACACTACTGAAATATATCTGATTTAAGTGTGATAAAAGGGTTGTAGTGATGGGAAGAAACAATTTATTTACCTGGGAGACACAAAAATTCATAAAAACCCCAAAAGTTTTGGATATTTGAAGATCCTTTTTAAATTTTAAGTCACAAAATAGTACTGTTTCCAGTCAGGTAAGCTTATCTGTTCCTTTTGACACTGTCTTCAGATATGTAGTTATAGAAAATAAATAGCTTATAAAAGTGTTTGCTTTTTGCAACAAGTACTTTAAACAAAAACTTGATACAAACTCTTTTGTTTTGGAGGCTGGACAGTTTCTTTTGGAAATGGAGTATATTAGAATGGTAGTACTACTTCTGTCCTTCTTGTATTCAGTCAAAAGTTGCAAATTAAAGCAATGAGTAATGTCAACACTGGGTTTTGGGTCTTGGCGGACTGGTATTCCAGCGGGATCTAGACACCCAACAGGAAAAAAAATATTATTTCTTAGCCAAAAATTATTCTTTTTTAAATGAAGAACATATTTTCATTTTCTAGACTCTGTCATCTAAGCTTTTTAATCTAATTTCCTTTGCTTGAGTAGGTGAGGAGGTTTGAGAAGTTGGATTTTGCAATGCTAATAACTGAAAATAATGTCTTCAGACTGTCTAGATGTTTTAGAAGTATTTAGTAATCCGTACAGGTTTGAAAGAAGAGGAAGGACAACTTCTGTTCATGTAGGCATGGGGCTATAGATGCTGTAATATCACTGAGAGGAAAAAAAAATGGCCCCATGTTATTGATGTAGATGTTTTGTGTTATATACCCTAGTATGGCACAGGTAATCTCCTTCTTCAGAACAGTGAAGTTATTTTGAATTTTTCTTTTGAGTGAGAGAGTTGCAGTATACCCTCTTTCCTTGAAAATAAGACCTACACAAAAAATAATCCCTAGCATGATTTTTCAGGATTTTTGGGGATGCTTGAAACAGAAGCTGTAACAGAGGGACCCCAAAAGCCTGTTTTAAGCAGCAAAACAAGTTCCAAAACAGACTTTATCCTGGCCGGAAAAGTACAGCCAATGAGCTGACCGAAACAGGTTTTATACAATTAGCACTCTGATAACAGGAGATAAAGTTCAGATATCAGTTGAGGAGATTATTGGGGTGCAGCAGAAGAGAATAATGAGGATGCACAGTGTGCATGTACACAAAAGAAACAAAATCAGGCTATTTTAGATAGCAGCAAAGCAGGAGCAAGTTGCAAAATCTTAATGTCAGCTAGTCCCATAAGCTGCAGCAGTGCACGGGTAAATTGCAAGATCCTAATGCAAGCTGCCTCTGCCCCGTTTCTCCCAAAACTCTTCTTATCAGCTTATCAGTGGACCATTCACAAGAAAGTACTAAGCGGGTGGGCGGTCCAGGTCCCAAGCTGCAGGTTCTATTTTTATTTTTTACTTTGACTCAGTGGAGGGGCGGTTGCCGGTGCCAGGTGTCACAGGTGCCCGGCTCCACGCTGCCGGCCCGGTCCGACCAGCTGCGGAAGGGCTCAGGTTCCCGGGGTGGGGGGAGCCATCCGGGGAGAGGCTCACAGCTCGTTTTCCGAACTCTACCGCTCCTGTTTGTGCTGCAGCCTGGGTCCACCCGTCCCATTTCACACCCGTAGGTGACCAAATTGTGCAGGATTTCAGCCCAGGTTAATACATGTGCAGGAGGATTTTGGGGGTTCTGCTTGTTATGATCGATAGCCTCTTGAACTTTTTTCCCTGAGAGATTATACATATATCTTTAAAGCATCCGGCAGCCCTCTGATAAGCGGCTGAAGGTGGGTCGGATTTACTGGTGCAGCCATGGGGATCCCTTGCTGCCCTCTCATACATTGCTTGTATACAAGCAGCCTTTTGAACTCCCTCAGCCAGCTCTGACAAGTCTCTTATACTAATGTTGACTGGTTTCCCCACATTCTTTGGGATCCATGTTGCCAGCCCAGTAAGCCACACGAGATGTTATGGACTGATTACAATCCAGACCATCACTTAAAAACACACCAGGTCCCCAAAAGCCCATAGCTTCCTCATTACTCAATAATATCCAATCACCCCCTGTTAGTGAAACATGCCAAAAGATAATCAGTTTCTGTTTCGCCCAGCTCACGTGAGAATTTAGCTTGCAAATTGCAGAGCTCAGGTCCTGTCCACAGGGAAGTACAAACAGCAGTACAAAGGTGTCCACCCTGTGGTCATGTACATGTCTCAGTTTTAATAAGAAGTTGCACATCCTTTGTCTCCACCTCCTCGGGGTCTGTGCCTGCAATTGAATTCCAAATTTGGGGAACGCTGTGGGGCGATCTTGCTCTGGTTAGCATGAGCTCAATCCTTTGTTCTAACAAGGACACCTGCTCTCTCTCTTGCCATATCTAATTTCTCTCTCTTGCCATAACTCTGTTTTCAAACAATCTATTTCCAGCTCTTTTCCAGAATCATGCCTCTCTGACTGGTTATTGGGTTTGCACTGGTCTCAGGCTTGCTTTAAGCATGTGCACAGAGCAACACCAAGTGCAACACCGACTGCAATGCAGAAAAGAATAGCACAGAACGCAGCACATGTGTCTACAGTCACTCCAGTACTGCACCAGCTCACTTCCACCTGTTGTATGCAGGTCAGTGTGGAAGGATTATTACAGCTGTAACCCCAAAATAATTCCTCCATTTTTGATATCCTGCTGACTATGCCAATTTAAATGTCGCGAAGGGACGTCAAAAGCCTGTTTTAAGCGGCAAAACAAGTTCCAAAACAGACAATTCTGGCCAGAAAAGTACAGTCAATGAACTAAGCGAAACAGGGTTTATAAAATTAGTTAGCGCTCCAATAACATTAGATAAAGGTTTGGATATTAGTTGAGGAGATTAGTTGAGCAGACGAGAATAATGAGGACACACTCACAAGAAACAAAACCAGAGCCCTCTGCCCCGGATACCCAAAGGAAATAAACACTTGCCTGGTTCGGCAAGGACTATACTTGCCTGATCAGAAAGGACTTATATTATCACTCTCCCAAAGGAGGAGGTAAAGTGCTTCCAGTCCCAGAAAGTTTCCTTAGATGACGTTCTCCGCTAAGGGAAGGACTCTGGTACATATCCACTGCTCTGAGAAGATCATACAAAGGGAGTCTTTGGTGGGAACCCAGTTTTATAGTCTGATCAGATCTGGCTGTGGGCATTCCAGAAGCTTCTCAGCTTCTCTGCGCCCCACCTCCTCGGCTGATGACCCTGTCCAGCCAACTCTGGTTCCCACAAAAGAGCCATTAACTACCCCATTGAAGGCTCCAGCTCTCAGAGGGGGATGTACAACTGCCACAGCAGTTCACAGAAGAGGGAAGTGCAACTACCACATAAGCCCTACTCCAAAAATAAGCCCTAGTAACAGTTACTAAAAATGATCGATTTAAATAATGTCCAGGCAGCTATACATATAAAAAATTAAGCGTCTTTTGGATGCTTAAGACCCTGTTTTATTTTCAGGGAAAGACGGTAGCCACATTTACACAGAAACCATTATTTTTTAGCTGTGTGGTTTTGTTACTTTGGGCAAGTGGGTGGGTGGAAATTAAGATGGCTTTGAAAGACATTTTTTATTGTATCATAATACTCTATGAAAAATGTCACCAAGACTTTAAAGTGAAAAGGAAAAGGTAACGGGTAATAACTTTAGATAGGTGAGAGTTAAAGTGACTTAACAAACTGCTAATAAAGATTACTTATTTAAAAGTTAAGTTTCCTGACACAACTTAGTGAAAAGAGAGTAATTTCTCAAACCTCCAGGCTGTGATCTATAAGGTAAAGCTTGTGTCCTTAACATCAAGGTGTCTACTTAGCAACTCAATTTTTGCACGTAGGTGTTGAGTTGCAGTTGGCAACTCCAGTTTCTTATCTCTGTTCATTTTTCATACGTAGCATATTCCTGCATCAAAATAACTCTACTCCTGAGTCAAACGGATCTTTTATTGTCACTTTTACAGTCTATTGGTCTTTTAAAGTTTTGTTTTGAATAACTGTAACTTAAATTCGCAATCTTTCACTACTTTTCCCCTTTCCTTCCTATTCTCCTTGCAGATTGTATTGTGATTTGTCTATAGAAATTATCTTAAAATCTATACTGGCACTTATTTGAAGAAACTCATGATGATGCCTAGTACAATGAAGCAGTCCCTCTGAATATTCATATGTGATGTCCAACATGTTTAATAATTTTTAAAGCCTCCATGACTTTCCTATCTATTACAGGATAAGGTCAGATAGCTTTGTAGGGGCAAATTCTGCAAGTGCAGAGAATCCTGTGACTTAGATTATGTCTTAGACAGGTCAGTAATGCAGTCTATATGTTTCATATTCTTGGGTAGAGTGATATATATTTTCAGACGAGTCTTCGCTGATTATTAGGTTTTGTATTTTAAAATTTATTCAAACCAACAAATACTAATTACATTTCCATTTGATTTGAAGATATCATGTTAGCTTCTTACAGGGAACTGGAAATGGTTACAGGCATTGCATGATAATCAGCCTTGTTTTGTAATGCAGTCAATGGGTGCAGTGAAATGTAATCTCTTCAGGTATGCTTGAAGGAGGATGTTTAGACACTGGGATCAGTAGATCAGGCTATTAAGCAGCTTCTCTTGGTCTAATCTATTTTTTTTTATTAGAGCTAGAATTGATACTGTAATTTTGCAGTGGAGAATCAACTTTCTCTAAAAATCTTTAATGCTCTTTAATCATTGTGAAGTTCTTGGCCTAAATTTCTTACGTAATTCCCCTCCATACTAATTGATGGTGTTGTACCTACCTTGATCAAGATCTTGCCATGGATGAGAGGGACAAATTCTCCAAGAAGCTCTAGTGACCAGGAAGTGCCAGACAAATAAAAATATTGCTAATGCCTCAAATTTGTATGTGACAGTGACATACAGGTGAGAAACCATCCCTAGTAATCTAGTTGCTGCCATTTCTGGCAATAGAACTTCACTTGAGTTCTGGAACAGGTCCTCACCAAAGTCAGGTAGTTGTGAGTTTACCACTATTGTGAAAACCTGTACCATGGCATCTGGTTGCTTGTTTTTCCTTTTATTAGCTAAAAATTGTGTCCAAATGTGGAATTATGGGAAACTTGTCAACCTTCTGCTATTTTCTTTAAAATTGATATTTCTGTAACCGCTTTTCCAGCATGCTTGTTTCTTGGATATTGAATCAAAAACAGAACCAACAAGAATGCCAGTCAAGAAAACCAACTAACAATGGCTTGTTTCCTGAGTTACTTAAAAATTAAATGAGGTTTATTAATATTTATTAATATTCTTAATTCCTACTGTATTTTTAATCTATGGTATTCTGTTTTGAACCTAGGTAGACTCTTATACATGATGATATATCTTTTCTATAAACATGTTTTAGCTATGTAGTAATTTTTTTCCTACAGAAGACCACTCCACCTCTTTGTGTTTGAACTTTTTATTTCTACAGCATTGAAGGTGTGCAGACCAGACTTGTTTTTTTTTATGTACAAAGAACAATCAGTCCATATATACTTATATACTTATGCCTCCTTCGTTTTTCTTTATTTCCTGTTCTATAATGTCTCCTGTGAATAGGTTGTAGGTGAACAAAAGTGATTTTCCGTGTTTGTGGATGGAGGATATTCTTTATAAGCAAAGCATTTCAACACGGGAGGTATAACATGAGAAAGTATGACTAAACTAATTTTGAATACAGGTGTCTGAATGCTTGCTAGGGCCTATCTTCTCCCATTCTATTAACAGGAATAAACCAGCAAAACTCTGAAACTAATTCTTGAAGTTATAGCCTCTCTGTATTTCAGAGAGTTCTTCCCTAATGTTATTATTTCCTTCTATTGTGTTTTTCATTAACTACTTGGTAGAGTGAGCATGTGTTAAGAACCAACACAGAAGAAAAAAAAGTTGCCCTAAAAATTGTTAAGAGCAGCATAGGATGAAGCTAAAATATTTGTCTACTTCTAAATGCAAGGTGACTGGTATTTGGAAGATGTCACTGTATCTATTGACTTTTTTGCATGTTCTCATTTATTTTGATATAGTCTTCTTTTAAGAACAGTATTTGCATGCATAATAAAGGCATACATTGATTGGTCTGTCCCATTAGAATGATGCATGTTTGTATTAAGAATGGAGTGTTGGACTGTGACAGCTTAGAACATATGGGGTTGTAAGCTGTGGTTAAGACTACTGTAGGAAATAGGTTGTGAACATTAAACTTTTATGTCAATGGGGACACATAAGGGCAAGGAAACTGCAGCAAAGGCAATGTCCTTTCTCCCACAGCTACTTCATGATGCTATCAATACACCAAAATCGCATCTGAAATTTGTAGGTCTTGGTTTGGATTTCAAAATGAGCTTTACTTCTGCTCGTTAGTTACGACTTTGAAATCACAAATGTAATCCTAAAATCTGTCTAAAATATCCACAACATTTTATTTTCCCCTACCAGGAACACTCAGAAAACACTTCATCAGAAAAGCACTGTCAGATTTATCACAAGCAAATAGGAGATTGTAGAGAGAGTGGATTCCTATTCAGAAATGTAAATTCCCCCTTTATCTCTCAACTTTCTAATCAGTAATTCTCTTCATCTATCTTTGTTGCTTCAGAGATCTTTTATTCTGAGACATTTTGATGAATATAAACCCAAGAATGTGGTAAAATGAAAAACTAAGAATTTTTTAATACTCAAATAATGGTTTGAAAGAAATTCATTTTGTACAAAACTAAAAAGAAAACTCCTGTTCTTCATATGATATTTGGTGTTTTCTGCTTGAGGCATTAGTGTCCTGCACAGTTTCTTGTTTGGATAATCTGTTGTGAGCAGGTCTTAATTATTCCTGTGAAGACCATCTAGTTATTTAAAGCTACCTTTTTTTATTTACAGAAAAGCAATCAAATACTTTGCTCAACATACTGTTGGTGCAGCTGGTGACCTCTACCCCACCCCCTGAATACGCAGGTCTAGGAATAATATGTTCCACATCAGCACAACTTCAATGTGCCTTGCTTTGAGCTTACTCTGGGAGATGAGAAGCAAGTTTAACAGGGGTTATCATCACCCAATGGAGTCACATCAGGTCGTGACATGATAAAATGCAGGCTTCTTTCTGGGGATGAATCAAGGAGAAATAATATATTTGTGGGAATTTTAAAGCAATGAATAGAGCCAACCCATTTATTACTTATTCCAATGCTTCAAATAAATTATATCTTCACACAGTGGATGTGAAAAAAAAATTTTTTTTTCAAAAGCATATGGAGAATAAATATTTTAATCTTACTTGTTTTTTCTTGTTTTATGTCCATTTTGAATATGCAAAACCACTTGTATAGAAAATAATTTATTATATGTATCACTTACTGATCCTTGAATTTCAGCTCATGGTGTGATGAATCGATATATATTTTTGAATAGCTGATAAACTTGGGTTTAGGTCTAAACCAGTGTTGATTCCTGCTTTGCATGCTGTTAGAAAATTACTTAGTTCTGTAGGCCAGGCAAGACTGCTGCTTATCTAAACTTCTTGTTTACACAATGTACACCTGTGTTTTTACTTGCATTGAACTTCAGGTATGGAGAAGGAAGAGAAGATTGAAACTTACCCCTTGTCTTTTCTAAAAAAAATAATTTTGATTGATACTGAAGTCTATAAAGAGCTGGTTTGCAGTCCTACACATAAATGACCTTGCTTTTCAACAAGCCACAACTATGACATACATTATATTCCATCTGATTCACAATAAAGGAGTTGGGTTACATATCAGTTCTAGGATTGCCCAGTTTTTTTGTTGTTTAGCTTAGCTTGGGGGTATTTAATATTTGTTATGAGATCCTTGAGACTGTCTTTTTGGAGGAATACGGTATTTCTACAAGTACTTTTCAAAGTAGATTCTTTTTGTATTCTTCTGGACTGTCTAGTTGAAAATTTCTGTGATAACCTTACTTATCTAGTAAGAAACTATAAATAGAGAAACTAAGTAAGGTTGTGATATATTTCTGGGCATCATTATTCAGGCCTTGCCATATTTGCAGGGTAGTACAGCACTGAAATATTTTTATTTTGTTCCCCCATTGGACTACTGGAAAATACTACTTGTATTTTGGACTTTGTGTAGGTGAGACAGGCATACATCAATTTCTCATGGAATATAAATGTCTTTCACTTCTTCTTATCAAATGACCATAAACTTTATGTAAAATCTATAACATGAAAAGTCAACACTATTTTATGAATAGTACTAAGGGTACTGGCAAGACAAACCTGGAAAAAACTCTCTCCTTAGTTCCTTGCTTGTGTTTCTCCCAGACTCTCAAAATCAAAATTCAGGTACAGAATACTGGCATTTTGTCCTGTTTTGGTCAGTATTTTTGCTAGTCAGTGACTCAACCAACACAGTTTTTGACTAAATAGCTATAAAGCAGGAAGGACTTCATAAGAGTTTACTTAAAGAATTCTGAAGTAAACGAGTTCTACTTTACACTTAGTGACCGTGAATGTGTGTTGCTAAAGGACATATGTGGATCTTTCACTTACCCTCTGGGTTTGTCCCAACAGAAGTAGGACTGTAGATTGATTAATCTAAGTTTGTATTGGGAAACTCTTGATACCTATTTGGTCATAAATGGAATTTAAACAAAATAAAAATTGTAAGAGCATGAATATCAGCAAAAACCCAAGCAAAATATTTCCATTTTGGTATGAAATCATTTATTTGATGGAAAGAAGATAAAATTATTCCATATATTTTAATTCATAAGTAGCTTCAGAATTCTGGGAGGACTGTATCTGTGCTTCATTTGGAAGATTCATGTGTCTAGTGGTAGTTTTCCCCCTGTTGCAGTAATTCTTTCAAGCATAGTTTCAGGTTAGAAAATGTTGTGTTTAGATATAATGTGTTGGCAGATGAATGTAAGCTCTAGATTGGACGGTTTAGTTTCTTTTTTGCAAGTGATTTCTCCAGACAAATGATTTTGTTT
Source organism: Columba livia (assembly GCF_036013475.1). NCBI lineage: Eukaryota > Metazoa > Chordata > Aves > Columbiformes > Columbidae > Columba > Columba livia. The sequence goes on from NC_088605.1 coordinate 60,742,202, forward strand.
TCAGCAATTTTAGGCAAGCCTATTTTATTTTATAGGAAATACTTAAAAATTATTTACATGATAGCCAAAATTATAATTTTGTGTTCTAGGCATTGTGCTTTCTTCAATCTGCTGCAGCTTTCAAACTGTGTATTAAATATGTAATCTATGTTCTGACTCAGTTGGTGTTGAGTACATCTGAAATATACATCTAAACTGTTCTTCAGTTGATGCTTCTGACACACGGGGGTGTGGGATTGTGAGATTAATAGTAATTTTCTTGCAAAAGGAAAAAAAAAATATTTTTGATTCTAATCTCTTTGCTGTAAATGAAAAACTAGGATATATTCTTGTTGAGACAAGCCTGATACACAATGTAGGTAGGTAGGATTACATGATGCTAGAAGAATGTTTCCATGAGGCTGAGACTTAATTCTTACAAGTTACCGAGCATCTGTGAGATGCTCCATCTTCCTCCGTTCCAATTTACATTATTGCTACTCAGTACAGACCTTAAATGCATTACCAAACCTGAGAAGCTGATAAATCTGTTACAAGCTTGTTTTGGGGCTATATTTCCATGGTATAGACTTTTTAAAGTTGTCTTAAAGCAATGCAAAGAATATACTTTTTATCCTGAGAATTATCAAGTGCTTGGCTTGTTACCTCTACTTTGAAAATGTGTGGTATATATATATTTTTACGTTAGCTGACAGAGTGTTTTTTTTTGAAGCAAGAGTGGGCAACTAAGAGTACTTCTTTCTCTAAGAAACTTGATATTGTACATGAAACAACCATTGTTTAGATCACATTTGTAGTTTTGTGAGAGTTATGTATTACTACAAGAATCTTGACAAATGCTACACAACCTATGATCAAGAACCATGTTTGTGTGTACAAATATTAATCATGTACTTAACACTTCCTGAAGCATGCTAGAACTGCTGACAGTCAAAATCTGATTTGATGGTGTATAGAGTTTGCATGTTAGAAGTTAACAACAAAACTTAAAGGGCTGTTAATTAAACATAATTATGCCTTGGAATAAGGAATGAAGTATATGAGAAGTATATTCAGAGAAGGGGAATACATTTGATATGTAGGAATACTAAAATTTGGTTTGCTTATAGTCCCAAATGCATTGCAGTAATGTTCTTAATGGGATGAGTACGTTTTTCTTAATAACCTCGACTTGATATCTTGGGAAGATTATTCCAACAGATCATTCACCTTTGCTCTGTTTTTAAGACCATATATTTTCATGGTGTGTGTTATTAAGAGGTTGTGCTTTTTTCTGTTGAATTTTAGTCCTAGACCTTGTTCTAGACTCAATTTTTTTTTTTAATTTCTACCCTTTGAATGTTCAATTTTTCTCTTTTACTGCATCTTTATTTGGAGGAGTAATAATGTATGAATACACACTTCTGTAAAATACTAAATTGTCGTCATGAAAGTTGTTTTCATTTGCTGTACTCATTTCTTTTGCCTGAAATGTCCTGTGGCTAGCCCAATCCATTTCTTGGGAAATGGAAGAAGGCAATGATGTTTGAGATAACATTGTTTTTATTCGTTCTTCCTGTGACAGTTAATTGTCACAAATCTGGATTTTTCCATGCTCTAAGTCTAGATGGTGGGCTGTTCAGAATGCAGTCTGCCATTTAGTTACTCTTTGCCTATTTCTTTTTAAATGCATTTTGGGATCTTTTTTTGTTCGGATGCCATTAAGATATTTGCCATCTGCTGTAATGTAGTTTTAAAGTATCTTATAAAACTAACATGTGCACACATATGTACAAGGAATATTCATATAGTCAATACATTTCTGTAGGTCATTTGACTGCACAAACATTTACCTTAAGAGCTAACTGTGCATTTCTGCAAATAACACATGTGGCTATACAAGTGTTTCACTGCAACTAATAATAACTGAATCCAATGTCTAAGAAAATAAATTAACATATGTGCCTCATTATTGATTTTAATCACAGCCTTGCTGCTGCTACTGCAGCTGGTATTTCTGCCATTCAATATGAATGGCTAAGAGCACTGGCCACTAGCAAAATCTGTTTAAATTGTTCATTGTAATTCTGATGTGCCCTTCTAAAGGCTTATTATTGACTGTGCTTTGAAGATGATGCCAAGAATCTCAAAACAGCTGATTCTTATTTTCTGTTTCTCTGAAATGTTTCAGTTATGTTCCTTTTTCTTCTGCTTCTTCATGAGACAAGTATAGTTTGATACACTACCCTCTGAATGTGGCAGACTAAGGGAAAGATTTTCTTATGGCAGTGGAACAATAGTTCTAGTACTAGGTGTAGAACTCTTAGAGCATGGCATAAGGTACAAATGTATGGTATCTAATCTGTGAGAACTTTACTACTCGGAGGGGGTGAGGGACAGGCAACTGAAAGTATATGTATACTTCAGATTGAATAAATCCCTTGAACAGGTAGGGGGAACCATGAAAGGAGTAGATCTCTAGAAAAAGGAAGAAGTAACACAGGTAACACGCTTGATATTTTTCCTGGCAAAATTCCTCTAAACTTCTACTAAAATGTACAGTCTAGCTTCCAAGGAGAAAGGAGAAATATATGTTCTTCTCAGAATAACAAACTAGTAGCATCAAGCACTGAACAACTCCAAACTGCCTGTTTGAAAATGCATCACCCTTGTGTTTGACTGCTGCACCACAGAAGACAGTTCAGTCTTTGAATTTGTCTGGCTCTATAAGAATGAGAGTTAAAGTATCTATTCTCACAGGACTAATTGTCATTGCTAGTTGTGATGATCCACCACTCCTTAACACATCTATTTTGAGGTTGCTTCTCTTGCACTTGCCCACCATTTACTCTCTGCCTGCTTGCCTGTCTGAATTGTAAAATCTTGAAAGGATGTTATACATAGCAACCATCAAGTAAATTAAGACTTGTAGGTTTCTATGGAAATTCTAGGAGTTCTTTTAATTGTTTTCAAGTATTTTTTCCATAATAATAATAATAAAGTCGTTTCCTCTTTTAGTTTCTGGTAGGTTTCTACTTCTGAATTAGGGTGGAATCCCACAAAGCAAGTTGCCAAAAAACAGGGGCCAGATAACTCTTACTAAGCCAGATTTTCCATAGATCCACTGGTTAAAGTATTTACATAAACATGCAAGATCTTTTTAGTGTTTTCTCCCCATATTCATAGCTTTTGTACAACCTTCAAACTTCTTTTGTTTCTGGTTTAAGTCAAGAAGTTTTGGGGGGTTGTCTTGGAAACAAGTAGGCCATCTGAATGGTGGAAAAGCTGGAATTTCTCTTGTAAAACAGACAGAATTGAAAGAACTACTAATCACTGTTCTAAAGAGCCTATATAAGAAGGAAGAAAGCAACATTTCATTATGGAGAACTATGTTTTAGTTGAACTTCTAAGTATGTTCTGGTTTTGACTTAGAAGACTACATAAACATACAAGTAACAATTTGAAATTGGTGTAGAGGGTAGGTGCAATTTGTGCAGCTTTTTGATAAATAACTAAATGTGGTGCTTAAAAAAAAAATGAAGAAAAAAGTAGCAAGGTTTTGCAGATTGCTCTGTTATATTTCAGTGCTGGCCTGAAATAACCTGCTTTTCTACTGCTGGTATTTTGTGAGTGGAACTGTGCCAGATTCTGGATTGATCTTTCCCTTTCCCTTTCCCTTTCCCTTTCCCTTTCCCTTTCCCTTTCCCTTTCCCTTTCCCTTTCCCTTTCCCTTTCCCTTTCCCTTTCCCTTTCCCTTTCCCTTTCCCTTTCCCTTTCCCTTTCCCTTTCCCTTTCCCTTTCCCTTTCCCTTTCCCTTTCCCTTTCCCTTTCCCTTTCCCTTTCCCTTTCCCTTTCCCTTTCCCTTTCCCTTTCCCTTTCCCTTTCCCTTTCCCTTTCCCTTTCCCTTTCCCTTTCCCTTTCCCTTTCCCTTTCCCTTTCCCTTTCCCTTTCCCTTTCCCTTTCCCTTTCCCTTTCCCTTTCCCTTTCCCTTTCCCTTTCCTCTTGAAAAATATCCACAGAGTACTGTTTTATTTTTATAGTAAGGTCTAGCTCTTGCTGTCACAGGTGGCAAAGTGTGTACCTATTCCTTGTTAGTCAGCCAGTGTTCTGCCTTGTGTTCTGCACTGTCTGAATTAATTACTACTAAGGCATATTTTCCTCATTTTGTCTTATGATTATTCCTTCATCTGCCTGGTGTCTAATTCAGCTTTTCACATAACTATGATGGCAGAAGTCCAATGTTCAATTAAGGTGCATCTCCTGTTAACTAATGGTTGAATTCTGTGTTTTGTAGTCAAGTCTTTAAAGTTTGAGATGCTCTAGCTGCTCTGATTCAATTCCAGTCATCACAGCTCTTTCTCTCTTTTGTCCTTATGCCTTTGTTAAACCTTAATTTCAAGTGCAGTTTTGTTCTTGTGGTTGAAAAGGGGTAGCACAAAATACCTGTTGCATTGTAGAACGTCATGGCTTTTTCAGTGTCTGTGTCACTGTCTCCTTTAGGGTCTTAATACCACTTTTGACTTCTTATAAATTGCACATACAGGAAGGATATATTCCTAAAAGAGGGGAACAAGTTGGCAATTCCTGGTACTGTCTGAAGTTCCTCGATATGATTGTCAACATCAGATCTTATTGGTAAAGTAACCTGAGATCCTTTTGCTCTTATGGTTGTTGCTAAGATTAAGTATTGCAGAACTTAAAATAAGGGGAAGCTGGAGAGAGGTGTTTTTTTTAATTTCTCTCCATGGTTTAGTTGAGCATTCTGTCAAGAGATTGTTCCTGTTGATCCTTATTTTCAGTTAGACTGGACTTAAGTTTCATAAGTGTCCTATATGGGGACATTTCAGTAGTTTGAAATTTAAGCCTTAAGCATATGGAAGTGAAATACTCAACACTATACATGTACCGAAGCTCAGGTTCTGCCCTACAAGAAATCAGTATGTTGATATAACATACTACTTCAACAACAGTGCTACTTGGACAGATCCTTGTACTTTAGCATAGCTTGTAGATAAAGTTTGTTGTTTCACTCATATGTTTATAAATGAAGTGCCCTTTTTCAGAAGGGCATTTGTACTGATTATTAGGATTTTGTCTTTTGCCATTTAACTTTTGATTTCTATACCAGTGCATTGATGCGAGATCTCAGCTTAAGATCTTGAAAGTAGTCAAATGAATGTAAATTGTATGTTAGCATACACACAATGGTGAAGTCAATTTTCCTTAAGATTGGCAATTGTAGGTTCTACTGTCAAGATTTCTCTGCGATGGTGTTACGCTTTAAAAAAACAAGCAAGCAAAAAAACCCAAAAAACCAAAAAAACTCTTCAGGCTTTTATATAACTGATGGCTTCCCAGATAAATTTTGGGACTTCTTAATTGTAAACAAAGAAGAATCTGGTCAAACTTAGGTAAACTACTGAGATAATTTTTAGATTTTTGTGCTATCCATAACTACTCATATAAAAAAAAATATATATATATAGTTTAAGTATGCATATTTTCCTGTCTGAAGTGCAGAAATCAATTGAAGAAAATGAGTTTTCAATTGAATAAGGAATAATATGTTAAAATATATAGGCAAGTTTTCTTTTCTGCATGGTTTTTGAATTCCAATTTTGTGAGGTTTTGTCATGGTTTAACCCCAGCCAACAACTAAGTACTACCCAGCTGCTTGCTCACTCCTCCCTGGTGGGATGGGGGAGAGAATTGGAAGGGTGAAAGTGACAAAACCTCTAGGTTGAGATAAAGGCAGTTTAATATGTAAAGCAAAAGCCACACACTCAAGCAAAACAAATAATTCATTCACTCCTTCCCATTGTTGGGCAGGCGTTCAGCCAACTCCAGGACATCAGGGCTCCATCTTGGAAAGACAAACACCATCACTCTAAATGTCTCCCCCTTTTTTCTTTCCCCAGCTTTACACGCGACTGTGACATCATGTGATGTGGAATATCCCTTCGGTCAGCTGGAGTCAGCTGTCCCAGCTGTGCCCTCTCCCAGCTTCTTGTGTATCCACAGCCCCTGGTTGTGTGGTGTGAGGAGCAGAAAAGGCCTTGGCTCTGCATGAGCACTGCTCAGCAGTAACTAAAACATCCCTCTATTATCAGCCCTGTTTCCAGCATAAATGCAAAACATAGCCCCACTCCAGCTACTATGAAGAAAATTAAATCTATCCCAGACAATGCCAGCACAGGTTTAGTTTCAGTGGAATGTAAAGTCAGACACGAGGAGTTCCTTATTTCCTTCAAAACTATCTCAATTAAAGCAACTTTTAACATAAGAAATACATACTTTAGAAGCTGATGTAGGTCGTTCAAACATTTCAAGTGATCCCTGAAACATACAGGTACATTAGTTGTGTGACTGAATTTGAAGATTGTATTTTTTTTTTGTCTTTTAAAATCTTCTGGTGTAGAGCTCCAAATTTATTGTTAAACCATTTAATTGAGAGGTCCTTTCAACCTTGTCAAATTTATGTTGCATGTTTTGGGGACAATATTGTTTTCATAATTCTTTAAAATATTATTTCTTGATCTGTTGGACTTCCTGATATGAAGCACTTCCTGCATGAAGCTGAGATAATACATGGGTTTAGACCTATACAAAGGCCTGAAACTCTAGTTCTTCATTATTTGCCTAATAGTCCATGTTATTTCTTTTCTACTAATGAGTAAACACTGGGCAAATGAAATGAATGGGTTTTTCTTTCCCTCTCTCTGTTCTTTGGATATTGAAGAGGCATGTTGTATGGCTACAACATAAATTTTCATGTCATCACATAATTTCCAGTATTGTGCTCAACCATGAGAAACTAAAATCAGCTTCAAAACCAGTTGTTGATTCTGTAAGACAGGTGCTCACATCATCACAATACACATGCCAAAAAAGGCCCAGTATGATTGCACAAGCACCGAGCTAGTTCTAAATAAATCTGCTCCCTAGAAGTATTCTCTGACTGTAACATTTTCCAGTGGATTTTTATTTTCAGTCATGTCAACCATAGACCGTCTTATGTAGAAAATACAGAGTTCTGATATTACACTATGTAATGATACAGTTCTAGTTTTTGTTGAATATGTTTTTGTGACTTACATAGGTCAAGATCATTGAAAAGCTGAATAGAAATGATGTTATCCTTTCCTTTCACCTTTTAAGAGCTTTTCTGGACCCGTATTCAATGCCTTGATTTTGTTAGAAATAGTGATGAACACACTCCTAAAGCCAAGCCAAAAGAGAACCGAAAGCACCCCAAATGCAAAATAAAAACTTCAGTTGTTCGGCTTATTGAAACATAATTCTGTGCCTGTAAAATGAAAGACAAGAAAGATAACAATTAAATCATCCATTATGAATCTGAGGAAAAAATCTTAGAATGTCAATATGACTAATGAAAGCACTAGTTTAAAAAGATCACAGCCTCATTTAGACTACTCAGTTTACACTCTACTTCTTGTTTCCTATGCAGGTATTACAAAAGTCCTTTAAGAAAAGCATCCTCACTGTATTTCTAATTTCTGTGTCGTATCTCCCATATATTAGTATGAAATATATACAGTATTTCTATGTAGCTACCTATTTGTATTTGTAACTTTTAGAGTCTGATTTTTCTGTCACACTGTGCCTATATAATTTACAACAATTCTGCATCAAACAGCAACCCAATTATTAAATAAAAGCATTTCTTCACTAGTTTTCATGTGTCTTCACATTCATATAATTAATAGTACCAACTAATGACATTATTTTTTCTGTTTAATATATTGGCCTGGTTAGAAATCTAAAAGGTGCATTTGGAAAAATAGCTGTTTTATTTAGAAGCATTGTATTTATTAAAAATAAGTAGATTGTTTTTTAAAAAATTGTCTGTGTTAAACATATCTTCAAAACTTCTTTGTTTTCATTGAATTAGAAGGCTAATTAAAATGAGGAAACAATGCTACAACACTTGCCGCTTTGAAAATTGAATCACTGACATCTGAATGTGTTTTCATGCTTATATGTTTTCATGATTTAGAGCTAAAATTGATATAAGAAAATCCTAGAACAACGTTTTTGTAAGCTCTTGCTAGGAAAGGTTTCACTCAAATCTTCTAGTTAAAGCTGTCAATATCTATTTTGTTTCAGCTCATAGCACAAAGATGAAATTTTTACTCAAAACTCTGTTCAGATGAAAGTGGGACATTAAGAGTTGAATGAGCACTACTGAAATTGTGAGGAACAATGTTTAAAATAACTGACTTTCAGCTTTCAGGAATTTTCCCGCTTCCTGAGTTGTGGGGTTTTTTTTGTTTGTGTTTTTGTGTTTTTGTGTGTGTGTGTGTTTGTTTGTTTGTTTGTTGGTTTTTATTTTTTTGTTGTTTGTTGTTGTTGTTTTGTTGTTGGTGGTGTTTTCCCCCTCTATCCTATTTTATTTTTATGAACTCTCAGTGCAATACATGGAAATACTCAATGTTTAAGTGACTGAGATGTGTGAAGGAGCACTCTAGCCTACATATTTTAATTTCATCTGCATCTGTTTCAAGGCTGTCAAATCTATTCTTTTTTTCTACAACAAACCAGAAACTAGGTGGTTTAGATCCATATGTAATTACACACAGTAATTGGGTGTAATTACATGTAATAATATGTATCAATCCTACATAAAATCTTGGCTTCACAAGCATTAAGTCCATATGCCTCTGACTTCTAGGTGTGTAGATTTCATCTTGATACCTGCTTGTAAACTAGGATGTTAGATTTTTGTCCCTAATTCTTCTCTAGTAACATAACTGTAATCTGACTTTTACTACTTCTGAATATAATACTGAATCTTTGAACATGCTCCCTGCTGTGGAATTAAAGCTCAGTCAATGCCTTATAATGGATCTACTGTCTAACAAATAATACTTGATAAAGGCAATTTAATTGAATTTTGTTATTAGAAAATTATAAATGCGCATTGAAGTTTTTGTGAATTTAAACATATGATCAAATGGAATGTTAAAGTTTCATGCCAGTTTGATTAAACATAGGCATTCCCTTGGTTCTATATGTGGTTTTGCACTGAATTTTAAATATTTCAAAAATACATAGGTGATGAATTTGAACACTGTTGCTGAGGATACATAGAACTGCTCTCAAATTACTAAATCACACGGAACTTAAACCAAGGCTCTGAATGCACTATATCATAACTTTAACTTTTGTTGTCAAACTGAATTTTAACTATGTCTTTAGCCTAAGCAACATTTACCTCTGCCTTCCTTCTGTCTTGTGCTTTTGGTTTACCTGAAGTTTTGTGATAGAAAACTGAAAGAGCAAAGAACTTGGTGCATGACAACACAGGTGTTAATGTTGGTTAATGGGAGAAAACGTAGTACATACTGGATGCAGCTATCCCATTTCAAGAGTACAGTGACAAACATGAAGAAATTAGAGTAATGGTCAACTCTTCAAGCTTATGGAACATGTAGTATTATCCCTATGATAATTTACTTTCCTACCTTTAAGTGTTATACCCTTTAGAGAGGAGCCGTGCTCTTGAGATAAAGACCCAGAGATTTTGATTCACATATCATGAGTAGCCTTCATTCTGAATGTAACTTCTAGTTGAAAATGAACAGCAGTTACAGCTATCTGCCTCTTAACACCACAAGCTGTCTGGAAAAAAAAGATCTTGCTTCTCCCAGTAGCTGTCAGCACTTAAAAGGCTGAGGTGGTAACTAGGCATTTTAGCATCTCCCTAACTGGAGTAATTGAGCATATAGGGAAAGACTTGCTGGATAATGAGTCTCGATCTCTTCTGGTATAGAAATTGATGGTGTTCTCATGGAACTTACCTTACTACATAAAGTAAACCAACATATTTTGAAACAGTTTCTCTCACCATTCTAGATACTTTGTCCTAGGACAGCTAGGAGTCACCTTCCCATTTCTAGTCCCAATTTACTACTTCGGAGTTTTTTCACGCTTTTCCCACTTACAAGACTTCCTAATTCCTAAATTTTGTTTATTTGAAGGAATTCAGAGAGACCAAAATTTTCAGTTTGTATTCCTTTTATTAATAAGCTTTTTAGGTAAGTTTCAAACTTCAGAGGTCTTGCTGCTTTTTGTTTAATAATGTTAATTTCATTAACAAATATTTCTATAGTAATTATGTGGAAAGAGAGAACGTATTGAACTATTTCAAAACAAACCCCAAAATCTTACATCCTTTCACATTTGAGACTAAAGTTTAAACAATTTTTTTCCCCTTATCAGTGATTATTATGGTTAACATGGATTCTTTTTGCACTTCTCTTATGATAGTTTGTAATCTTGGTAAGTATTTCATACTATGCAATTTTCAAAATTTGATTACACAAATGCTTCATTAGCTTTGTATTTGCACATCAGATATTGGCTGGTTTACTGTCCACTCTGAGAGGTGCTTCCTGCTCATTTCTAACTCTGGTATATTTATTTTTTCCTATTTTTTTTTTTTAGTGCTTATTGTGATTCACATACTAGAAAGTTCTGTTTATGATGAGTACATGATGCACCAAATACCAGCAGGATTAAATAATTACTATCCTAAGTACTTTGCGGAATAGACTTACATTACAGTATCACAGTATGTTTGGGATTGGAAGGGACCTCAAAAGATCATCTAGTCCAATCCCCCTACTGGAGCAGGAATGCCTAGGTGAGGTCACACAGGAACATGTCCAGGCAGGTTTTGAATGTCTCCAGAGAAGGAGACTCCACAACCTCCCTGGGCAGCCTGTTCCAGTGCTCTGGCACCCTTACTGAGAAGTTTCTTATCAAATTTAAGTGGAACCTCTTGTGTTCCAGCTTGATCCCATTACCCCTTGTCCTATCGTTGTTTGCCACCGAGAAGAGCCTGGCTCCATCCTCGTGGCACTCACCCTTTATATATTTATAAAGATTAATAAGGTCAGCCCTCAGTCTCCTTTTCTCCAAACTAAAGAGACCCAGCTCCCTCAGCCTTTCCTCATAAGGGAGATGCTCCACTCCCTTAATCATCTTTGTTGCCCTTCGCTGGACTTTCTCCAGCAGTTCCCTGTCGTCTTGAACTGAGGGGCCCAGAACTGGACACAATATTCTAGATGGGGTCTCACCAGGGTGGAGTAGAGGGGAAGGAGGACCTCTCTTGATCTACTAACCACCCCCCTTCTAATACACCCCAGGATGCCATTGGCCTTCCTGGCCACAAGGGCATAGTGCTGGCTCATGGTCATCCTGTTGTCCACCGGGACCCCCAGGTCCCTTTCCCCTACACTGTTCTCTAATATGTAATTTCCCAACCTATATGGGAACCTGACTTACATTCTTTTGGAAATATGTAACTACATATTTTTGGACAGAGGCCAGTACGTTTTGGGGGTGTTTGTATGTGGTGGAGATAAAGAGATACAAGAGAGAAAGAAAGAATAAGGGGCACTAAGTTACACTTACGCTGGTGGAAGGCTGACGGAAGAATATAAAAATGGAGGGAGGGAAGTAGATAATGAAATTTAAGAAATGTTAAGAATAGCAGAATAAATGAATGGCGGAAAAATGACTGGAAATGCTCAACATGAACGTATAGTACAGTGTTTTTCTCCTTTTAACTTTTTTTTTTTTGATTACTCTTGCTCTTGATTACTCTTAAAGTACTTCTGTAATTTCTTTTTTTTTGTGTGTGTGTGTGACAGCTTCTCTATGAGAGATTTGTAAGCTGGCCTTTCAGTGCTATTTGTCTATTTTTGTGCAGGAAATGCTTTTAAGTGGCCTAAACTGACACTTTAAAAGTACAAGGGTTAAAAACAGACAGAAGAAATAAAAAAACACCAACAAAAGAAAACACAAAATCAAACAAAAAACCACCACACAAAACTCAAGTAAAATCCCATTTCTTTGATCTGCAAGTCATTCAGAATCTGCACATAAACCCCAGATTTCAGAAGAGAAGACCTGAATTTGCTTGTTGGAAGTTTACATTAGATTAAAATTACACCATCCATCACATGTTGAAGGTTATATTCTACTACTAATGTGTGTGAAAAGCTCTCTCAATGACAGTCATGTCCTGAACACACTTGTTTTGTGGACAATACCTTCTACCTAAGGGGGAAATATTTCTGGTTTTCTACTGAATAGGGAAATATGGTTCAATGTAATGAAAATTTGCTACGTGGTTTGCCATTAAGCTTTTTGTAGTACATAACTGGAAAAAAAACACAAGTTCTTTCTAAAGTGGTCATGATAGCTTAGAGAACTTTAAATTCATCTTTTGCTGTTTTGTTTTTATATGCTATCTGGAAACTGGAAAATATTTTAGTTGAAGTGTCCCATATTTCCTTTTTTATGCTAGTTTCTGTTCTTCAGAAAAAAATACAGTGTCTAGGGACAGAATATTACAAATAGGAACAACTGTTGCAGGAATGTGTGTCTCTTGGTTAATTCTTCATGGCATGGAAACAGTTGTACAGGTTCTCTTCCTAGTTTGTCTGTTTTGTTTTTGTTTGGTTGGTTTTTTTGTTTAGAGAGGTGAAGAATAACTACTTTGACAACTAAGTCCTTCCTATTTCTGCAGAATGCTTAACATTATTTTCAAATTCAACTCTGCCAATGAGGCTGCTAAGTTACAGTACGTCTGCAGAAAGGCAGCCATCTGCTAGAGTAAGCAGCTAATGCTGTAGCCTTATCGTTGCGTAAAATAAATGTCTAAAAATGGATGTATGCATTTGGGTGAATTGTGTAAATTCCTAAGCAGAGAATCCTTCAGAATCTCCCTATAAATGTACTTTCCTCATAACTTAGTGTGTCAAATTATTTGAATGATGCGTGGTAAATGAAGAACCTATTTGAGCTCACTGAAACGAGACAGATGAGTTAAAATAACTGGTCTTCTATTACACACAATACAATCAGAGTGTATTTTCTTGCATTTAAAGTATGAAGCTATGTTCTCGTAGCTGCGTAGTCTTGATCTTTCTGTGGAGTCGCGGTGGAGCAGAGCAGCGGCCGCCGCGGTTTCTCCAGAAGGTGGTAGCATCGCTCCGTGGTTGCTCAGAGCAGCGGGATCCTCCGGCTGCAGCTGACTGATACACAGCTCCTATGTTACTTACAGCCCTTTATTCACATACATATGCTTGGAAGCCATACTTCTCTAGTATATTTTCAAATATGGAAAAGATTTCTTTGTAAGTTCAGGATTTTTTTTTTTTTACAGCTTTAGAAACTGATTTGTTTATTTATTTATTTATTTATTTATTTATTTATTTTCCCCTTCATTTTTGTTGCATTACAAGCCAATCTGCAGGATTTTTGCTTTTGATTCAGTACTGGAACAATGAATGCAACATGCACATGAAATAAATTTATGAAATGCAAACCCACAGTTCAACAGTAGAAGTAGTTCTGGAGGACTATCTGTTTGGATTTGGGCTCCAAAGAGGTGTCACCCTGTTATGCAAATGAAGAAGCAAAGAAAATTGCTTGTAGGAGCATGTTGCACACATGCACTGCACAGAACTGCTTTCAGCCCTGCAACCTGCATGCAGGAGCAACAGGGCTGCATGAAACCTGTCAAGGCTGACATAGAGGACCTTTCTCTAGGATGGGGAAAAACTAGTGTGGTGTCCCTAAAGCTGTGACACTGAGAAGGCTGAGCCTGTTGTTCAGCCACTGAAATTTAAGGGGATGAAGCTGCTTTCTGGTTTAATTCCTACCATCTGATTTATGACTGGCAGTGGTTGTACCTGCCTGTCAGTTAGTCCTGACAGCATATCTTGGAGTAGCAGAATGCCTTCCCGGTGGACACGGTGCACCAGACAAAATGTTAGTTTTCCTTTTGCATCTACTTAAACCTCACAAACCTAATAATAAGCCTGATATTGTCTTATGTGGAAGGCTTAAAAAGGAAATTCTTCGTATTATGAGGAAGTTGTACTAAGGTAACAGGCTGTCTGCGGATATTTCAAGAGAAGAAAAAATAAAGAAATAAGTTTTAGAATATGCAAATCAACAGTAGTTCAATAAAATCAACACTATTATAGTATAAGGTAATCCCCTATACCTACGAATAAGACAGAAGAAAATTTAAAGCCAGTTACCTTGATTGAGGATTATCTAAGGAAGGAGAGTTGTAAGTAGCCTTTTGAAATGCTGAATTTGGAAATGAAAGAGTAAGGAAGGTTCTTGGCTGTTATTATGGAGAAGTTTCTAGATGAAAAAAAACAGTCCATTTCAGAATCTTGTGCACTAGGTAGTTGGTGAGTATTAATGTGAATTAGCCTTTTTCTTCAAAGGGCATTAAGTAATAAGGTTTCTCCAGACTCAGCAGGGAAGTTACCTCCAGGGTGCTGAGGAGTGACAAAGTAGATGGGGAAGGAAAGGGCTTGCAGCCTGGAGCCAAACCAGTGCACCTTGCGTTTAGATCAGGTGGAATTTGGCTGTATGGAGGCTGTTGTGGGCCATTGCAATGATGCTGGAAAGCTTTGACTTTTTAAAAATTGTAGTGCTGGCATAACAGTGGACTTTGAGGCACTGACTTTCCGTGGAGAAGAAGCTGTAGACTCTGGCTTCTACTTTTCCTAGGTTTTCCTCTCTTCTTCCCACTTTATTGTTCTCTTGCAGCATGAGTTCAATAGTACCAGAGTCTCATGTTTCTACCTAATGGGGCAGCTCACAAAAATAGTTGAAATAGCAAAGCAGAGTTGAAATAGCTAGGCTGGGTTGCATTATATTTCTGCATTATGTTTTTCCAAGAAAGCTTCAAGTATCTGCTGCTTGCCGAATCAGTCTTCCCTACTCTGCATCACCTGCTGCTTTCCAGAATTTAAAGATTAAATGAACTTTATCTAAATCTCCTTCTGGTGGAAGATGTGTGTAAATAGATGTATTATAGACCTGGGTGGCAGGTGATGCAGGAGTGTATTTGACAACAGTAATCGTAGCTGTTTCCTTTGTTACTAATGGCTTCAAGACAGACTTCCTTTTTGTTAATGTTTCTGTCATCTGTCAAAATTAGAATGGGAAGTTAAATCAAGACAAATTCCTGATGCATACAAATCAATAGATATTAGTTAATAACTTTACAATTTCCATGAAAAAGCATCTTCCAAGAAACTCGGGCTTTACTTCTTCATCTCCTTCCCCAGGGGATTCCCCAATGACGCCAAATGCGCCTCTGAGGAGGCGTCTATTCTGAAGCTGCACAGCCAGTTTTCCTCTAGATGGCAGGACCACTTCAGCATTCACAGTAGTAACTGAGTTACTGCTGCCCCTGGTCCTGGAGGTAGTACTGACGTTTTAGTCACTGGGAGAACTTCATATGGTGAATGACTGGAGAAAGGGTAGGGAAGAAAAAGCTTATGAGTAGTTTGTATGGAGTACATACTGAGTGATGTATCTGCCACCTGGAACTCTGATGTTTTCCTGTATCCTTAACCTGCTCTAAAGACATGTTGTCTGCCATAAAAGAATATACTGAATACAAGTTATACATATTCAACTTCTTCCTTATGTGTCCACAGAACATCAAAGACAAATTTCATGTGAAATAAAAATGAAATCTCTCCTATAATCTTTGTGTGTTACTTTGCCTCAAGAAAAACTGGCTATGGCAAGGTATTCTAGCAATCAGTGGTGCATTTCTCATGAGTGAAACAACAGTGGGTTCAACTTGTTGGGCATATAAATGCATGTCCCTGTTGTTTGCTTATTTTGTCATACAGTAACAACTTCACATAAGCAAGATCAGTTCCCTCTGCACCTTCACTCCCGCCTTCCTTTTTTACTGTAGCAACAATTTTCTTCTATCTTGTATAGAGAGAAATAACCTGCTGGGATAACCCAGGGAGTCTGTGGTGAAACTGGGATTTAAACCTTTTGGCATTCAGTGGCAGTTAAAGGTTTTAAGCAAGAAACTAGTCTTGTTTATTTCCTTTCATGTGGGGTTATTCTTTATATGTAAAATGCTGACAAACATTTTTGAGATGTTCTCTGAAACAGCAAAACTGAAGGAAACCATTTACTCAATACAGTCAATCAGGAGGCTTGGTTCAGGGTGCTCAGTACAGTAGCATCCACATTTTATAACTATGTGCGTCTATGTTGCCATTGAAGGAGGATTTTTTTAAACTTTTGGAATGATTTTAGTAGTGTTACTGCAGGCTGTACTTGAAATTATAACCACTATAGTCTGTTTTGAAAAACAAAAAAGAGGAAATTAAGAAATTCAGTGAAGCAATCTGTGAAAGTGGCACAGGAATGCCAAAGTGATTTTGCTAATGTGCTATTAATAGTCATGAGAAGCTCTGAAATGACTCAAACATCATCCAGGAATTTGAACTCTGTTTTGATTGTGATCATGTATTTGTATGATATTTGGAGCAAATTAGAAACTCATTTGTAGCTGGTACTTTGCTGTCCTTACTAGGATTAAGTTAATGTTAAGTCTCATGACAACTGGGCCAGGGGTTATATTCTGTTTGCTTCTATTAGCATTAATTTAAAAGAGGGGTTGTATATGGAAACTGATAAACTTTTTCATCAGAGACAAATAGTTGAAAAATGTAGTTTTCCATTTCCTGATACTGAGAAGTCTCTAAAGCATAATAATACTTAGGCCTGCATAATTTATAGCTCAGCATATTCCTAAAAGCTTTCTTGAAGCTCAAATTTCTGGATATTTCCTGGAAATACAAATTGAAAACTATACTTCCAGTTTCAATCTAAATACCCTCCTGGTATCTTCAACAACAAAATCATGGCTTTATGAAGTTAATTTTCCTTGCCAATGCAGAAAGAAATATCCATTATTTCTGTAATATGATAGTGGTAGAAGCCTTTGTTGCAGTGGCTTGTAAATGTGATTCAGTTTACTAGTAAAAATGTGATTTAAAGAATTGTATTAATAATACTGTTTGATTTTTGTGACTTGATTAATACAATGATGATGATTAGCCTATGTAAAGAAGAAACTTTAAACACTTTCACATCCATTGTTCAGATAACATTCTCTGTATTTATTCTCTCTTATCAACTACACTAAAGTTTTGATTGTTTAAAAAGGGTTTGTTTTTTATGAGGTCCAGAATAAAATCTGGAAGTAATCTGAAGATAATAGCAATTTTTCATTACAATTGTTTTCGAAGACCTCAAAGACAGATACATGTGGAGCACTACCTTTGGCAAGTCTATGTCAACTAAGCCCACCTGCAATTTTTTTTCTTCCTCTTTGTAATAAATATTTCATATTTGAGGTTGTGTTACGAAAAACCTTTCTGAAATTCCTATTCTTTAAACTCTTAATGAAATATCACAGAAATAGCTGTGAAATATTTCCTTTCAAATTATTTTGTATACCTTTTAAATGCTTACAAACAATGTCTGAGACCCTCATTTAAATGGTACCATGTAATACAGGTAAATTTTTTCATCTTAAGATGCATTTTGCTTATTTGAAAGAGCCAGTAAAAATACTTTGTTAGACATCTAGAAACCTTGGTTCAAGCCCTAAAGTAATTGGAGAAAGAGGAATATGCTGCTTTCCCTGGAAAGAACTGATGTATTCAAGCTTAGAAAGGCAATCACACTGGAAAACTTGCAGAATATAAAAACTTATTTAAACCAAACTCAATTTCTGTTATTCAAAATGAGTTATCTCTTCAAATATACCAAATGTAGGCACTAAATACATAAAGACACTTTAAGAAATCCATATGTAAATACTAATGCAGTGAAATTCCTGTTGCCTGTGCATTACTATGTTGGATACTGATGAAGTGACTATGCAAATATAGTGACTATGCAAGGATTGCAGATGAAAATGCTAAGGCAACTAATTAATGTCATCAAGTTACACACAGAAAGAGGTTTATTATGCACCTTGGCGAAGTTGTAGAAGACTGCAATGTCCCCAAGTCTTTCACTTGCATAATACAGCTTAAAAATAGAACCAAGACTAGAAAGGCAACAATGGCAGCATTTTCACTTATATATAAAACAAAAATTAGGATGGTGAAAGTAATTAATAGCATATTGAAACCATTGCAATGGTGCTAATATTTACATGGATGGAAAGCTGCTGTTGTAACAAACCAAACAAAGTATGGTTTAAATTACAAGTTGCTAAAGTTTATGTAATTCAAGAATGGCTCTGGAGTCATTCTGTTTCTTTCCAGAAATGAAAGCAAGCATACACAGAGTTTTATCAAATCAAAGTTCATATTCAGTACAACTAGAGTGCGTAAAGAGAGGAGAAACTTCATGAGGTTTTAACTCCTCTGTATGAACAAGCATTTAATAAAAGGACATGGGAAGAAAAACAAAGATGCAATGTGCTCATGCTAATGTAAGAGGATAAAATGAATTAGAGGAATCATGTTAAGATACAAGTGTTTCAAGGGGCTTATTTTGGTTCCATTCAGCGCATCCTCTAAGTATCCTTGTTCATCTTGAAAAACTAAGAAACACAACAAAAAAGGAGAGGACTCAAGCATTTAAAGTGGTGTTAAGAAAAAATTAGAAGCTGTTTGAGCTATGAGTTTTAGTAATTTGAAGGCCAAAATAACTTTGTGGATCTTTCAAATAACTGACTATTTTTGTCATGGACAATAGTTAATAAATCAACTTTTATATAAACATTTTGACTACTAGCAGAATGTTTAATTTGAGCAGCATTGGCAGGCTTAATTTCTGACTGATCCATTTGGAAATGACTCATTATAGACAGAGTACCATATTGAAGTGGTAGGCTATGAACATGCAAAGAGCCTCACATGTGTAAAGCAGTGATATCATCTTTCTTTACATTTCACAAGCTTATTTTATAAATTAAGTTGTAATTTTATTTCTTCAGCTGACTACTATGTAAAAGCAAAGTGGTTACAAACTGGGTCTAAAAACTGTATATCCAGCCTTCTGTGCAGCTTGCAAAAGAGACAGTATCAAGAATGACAGAAAGTTTTCAGGAGCCCAGCACTTATCCAAAATGTCTGAGACAATTCTTTCTTCCTTTGTTTATCACATTATATTAATAGTAGCTCTCCAGCAGGCTGGAGGTGACATGGACGAGCTCTGCCCTTCTAACACTTCTATTCGCTGTACTTATGTCTCTGTTAAATGCCAGCCTAGTGTCACTGCCACTCACCAGCCAAGCCAACAGAACAAGGGAAAACCTCTGTCCCTGTGGTGTAGCACGAAGGGCTGACGGCTCCTCTGTGAGCTGCACAGCTCAAAAGCACAACACGACTAACACCTCGTCACTGCTCATGCTGTGTGTGCCTTTTGTACCACCAGTTACAGGATGTGTTGGGTTTACTTATTGCTGGTTCACAAACCGTGAGCTTGATCAGATCCTGCGCTTGGCTGCAGGGGAGTCTGGGTCCTTGACTTGGAGTGTATGCGAAAGCTCTTTAGGAAAACTTAAAAAGTCTTCAAAGCTTTTTTGTACTTTCTATGTACTAATATTTCATTTTTTAATAGCTTCCTCTTACTCTTTCCTTTTAGTTTTAATTTTCTTAACAATAGGGTTTTTTCTGGTTCTCTGTATTTTTATTCTTTTTCTTTGTATCTTCTTTTTCTCCCTGACCCCTTCTGTTTTGTTTGCCTTCACTCATCTGGTTTTAAAATTGTGTATTTATGTATGTATAAATGGCTAGCACTGAGCTTCTCAGAGAGCATGAACATCTCTTCAGAGAACACAGGTAATATTTTAAGCTTATTATCGATCTTATCCAGTTAAACTTGTTGCTCTGAACAGTTCTAATGAAATGCCTCAAAGACATCTATTTAGGAGGCTTTTGTTTTACGAATCCCTCAATTTTAGGTCTATATTCTATTTAAATAAAATAATGCATCTGTTCTCAAATACCATGTTATTGACTTTTCTGAATCACTGGCAGTTGAATAAAATAGATTATTTTTTAATGCTATTGTGACTCCTTTTCATGGTGTGAAATTTGATTTAAACTGAAGTTTTATACTGCAGATCTCTTAACAAATATTATTTCTAGGTACCACATTCTTCTTTCTTTCTTTTTTAAATACAAGCCTTTGACAGAATGGACCAAAACAGTGTCATATCTGTAAACTACATTCTAAAAACATAATACAACTGTCTCTTAAATAAGTGTGTTATAGAATAAATATTTGACTAAAACTAACATGAAAAAATCACGTATGATGAAGCTCTACTAGAATACGAGTCACATCAGGGCTGAATTTTAGTATTCATAGAATGCCAAATCTTTTCATTTGAGTGTGAACACCTTTATCTTAAGTAGGCTGCTTTGTACAATATTACATTTAAATAGGAGAGCAGATGTTAATAAAAGAGCTGTTTTCTCTGAAGGTGTTGAATTTACAACTATTGTTGTTTAATCTAGTATGAATATAATGGAAAAAATTGTGAAGTAATACTTTGTTTTGACAGTGAGGAAGTGTTTGTGGAAGTAGGTATCCATATTGACCAAGAATTCATATTTTGTGAGAAGCTTGAGCTGGGGTGGAGAAAACCTGTACATATTATACTAAGCTTTAAATGGTGGCCTTTGAAACTCTTTAAGTGCAAATATGACCTTAATTGTAATGAACTGTGATTAAATAATGGTCTAGGAGGAAAGCAAGCTTAGCCTTTATTCTAAAAATAAAAAGTCAGATTCCTTTTCAAGGATTTTTTTTTTTTTTCCAAACTGAGAGTTACCTTCTAAGTGTAATTCAACATGCAAAAGGAGGAAAGATTATGTGCATTGGAACAGTCATCTGCTTCTCCTGAGGCATTTTTTCTCATCTGTTAGTATTACTGTGATTACCTAATAAACAAAGAATAAATCATAATAAAAAATAAAATACTTAAGAGATTAAATGAAGCAGTATTAGAGTTATGGAATAATTGTATTAATATAAATGTCAGATGAAGCTATGGCATTCTTGCTGACAAAACTGTTCATTCTTACACCCTCAACCAGTTTGATTTAAGAGATGAGGCAAAACTCTAGAAATCTATGTTGGATCTTGACCAGCAATTACAGTTTCAGGAAGACCAGAGGCAACAGGAGTAAATATAACTTGATTGCTAAATCGTAGAGCCTTTGACAAGAAAGTACATAGTCTATGTCAGCGTGCTCAGAGTTGAACTGAAAATCACATTTTGGTGAAGGTGATAATTTAGGAAGAATGTCTTTGATGTTAGGATAAAATACTGAAAAAAAAACCTGTGATAGGAGATTGGATGTGCTTTTTAGCTATTCTCCTGCTTTAGCGGTGAAGCATCTTGGTGGGAGATGTGTGATCAGCTTGTACCGAGCGCAGTGCTATAAAAGTAGACCATATGGATCCCATTGGATTGCTCTCTGTTGCATATATCTGCTTCAGGCAAACTGCAGGGCAGGATTTATATTCCAGGAAATAAGGACAACAACTGAAAATGTATTATTAAAGCTAGATTATTATAAAGTTAGTCTGGGCAAGCTTATCGAATGGAGTGTGGATTCTGAGATGGCAGCAGTGGAAAGACTCACCTCTGAGAGTTTCTCCATATCACTAGGTCAACTCAAACTGTGTTGTAAATGGAATTTAAGATCACACAAGTTGTCAAGCCAAATACAACTCACTACAAAAACTCACTTTGTCACTAGGAGCCTGTTACTGGTAAAATACATTGGAAGAAGACAGAATATTTAATAAAAACAAACAAACAAACAAAAAAACAACAACATAAAAAAACCCCAACAACAACAACGAAACAGCAGTTGATCACTCAGACCTACAAAAAGACTTTTTACTTGGTTTTTAGCAGGATGATCTTCAGTTGTGGCAATAAGTATGTTCATCAACAGCAATTGTTCCATTGAACAGGGCTGCTCTGTTTGAGGAAAGAACCGGAAAGATTATGGAACTTATATTTCTTGCAGTGTACCACTGTAGCAGTTTGTCGAGTTTGCCTGTTGAAAGGCTCTGGGAACAGTTTTGGAAGTAGTGGCAATTTGGTAAATACCTTATAGCTCTCATACAAGAATGTGTTGTGAAATTATGTTGTGGTGGGGATTTTTTGTGTGTGTGTGTGTAATCACTTGGAATATATTTTTTGTTTAAATTGTTTCTGTTTACATTTTGTAAATATTCAAATGGAGAATAATTATTGAAAATAACACTACCTGCCTTCCCCAAACAAAAGAACCTCTGCAATACCCAATGACCAAACACTAAACAAATCCTGAAATTTAACAGAGAGAACAATTTCCTTGATACATAATGCAGTTTGCTTTGGTTTTTCACATCAAAGAGAACAGTAAATTATTTTAGGTTAGTTTAAGTCTTTCCCAGTTGCCTAAAAACTAGGAATTCATCACTATGCAAGAGAATACAGCAATAGGGCAAAGCATATATGATGTTTTCTCCCTATTATTCTGCTGCTCAGGTAGGTCTTGACAGATTTTTGTTTTCAATAACTGCAGCTGCATTTTTTTTATTTTTCCCTTTTTACTGTAAACTTGTTTACTTAATGTTTAAGAGATACTGGTCTTTTGGCATGGACAAGGCAAATTTCTTCTTGGTTTAACTATGCCTTACATTAACTGTTTTTGGTGTTTCTGGTACTGTTTTCTCATGGTTTATTTTGGTGCCTTGCTTATATAGGAAAAGACAATAAATTACTCATGCTGGGTGATTCTGTGCTGCTTGTGATTTTACAGGCATTGAGTCTTTCTCTGTTTCAACATGGTACTCTACTCTATGTTTAACAAAGTGATAACAATCCTTTTGTTTTTCATTCCAGTGGGTAAACAGTGATAGACAAACATAGATGCTTTTGCAAATGTAGGAGTGGTGTAAAAAAAACCAACCCTTTTTAGGCTGCTAATGTGTATATGTATAACTACTCTGTGTGGGAAAAATAAAAACCAACAAAAAATCAAAAAACCAAACATAATACTTTGTAACTGCATTTGTGGAAGCATAATGGGGAATTCATGAATATTCAACTACTTCCAGTTATAATTTCATGTATTTTTAGACTAATGTTAATAGTTTTCTATCATTAAGTAAAGAAGCAAACATGTTTGTATGACAGTAATTCTGGGAATAAAATCAGAAGGATTTGAAACCAAGGCTACTTGAGGAGATTAAAGTGCAAAATATATATTTTATATATATATACATATATATAAAATAAAGTGTCATTTAAATGCTTGTCACTGCCTTTTCAGCATGATCCATTAATTCTGTTTAAGACTAATAATGCTAATGTCCTAAAATATGCTTAGCAGCAGCGATTCAGTTCTTGACAGATTTCTCCTCCTTCTGTTTTTCTTGCCTTATGAGCTATGTGTAATAGTAGAGCAGTATTACACTTGACCTGAACTTGTGTTCGTTTTGTGAGTACGTCCGTGCAGCAGCAAAGTAAACTTGACAGCTTAATTCTATGTTAGGGGAATATTTGTAGGGATAATCCTATTCACACTGCAGGATAAGGATGCCCTGCTAGTTGCTTCGGCCTATAAAACCATTAGCTTTAAATTGTGTGCTGGCATCGTGATCTTCTTAGCGTGTAAACCAGCTTTTTCTTAGCAGTTTGTTGGTGGGAGTGGGTAATTTTGTGATAAATTTTCCTAGCACATGCCTGTGTTTTTTTAAAGTGTATTTGACAAATACATAGAAAGCAACAAAATCTTCACTTGAAATTGATTGTCTGATAGAAGACACATGATATTATGTCTCAAAGAAGTAAGTGGTTTGGATTAAACTACATTTAATGACAAAAAGATCAGCTTGGTGTGGAGGCCTAAAGATAATGGTTCATATGGCTTCATGAACGAAGGCAGAGAGTAATAAGTAGACAAAACATACTTTAAGATTTCTCTTCTGTCTCTGATTAACTACCTTACAGTAAGTCAGTATGACTCCCATGTGCTTACAAAACTTATATATGTAGTTTAGTTTTTGTTTTTCATTATGCTTTCCTATAGATTCTGATTGGAGATGGATCTAGTAAATAGGTTTTGTTTGTTGTTGTGTTTTTTGTTGTTGGTGTTGGTGTGTTTTTTTTTTTGTATACTGACCTTAATACAGAGAAATTCAGTCCTTAAAAACAAACATGAGTCTGTATTTTAAAGATAAAAGTACAGAAAAGAACAGCACGTCTCTTATAAGTGTAGTGATACCGTATGTTCAAATAAATCTAGTTCCTTTTTTTTTCTCAGTATTTATAGCTGTTTTTTGGAAGAGCAAATGGTAATAAACTATCTCCTGAGGAGGAATTTCTAATTGTTACTGCTCAGCAGTATTAATTTGTGCCTGAGGGATGATCTCACATGGAGGGCAAGAAGGGGTTAAACTGGGCAGAAGAAGGAATGCCAGCGTCAGACCAACTCCTTGCAATGGAATTAAATTTCCCTTAGTGACAAGATATGTGGACCATCTTGGAATGCAAGAGCTCAGGGGCCACCTTCGGGCAACAGAGCTGGGGTGGAGGATGGATCCAGGCCTGGCTGAGGTGCCCCATGCAACTGCTCTTTTGGGGCTGGTACTAGTGGAGATAAGGAATCTGCTCGTGAGGCATCTTGGCAGACGACTCCATGTACAATTGTGCGTTGCAGTAGAAGTCTGCTAAATGTATTTAAGCACAAACTTGTGTTTAATTCACTTCAAGGAGCGCCATAAAAATACACCAATACTCCTCTATGTTATCGAAGGCAGAAATATGTTGCTTCATGAATACAGACAGTGTAACTGAAATTTCATAGTAGTATGTACCTTGTTAAGATCTTGCATGCACTATGGCCCTACTTAATCTTATCTAGAGGAAGTTGTTCTAGTTTCTCATGTGGAAATAACAACATGAAAGACTGACAGAGTGAAGCAGTAGATGGGGAGTGATGCTTGTGTCCATTTTCAGTGTTAAACACTGAACAAAACTAGTGTTTTTTTAAATGGCAGCTGCGACTTCACTTGGTCTCCAAATGATGCAGCTAAATATGCTACACCCATGTCCATGGACAGTCAGAACAACCAGTCTGGCTCCTTTTGCACGTGTCTGATCTCTGACGGTAGAGGGAAGATACTAACACAACTTGAGCCTTTTGTGGGCACTACTCATGGCATACAGTATACTGCATATTTTTTTTTTTGTATTTACCAATTTATTTTGTACTGCTATGATCCTTGTATATATAGACCCAATATACTTCATGTTTTCCCTAGTGTAGCTGCGAATTGTAATATTGAATTCAATCAAATGTGAGCCTCCCAATCAATCTGAATTCCATTTAGATGTTCAGTAGAAAGAGTAAATTAAATCTTTGCCTGCTACCTTGCAGAGACAGTCCAAAGTCCAGGCTTTGGTGCTCTTAATTTCACAAGCTCGATGGAAGATTAAACTGTGTCGAACTTACATACACACATTGTATTAAAGTCAAGACTTGCATGCCTACTACATTTTTAAGTGCTTTCTGCACGATAATTCTGAAGTCTTTTTACCCAGACCTAGACTCAAGAGTTAGTTGTGTCTGTTGGAACAGAAGTTCTGTAGTAGCTTCCTGGTTTTGCAAGGTAAAAGTCTCTTTAGCATAGCAGAAGCTTGAAGAACTGGTAATAAACACAAGAACCAGTTAGAAATAACCAGGTGTTTGTTTGTTTGTTTGTTTTTAAACAGTCAGGGGAAAAAGACTGGATTGTGATGAGAGTTAAGTTTTGCTTTGGGATTAACAACTGCTCAATGTCTAGGAAGCTTTGGGAAGTGGACAGCACAATATGAATATTTTCAGATTCCCTGCACCGGATAATTCTTTATTTTCTTTTTCTATTCACAGAACAAATACTGTTCTGGAAATCCAGTAGTATATAAGAAAACAAACAGTTATTTCATTAGCAATGCAGGAAAAGTTAGAAAAAGGAAGCAGAATTGAGAGATAAAGAGGGGAAAAAGTATGGCTGCAGTGCATGAAATTAAAAACCTAAACCAGAAAAAAAAAAATCCTTTCTTAGCAAAGGATTCTGCTTTTTAATGTCCCTGACAACTAGTAGGTGATATGCTGCAGATTAACACCTGCTGAATTCATTTTCCATGTGTGCAGTGTCTTTTAATTGCAGTAACATCGAGATACTTGATTTGTGTACAAAAAATGTAACTTTTTTCACATTTGTTTTTGTTAAATTTATCAAAGTGTCGTTCAATGTTGTGAGTGGAGACTCCTTTCTTTTTGACATAGCAGAGTATTTTGGATAGTTTTGTCAAAGGTATAATGACAAAATTGGTGTTTTTTTTTTTTTTTTTTTTTTTGTTTTTTTTGTTTTTTGTTTTTTTTTGTTTGTTTTTTTTGGTTTTGTTTTTCTTTTTCCAGAAAAAGAATAGTACCTGTCTCTTTGTGATGCGCATACAGAAGTTGTGAAGCTTTAGTAGTGTAGTCCAAACGCCAAACCACTTAGTTTTGCCATGTGACCTGTTTCAATATAAAGATTAGTGGACAGGTCTGTGTAGTTTTCCATGGTTTACAGTGCATAGTAATGCTCATTATGGTAGATAGCAAACTATAAGCACGGTACACAAACTTTCAGTGAAGTGCTCAGTTTTATCGAAATACTTCAAGAGGTTAACTTGCACCCCTCAGAGCAAATTTGTTTTTGTAAGGCCACATAAAATTAATGATATTCTGCAAGCATTGCCAAATAATAATAATGTAGGAATAATATCTGGAAGTATTTAAAGTTGTATATCAAAATAACATAACTGCCATCATACTACAAGAGAGTGGCTGGAATAATACTGATCTAATGAGGCGATATTCCCTTCTATTTTTACATTTTATGATAAGCGTATGTGAATGTGCTTGTGAAAAGAAAGTGGGGAAAATGAGACACGCTTAAAGGAAGGAACCAATTTTTCAAAATATAGAAAATATCACAAAGACTTTGTGACCATGAAGTTACAAAAAGCTGAGAGGAAATATAACCCTTCATGCTCAGTATTCAGACTTTCTTTGAGCCTTGTGAACATGAAGAAGACTTCAAGGAGTAGTCTTCCTGTATTCGAGATCCACACATGAATGAGGCAGTGTAAGAGAAAGAAGATTGGCAAAGACGATGCATTTTTGCCTACTTTTGTATAAATTCATATATCTGGTGCATGTAAGCAATTATTTGCCCTTGAATAACTTACCAAAAAGTTGCAGAATCCTTTCAAATACATTTCCAGCCCTCATTTTTGTCAAAGTCAAAACCAAATATCAATTAATTGCTAAGTGAGTGTGAATCAATACTGTGATGAGTGTTTTGCTGATAGGTGCTCTGTGCGATATGTTAGACCTAATAGAGTCTGTAGAACACCCAGATAATCTAGTTAAGCATGTCTAAAGTTGGTGCGGAGCCCATAATGTCCCTTTCCCTTAATTACTTGTTTGATAGAATGGCAGTGCCTAAGAAATCACTAGTGTCTAGGAATAAAGAACAGACTTTCCTGAATGAAAGTCAACCTGTACTGAGCCAGCCATAGCAAAAAGCAGTAGGAAGAGGGTAGGTTTTCAGAACCCAGGGTTAATGACAAATACATCTGAAAACCTTGTAAATTAGACAAAAATTGACATGATTTCAAATGTTGCACAAACTCGCTGCCTGACGTAAAGAGGAAGGTATACCTGGCATGCTGGATAATAGGGAAATACTCATCTTGTACTCCCCTGTTCTCTTTCTGTAGAAACAAAGTTTTGTCAGCAGTCAGGAATAACCACAGTAACTTCTGACAGGCTGATGTCAGTTTACTGACTTGAAGAGGTACTTATGTGGATTTTAAAGTACTTGTGTTTAATTTGATTTATATGGGAGGAAGATCTGCAAAAATCTTGATGGTATAAAGTAAACTATAAAAATATTTTGAAGAAATTCGAATTTGCTCTGGATAACTGATTTAACTTGTCCAGTATTATGAACCCTGAAATGAGATTTACTATACTGTTGATGATCTCCTGTAGATGTGTAACCTCCACCTTTTTTTATCTTGTTCTGAAAACTAAATAATCTATGTCCACAGCTGTGCTGTTTCATATTGCAGTCCCTGAGGATGAATTAGGCTTCTGTTGCTTGTGTTCTGCTTTGCCTGGGTGCTCTCACTGTTTACCCAGAATTGGGTCTGTCATCCTCTGGAGCTTTGTGAGCTGATTCAGCACTGTCACCTGGGAGTGGGAGGAAAGGCTAAAATAAGGTGCACCATTCTCTGCCAGAAGTGACCCAAATCATTTGAGCAGTAAGTGTCAGACTGCTCTCATGGGAGAAAGCAAAACTGTGCATCTGTGAGTGGAGGGAGCAGGAGTGAGATGTCCTGTGGCAGTGACCTGTTGATTACCTTCATGACCCTGGAGGACTTTTCCCCACAGAGGCTATTTTGTTTGGCAGAGACAGCTGTCCCCTCTTAACAGTATGGGTTACTCATCTCACTCTACAGAGAGCAAATGCAGAGAGAAAAAAATAGAGAAGTGTTAAGTGCTTAAAGTTATATTTAATTTTGACTTTAAATGTGGTTGTGCATATGTAGTGATTAAGTAGTAGCAACCAAAGAATTGAAGAGTTTGGGAGGGACAGAGTGATGCCTCTGTGGTTCAAAAGCATGCAAGAGATGTTTTAGTACAAACCAGCTAAAGGGGAAGAGAATCTTTTGTGTTGCTCCTGTTTGCAAAACATACTGCTGGATAAATGTTTGCATTTGTTTGTTTTGTTTAATGTGTTTTAGCTTTGGTTAAACTATGGGCCAAATGGGTGAGAATATTTACTTAATTGAAATCTCCCTGAAACCAGAGTATTCTTTTAATTTTGTAGGTAATGCTAAATTGTATGTGCCTCAGTGTTTGTGGTTTGGGTTTTTGTTTGATTGTTTGTTGTTTGTTTGTTTATCTCAGTCAAGGCACCCAGGCATTTGAGGCACTTTGTATACAAAATGAAGGTGAAATGTATTTACTGACCAGAAGGCATATGGTGGAGTGTTCTGACAAAGGTGTTCTTTCCTGTTGCAGTAATCTGTTTGTGACAATAAAACTAGTCTCCAGATGCTGGGTAGACACTACTTAAGGGTGTCATTATCAGTTAAAAACAACAACAAAACAAAAACACATCCTGAAAAAGTGACATTTCAACTTGAGTATGTTATGATTTTTAATGTCTGCTTTTGTCGTTGGTGTGATACCTCTCACTCGTTCTTGAAGGATTCTGACTTCTCTCATCACAGTACATTAAAATGCCAAATCCTGCTACAGGCAACCAAGAATCAGCAGCTCTTTGTGGCAATGTATTGTGTACAGTTTAAAGCTTTTTTTTTCTTTTTTTTTTTTTTTTCTTTAAAGTTATGAAGTAGCATGATTGCATCATGATTTTTCCTGTCAGAACTAATTAGAATGTAGGAGTGGGTCAGCAGTCAGATTTGCTTGTTAGTCTCTAACTCACTGAAAATAGCTTAAGGGGGTGCAGACATCACTTGTAACTCAGATTGAAGGAAAACTGTAGGCAGAATTTTCACAGTTGCAGATCTAAAAACATATTTGTTACTGAAGTAATCTTGGCCACAGTATCAACCTAGTAGCTCCTCATTCCAGGATACTTGACTGATGTGAAGAAAATGGTAGGTGACATATGCCACAGTGTTGCTCGTGATTGAAACAAATACTGATTTTTATTTTGCCACTTTCTCCTCCCACAAACTGACTGGGAAAGACACCTTGCACCACAGTACTCCATTTTGGATTGAAATGAAACAATGTAAGGGGAAGTATGAGATGGTGTCAGCTGGGGGAGTTTTCAGCTCAGTTTAACAGCCAAGCCCTCTCCTGTGCGGTTCTCCTGTGGGTTTGTCATGAAGCCAGTACTGGGCAGGTCACAACACTGTGTCCTCTTGATCTGAACTGGGACATCTGCTCTCTCAGCTGCCTTTGGCAGGTCTTTCTCTAGTGGCGGGGGAGTCTTACTTCTACCCTAAGGAGCAACTCAAAGCATTTTAGTTTTAACACTTTCTCCACAGGCTTGGTTGTTTGATGGTTGGTCAGCTTGTTTTGGTTGTGTATTTTTGTTGCTGGCTTTTGGGTTAAAAAAAGCCACCAAAATCAACAACCCAAGCTAACCATGCTGAAAAACCATGTGTTTTTAAATCCACACATGGTTTAAAAAACTATGCTTTCATTATGGGGAAGCTGTAGTTTTTTGCTTACAAAAAATACAGCTTTTTGACTACTGCTGCAGGCATGTGAATACGTAAATGAACTTCACAGTAAATCACAGGTGTTTTTAAGGTATAGCCCTGGACATGTTTGGGTTGTTTTTTAGGATAAAACTATAATTAAAGAGTATTATTATCTGTTAGTTTTCCCTGCTCCTTCCCTTGTGCTGTGACTCAATTGCTTGTGAAACACCACTTTTTCCCAGCACATCAATGATATTTCATGACAATATGTTTTTTCCACTACATTTTTATTTCTGGTGACTAGGTTTATGGCATATTCCTATACATAGTTGTACCAGCACAACTGTAGGGGCAGGTGTGAGTGACCAGGACAGGAAAGACTTCAGCCATCTTCACTGCTCAGCAACAACAAAACAATCTTAGGTGTCTTATAGAGTTGGTGAGGTCTGTTGTCAAAAAAAAAAAAAATTCATCTTAGTTATACAACAACCCTGAATTAAAATCTGAATGTGAAAGAAGACAGTGATACTGCAAGGTTGGAAATGAGGTCACTTCAAAATGTTCCAGAAGAGCTATGAAATACAGTTCTGAAGTAAGCTCCTTAACAGCTCCTGGATGAGAACTTGTGTAAAGTGTCAAACAAGATTAAACATTTTCCTACAGTGGACTGAAATCTGCAGATTTATTTGTTAATGCTTATAATCAGACAGATTTGAGAAACCAAAAAAGAGAGGACTGAGATGGCTTAACAGCCAGGGTGAAGATAAGAGAGTGTGAGGGAGGCCAAAGTCTTGTTTTGTTCAAGTCCTGTGCAATGTAATTTTAAAGGGAACATCTAATTAATATGCAAGACCATGTTTTAACTCGGCCATTTTTTTTTTTTGTTTTTCTTTTTTTTTCTTCAAGTTACCTACAGCTGAGTAGTTAAGAGGATAGGGAGGGAAGGGTGGAAGGGAAAAAAGAGAATCATATTTCAGATTTTTTTTGACACCTACAATAACTGCTTTTTAATGATTAACACTAGTCATCAGATCTTTCCTTTTCTGAAAAAGTATCGTAAAGATCTCCCACTGTTCCCAGCAGTGCCCTGCTAATTCAGCTCACTAGCAAAATTAGCAGCAGGAAGCAAACCTTTGAAAATTTCATCGTTTATGAATAGCATTGTTCATTCTGTAAAGGATACAGGCTCCTGCTGTAATTGTTCCTGTGTTAAGAAGGTTGCAAGTTATTTTCTCTCCATCAGTCTTAAAAAAAAAATAAATCAATAGAAATAAATACACATATAATTAAATAGTGGATTAAACAGCCAACTGAGTGACTAAGAATTTCTTTCACTTTTGAACTCTTCTGGGTTTTTTTTTGTTTTGTTTCATTTTTTTGTTGTGGTTTGTTTTGTTTTTTCCTTCCACTCTGAAGGAGGACTATTGTGCTGCCATTCCTTCATGAACACTCGATAATGCTAAAGTGCTTTGAAGTTGCCATTGGAGAAAACAGAACAACAGATGGAGCATGAATAAACCCACACTGCTGTCTTTTTAATCTGAACAAAAGCAATTTTTCTTGGCAAAAATAGTTAATATTTAATTCCATTTACTTATATAAGTTTGATTCCCAAATGAAAACACAAAAACTGAGGCAGAACTGTATATACAACAGCTAAGTGTACCTATAGCTTGGCTTTTTATTAGGAAGATAAAAAACTTTGTCTAGCATGCATTATAATAGCTGTGATAGATCTTGTTCAATACTGATCTGGAGGGCACTGAACCCAGAGGAATCTGTGAATTAGAATCTCAGTAAGATGCTATTACTTTGTGGTTTCCATGGTGCGAAGCAAAAACTCTGGACCTCTCATTTAGTATAACTTTTCTCATGTGTAACTGTTATTAGTAGTTATAACTGAAGTTGTCATTCTGGTAGCAGAAGTAGTATTCAAACCTCAGGTGTATTCCCACCATAAATAAAACATCTGTGTACTTTTATTACTACTTTCAGAGATTCTTTTTCTTTTAGTATACAGTTAAAGTGAGATTTTCATGCCTTGTCTTCAGATGTGTTTTTCCCCACAGCAGATTTTCTAACAATCCTTAACAGAAAGGTTAAAACAAGCTGTGGATTTGCTTCCTCCTTCTGACTGAGGGCTTCACAGGGGAGCTGCAGAGTCTAATCACTACTGCTTGTAAGAAGCAAGTGGAAGGTTACATGATTAGTTGAGCCCTACAAGTTTAGGCAGTATTAGTTTTTCTCAGGCTTACACATGCTTAGTGTTTGAAGGGCATGCCTTCCTAATTAGCCCTTGCAGTCACAGAGGGCAGACTCAATCTAACTTATTTAAACATAGTTATAGGCAAGATGTGGGAAAATCACCAATCAGAAGAGGTAAAATATGAACAGCCTAAGTGAACTAAGTGGGTTTGGATAGAGGCACTGATGTTTCATAAAGGAAATACAACAGGGCAGCATGAATAAAAATAATTTCTGCTTATACAGGGTTTGTTAGATATTCCAGTAGCTAGTCATAGGAGCAAATGAAAAAGATTGCCAGCCAGTAGCAAGTATCTATGACTAGACCTCCTTTCCAAGATGTTGATCCAAGTGATGACATACCAGCACCTCTACAAGTGCTGCACTGCTGCGTAGAAACAAAGGAAAATAAAACCTGTTACAGGGCAAGTTTTTTGGGAGAACCATGGTATGTTTTTTGTTGTTGTTTGTTTGTTTGTTTTTTATTTTTTTTGTTTTTGCTGAAGAAAATGTAGGTGTGCTTGAAACAACTTTATTGCTAATTGTGCAGGTCAGTCTAACTGAGAGCAGAGGACACAACTGGAAGCAAGTTGTATGTATTAGCTATGGTGCTACAAAACTGATATCCAAGTCTTCTGTAAGTGGGAGTCTTTTGGATGTGGGAGACTACTACTTTGTGTGTCACTTTGTCTTGAAGAGCAGCTATACAGAAGCCCTTCCAGCTTTGGACATGGCTTGTTTTAGGTGTTGTTTTTTTCTAGTTATTAACTGTATTGTGTGGGTTTTGTTTGTTTTATATTTAAACCATGCATGAATTAAATGTTTGCTCAAAAAATCTTCTGATTCTTCCCATATTTCTAGAGACATTCAGTGACCCTTTGAGCCTTTTCTGCTCTGTCTTCTGAATCCAAATATTCCTTTATTGCTCCATTTTGTCAAGAAAAAAACCTAAACAATCTCTCAAACTACCTCCTTAAATCCACATAAAAAATTAAGTACAATATAGGAGAGTGACCTGACAGACTGAAACTCTAGCTTGTGTTCCAGCTCAGGAACCGTCTTTAGTATCCGAATAGACACCTGTTCTAGATAGCCCCAATAGGTATCAGAGAAATGCAATAGGACACCACCACTAGGACAGCAACATTGGCACAATGCTAGTGCAAATAACCCTTAAGGAGTTATTTGGCCAAGGTATTTCAGATTGTTTCATATGCTAAGAGAGTGCATCTTAAGAGGCAAAAACAATGCTACTGAATCAAGCTCTCAAAGGAGAACACTTTTAAATATACTGTCATGCGAATAAATAATTGAAGAGAGGAAAGGTGTTTCAGTTGAAGATGATTACTGTAGATCCCTTCCAACTGAACTACTAGCTTAAGAGAAATTCAGTACACATTTGTTGCACACACCTTTTTGTTAAGTCTTCAGAATTCAATTAAGTACAACATAGTCCTGCTGTGCCAAGATAAGAATATAAAAAAATTTAGAAACATGAAAATGTTATCTACACAGCACACCTCTTGTTGCTGTTATTGCTGATCTCAATAAATTTTTCAGCTTTCTTATTATTCCTTCAATCATTCCCTCCAAAAACACATCTAGATTACTCATGAGCTAATTTATATGCTTTGCCGCCACTGCCTGCCTCTATAATTTATTGTTTCTGCAAGAAACAATTTTGTTTTGACCAAATGTATGACTTACTCTCAGATTTCTTGAGGCCTTTTTTGCCAGGTTAATTTTAAAGATTTTTGTTTAACATTTAATCATAGAACAGTTTGGGTTGGAAGGAACCTTTTAAATGTCTTCTAGTCCAAATCCCAATCAGTAATCTAACTTAAGAGTCAATGAGAAACCTAAAATTAAGTAAATGAAAGATCTTAGTTATGTCAAAATTTGCTGCTTCAGAGAAAATGCATTTTTATCCTGGTGTGAAGACTTAAGATTACCATAGGATCTTGATAGATATTTGAGATATGAACTTATATTTTGCTAGTTTCTCACTGAAGAGAAACTAAAAATGTGTCTGCACTGCAACAGCATAGTGACACTGATCGAAACAAGTGTCTTTGCCTGCCTAGGCTTGTTGGCATTTCCTTTTTGAGCATTATTAAGTGTTTACAAGTGTTCTCAATGTTAAACAAACAATCAAGCCAACATCTTCAAGGAATATTTGTTCTTTAATACACTCTTTCTCCCCACCCCTTGTGGAAACCAGTATTCTTCTTTATCCTTTCCTTGTCGAAGCTTATATTTTAAGTGAGAATATTCCTAGAGTGAGAAGTTCCCACAACGAGGCAGAGAGCATGGCTGGAAAGAGTCAAACAGAACATGAACTTTAACAGTAGCTTAAGAAGTTGACTCTGTTATAATGGTGCTTATGATGTTCTCCTCATTAATGCAAAGCATTGTGAATGTTGTTTAATACTTGGGTTTTATAAAGACAGTCTTTTATGATGATCACAGTTGTGGTGGAAAAAACCTTGTCTTGTTATAGTTTCTTTGAGAATCTACCCTAAATGAAGTGCCTTTTAAGAAAGGAAAGAGAAGACTTAGTTATTAGGCCACTAGTGTTCTCTTCTTTATAAAGATTTTGAGAAAGTAAAAGTTAGATATTTACATATTTAGGAGCCTAAATATTGTTGAAAGTCAATGGAACTTTTTATGTCCTGTGTGTCAAAACTGTATGTGAAAAAAAATTTAGAATCCAAAGTAATTTAAATTACTTGGAGACTTTATTCGGGGTCTGTAACATGTTGGTGAAGATCAGATGTGCTCTCAATTTAAAACACTGTAAAGAAAACTCTGATATTAGTTAAAAGTTACTACGTTCAAGTTGTAAGCTCAAATATTAATGTGTTCCAAAATGAGGTTTAAAATTCAGTCATTGTGGAGTAAATAACTTGTGTTTGTGGTATAGTCTGCCCTGTACACAAATCTCCATCATATACATTCTAGCTGTTCTGAAGAGCCAAAAACAACAGTAGTTTTTCCATAAAGAAAAAGATAATACTTATTTTGAAATATTAATATGAAATACTATTTTTTAATGAGAAGTTTTATTTAAAAAGGTAATCAAGATATGAGACAGTTAGGAATTCTGTATTTCACTTTGATTTCTGAATATCAGAAGGTAGGTGGTTCTGGATCCAAATAAATGACTAAGTATTATTGTGGATACAGAAGTATTGGGAAATAAAGTACCAGACAGATACTTTCTATAGAGCAAGGACTGAAATAAAAGGTTCCCATTAGGTAGTTTCTCATACTGTTGATTCCAAAATGTTTGTGCCTTGCCTGTTGCACACTGTGACTTTAAATTATGATCGTATGAGGTTACATCAATGAAATGGATTTTCTTCAGTCTTTGATGGTAAATGTTCCTGTGAGAAATTCTTTCTTGCATTGAATGTTATCTAATCTTCTGTAAACTGAGTATAGAACAGCCCTCTGAATTGTTTAAAGTGCCAAAAGGCCTTGAATGGCAAAACCAACTTCAAAATTAGGACGATGCACCTGGTTAAATTGCTGAAATCATACAGGTAAATAAGAACAATTTCTACTCAAAAAAAATAGGCATACTCGGGTTAACCTGAATGATTATTTTCAGGTTATAAGTTGCACTAAAAATTTCAAAAATATTAATACTGACATGAAATCTGATTTCTAAGCTTTATGTTGCAAGTCAGTTGTTATAAGATTAGGCATTATTTTTTAGTGTAATTAAAAGCCTTACTAAAGCACGGTAAACATAATTTTCAATTTACCTACCACATTACACACATTAATATAAATGTAGGGAAAATAAACCGGTCTCTTGCCATCACTCATTAGTGGAATATCCATAAATAATAAACAGAGGCTGTTCTTAGACCAACATTGTTCATGAATACTGAAAAATAAATTAGAAGGGGATAAACAGAATATAACTTCAAGATGTTAATAATAATAATAATAATGATGTTCTTGGTGTTGAGTATAGTTACAATAGAAAGCTTTTGGAGTTACGAAACATCTGAGTTTCACTTTGCTTTAATAGTCCTTAAAAGCCATTCATTTCTTCCTGTATTCTTAACTCTGTCAATTATTCTTTAAATAACTGTTATTAAATTTTAAGATCTTCTTTATTTTAAAACATTACTCAATACAACTTTGAGTTATTGAAAAAGTATTTCTCTGGGTACATACAGGTGAGCCACCAATAGGCAATCTGGTTACTGAAGGATCATAATGTCTTCAGTTAAACTGAAGAAAGGAAAAAAAGGAGACATGTGGAGAACCCAAGGAAAAGGAGTAACTCAAATGTGAAAAATACAGGGCTAAAGAGGATTCTTTCCTGAAAAATAAGCAAAACCCCACCCTTCTCTCCTTCCCTTTTCTTGAAAAATAATAAAAAATAGTGCAAAAAAATCTTGTGCCTTAAGATTCAGTTTAGATGTCTCAAATTCTTAAGGATTGTTTCCTGATTACAGGATGAGTCATGTTTTTTTCACTTGAGAAAGGAGAAAAAAAAAAAAAAACAAACCCAAACCTCTGACTATAAAGTTTTGGAGACAGGTCAGTGTATTTAGAAAAGCAAGTGGATTTGTTAGAGAAGTTGAAAATCAACACCCCCCCCCCCCCCCCCCCCCCCCCCCCATGAAAAAAACCCCAAGCCAAACAAAAACAACCAGTCAACAACAAAAACCAAAAACCGCACACACCTATCTGGTTTTGGAATGGAATTGTAATGGAAATTGTAATCGTAATTTGGAATGGAATTTGTAATGGAATTTTATTTGTCATGGAATATAATATGCCTCTTTTTAATGTGGAAGTGTAATTATCCATGAATTTGGGCATTTTGGGTGCCTTCATGCTTTAGCTTAACTTTGAATCCTTAATCATAATGTGAATGCAAATTTCATCTGTCACTATTAAGCTTTTCTCCCAACAAATGACAGAAGAGGGTCATAGTTTCCCAGATTCCAATCCAGAGAAGCTTTTAGAAAGAGAAAATGAAGTTCTGGATGAGACCATAGAGTGTAAAATTTATTTTCAATAGGTCATTGCAGTACTCTTAAAGTTGATAGCATCTCAGATTACCCTGGGGTTTACTTAAAAACAGATACTGATACTGCACAGAGCACAGCTGCAGAAAATAACTTATGGAGGGAGTTGAGCCTGTATTCCTCCCACATTTTGTCCTAATTAAAAATAATTTTACTATCATTGAAAGCCCCCACATAAATCTTATGTAACATTTCTGTACCCTACTTAGTATCTCAAACCAAGAGTCTTACTGCATTGATTTGTTTTGTTTTTAAATGAACCTGTGTAGAAAGAACTATATCCTGAATATATGCATATCATAGATCAGAGATTTTTTGGTGTCTTTTAATGTGTACTATTCTAAAATATATATATAGTACACTGGATTGAATAGCATTGAAGCGGCACTTGACATTCATACAGTGTGATATTACGTATCCTCTGAAGCTGAACATATTGCAGAAGTTGGTCGTTCATTTTAAGTTGCCCTTCAGAAGGGGTAAACTTCTAATATTTCACAACTGCAAACTGTGTATTCATAATTAAGGAACTGACAAATTTCAATTAACTTAGAGGATCAGGGATCAGCTTATGTCCCTTTCTTTGCTCTGCCGACCACCTGCAGCAGGACTTGTCAGCGCTGCCAGAGCCTTGCCACATGGCCCCAAGGGCTGAGACATTCTGGGAATCCTCCTGTAGGCAACGGAGAACAGCCTTCATGCCTTGGCTTCCTCCAACCTACAGCAGAGCAAGGCCAAGCCAATTGATTTCCTAACACATTTTCTTCAAAACAGGACTAAGATTCCTTCATAGCCCAACTGCCAATCATTGGGTGTTACTTTATGCATGGATGTGGCAACATGGAACAGAGGGAAGTTCATGAGAGTCTTTTGATAGTTTATCTACGGTGGAATGGGTGACACTTCTGGAGCTGCCTCTGGCTTGCTTCTCTTCACTAGATTAGTTATGATGCATTAGTTATGATGCATTTCATTGATACTTAGTAAATCTGGAACAAAGTCTGTATGTGAGTGAAATGGTTTTGTCTCTCACTGTATTCACACTTGAGGGTTGCAAATATATTTAGAAACAATTTAGGGCTTCATTCATCATACAAATTGTAGTGGTTTTGCTTTTTTTTTAATGTATCTAAATCATATAAACAATTTTATCAACGAACAACAGATTCATATTTCAAATTTAAGTAGCTTAATGGAAAACTTTTGTATGTATAGAGAAGCTGTTTGTTTCTTGTGCATTTGGGGTTGTGTTTTTGTGTTGGGGGGGTGATTTTTGTGTGTGTGTGATTTTTTTTTTTTTTTTTTTTAGTTTTTCTGTTTGCGTGGTTGTTTTTCCTTTATTCAGGAATGAACTTAAGCAAAACATGAACTACTTTTGTTTTGCTAAAAAACTGCCATAAACAAAAAATGAACATGCTGATAATGTTTTGAGATCTACACTATTTTTCTGTATATAATGGCATAATCACTCATTTCTTTTTAAGTTACGAAGTGGCTTTAATTGTGAATGTTAAAAAACAAACAAACAAACACCTGAATGAAATGTATTTGCACACCAATCATTTCCCCAAAGAAGAATCTAATCATTTTTCCAGTAATATGAGCCACTACTTTTTGTGAGTGTTTTTCTTATATGCTTTCTAGAAAGAGTCAGCACTTTTACTGCAACATAAATTCTACAAGTATGATCAATTGTATTTAAAATTATACCCTTTTTTATGATTTCTGCAGTTGTAGTCAACAAATATCTACAGAGTGATATCACCATTAAGTAGAGTTACATCGCCATGTAGCTGGAATGTGTGCTTAGTCACTGGGAAAATCTTGTATACTTTAGATCCATTATTCTGTATTTACTCTTCACTTAAGAGTGAGCACTCTCTCTGCTGGCTAGGTACATTTTATTTTTTTAGTAGACAGTTACTGACTTTTTATTTGTGTGTCATATAAAGATGTAGTCAATTATATATTTTCATTTTTATTGATACTTTTATGGCTAGCAGTTGAATTACTGCAGGTATGTAGTAAATGTCAAAAGTCAGAGAAAAAAAAGTGATATCAATACTTTTGGATAACTTCTAAAGATACCTAATCTGTTTAAAATTGTTCCCTTCTGTAACTGTAACAACTGGTTAAAGAAACAAGTGTTCTGAATGACTGAAATCTAGCCTTCAAAATTAAAGAGAAGTAGTATTATGAGTAGTTATATTGTTTTGTCAGCTGTTATCTTCAAACACAATATGAACCCAAGAAAAAAAAAAACCACACAAAAACTGAGCATGTATGAATATTGAACCACAAGGCATTCAGAATCCAATAAATGGTTGAGTAGGTAAGTAGGAGGTTCAGTTTTAAAATTTCTTTGGAAGTTTTTACTATTTGACTTATGTTCCCTCTGGTTCTTTGTCTGATGCTTTTCTTTCCAAATGTCTGTTTCTGTCCTGCTGCAAGACCCTTTTTCTGATAGCCTGGCATTTAAAGAGGAACGTAAGACTGAGTAAGAGTATTATATAGCTTTAAGGCAACGAATTGAGTGACTCAGGATTAGAACTCTAAGGCCATGGTTTTTCAAGGTCAAGTGGTCTCCAAATATGGATTTAAAAGTAGATTTAAAAGATAGACAGTAGTGGCTGCTTGTGCCAAAAAAAAAAAAAAAAGACAAAAAATAAAAAAGCCTATGGTTACTTTACATAACACTAACTTTGAAAATCTGTTATAATAAACTGACCTCAAAAGCTGTGGCTTCCATTTCAGCTGAATTGACGTAGTTTTCAATGGTACCTTGTTTTGACAATTTTTTCCTGAATACTTCTTAACACTTTTGTGACAGACTTGGAAGTCTTGGTTTTCTGTTTTATTAGAAAAAGAAGACTTTAACTTCCTGCAAAAATTAGAGTAAAATAGAAAACTTTAGCATCCCTCAGAGGGCTGTTACTAATAACTAATGATGTGTCAAATTTATCTTTAAGCCAAATGAACTTTCTATCAACAGCATCAGAGTCCCACAGGAATAAATCTGTCTGTTATTTTCAATTCTTACTAGATAAAGTGTAGGATGTTACAGTAGTTTTTACTGGCTGAGGACTGACTGATTATTTTTTCTATTTCTTTTTTCTTTATTCTAGTCGTATAAATATGCCTTGTTATTTCTGTACCTCTGTTTTTCTAGTCAAATGTGTTGAAATAGCCTTACAATTGCAAAATGAATTCTGACATATCAATATTCACATCTGACACCTGTGAGTTCAGGTTCCTTCTCTTGAACAGTGGGTGTAACATCATGTTTTAATTTGTCTAATAAACATAGTTCAGTGTAGGAAACACACTTTCCACCTACCAGTTGTCTATAATTTATGGCATTCCTTTCTGCTAAGTTTTATACATTTTGGATAGGAATACTTTCTGACAATTTTCAAAACTATCTAGAACTAGTCAGTCACATATTGTACACAAGTAAGGAGTGATGGAGAAAAAAAATGAGCCTTCCTTAAAATCTTCTATAAGCAAAAACTTGCAACACTATACTGAATAAACCAAAGCAATATTGCTATTGCATTCTGTTGTTCTAGTATGCATTTACACATTATTTTTATCAAAACACAAGATGAGTGATAAAACTGATTGCCTGTGCAGCAATGTTTTATGTGTCAGATGTGGTGTCTTGAATTCAAGTTTTATATTTGAGTTATTTAGACACATTAGTTTGGGTTGGTTGTGGGTGGGTGTTTTATTGTGTTGCCCTAAGTGTTGTGCTGTGAACGTGCAACAGATGCATAATGTCTGGTCAGCTAATTTTGTGATAAATCATTTTTAGTTTAAAAAGACAGATTCATTGAGGTTGTAACTTAGGGTGATTCTTTTTAAGGAAAAAAAATAATACCATGAAACTTTCTTAAACAAATAATGACAATAAGAAAGAGCAAATAAGGGAAAGTGGCAGAGTTCAGGTTTAGCAAGTACCTGGTAGGTGCAGTGATTGACCGGAAGTGGTGTTATATTCCACACAAATTACCTCATTTCCATTATAATGCCTCTCATGGAAATTCAGTTGTAGAAATGTATTGATGTGCTGATGTTGTTCATGAGGAAACCAGTATAAGATCTGGTTTCTGTTGAAAAAAGTAAAGAGGCCAAAGCCATTAATTATTTTTGCTAAGAATTGTTTCTGTTTATACTTCTGTGATTTTGTTAACTGGAGCTGTAGGCATTAGACTGTTGTCTGTAATAATGTCCAGAACTCTTTCTTCTTTGGTTTTTAATGCTATTGTGGAGCACGTTAGCAGGACCAGACATGAAATAATTAACAGTTCTTTTATTAACAAGGGACTTGAAAGTTTGTTTACAATTTGGTAAATGTCACCTCATATAAACATAAATAAATATTATTACAGTGTCTGATTTTATGCACTAATAAAATCACAGCTATCAATCCCCACCCCTGAAAAAAAATGAACAAACCAAACTAACTACAAACAAACAAAAACCACAAACAAACAAAAAGAAACAACCCCAAACGTTAATAAGTTTTTACGCCTAGGGGTTAGGCATTTCAGGATGTAAGAAACATTGTTTTTTGTCCTCACCAGTAGCTTTTTAATTAGCCTCAGAAAATTCTGTAAGATCAAGTGGAAAATACAGCGTATGTTTTCTCAGAAATAATCCTTATCACTTATTTGTAAAGCATAATTGTATCCCAAAAGAACTTTCTGTGGCCTCCCACATAATGTGCCATTGTTGGCTTTAATTAACAATGTTTTTCTTGTCTTCATTTGAATGATGAGAAAACATTATTAGTGACGGCTGATGTTTTTGTTTTCTACAGTAATTTCTTTGAGTAGGTTTGCTTCAAGATTTTACATGGAATCCAGATTGCTGATCTATGCAGGTTCTACCTATGTAGTTGGGATTAGGCATCTGAAGTTTTCAACTCTTCTAGACCTGTTTGCAAATTCCGTAAAATATTTTATATTTTATTTTCAACTACATAAACCATTGACTACTAGTATAAGATAGCAGCCACAAACAAAACAAGAACAAAACAATGTGCTTGAAAGAAATTTTGTTTGTGATCTTATGAGAGTTAATGTAAAAACTCATTGGAAAACTTTTACTCTCTTAAGCATGAAGACTTTCTTAATTTTGCTGCTTGTAGATTATGAGATTTTTTTAATTCACCTGAACCTACTGAAGCTACAGTGCTTTCTCCCTTACCCTTAAATTTAATTTTGGAAATGTTATCTGGCAGTAAAATTAGTTGCTCAGGACAAATAAGATAGGTTTACACTTGCTGCTTCAGACTATTGAAACAAAAAACTTTTTAATATGTAGAGAAGCTTCAGAAGATATTGATTGTTTTATTGAGGTAATAAACACAGCTGCAACGCCTTTTGTTAACAAGTTTCAGGTTTGGCATGAAAATTAAAAGCTAAATGGTGACATTTTTACATTCCACTTTTTTTTTTCTACCGTTTCCATGATACATGGGAAACTTGCTGAGAAAGGAGCCACGGTATCAAGCTGCCTTGAAATTCTTTGTAGCAATGATATTTAAAGGTCCTACTATTTCAGACAAAACCCTTCTTTTTTCAAGGAAGTTTGCTGCTGTTAGTGATGTTTCAGAATGTTTTTGCTTGCTGTCATTGATAAGAAGTATTGTTCTGCAAAGCCCAGGTAATACATACTTAAAAATATGTTACTTCCTGATGTTAGCAGTCAGAGATGGATTACACTTGAGTTGTATCTGTTAAAAGTTCCTATATGAAAAATGGGCTTTATCCTTAGCAGCAGTGATTAGGCTTTCTGGTTTTAATCTGTAGTCAAAAAATTATTTTTAAAACCAAAACTCCCTCACTTAATCCTCAAACTGCAGCTTGTAGGTGTGAGAGAAGGAAGCTAGGCCATTGCCTTAAATGGAATACTCCTTGTTATAAACCGGTATAAAACAGATTAGGGGTTCATTCCAATTTTCTTTTGTACGATGGAGTGTTTCAAACTGTGATCTGCACTTCGAAAAATAGTTTCACAATGTTGTGCTTTATTCTTCTTAGGAAAGAAGACTGTAACACTGTAGCCCCTTTATTTGTTATGAAAACAAAGGATGCTTTTAGAATGTAAAAATTAGGTACTTTCAATTTTATGCCAACTTAAATGCCAGTATAGCATTTTTATGCCAAATATTGAAGCAGTTTTATCTCGGGATACAAAGATTTTCACATAGGCCTTTTTGTTGATGTTTTTACTACTTTTTTTTTTTCTCCTTTACCTTTGTTCTTAGAAGAACTTTTAGATTAAAAAGCAAACAGCTTTTGCTCACAATTCTACATTTCTGTATTATTTTGCTATCTGGATACTACTTTGATGTCTAACTGTCTCTTACCATTTCA
Source organism: Columba livia (assembly GCF_036013475.1). Classification (NCBI taxonomy): domain Eukaryota; kingdom Metazoa; phylum Chordata; class Aves; order Columbiformes; family Columbidae; genus Columba; species Columba livia. The sequence continues at coordinate 60,785,989 of NC_088605.1, forward strand.
CATCAATGATAGGTATGGAAGAGGTTTTATTTTTCACTATCCCAAACATGTAGTGAGATGTGGAAATTGTTCTTGATTGGGTGAAATAAATTTTTCTAACACTTTCAGAATTAGGTTTTCAAAGAACAAATCCTTCATTCAGGAAAAAGTAATGCTTCTTATCAATGGTACAAAATTCCTTAATGACTTTCATAAAAGTCATTAAAACTTGGTATTGACAAACCGCTGTTAGTACTTGAAGGTAAGCTGTCTGTTATTCCACATTTTAGAACCTTAACTGGTTTGCTAAACTTGAATGCTAGTTGTGATGACATTGCTTTTCTGATGTAACTGCTTACCAAGGTATGATTCTGTGAAATTCATTTCTTCTAGGTTAATGGGCATAAGATGGATGGTATTTCTTCACTTGTTATGACTTGAACATTTTAAAACTGGAAATTAGGAGAGGAAGGTCATCAGTCCCTTCACAAATTTCAGATTCTTTCAGACAGAAATTGTCTTCATTTAGAAGAAAGGTTGAAAGGAAATAATGAAATCCCGACAAGTTAGAAGGGTGTAGAGGAAAAGGTAGAGTATAGTAGGTCTTTCTGTTTCTGAAATGCCTTTAAAAGGTGACATTACAAAGCAAAGAAAGGAACCTTAAACTATTCTAGCAAGCCAAATTCTTAGCTGTACCTAGCTTTATTAACTTAACGCTAGATTTTGTGGGATTTCCAGGTTTTGACTTAGATATGTTGCTGCTTTCTGACAAGGTGCTAATACAAAAAGCTGCTGCCACCACTTTCCAACTGCTGTTCACAGTGGTTGATTTAGGACCACTGGATCTTGTTTTATGAATATACGCTTGAATATCTAATTCAGAAACCATTAGCAGAGCTAATTAGATACTAGCCAATGAATCACTTGAGACCACTTACGTAGCTAAATACAAATGTCATTGAAGTCCAGGTATTTTCAGTGGAAGATTTTTTACTTTTACGTAAAATACATTCAGCTGATGAAGGTGAGGTCTGTAGTCAGAGCTGTCCAATATAATTTGCATTAGTTATATTGGCTGAAGACAAACATTTCTGGTAACCTGCTATTTGAATCATTTAATTTTATATTGAACTCCAAACAGTTGACTATTCTTATTTAAATCTTCCCTCTAGAGTATGCCAAGCTTGCAAAAAGGGCAGTTGTTTGCTTTTTTTTGTTTTGTTTTGTTTGTGGGATTTTTTTTTTCTTTATGGTGTTTTTTTGTTGTTGTTGTTGATGAGGTTTTTTTTGTTTGTTTTGTTTTCCTTTTGCAAGCTTGGTATACTCTAGAGGGAAAATTTAAATAAGAAAAGTCAATATCTGTTCTGGACCACTCTTGAAAATGAGTTGAGAATTTAAAAAGAAAAAAATATAAGATATAATAATCTGTGCCATGCTATCTCTAGTATATGGGCATAAACATTACAATACAGTTATTAATTACATGACATAGTGTTATTTCCATGGGATCTTTGCCTCATTTAACATGCAGATTGAACTGCACACAGCTAATGATGCAGCTGTTCAATATTTATTTTTATTTTCACTGTTTAATGAGTGAATACTTCCCTCATTCATTTGCTGCAGTTTCAAAGACCATTGTGAATAGGCATGGGAATCTCTGGTTCCTTGTCTTTTTCACTATCTATTCTCCTCTGTCTCTCAAAGCTGGAATTGGCAGTGCTACACTGAAGTACATGTAGATTTCTTATGTTTATGAATAATAAATCAAAGTGTTCATTTGCGTAAACACAATTTGGCCCAGAGTAAAAGCAGATCAAAAGATCCCATATTACTTTTATATCCATGTTCTATTATTCACTGTGCCCCATTGAGTTTGATTTTGCAAGCTGCTGAGCAATCTGAAACCAGTCTCTCAAGACAATTCTAAGTATTGCAATAATCACGATGCTATCCCTAATTTTAAGCCAGTGATTATTCCCTGTAGAATCAACAAAAATCTGTGCTGCTTTACTTTGCAAGGCTGCTCATAAGAGCCAACTATTAACAAACTTGAGAAACTTATACCCTTAGATTGAATCTCAGCCTCATAGAAATCAATAGAAACACTCCCATTACAAATACTCATGAAAGTTAAGCTTATAAAATCATCTTCAGACCTGGGGAAAATTAATAACTTTCAACTTTGAACCTAAACTAGACTTTTGCTTCTACTTGTGAATGTGTATTTGGAACAAAAAGGGTCAGATAAACTGTTGAAAAGCAACTTGCATCAGACTTTGTGGATTAATGGAAACTCTCTTATTGATTCCATGCAAAATACACAATGTACCTGAAAGGACATAATTTCATTATTTCTAATTCAAAGAAAAAAAAGTTCTGTTTCTCTTCATTCCTAACAAATGTTGGAGTTTTTTGCATGTTGACATTTCAAAATTGGTTCTCATGGCATACCCTTTAACATAACACTTGGATTCTTTTTAAAAAGGTTTTTTCATCATACAAAGTTGATCCTATCGACACTGTATTATTCAACTTTCTAGTGGTCATATATGCCGAGGCAGGAAATCCTTGCCTAGGTTTCATTTAATTGATATATGTGCGTCATGTTCCTTGCCAAAAGTAAGAGAAATGTTCTTTATGTCAAAGATGTGTTATAGTTTGGAGACTGCAGAAGCTGAATTATATTCCAATTTTTGTTACGAACTTTTTATGAGCTCCGCATTGCGATGCATGTCCTGAATGTACTTGTTGATTAAAGTTCACATTTCTTCTTGAGTCGACGTTACACCCACACTATTTATATACTAATCTGTTACTATTCAAAGTGATTTCTGTACTGAAAAAAACCCAAACAGAACCAAAAAATATTCAATTTGTCAACAGGCATGCAAATGTTTTCTTTAAATGTAGGGTTTTTTTCCCCATATCTCAGTTGTTATTTCAGCTGTCACCAGGTAGCTGTATCAATCTCACCCACAAAGTTACTTTTTTGGTAAAACTTTTATATTAGATGTGGCACTCTTATTTAGGATAATTTCCCATGTGTAACTATTGATTGTGCCAACAGTGAAATTTCTTCAAATCTTATGAATTACTTTTGACATTTTTACACAGGCATAAAATTGTGTTACATTCTTAAATGTTAAACATCAATTAGTTCCATGTACTCAATCCCCCTGAAGTAATTATACTTGTGTAAGAAAAACTCACAGAACAGCCAAGGGCTGTGCGTACTGTACTGTACAAGCCAGAGAATAATTGTCTTGCATGGTGGTGTCAGGAAATGTTAAGTGATTCCAAGTTGAATGTGCTTGCTATGTCATATTTTTTTTTTTTTTTTTTTTTTTTTTTTTTTTTTTTTTTGAGTGTTTCTACAGAGGGTAAGGAAATGCACAAGGCTGACATACATGGAGGCAAAAAGAATCGTGGCAGTTCCTGTCTCAGTAGTTATAAATAAATGCTGTCCTCAACAAATATTATCATCAGAAACTCAAGCTTACTTTTTCTTAGGGTACTGATATATGCTGTTAGTACAGGTTTAAGACACTGACTATTGAGGAAGTCATGCATTAATTTACAAAGCTACATGTAAAGAGGACTGACAGACTCGGATTAGATAAGTCTCCAATTTTTGGTATTTTCTGCTGTCTGCAAAAAGCTGTGAGGGGAGTTCTTGGCTTTTGAATTATTTTCTTTATGAGTTTAGTCTAATTTGCATATACACTACTATAAAATATGTCAATGTGGGGCTTTTTTGCATGAACCTTAATGTGCGAGAGAGCAAGTTCAGCAAGTTTTTTTCATTTCCATCCTAACACCTGACATTTAGTAACATCACAGTGCTATTAGAAGACTGAGCTTGTTGCTGAGTACGTTATTTTTTAATAATAATAATAATAATTATAATAAAATCTATTCTGAATAATTGTCATTCTCCAGCTTGATATGATATGCCTTTTTTCATAATTCAACCAACTGACTGACTGAAGAAATTTAATGCCACATATCAGACATGGAATATTATGCTTCCAGCAATTTAAATAGTGATATGAAGATACTTCAGACTTGCTTTATTATTAATGCTCACTTAAAGTTTGTAGGTACACTACTACTTGGTTCCTGTGAGGACATTCATTTTACCCTTGGTAGTCATAACCGAAAGATCCTTCCTTCATAGCAAGAGAGAGGCAGAATGGCTGTGTTAAGAAATAATGCCATGGGAAAAAAATTATCCCTTTTAGATCTGTCCCTGCCTCATCATATTTACACTGGGACTGAGACAGCACTCTAACCTAACAAAAGATGGCCACTACCTTTGCTATCTAGTCATCAAAGCCGAAGAAATAAAATAGTATGTAAATGTGTAGAATATGGAAAAAAAAATAATTTTAATGCACGCACACACCCCTCTCTGACAATCAGTCCTCTGTTCTCTGCAGCCTCTTGGACTTTTAGGCTCTTCAGAATCCATAGGCAGATGAGGTAATGAAGTAAAATACATTGGGAGTTCAAAAAAAAAAAAGGCTGAGTTGTTTAATTGTTTGAATAGAGTTTTAACTTTTGAGCTGTCCTTAATAATATTAATTCTTTCCCAGTGGTACTAATATAAGATAAAACTGCATATTTTTTTGTGAGTTGTAGTCTGAATTTCTATATTTGAATAGTCTCAGGAAGCTTAAGGATTAACTTTTTACATTACAATTTATGAAACTGATTACAACATTGCTGTAATGTATTTTACCTTGTCTGACCCTTAATGCTATGTTAACAGTACCTAGGATTTCTCTGTCTTACCTATTCCAGAGATCCATCTATTCATCTCTTAGAAAGTGACATATGCTTCCTTTAGCTGCAATAATACCTCTTATGGTAACTCCACAGTGCTAATATTTCATTACTGATTATAGTATTGGACTTCCAGTATTGTATGTCTTTGCAGTTTCAGTATTTCAATGAGGATGATTGGCTACTCTTGTAGTCTTGTCTTTTAACTTCTTATGAAAAGTACTAAGTTCCAAAAGAGGGCTGGGAAAACTCGGGTGCAATGATGACATTATTATAGTATACATCTAGAAGCCCCTCAACTAGCACTCTATTACTGGTACCTTAGCTTTTTCATGACAGACCCATCCATTTATTTGAATAGCAAGAACATGGAGTTAAAATATTAAACAAAAATTATAAAGAAACAATATGTATAGATTTTTAAAAAGGATATCATTCTTTCCTTCCAGGGCACAAATCACTATCTATTGAAAGCTGGAAGAAAACGTTCCCTGGAGACAAGTTATCTCATAACTGCCTATTGCTTTGTCTTCACCTGATATTACTGCATATTTCCAAAGTTGTGAGCCCAGGGCACCTAATATATGCTAATATACCGAGATTTTTGCCTAAGGCAACCTTAAGACTGTTTCACATTATTGCTATGTCACAAAAGACAGCCAGTGATGAGGCTCTATTTATGATTATGGAAATGACCAGTGCAATAAGTAGAAGTGTAAGATAAGCCAATACCTCTTTTCTTTAATGAGGAATTATGAGAACTACTTAAGGGAAAATAAATAATGAAGATCTAGATCAGCTGCTCAAGTAAAAGAACTGTCTGAGGAGCCAGTCAACTGATTTTGTGTTGTTTTGTTTTGTTTTTTAACCCTTTGAAAATAAGAGAGTAGAGGGTAGGCACAGGGTATATCTTTGTTATGGAGAACACTTAGACAGCTTTGTTTTCTAAAATGCTCATAGGTCTGAATCTTACCTTTCTTTTTCAAGCAATCATAATCTCCTTGTCCTATCAAATTAATTGAACTAAGCATATATTTCCTCCTATTGTTTTGTAGAATTAAGCCTCTAGAGTTTGTTGTACAGAGTTAATCTTCTGCAAATTGGATTTTTTTGATCATTACTCCCAGTATGGAGTTTCTTGCCTAGTGGGAGATTGTGTGTCTGCAGGTAAGCACATTGCAAAAGGGCCTTTATTCATTGAGTGGCTTTTCATCAATATTTTTCCACTCATAAAACGTTATGCATCTCTATGGTTTTAATTTGAATACTCTTAAATTAGGAATTCTATTTTTTCACTGTCACTTCATGATGTTTTGTGTAAGAAATACAAATAAAAAGATGTCTGTGGTCAGATTTTTATACATAATGGCTACTAAATTAATATAAATGCTGTTTTTCTTGCTCATTTTTCTTATACCAATTCTTTCATCTTTATAGGTCTTGAAAGTAACCCTAAGTACTTATTGCCTTAGCAGACCACAGTTCCCATATACATAAAAAATAGTTATTTCTGGAAATAAATGTTCCTAAGGAGTCTTTAATATCCCAGTATTAGAAAAATTTGAAGTGAAAACACACCTATGTGATATTCTATCTTTTTAGAAAAGAAAATGTTACAGAAACATAAAAGTAACCCTGGTACATAGCAAATGCACAGATTTTTCTTGTGTTTGTAAGTTGCTTTTGTGCCTAAATTAACTGTTACTTTTCATGTCTGTGTGAATAATATGAAGTAATGAACAAGTGAACGTATTTACTTTTAAAGTGGATACCAACAGAAACAGATATTAAAAGAAATCTTTAAAAAAACCACACACACGATTTTTAAAACGATCTATGCCTCTTAGCAATCTCTGCAACCTGTGACTATATTTCTGTTGCATCATTACTTCACCACAAAACCACAAATTCCAACTGTTTTAATCTGTTACAAACTATGTTGGTGCTTTCTGTAGTAATATGTATGAAAAATACCATGCTGCTTTGGAGTAGTCAACCAAGTGATGTAGAAGGAAGCACAGAAAAATGCGTGAATGGTGTCAGAAAGGCTGAGAAATTAAATATAAATATGATGCAAAACATTGTTACTTAATTAATCAGTTGATAAATAAATTGCAAATAATAAATGAGTTTTTTATAGTGAGAATATTAATAGAACTAATGAGAGAATTATCTGGAGCTTAAACTCGTAAATATACTTGAAATATGTTCAGCTAAATTTTACAATACCTGAAATACTAGACTGTGAAAAATATTTTTGAACATTAGTTACATCGTAGGTCTATCCAACTACCTACTGATTGGTATTTTAATATTATCACTATAAATGTATGTTTTTATGAAAAGGCAATGTAATTATGATTCTTTCTTCAGGATAAAAGATCCATTTACAAAAGAGTTTGTCTATGTAGCACTTAGCAATTTTATAGAGAACTTATAGAAGGATTTCTTTTTCTCCTCAGTTTGTTAAACACAAAAAACCACAAACAACAAAACCCCAAGCCAAAATAAGCAAAAAACCCAAACCAACAAAACAAAACACCATCCAACCCCAACATCAACAACAAACTTTGAAGACACTTTCACCAAGTATCTGAATGTAAAATATTAATATTGTGTGGAACATCTTTCTGTCCCGTATTTCTCTTTGCATTGCAGTAGAAGTTAAGATGTTGATATTTTAATCTTCATATTTTGATTCTGATCAGCCTTTGCCTTTACAAAAGTTTGTTGTATTACTATTATGCAAGTAGTGTAAACAAGTAGTGGTGCGTATTGTATAAATGCTAGCAAAGGCACTGTTTTTGCTCTTGAAGATTTTATCACTCAGTATGTAAAGTCTTTTATTTATGTGTGTTGCAAACTGGAAACAAACACCTAGGTCATTAGGTTCACAATTCTGCAAAACATCTATATGTTTTTAAAAAGTGCACAGGAACAACTCTTTGTTCCTCTACAAAAGTAATTCTCCTTTATTGCAGTACTCTTAACTTATTTCACTGATGGTTCAATGTATTTAACAGTTTTTAGCACTGCTTCATTTGTTTCACTGTAGTATAAAGATCATAGTATTGTATCAGAAAAAATATTATGAGTTGTTCAGGGATAAGGTGCACAGTGAAATACAATTTACTGAAGAGCTGTTGTCTCTCTGGCCTGCTTGAAAAGAAAATTACAGTTTTACTTTAAAGAAAAAAAAAGTTGTTTTGTAGATGTAAATCAATTATAATTTGAAAGTTTGAGAACTTGACACATGAACTATTAGATTTAGCGTGATTTATGCTTATTTAAAAATGGCTAGTCCAAAGAACAAATGGAAAATCCTAATAGAGTTACAGATCTGGCTATGTCATTTCTATTCAGTCTTTTGTAAATCCATAGACATAAGTCAAAAATTGGGCCCTTTTTGTAAGAGGAGTAAATGGAGAGTGTACTGGAAACAGTTAAATAGTAATCCTCAAGCAAAATAGATCATCCTGAAATATATTGGATTTACTTTTCTTTATACAAGTGCACAAATTTTTACTATGCATTATAAATTATAACAAGTAAAAATACTAGATAAACTTATTTTTATATAATATGTATTTCATAGAAAAAAAATTGCCTGAAAGCATACTTTCTTCATTAGTGCTGTTTTTTCAGCCCTTAAAATCCTCAAATCCTTTGTAGTGCGGAGGGACTTTAAAAATCAATCAGATGTTACAAAAAAGTGTAAAATATTTTTCAATTGGAAATTATTTCATAAATTCAAGAAAATCTGGGCGTGTATTATCTGAAATACTATTACCAGAATATCAAGAAAGGAAGTTATACAAGAGCATTTTTTTTTGAAGAGAATGTCAGTTTAAGTGCATTCCTGGACTTAGAGCCCAATGTCTCATTGAATCTATTGTTTCATTAAAAACCTTTCGTAAATCTATAGATTAACTTCTAAGTGTTCTTCTCCTGCTTATTATTCCCAATTGGAGTCATAAAAACCCTCTCTGAGGGGATAAATGTGGTTTCTACAGAACTATGGAAATATGTATGCTCTGCTATAGAAAAATATGTAAGGATTCCCCAATTATGTTTTGTAGGCTACAATAGTGCTATTAATAACAAGGTTAATTCTATTCCTGAGTCTTTTAGAATCTGCTAAATGTGAAATGTAACACATTAAATGAAAAAATATAGCAAAAATATTGGCTGTTTTATACCTGTTTAATATCCTAATCTTGCAATTTTTTCATGTTTATATATATATATATACATTTGCCGTGGTTGTTATTCCTTCATGTTGGAGTACTCATATAAACATGGGAATGATCATTTTTGTATGTTCTTTAATCTCTTTCTCATAATTTGTCTATAAATCTTTCCAGTCAAATGAAATGGTACCTCCTTACTTTCCATTGATGCTTTGTACTCGAGGCCTACATTTCTGAGTGTAGCCTGGCATGCCCAGCTGGTGAGAGGTTTTGTCTGGCCCTGGTGAGGCAGTTCTATGCTTTGTGAATCGTATGCAGAAGCTTTGGACTTGCCTGAAGCTCACATTTGGTTTTCACCAAATGGAAGGCATCTTGACTTGTATGACCTTGTCTTGAGGGTGATTTCATATGAATCGGCAGAATATTTGAGATAAACAGGAATGGTATTGTATATCCAAGGAAGAATATAGGAGTCCTTCGTATTGTATAACACCTCATAATGGTTACCTGTGGGGGCTGCAGTTTGTTGAAATGATTTCATCAATAATAGTCTGTTCACTGTTCTTCAGTGTCACTGTTCAGATATCTATTTTTTGAGAGCAGCAGAATAGAAATCTGTTTTGAGTATTATCATTGATAGTACAACACAAAGTTTTCTAGGATTCTGTAATATTACTTTGTGAATATTACTCTGTTTTGCAGGCAGCAAAAAGGGAAATGGATGAAACTGCTTTGTAGGTACCAAAAAAAGAAAACCTGCTGCAAAGAGTGCTAGAAACTCTGAACAAACAAGGGAGAAAAAGCAAGGAAATGGGAAAGGGGAGGAAAACTATTCCATTTGTAGTGTCAAAATACAAAAAGAATGTGTGAACGAAGCTGTGAAATGGAATTTGACAACATATGGATTGAAGAATGTAGATTTGTTTCAGAAATGTTGATACATTATTCAAGAAGTAGAGTAAGTTTGGTCAGAATAGGAGGGTAAATGTAAAGAATACTGCCAATCTGCTAGATAGGGGCTTGGACTGTTTTAAGAAATAAGTTGTTCAATGAAGATCACAATGAATGAGTAACAAAATTATCCTTACTGAAACAGTTGAAGACTTATTTCAGAAAATTTTTGGAGGTAACTAAATACATACACTTTCATCGGGTTTTCCTCTGAAAATGTTTCTCTTTTAAGAATACACAGCTACAAAAAAACTCCCATAGTTGATACCCATGAAATATGATATAAAACCAACCTTTGCTACTTACTATCAATAATAACTTACAGAAAAAGCATTTTTAATAGGCTTTTAATCGATATGCTGGAGCAATGTGGATAACTAGAAGTAAAGAGAGAACTCTAATTCGTGAATGGGTACAACAGAGAGATTTAATCTTAAATACAAGTTTTAACCAGATGCTTAACCATAGGTTTGTAGTTTTTTTGAATTATTTTCATGTCAGGTAATGTTAAGTTATTGCATTTTTATGACATGAAGAGTTTTTTCCTGTTAAAAGGAGCGACATGTTTTGCTGTTCTGACCACAGCCCACATACCAATAGCCATCAGCTTTGTTTTAATTCATCTTTCTGTGCTCTGTTTCCAGCTGCCCAGTGTTCTTCCCATTTCTGTTTTGAGATGCTGTGTGTGTCTGATTACCATGAAAATTACAGGGAATTTTTTAGGACTTTAAGGAAGAAGCAAGCAGAGGTTTGTGGGGTTTGTTTTAGCGGTTGTTTGTTTCTTGTTTACATCCTGGTCATTCAAGTACTATTAAACATATATGACATCATTGAAAAGTACATGAAATAACCTATGTTTGCAGATACAAAGCTTTTATTCCATATTCATAGAGATGCCCATTAAAAAAGTAGAGCTGTATTTGTTGCTTGACTGTATCTCTAGAGACCATGGTATATGATCACAGTAGTTGTTTTTTTAAATGTTCTTGAAAGCGTGGACTACTTAGCACTTGATTGAACAAAATTATACAAATTATCTAGGAAACACAATTGGACTCTAGGTGAGGTGTCATGCTGAACTTATCTGAAAATATGAATGTAAAATATAGATATAAAAGTATAAATGCATATTATACATTCAAAGATATATATATAGATTTGGCTTAAGTTGTAGGGAGGTGGAAGCTGTAGACATGGCACTTACCATGGTTACAGGAGTATACTAATTCTAGCTGACTGGAGGAAAAACTGTTATCCTGAAGATTGCATTATGTTAAGAAAAGTATATTAAGAATTCCAAGGGATGATTTTCTTTCATAGAACTCTTGTGATCTCTCTCAATGTAACTGGAAATGTTGACCATCTGTATTACTGGAAGAGCATATTCCTAAAGCAGGGAATTTGCCTGTGTTTTTTGTTTCCTTTCTTATGTTAAATTTCAACGTAAATCAGCCTGAACCATAATTTTAAAAATTATATAATAGAATAAACCACAGTAATGCCAGGGAAGTGAGAATACAGAGTAGATTCTTATTTTTAAGTAATTTAAATAAAATTTGACTTTGGTTGTATTCTATATGGCTAAAATAACTTTTGTGTGACCTTCATCCTTGCTTGAAATGGCACTGCTTTCATATATGCAGAAAAAACAAACAAACAAACAAAAAAAAACCCATTGATTTTTATGTTAGCCAAAGTCCAAAATTAGACAGTGGAAGATCTAGAAAAATAAGTTACTGAAATAATAGGGGGAAAAAAAAAAAAAGAGGTAGGCCAATCAGGGGAAAGGAATAGAGGAGAGTGAGACTACTGTTCAAATAGTCTAAGCAAACTTTATTATAATATACTTCTTAATAGATGGCTTCGTGGAGGTGACTTGCAAAAGTATTTTTGCAAATACTTTTTTTGCAACCATCGTCAAAACCAACATTTTTTCATAGATTTCCATGGTAGCATGCTTCAATTTTAGCTCTTTGAAATACATACTGTAGGACAGGGTAGTCACAGACCATGAAAATGTTTCTAGACATGCATGCTAGCTTTGAAAGGAAGCATTCCTGTTAAAAAGACTTGAGAAAGGAATTGACCTCAAAGACGTTTGTAGAAGATGGTGTGTAACTAGAATTGAACAGTAGCCAAAAGAGTGCAACATGGTAGTAATGTGAATGGAAACAGAAAAGCAACAACAAAGTGTGGTGGGTATACTAATTGATTTTGCTTGAAACCAACATATCTTTGGATGGAATGCTTTTGTTCTGGCTTCATACGTTATATATGTGTATCAGGATTTTGTTTGTTTGTAGAAAACTAAAGTAGCTCAAAATGTGTATGAAAAACTGCCTAAAAGAATCCTACTGACTCATTCTAGGCTGGATATCATACCAGGTCCAAAGGTGAACCCTGGAAAATGCAGATATATCCAACATTCCTGTTTTGCTAAGATGTGAAACCAGCTCTCCTAAGCACCTGATGTGTTTAAAGGTGACAGCATGCCTCTCCTCTTTAAGGCCTAGGTTGGTTTAGTCTCCTTTTTTTTTTTTTTCCCTCTTGGGCGTTCTTTTTCCTCTAGTGGAAATCTCCATCTCCCAAGAAAACCAATAACAAGTGGAGGCAGAGTGCATTAGAATGAATCCTGTTCAATATAACCCCAGGTTGTGCACTTCAAACAAGATGGATTTTCCAACTCATCATTAAGGCACACTATGAACTTAGATCAACATAATGAGTAGCTGTGCCGGAGGCTGTGTCTATCCTAATCCAACAGTCTTGGTCTAAACATTTTTGTAGCATGCTCATTGAATCTGGCAACTAAAGGAGTATAAATAAGCCGTAGTGGGAATTATACATTAATTCTTCTTTGTTTAATGCAAACTAAAAGCTAGTGAGGTGATGATTTGAATTAGTGGTTTGTGTATGTTTGGGAGAAGTGTATAATCGTTTATCTGCACAAGTGTGCTTTCAAATTCTGGGAAGAGCTCATTTTGGTATTAGTCGTGATGTATTATGAAAACTGTTTGGGGTCTCAATGCACATTTCATTATATAGAAACAACTCCTATTTAAACAGATGATGTGCATATGCACATATCTAAAGATATTTCAAAAATCTAGGGTTTGATACAGAACTAGAATTCGGTTTCTCACTCCAGTTCAGAGATAACATTTTTTGAGATAAGTGGAGAAAAAATAATTCCAGAATGACCTTCCTGGTAAGTTGAGTGCGATCAAAATAATAAACATGGAATTGTTTGAACTATTTTGTTTTAATTGGTGTAATAAAATAGCCAACTTAATTACCAGCAAAAGTAACGTGTGAGGTATAACTATGGAGTCTACAGAAGCCCATGGTCTGTCCAAATTCATTTTTATTGATATATGTCTCCTAGAGCAATGACAAGTGAGTTCTCTTTTTCTGAACTGAGGAAGTTAATAAAAAATTTTAAAAAGCAGTCCATTCTCCTGACTTTCTGTAAATGTTAACATCCTTACTGTCAAATCTATTGCATTAATATCTGTTCAGTCAGGGTGAAAGTTGCTGCGTTTTTAAACTTTGCTTTTGAAGATTCTGAGTTAAGAAAAAAACCCTCCAAGTTTTTCAGCAGATTCATGTTCTATTATTGTCTAGTTTGTTCGGAGGTTGCTGTAGATTGAACAAGTATACCTCAGTAAACAATCGCATCTTCTGAAGCTATCTTGCTCAAGAGATCTGGCTTCTGCAGATCTTAGTGGCAACCTAACTCAAACAACAGGTATTCAGATCCTTAAAAACACTGATTTGCTTGAATATTTCATTGCTTTTCATATTAATAGAAATGTACAGTTTTTTCCTCTATTTTCCTTATATCAAATAAATAAAATTCCACTGTAATTGCTTAGGAGTAAAATAAGAAGGCACTTATAAGATGAGTTTATTGCATGGTATATATATTTATTCAATCTATTGTGGTTCTAATAGTATTAATTTTAGATTCCATTTGTGTGTGTAAACTTATATATATATTCATGTGTGTATATATATAACATATTATATGCATTATGTGCTAGAAGAGGGGCTATGTGAGGTATAATTCGAGATATAGTCTTTGTAGGAAATACTTTAAAAACTTTCTCTTATCAAAGAAGTAGAATCATGTGGTCTAGCTACTGGCATCCAGCAAGTGAAACTGTAACCTGGGACTAAGTTTATTGACATTATTATTTACACAGTATTGAAAGAAAATGTGATCAAGTCTTTGAATTATGAGTAGGAGAAATGGAAAATTTTGTAAGACTTGCACAGAGATGTAATAATATCTGAGAAATTACATTAATGTGTGTTTTTATGTTGAGAATACAGTTTTAATCTGTTTACAAAAAATCACAGTAGTGCCAAAACTGGTATGATGCACGATGAATAATAAAGTTATTGAAGTTATGTACTGTTCATCTGACATGAAATGATATTGCAATTGTAGTATGAATTTACTTTCAGCAAATGAGAAATATGTTAGGAATGAAAAATGGTTTAAGTTACAAATAAATATATCAATGAAAACCTACCAAAAATGTTCCAATTCTTGATGAAATTATGGATGAGGAAAAGCCTAACTTAGTAGTCATCGTTGAAAAAATGTGTTGCTGAGATCTGATAAAAAAATGTGTTTACTTCATTCAAATCTAGTAAAATTATCAACAATACAGGCTGTTAGCAAGGTTTTGGGTACACTTACCTGTTGGAATTACTATGTCTTTTTGTTTGTTTCCATTAACCATTCTGCAGAGGATCATATCTGATGCAGACCTGATATGATGAACAGTAAAACTGCTGATTTGGTTTTATATATTGGGTCTGTCTCATCTGGAGCATTACTGTTCAGATTAGTTAGGTCTACTATTTCTAATTCTTGATCATGAATTTATTACTGCAGTAGAATCTCTCAAGAAGCTTTGAAAAATATTTTTTGCTTCTTTTTTTACACTGTCTGCATAATGTGAGCTATTATTTATCTTTATTCCTTAGTGTTTATACCCAATTAAGAAGGAATGCTTTAGTAAAAACTCTTAAAGCCTCTAGCAATAAATTTAAGTACCAGTCTTGCTCCAAGACAACATGCAGAACTTCCATTGTCTTTGCTTGAGTTGGAGCTGTCTTTTGTCTTCTGTTCACTAACATCTGTGCAAGCCCTATACATACTCAGCTATACATATGCACAAAAAAATAACCATTTTAAAAGTTGTATCAAAGTCCTGAGATTCTTCTGTAAGATCTTGGGATTTGCTTTTTGCTTAGAAAATTGAATGTGAATGGACTGGATGTGATGTTACATCTTCTTATATTTTCATTGGAAGCTTACTAATTTTTTTTTTTTTCTTTGTAGGTTGCAGTCTACCAAAAATTCTGAATGTCTTACTTAACTAATGGTAGGTAAGTTTACTCAGCAACTGCCTTTGGTTGATGGGGAGAAGAGGCATAGGGTTTTTTATAATCATCTGCATTTCAAATATTAGCTGACATGATCCAGACTTCTGTGAACAGCTGTTCTGTTCAGTAGGGCTAATCTGATTATTTTTTTACCACAAATTTTTTGAGAACAAGTAGTGGGATATATGCTTAGTTGTTGTCTTTTCAGATGTGTTGCTAAAGGAACAGAACCTAATTTGTTTGGAAAGATAAGTTTGTTCTTTCATGACTTCATGATAATTTTCTAAATGTATTTGTCAAGTGTTTTAAGGTTCCTTTACGTTTTTCTCTTCCTTCCAAATAGTTCAGATGGTACATCTTTCTGCCACTGGAGCAGTTAAAGTCATTGTCTACAATCCTTTTATTTTTCAGACCACCTAGTAGTTAATGTATTTGGCATGTTGTAACAGTATTGTAGTTGGCATCTCTGTTTTTACAGTTGCCTGAAATAAGTCAGTGTTGAGTTGAAAGGGAAGGCACATTCCTTGTCAGTGGTGTATTTCATGATATCCTGAGACTAAATGTAATTTGTCAATGCGTCTACAATTGCTATTTCTTTCCAAGTGGTGTATTTTCTTGTCCCTCAACATTCTGTAGTTTTTATCCCCAACCTCAGCAAGTATATCCATATATGTTTTGATGGAACAGTTTTCTGATGGCTGTTTCAAGTGCTTTATTATACAACACACTTTCACTTAAACTGTAGTACTGAAATTTCATTGTATTTCCCATAATTGCCATGTAGTTCCAAGAAATGTATTTTCATTTCCTTGTTTCCTGTTGCCTTGTTGTTCTGATGCAAAACTTGAGAACTTTGCTTGCTACCATATCTTCCTATCAGGTATCAAAAATCTGTCCTTAATTTTAAATGGAGGCTTGTAAATAATGTGGGAGTTTTTTTTTTCCTTGGGAGAAAAAAACCCAAACCAAACAAAACAAACCCACCACCACTGTTAGAACAGCTCTTCTGGAACTCTTGTCTTCAGAGGCTGATGAGTAGAGCTTGACTGTAGCTTGAACAAGGCTTGAAAAGAATTTGGCCTTGGCCAAGTAATTGAAAAATCCTAGGAATTATTCCAGTTGTGTTACATTTTCTACTGTAGACATTTACATAAATAGCTTGCATTTTCAATACTTTGGGCACATTACCATCTTCAGTGATTACAGAGCTAACATAGTCTAGTTTAGTTTGCAACTGGTTTATTGAATTTAAACATTCTCTTCTGATATCTCTACAATCTGTCAGATATTTAGCAAGGTAATACCATCTATTAGCCAAGTAGTATCATCTATCAGTACATACATTCTCTTTATATATTGTATTGTGATTGTGTGTCTTTAATTCTTTTCGTGGTTCTTGACACCTTGCTTATTGCACTGTAGAATGTGATTTGACTGTGTTCTATCCATGACTTGGTTTCTTTAAACTATTGGTCTTGCAATTCTTCCTATTGATGATGCCATTTTCAAAGCAAATATTTTGCTGAGAAATGATTTGCCGTATATATACACTATTTTCTCAGTAGATCAGATCTCTGAGAATCTGTAGCATCTTAATAGATGATGCAGGATCTTATTATTGGTTTTTGCCACATTCCTGAAGTGTGCAAGATAAAACAACAAAAAAGTTGTACAGAGAAAATGAGCAATGAGAACAAAAGTCACATGTTCACAAAAAAAAAAAAAAAAAAAAAAGTGTCAAATGTCAGCAACATCAGCGGTGGTTTCTATAGAAACTGATCTTAAGCGGAGACCTCATTGATAATGACAAACCATGACTGACACTGGTGGAAATAGACCTGATCCCTTCTTTAAATAGCCTTTTGTCTAACTTATTTGCTCTATTTGTGTAGTACATATTAGGAAAAAGAACTTGGAATGAAAATAAAAATTAAGAATTGATCTCACAAAATGGTTTCAAAATACATATTTTAAAAAATTCTTAATGTACAAATACAAAACAATCAACCACAAACAATAATTAATATGAAAATGTTTTCTTCTGGCATTCTCATTGATTGTCAAATGTTTATTTTGCAATTTGAATGACGCCGGCTCAGAAATACTTTTAGCAGCCTGGTGCATTTTTTTTTCCCCAGATTTAAATGTATGACAAAAGCACTAAATGATTTCAAAATGGGGAAACCCAAAATATAATTCATAGTTAAACTATGATATATAGTTACAGGTATGTTCAGCTTAGGATAGAAAGGAATTTTTGCAATAACTTACTCAAACTGGAAAACAAATCCTCCATGGAAAAGTGGTGTTCTCAAATTTAATGGGATTTGTTGCCATTAGTGTTTGAGTAATTAAGTTTTGCATGCATCTATTGTTTCTCTTGTATCCATAGCCAAAAATATATTTACTTATAGAATAAGTTTTCTTTCAAACTATTTTTTTTGTTTGTTTTAGTTTTAGAAATATAATTTTAATTGGTAGTGAAACAGAAATGAACTGGAATAGCTGGTAGGTTGGGTCAGAGAATAACCTTTATTCTATTCCAAACAATTAAGTAGCCACATGTTAATGATATTTGGCATGGCACATTCTATGCTTCCATCTGTTAAATTTAATTTTCTGTATAGTATGTGTGAGCCAGAGCTACTGATCTCTTCTGGATTTCCTGTACTGGCTGAGTGTCTTCTTTCCTGGTTCAGAACTTTTATTTTTTTTCAAACATTTTTCCAGAATTTTTTTCCTGCTGAAAACATTTTCTGTGTGTAGTACTTCATGACTTTGGAAAAACCTGAAGTCTCTTCAAGACTGAAAAAAAAAAAAAAAAAAAAAAATATATATATATATATATATATAGATGATATATATATATATATCATCTTTAGTGGTACTCTTCTCACATTCCCACAGAAGACTTTTCTCATGGTACCTATTCAGTCTGCAAAAGCTTTAATGGAAACATATCATGCTTTAATGTAACAAGCATCTTTGTTGGTAGATCATGAGATTAATTTACTGCTATTTGTTATTATGCACTGGTAAATACTATGTATTTAGCAAATACATTAGGGAAGGTGAATAGCCAAATACTTTCTGCATTTTTCCTTATATGTTCACCATGTTTAGTTCATAATTTATTCAGTGATACCTGCTCTATAGTAAGTCTTTCTGGTCCATATTTTCTGTGCATATTTTACTCAGAGAAGCAGATCTCTGATTTACATTTTTAAAATTAGATTTTTGGCATTAAATTTATAAAATGTGTTGCCAAGTTAAGTACTGTGTATTATTATCCCTGGAGGATCAATTTTGAGTAGCCTTTTCATTCCAATGTATATTATACAAATTTCAACATATTGCCATCTTTATATTTCATGTTAATTTGACATTTAACGTTAGCTGCCTATCATACTAACAACAATCCATCTGAACCAGCGTGCGTGAATACCAGTTACTGGAGCTCACCCCTGAATCTTTCTTTCTAGTGAAAGTACACACGTAATCAAACAGGAAATATCAGAAATATTTGAGTCTTTGAGACCCACATGCTTGCATATACTCTTCCTAAATCTGTTTGCTTGCAGTATGGCTTGGGAAAAAAAAGCTTATTCAACTCACTTGTTTGTAAAAAAAAAAAAAAAATGGTGAAAAATGTCTAATATAAAAACTGTACTACTTTAGTGTATTTATTATCTCTAGGACTCTACAATTTTGCTTGATTGCAAAACCTTTCTTTTTATATTAAATTTTGAAATTGCAAAACCATTCTTGTTTATATTAAATTTTGAACATTATTTCAAAATTTCCATCTGCACATTGTCACATATGCATAATAATTTTATGTGCATGTATTAATTTAAATGTGAGTGTTCAAAAGCCAACTTTCCCCTGTAACAATGCAGTTAGCACTGAGGAAATTGTGCAGTCCCTTTGTAGAAGTCATTTTTAATGTTATAGGACCTGATTATGTGAAAGAGCAAGAAATGCTTTCAGCTACTGAATTATGAGAGTTCGGATTCTGGCCCATGCAGGCTTAAATATGCAAATAAAATAAAGGGAGATACAGATTGCTGTAGCATACTTGCTTTAAAGCATTACTTTAACAAAGCATTATCACAAAGGATCCTATAAATCATTCTTCCTTGTGTAGGAAATTTAAATAGAAGTATAAAAAGGCAACAGATTACTTTGCAATCTTGCCAGCTAACTAAGGTGTCTTGAAGAATGTTTATTACTTTGGTAAAGGTATAGTGTCTGGATTAAGCTGTATACTTATTGTTATTTATAAAGGAATAACCCATTAGACATACAAGGAGAAAAATATTTTTCTTATTGATATATTATATACCTTCTCCTCATGTTACATTGTTATGTAAATGTTATAGTTATTTACCTTATTATCTGTCCAAGGAAAGGAAAATATGTGAAAATCACAGATCACCTTTGAATTGTTCTAAAAGTGCCTTTTTAGTCCATTCTCTGTGCGTTATATGTCTGTAGAATATAGTCTAACATTAATTGTACTATTTTTTGTATTTAACACAGTAGAATTTGAACTAAAACACTTTTTTTTTTTTTTTTTTTTTTTTAGCAGGAAAATTAAACCTAGGCATTTGTATCTGTGTACTTTTTAGGAACTTTTACTTCTGTAAAAGTGCAAGGTATAAATTACACCAGATAAAGACATCCAATGCTCCCTTCTCATTAATATTCCTACTGTTCTCTAATTTTAAAGACATGGTTTGGCTCAACCAGAAAAAGAAGAGGAGTTTGTAGCAAGACATGAGAAAATATGCTTTATATTTAAAACAATGGAAGTTTTCTACACTAATCTGAACTTCTAAAAGTCAATTCAATTTGAAGTAGACAAACACTAGCATACTTGGCTAGATGATAAGAAGCTGATGTCTTTCTTCTTCAGGGTCAGTTTTATTTCATGTTATTTGCTTTATTTTTTCACATTAAAACATAAATACAGCACAGGAAACTTCTCATGAGCACCAAATTACTTTACAGAAACAAGATGATCCTGTTGGCTGAGGGAGTAGAAATGGAATTAATGTGAGAAAAGTGCAGAGTCATGTGCCTGATCTATTAATAAAACTGTTTCTCAGATTACAGGGACTCTTGAGTGGTGGTTTGTTGGTTTTGTCCTCTTCTAGAACAGGACACAGTTGTTCTTTCCTGGAGTTGCTGGGGACAGAATGAGAGAGCACATTGGTAATAATTGGTCTTTCCCAAGCTGTTTGTGCTTTCTCCTGTCTAAGGTCTGCATGGCATTTTTGGTAGTGTTTTGTGGTAGCTCTTGGCCTTTATAAGCACAGAGGTTACTACATCATCACCTGAGTTTCTCAGGATGGAATAAGTACCAATTAACCTCTATCAATTTTATTTTATGTAAAAATCATCCTTCTACAAAAGTTTTCAAAGAGGATTGTTCCATTTTTCCAAGTAAGCACCGCTGCTTAGAACATCCCTCTGATATTTAAGCCTCCAGACAGATCACACCAGGAACAGACAAAGCTTTCTTTGTCATCCTTCCTGAGTATCTTATTCTCTTATCAGTCTGAATTTGGAGGCTTTATTTTATTCTTGATACTTTTTTTTTTTTAATCTTGTCTGTTCTTAGTGGGATCATCATGCTCTTATTCTTCTGAATATGCCTAAAATTTGTTCTTTCAAATATTTCAAGTGCAGTGGTCTCAGAACTAAACAATAGATGGTGGATGAATGAAATGTATTTAATGGCCATTCATCTGTATTGCCCTGTAGCATTCCTACACTCTGAGTGCTTCTAAGACCTGAGTATTACAAGTTAGGTAGCTTGTCATGCTTGGCTGAAATATGATTTATTAAGAAACAGTACTGTTTATATCTAAATAACTTTATTCAGAATTTTAACATTGTCATTTTTCTTCACTTCATTGCAAAGGCAAGTGTCATCTGAAAAATTCAGCGTACACTTTGGATTTAAAGCACGGGTAAACTATTTTAATTTGGTTCAATCACTCAGGTCATACTAGGGTGAGGACTTGAACTCAAAGTCTTTGAAAAACTGGCTAGGGCTAATATTGACACATCATTTATTCCCGATTTTGTACACTTATGACTAGCTCTGAAGAGATGAAAGGGTGGCTGCTTTAGCTTACTCATATTTACAGACATAAATGCAATCTTTCTTAGGCATTTGCTTTAAGTATACAGATTTCTTTGATATAAAGCATATCTATAATGAATGACTGAAAGTTGGGTTATCCTTGTTTAGGCACTATTGTAGAGATTTACAGTTTTCATAGTGGTTTAGCTGTTTTAGTTTTTTAGGTATTGAAATTTAAAATCATTATTCTTAGTAACTGGATTATGTGTGATAGCATTGTAGATAATTGGTTACAGAGTGTCAAAATTGAACTAATACTGCACATACCTGTGTTTAATTTCCAAAGATTATTAGGATTATCTGGCTTTCATCAATTACTGTGCTTTCTAAATTTTATTAGTAATCATAATTTATTTATTTTGTCTAAAATATAAATCCTTTTCTTCAAGCCACAAGGACACTTGATAAATGTTTTAGTATTTTCATTTTCATTTATTTCCCATTTCTAAATTATAGTCCTTTTGCCTTCTAAGTAACTGACCTTTTAAGAACAAAGTTTCTAAGCTTATAATGACTAAGATTTGACCCATGGGATATACTTATCTAAAGCGAAATTAGCTTGTGAATCATATAATCCTAAAGATAGTTTCTCTAGAGTGGCAAATATTATAAATGATGATATGACAAAAGCAAATGATGCTACTGAAAAAGCCCCATTCTGCACAGATGTGTATGAAGAGAGCATGACTGAGGAACATTTTAAAAAATATTTGATAATGGACAGGGTGATTCCCCTTTCCCCCATGTAGGAAAATCTTGTAAATTGCTTGAATAATGTTCCATTTGTTTATCCAATTCTATGAATGTTTATCAGGAACTATGTTTATAGTATATAAATTTCAGTTGATTCAGAACTATAACCTAATTTTGAGTAACTCTTTGTGAATATGTCAATGTATGACAGACAGATATTCTTACTTAATGAACTGTAGTTGGACTTTGTGTTGAAAAAACACTTACCCAACAATCTGCTGTTGTTAATGAGGTGCTGAATTTCACAGGGCATTTTTCCTCCTTATGGTCCTGGAATCACTACTAACGGTGACTCCATGCATGTAACAGAGCACACAATACAAGTCAGTGAAGATGCTGTGTTCTTTAAGTTATCAGAGTTCTTTAGTGGGTTACAGGTGGGACACAATGCAGGTCTGGTTGGTTTCACAGCTCCCTTTATTATTTTCTTCTTTTATTACCTGTTAATTGTTCAAAATTGTAAAACCTGAGCCAGTACCAAAATGTACATTGATACCTAAAGGGTATCTAAGATTAAAAAAGTTAATGAGAACAGGTTTTATATATGAAATTATAAAAATAAACTTAAATCAGTTTTCAAAGTTGCTGTTTATGACCATACATGAAAAAATTTATAAAATTGAAAGGATACTTCTATGGCGGCTTAGTTTATAATGTACAAATTCAAGTTCATTTGTAGTCTGAAGGACCTCAACGTGTAGAAAAACAGCAAAGATGATGGAATGAAAGTGCCTCTCAAGAAAATGTAAAAAGAGGGGGTAAAAACTTTACTTATAGTTCTTCTGGGAGACAAGTGTCATTTTTCTGTGTGCTAAAATGGCATCTGTAAAAACACTCTTACAGCTAACATAGCCTTATAGACCAAAAGAAAAGAACAAAAAGGGAACAGCCTTGTATGGTGTTTTCTTGCAGCTATTAAAACATTGAAAAAACAGATCACAAATGCATAGCTCATTCTTTTCTTAAGGGCCAAATACGGAGGCAGACTGACTCAGCTACATAGTGACCATAAAGTGTAAGGCTAGATAAGAATGGAAAAAAATCCCAGGCAATTTTCCTAATTTCCCATTTTTATACATTATTTGTTGCTCACAACAGTTTTTGGCTTTACTGCTTCTCAAGCACCAGGTGCTCCCAGGAGTGTGGGGCTGATTGATGATGGAAAAGTCTCACTTGAAGCTGATCTGTGACACAGAAGCTGGAGTAATTCAGGCGTCCCCAGCCAGGGACTGGTCTGTCCAGAAGATGTTGTGCAAAATCACACTTTTTCGGTCGATAGTGAATTGTTTGGGGTTATTTTTATACCTTTTTTTGGTGTAGATATATAAATGGGTGTAGGATAGTAGTTCCTAGAACAGTTGTTGCTGACTCCTGTTTCTTTGTCCTACACCCATCAAGGTTTTTTGTCTTGCCAACTACTCCCCATCCAGGATTTTTAGGTGAGCTTATCAGGGATGTCTCTGGACTTTTAGGTTTAGGTGTCTGTCCAGATAAGGGCTGAGTCTAGGACAAGTAGGATGTTATTAATAACTGAATTTGCATTTACAAGTGGAAAGTCAGTGCTTGGTGCTAAAAAGAAAGTAAGGGGATGCCACCGACTGCCAAGCAAACCCACAATAAGCCAAGAAGAATCTACTAGCATGAGTGAACACAATAGATCAGGACTGCACCTCAAACATGGAAGTTTAAGTAATTGTTTGGGTCGGATAAAGGCCCAGACCTGGTCATAAGATGGATTCCAGAAGAAGTGCTACCATCTCCTACAACTTAGGTCCTGCAACATATGACCCCCTTGATTCAGCGATGTAGCTGGGAATTGGTTGGTTTATCTGTGTATCTGCTAAGGGTTTCCAGGCTAGACTTAGAAAAAAGGTCTGAACTTGAAAGCAACCATTATTTTATACCTAGATTTAGAAGGGAAGTTTTAGGCAGATTTTAAGACTTGATGCTACTTGTAGCCTCCAAAGTACATTTAGGACAAGGACTGGATCACCAAGCTACAGTTAGCTTCTGGATCAGTGTTTCTGTCTGCATCCACGAGAGGATCCACTTTGGCAAAGGGCACAAAGTCTGGGTCTAGGCATGGCAGGAATTTTTTGCATTGGGATTAAAAGGCTTAATGACTTGGCATAGCTTTACTCATTTCTGGGTCTGTCTCTCTTATAACTGAACTCTGGAGGAAGAGCTTAATTTAAAGTTGCCAGTAGTTCCTGTATAAGCTGCTGCTGAATTTAGCGGTATTGAATTTGGAGGCTGGCAGCAAGCTTCTGTCTTCCATGGCTGAATTTCTTCAGTTAACTTCCATCTTAAATATGAATAATTTTGTCAGATAGGTAACATTGTGGGGGTTTTTTTGTCTTAACTTTGAGTTGAGGTAACACACTGAATATAGAAATATTTTTACTTTCTACAATATGAATAGTTTAAGGTTTCTAGCCTTACAAAAATTCAAAGGAAGAGTTGTGGTACAAATTTTTCTGCCTACAGTAACTTAACTGACATGTGGTCTACTACAATTTTGTGATGATTTTTTTTATTATAAAAAGAAACACATCCCTCTGGATGACAACGTCTTTCAAATTCAACTTTTTAACAGGCTTAAAATATGCAAGAATATTTCTTTAAATATTTTCTTTGCATAATTCTTATTCATTATTCTACAGCAAATGTTTCCTTCAAGGAAAAAAAAAAGACTTCTGGAGAGTATGTTTAGAAATTATGACTAAGTCTAACGAATTTAAATATAGATACGAACAAATGTGCTCTTAACTTTGTGAGCTTCTGAATGTGAAATGGATTAAATTTCTGGCATGTTTTCATACCCATTGAACTATTACAGTACTGCCTAAATCTTGGATTTTTCTTTTCTAAGAAAAAAAAAAAAATTAAAAGAAAGCTCTTGCAGTGAAACATTGGTTTTACAACTTTAAGTGGAGCCTGAAAATGAAACAATTTCTTGCTCTATGCAGAAAAGCTCATATTTTGTCTGAACTGTTTTACCTTTCCTTTATAATATTTTTCAGCCCTTTCTAGTTTGTGGGGTTTTGTTTGTTTGTTTTTTTTTTTTTTTTTGCATCATACTAGAAGTGCATCCTTTCCCATGCATTTTCACATTTGTATTGATTTGCCATCCTCTTCACAATTATATAGAGAAGCCTCTTTATTTTTACACTATTTTTATAAAGTTCCCCTGCTTTTTAAGACCTTATAATGGAGTCCAGTACTGTTTGAGAGTCTAAAGGGGAACAGCAGCCAGGAAACTACTGCTTAACCTGCAAAAATGCATTTTATTTTTCTTTATTTACTAGAATTCTAATTGTAAGAATAGAAAATAATTAACAAATTTTAATACATTTGGCAAAATACTATTGGCTAAAACAAAGGGTTTTCATTTATAGCTGGGGTGGTAAGGCAGACCAAGAAAGCCATGAATTCAATAATAAGTAGCAATGAAGTAATATTCTATTCCTGAGACTTATTGAAAGGGAAGATGGAAAGTTTATAATTAGTATTTATGTGGGAATATTTTTGTAGTGTAATTTAGGACAGATGGTCAAAGAACCCATCAGCTATGACAATGTAAAGAAATGCCTATAGATAAGTGTGGCACAATGCAACCTCCCCCCTCTCTCCCCCTCCCTCCTTCGATATGGAAGGAGTAGACACATCTCCGTCTCTCTCTCTGCTGCTTGAGGCTAACAGCTTCTTTTGTTTGCCCCCAGAGCCCCTGGCCAGGGCCCTAAAGAAGGGAGTGCCGAGGTGCCAGGGAGCCTCTGGGCACCTGCAGCCAGTGTGGGGGATGTTTGGAAGCTTCAGGGGCACCCCACAGCCAGTGTGGGGGTGCAGAGAAGCTTCTGGAATGCCTACAGTCAGATCTGATCAGGCTATAAAAAACAGGATTCTCGTCGAGGTTCTGCGTCTTGCGCAGATCTCTTGGAGCACAAGTCAGATGCTGCTGCCAAGAGCTGACCCCCGGGATGGAGACTCTGCTTGTCTTGCCGCCACGTGTGTGAGTAAAATTTACCCTCGCAGAATTGTGAGTGTATCTACCTTCCATGCACATTTGCACGTGTACTTTCCGTGCTCAATACGAGCATGTGTATAAATTAATCCTCGCAGAATCGTGAGTGTATTTTCCTCCTGCGCTTCCACATAAGCACGTGTAACTTTCCGTGCACATTTGCACGTGTATCTCTCCTTGCAGGATTGCGAGTGTACGCTTTCTGTACTCAATATGAGTATGTGTATCCCTTTAAAATAATCCCACACTGTGTTCAGGCAAGTGTGTACTCTTCCCAGACTCAGGGACAGCTCCGGTATTGTTTTGCTGAAGCCACGTGCATGTACTCTGTGGACCTCCTGTTGTATTAGTTGCTGCCCCTTAATAATTTTCCTCAACTGATATCCGAACCTGTATTCAAGTCACTTTTGGAGTGCTAGAACTCTATTTCTCACTGGTTTAATAAAAGTTGTTTTGGACCCTGTTGTCCCTTAAACCAACCTTCAGGTGCCTCCGTGACAATAAGCATTTAGAAAGTCACTATTATCTCACCTGTTTGTATTTTTGATTTCTTGTAACTCTGTGCAGCACATGCTACATGTTACCTAACAGGTTAAAACAGAAACTAAGCTTTTTCTAATGGCTTCTCATGTCAAAATTTAACGTGTGATTTATAATGGAAGGTTGATAAGAATAATAAAATTAATTACTCTTCTGTTCTCTATATATTTTCCTGTATATGAGTCTTAGATTATACTGAATAATTTGATTAATTATCAGAAGAGATTAATATATTAGGTACATAGTAGTAAATGTAATTTAATATTATTCTCCTCTGCTGTCTCAGTGAAGTAAGTTTTCAGAACTTAGGGGCATTTTATTCAGATACCTCATGCTTCTTCCTAAATAGATGCTGTCACACTTGAGTCCACTCTATTTTTTTATGTGCATTTCAGATTATGTTATCAGCAAAGCAGAATCTGAAAGTGTCTTAAACCATGGAATGCTGAAAAAAAGGGAATTTCTTCTATTTATAATTTGTCCTAATCAAAGTTCTTTCCAATAGGTTCAGATGCCTCTGTGTTTAACAATTCATTTACATGCTTTTTGGCCTTGTCTAGTATGAAACAGTTTGGTCTGGGGAAACTAGAATTTCACTGGATTTCAAAAAATGAATAGATTTTATAATGCTATACCTACAAGCATGTATGCACATATGTAAAATATAAAAGTATGCATTATTTGGAAAAATATGTAGTTTTATATACACATTAAGTAGGTGTTGAGCAGAGATTTGTAGCAGTCAGATTCTAACAAATACTAATTATGTTTCTTTCCCGTTCCACATGACATATTTTAAAAATACATTTTAAGCTTCCAAATTAGGAAGCAGAATACTTTAAAAAATGTGGAGTTATACAATATCTGCCTGTCGGAAAAGAGATGCATTCTTATTTTTATTTTGGGTTTATTCTTCTATTAGTATTTATTTATTACTTTATATAGTTTTTTGCATTGAAACTTCATCCCAGTTTGGAGTATCAAGCTGGTGTTCTTCTGAGATCCAACATGTATTGGATCTAAAATTAAAGCTTGCCTGGTAAATCCTATGCTGCCTTGAAGTAGCAGCTGAACAGACATAAATGAGTGCAGTGGTTGTCTGTGAAATCATAGCTTAGATGAAAATTCAACTGATGCAGAAATGAGACAACCGATTTTACTTATCCAGTCTCATAAGCATTTTGAATCTGCACGCTCTGTGCCAAAGGAAATAAAACCAAAATAGACCCCAACCCATGCTGAAGTTTACTGATATGTTTTCAAAGTGGCTATTAAAAGCAGGAAAATGGTTTGAGAAGCTAAACTTGTTAAATAACTCCCTAATCCACAGGTACTCACCCAGACCACAACTTTGGATGACTTTTTAACCACAGTCTTCACCTGTTGCCATTTGCTCTGAAGCTCAGTTTGTTCCTCATTATCCCCATAATCACAGGTAACCTGTCCTTACCCTGTCTATAGTAGTACTAGTTTCATACAGGTAACAACACTGAGATGGTGTTAGACAAAAGAAAGATGTGATTGGCTGCTGATAGATGTTTGTTGTTTGGTTGTGTTTTTTTTTCCTGGTTATACCGTGTTGTTCCCTTAAAGTTTTTTTTTAAGGGCTTTTAGTAAAATTGCAAACAATAGGAACACAGAAAGGGAGGTGTGGTTTTGTACTTCCTACTATAAAGCATTCTACTTTTTTTATAGTGGAAAAGCAAATGTTGAGGTGATAGGAATGTCAGTTTTGAGGCCAGATAGTAAAAAGAAAATCAATGCATGGCATATATTGCGTGTTGCTCTACTACTAGCAGCAAAAACTCTGTAGCTGGCTTTATGAATTTGAATAAACCATGAATTTGCATATGGAAATATATTTTTTTCATGCTGAAAGAAAAAACACATTAACTAATCTCTACAGCCTCTGACAGAAAAATGAAGACCTCAAAGCTTTCATAGATATCATGGGGACATATGGAACAAGTGAGTAGTTGGTAATGCAAATGAAGTTAACAGTGGTTTTGTAGTGTTCAGCTAGAGGCAATGTATATCATTATCTGCGTTTGTTTAAGTTGGAGGCATCTGTACCTATTTGAAAATTAAAAAGTCACTTTCTGGATGAAATATGTTTTGGAAGAACACACCTTCTAAAAAGGAACATTAGAAAAATCTACTACTTGTTCTGCTTTGTCCACTCTCCCAGATAAGAAGTGTTATCTAGGTTATAATTTTAACGTTGCCTTTCAGCTTTTATCAAGTGCTTGCTTGCACTCTCTCTGATATTCTGGGGGTTGGAGACTCACCATCATTGTTCTCCATTTTCTTGACAGTAGTCCTTGTATTTAAGAAGGTTAAAATCTCCTGTTTAATACTTTTCTTTTAATTTCTGTTCATTATTTTCAGATTCATATCTTATTGAAATGATGGGTAGAAAAGGAAGTATGTAAGAATATCTATTGTAGAAACACCTAATATAAGAATTAGTATCTTATTCTTTGTTCTCCTATTATTGTTTCCGTCTTTTACCACTTCATTATATTTCACAATACAGCAAAGTGTTAAGTGCTTCATGTAATATGCTGATCTAGTACCAGCAGAATTTCTCCTTCATAGTTAGTCCCAGTGAATTTAATTATCTAATAATGTTCTTATAAGTAAAGAGCACTTCTTTAACTGTGGGGTGAAGTGACAGACTTTGTTATAAAGCTGGTCATGACTTGCATAGCCAGGAAGACTCTGTCTTGTAGGCATGCTCGATGGACTATTGTACAAGTGAAGTGACCATAACTTCTGGGCTATGTGACCCCTTTGAAATCCACAATGTTGTTGAATTCATGGACTGCATGTTGTGCAAATCAGATTCTGCTCATTTTTGTCACTCAAATTATGTCCAATTCCTAGCCAGGTAAACTCACTTGGTAGCCTTATACCCGTTCTCCTACTATTCCTTTAAATTGCTCTTCTCTTTGCAAAACTATTTACATCAGAGGGTATGGCAAATATTCTTTGACTTGGTGTTTACACTGATAATTCAAATATAGGCTGTTGAAGTTTATAAAATGTGTGTGGTATTGTGTGAGGTATTGTGAATACTAAACAAAACCTTCCATATCTTTAACGTGTGATTCAGAGGTCATTATTATAATAAAATGTCCCTGATTTGCAAAGTAATATGGGCAGCCTAGAGATTAAAATTTCTTGCAAAACTGAGTGAAGCATATTATTGCAAAGGTCTCGCTGATTTTAGTTTTGTAAAGCTGCAGATTAAATTAGTTATGGAATGTGACACAAGGAATAACCCTTCTGATCTGACTGTTATCCAAAACCCTCAATAGGGAGTATAAATGTAAAGTTTTTGTACCAGTAATACTTGAACACAAAAGAGAAACTTGGCCACATGGGAAAGAGCCTAACAAAAAGAACTGGTAAGGTGAGCAAGGAACTAGATCATCTTTCATTCAGTGAAAGGCTGAGAGCTGGGATTGATCAGCCTGGAGAAGCCTCAGGGAGGAACTCATCAAGGTGTACAAATACCTGACGTGAGGGTGCAAAGAGGATGGAGCCAGGCTCTTTCCACTGGTACCCAGTGACAAGGCAAGAGACACAAACCAAGATACAGCAGGTTCAGTTCCTTCCGAACATCAGGAAGGAGTTTTTCACTGTGATGATGGCAGAGCACTGGTACAGGTTGCCCAGAGAGCCTGTGGTGTCTCCTTCCTTGGAGATATTAAAAAACCATCTGGACATGGTCCTGGACAGCCTGCTCCAGGGTGACCCTACTTGAGCATGAGTATTGGACCAGATGACCCCCAGAGATCCCTTCCAACCTCCACCATTCTGGGTTTCTGTGTGAATGTCCTTGAAATGACCAGCCTGGTTCCTGTCCTCGGAGCAAAAGTCAGATTTATTTCTTTCTTTGGGTTACATAGGGTCAGCTTCTGCCATATTATATTACACTGAGTTGCATATGATGTGATTTAAGATCATACAAGTAACACAGAGTGGAAGCAGGAAATTAAAGGATTTTTCTCACTCTCCCTACAGTAGTATTTTAAATTGCAAATTCCTAGCTTATTTTTGTACTGCTTTAATTTGCCAAGAGAAGCTGTGAAATCACCTTGTCTTGGAGTGCTAGTTTTGCTATCCATCTAGTTAGTGTATTAAGTTTATAGATGACTGACCTGAATGGGATGGTGGGAAATGTGGAAACAGCTCTCTCAATGACAGTTCAGTGGCATAAGTGACATAGAGCGCAACTTAAAAAAAATAAGCAGATTATGTTACCATAAAGCAAGGAACTTTAAATTCCTCTGGTTTTATTGTGCTTTTATATATAGACATTGCATATATTGAAAAAAAGAAGTCACCTTCACAATTTGGATACTTTCATGCTTGTGTAATATAATGGCCCATAGTCTAGTCATCTACTCTGACACCTGTTGCCATTAGCTATGGTACTTCACCAGAATACCCATACATGGTTCACAAGATATTTGATCTGGAATAATTATGAGTCTGAAGGACAGTTACAGATACTTCATATTTCATATACATCTTCAGCTTCACCTGTGTCATTTCTCAGCCTGAAAAAAAAAAAAAAAAAAAAAAAAAAAAAAAAATCTGGAGAGTATTCATCATAAAGCTGTCACCTCATGACTGCTCTGAACATAACCCTACAATCCTTTATTTAAACTCCTTTTCTAGTCAATAGCATTTATTCCTGGACTAAAGATGCCAGAATCAATACAATTAAAATTATAAATTTTGATAACAAGAAATTAAAATGCAATTAACTAGGGGATATGAGGTTAAAACATCTAAATGTGTCATGTGCATGAATATATAAACACACACATATACAACTTAAAATTTGTGCTTATTAAGAGTAAAATTATTCATACTTTTCTATGAGCTATGTTTTATATATAACTATTTTCATGAATATCTTCTAGTAAAGGATGGATCAGACGTCAGCATTTATCCTAGTAATTCAGTCCCAAAATGATGATGAAGCTTTTATATTGTATAAAAAATTAATTTTAATTATGCAGACTGTGATTCCTATGTGTTCTCTGTCTGAAATTAAAATGAGACAGTTTACAGATCGTCTTTCAATCCTTATTGCACAAGAATAAAGCATTGTTAAATAAAACTTTCTTTTAATTGTTAGAAATCGTTGTTCAAGCTTGCATGGTTGCATGGCTAATACAGGCAATCAAGTTTGTCAGTGAAATATTTACCATTTGAAGCAGAAGTAAAGGAAAAATGAAAGGAGGAATGATAAATGCTATAAACATATATATATATATATATAGATATATATGTAGAGATACTAAAATTAAGCCAGGATCTCAGTCCTTGACTGTATGTGTAACAAATTTTAATAGTTCAGACAAGACTGTAATAGTCCAGAGATGATTTGTCTTCAAGAATATGCACCAACAATTTTTGTATTTTCTATTTATCTTTAATAAATGGAGAAAATTTAAATATTTTGTTGTCCTGTGCATATATCTGTGTGAAGGAAACTCTCAGGAGAAACAGATAGTAGAGAACAAACTAAGCGTTAACAATCACACATTGCAGCAGAGTTTTTAAAGGCATTAGAATTAAAGAATTAGAAAATTAACAAAACTAAAGCTGTTGCTTGTCTTCAGAGTAAATAGATACTACGAACCTGTCCTAAATACAAAGGAGAGTATCAGTTCACTGAACAAAAATATGTACTTCAGTGACTCTTCTCACTAGTTGCCAAGTATTTGGATGGCAGCATTTAATAAAGAAAAGTGAGGAGAAACTGTAAAAATCTATGGAAATGTAGCTCTACCTACTATGCTAGTCAAGAAGATACCACTGATTTGATTTCTTGAGTACTTGTAAAGAATACTTTTTTTCCTGGTGAATTCACTATTTGAGTCTGAAAAATACCATATTTGTTCACATATTTTGTTGTTTTGCAAGAACGTAAGCCTATGTACTGTACAAAACATCTCGAAGTTACGTTCTCAGAAGCTTTGTAGTTGTGTTCAGATATTTGGAACTTATTTTTTATTATTTCCAAATGTTACAGAAAGTTTATTCTAAAGTACTTTATAAGGAACAATCCATTTACACTATGTCCGGTTGACTGTAGCACATGCAGACATTGCTTTGGTGTGAAAATTAAAGAGCTGGAAAAATCAAACTGGAGATTACTAACCCCCCCAGTGATTTCAGAAAATGATAAGTCATACCTTCAAAAGAACAATGATTTTCAGAGTTCAGGCTATTCAGTAATGACAAGATGTTCAAGAACTTAATTTTACTAACATTTATTCCTGAAAAATGTGTAATATATGAAAAACATACATTTATAAGAGACTTTATTGCAAGGAGTGGTCTGCTCAATATGCAAAATCTAGTTCCATCCTACTGTTACTGTAAAATCTGAAAATAAATGGTGAAAATTTGCACCAAGAAATAGATTGAGCGTATGTTTTTAACTTGCATTGTTATGTTATATCTCCTATACAAATACATGGGAAACTGGCAAAACTCTGTAAGGCTGTTATTGAGTATAGGGACAAGGAAGAGAGGAGTAACTTAACTTGATTTGTTATTTAATGATCCTTTTGGACAACGTGTTTCCTGAGTCCTACATTTCTTAGGGAAGGCTTACTTCAGTCCCTGTTCCTCTAAATTTGTTTCTGGCCTACTTCTTTTTCTTCTTTATATGAAATATAAAGTTCTGAGGAAAAAAAATCTGTTTTAGTTCTCTAACTGAAACAGCTCTAATTTCCTTCTTTGTATTTTTCTGGAATATGCCACCTCCGACATATTTTAGGTATTTTTCACACGGCATCAGATTCTAATGCAAGACACTTCCTTGCCTTGGATATCTGCCAATTGATAAATTTTAATTAATGAAGATAGGCCTGTTTTCTTAACTTACATGGAGAAGTTGAAGAAACTAGATTAACTCATACCCAGCCTACTTCAGAGGGAAAAACTTTCAGGTATTCTGAAGCACCGAAGTCACAAAGCAAGTAAAAAGTACTAAAGCTCTGTGCACATTGGCCAGTTTACATGCACTTGCAATAACACTAAGGAAAGGTACAGGGAAGACAGGTCTCCATTCAAAGGCCCTAATCTCACTTGCCCAAGAGCTACCTGAATTGAGAAACATCAGGTTTGGCTTGTTGCTTCTGACCAAAGACCAGCTGGACAAAATAGCTATTAGTGTATATGGAGACAAAAAGTTTTGATCAGCAGTCCTTCCTGTATTTGTTTGAGTTCCCACAAACCATGATGATTTAGCAGTACAAAGGAAAGTGGAACAACCAATTACTTCTGAAAATTGTTCCTGAGAAATAACACATGAATAACAAACAGAAAATATGAATTACATAGGAATGGGATATTAGTTTGCTAATTTGTAGTTTACTGTCAAGATTGGGATGAGCAAGCAAGTGGTCTTGACATCAAAGTGCTGTATACAGAGTGTTAATAATCCACTAAATCCTTTATTTCTCACAGCATGTCCTTTATAGATAGCTTGCTCTGCTCATTGTTCAAAGTGAACAGAAGCCATATGACCCCAATAGCAACATTGAACATGCACTAACAGTCTGTGCTATGAAACAAGGTTGATAACTTGGGTTCAGAGCCATGATAATGCCATCATAGAGCTCTACAATATCAGCATGGCACATGCAGTTAGGCTGTGAATGAGAAAAATGGATTTTGTAACTTGTTCCAGGAGAAAGAGATAGTTAAGTTAGCTAATTTTTATTTCTGATTTAGATACTGGGGTCAGAAAGTCCAAAGTTGTTGGGGTTTTTCTTGGGCATCTGGCAGGTCTATGCTAACAGGATCCTATTAAATAGTTGAATCTTTTTTGTATTTGTAGACTTCATTTAAATGTACAATAGTCTTATTCTCGTAAAACAAATTTATTGTTCACATCATATCCTTGATACAAGACTTTACTGTGCACTTTTGTAAGGCAAGCAATTTCTCAAAATACTGAAAACCTCATGATGGTAATTAAGATAAATACTTATATGATAATATCCACTATAGCTTTTCATAGGTCACTGCTAGAATATTCCCAAGTCCTGTGGTTTTCCCAATGGCAACGTATCCCTCTGTCACCATCTCCAAAATCATCATCTCTCCAACATCACAGCTTTTCTAGACCTCTAGTTATTATTTTCCTTACATCCTTATAAACCTGCATTTCTGAAATGGAGTTAGAAATTCTCAGGGATATTTTGTAACGTTAAATCATATTGTATTGTTAATATTCTCATTTATGGCACTTTGATATTTTTCCACTTCTGCTTTTTTTTCAACAGCCACTTCTAATGTTCAGTCTTAAGCTTATGTATTTTTATTCTTTTTGCCAGTTTGACAGTCCTGATTGTTTATCCAAAACCTGTGTCAGTGTTAGGTTCCTCTTAAAATTATGTAATATCACATGTGGAGGCATTTGGTGAGTTCAACAGGTAAGATAATTTTGTGGATATTACCTTTTACTTAGATCATGTCTTTTCATTTCAGTTATGACTTGTCATACTTAAACATGTTTTTCTTAATCCTTAATAGTAGATTTTAGCCATTAGTTAAATGACATTTAACTATTAATCTACCTAAATAACTTGAACCCATAACTAGAATGAATTCATGCTGATCTTCATATATTGTGGTAAAAGGTTATTTTGAGATATATAAAATATACTGTATGTTTCCAAAATATAGAATATTGAGTATTGTATAGCATTTTATGGATGGTAAACTAAAACTAATCACCTATTATTCCTTGATCTGCTAGGATTTGTCAATGCATCTTAAACTTTTGACTAAGTTCGCAAACAATTTCGTGTTGCTTGTGTTATATTGTTTGGATGTAAATAAAAGAGGAAAAGAGTTTTTACATACTCTGAATATTATTCTTATCTCTAATCTTCTGCTTAAGAACACATCTGTTGCTCATTCCTATTCAGAAGACAAAGGGAAAAAGTTTATTTTGCTCTTGAGTACGAGAGTGAAAGTGTTGAAGAAAGACAAGTGGTGATGAAAAGTGTGACAGAGTAGATAAAGAGGAAAGCAACTAAGATACTTGGAGAACCTGCCTTTACAAGAATAGGAATGAAATACAACATAAATGAAGAGAGTTGGAAAGCCAAACTAACATTAAAATTGGGGAACTGAGCTCTCTGTAAAGCTCTTTGTCCCATAAGCGTCAATAGATGCTTACAAAGGATGGAAGAGATTGCCAAGGAGTGTTTAAAGTCACTGTTATTCATGATTGCAGATGCCTTTAAGTGCATTTACCAAAGGGCAATGCAAGTCCAGCTACTGAACTGGTGAGCACTTGTTCCCCAAATAGTGTGATAGGTCCTTGTCTGCTCATGCCACACCTGTGCTTTCCATTTCTGCTGATGGACATTCAGTTTCCTGTCAGTGTTCTTAGGTTTAACATGCACCCAGGAGACATTTGCATTGTCCGATGATGGGTTCGGTCCAGGTGAGAAGTGCAAAGCAAAGGCAGATGCCTCTGCATTGCCAGCTGCTGAAGGACGTGCTCTGCTGCAGAGGGACAGCCAGTGCTGGACTCCTTTGGACCCAGTTCAACATCGCACTTAAGCACTTGAAAAACCTTGATCAATTAATACTAATTAATTGATTAATATTCAGGCTACTAAAACCCATGACAAAAAGAATTTTCTTAGTTTCTTTCCTCTGAATCTCTCTGCTCTGAAATGCTACAGTACATTTCAATCAACATTTCAGTCAAAGTCAGTGCAGACAAACATGTCTAGCAACTGCTATGTTCCACTACAATCCAAATTATGTCAGTGAAGTTTTACTTAATTCCCTGAAGACATGTTCTGTGGAGATCTGAACTTCAGTGGAGTTCCTTGAGTTATAGACTATAACTAAAAGAGTGTTCAAATGGCTTTGTTTCCTTTTCAGACAATTGGGTCAATGTTACTGCCAAAACATTCAGTTTTCTTATGGAAAGCTAGGAAGAGACTTAAATTATTTTCCTGCAAACCAGCATTTTAATTATTGTTCTTTTGTGCAGATTTTCCTGTTGTTCCTGAAAGGTGGCATATTTTACTAAACCATGCAAATATTCAGTAATAGCAAGGTAAGAGGTTTTTTTTATGTAGTGAAACTTAACTGTTTATATACTTCTAAATTTCTTATGGTTTAGTAGTGTAAGAAAATTCTTCACCAGATAAAACATTTTTTTACATTCTTACTCAATGACAGAAACATTTTTTATAACTAATAAAACTATCACTAACCTAAATAAGAGAAGCTAGTTTTTTAATAGTCATCTTTGAGACTAGTATCCAAGATTATTGATGAAAAAAGATTAGGATCAATTTTACTCTGGTATAACTCAAAGCATTTCCAAATTGTTATAAGTTTTAATGCTTGTGTCATTTACCAGTTAAATATTTCCAAATAATTTGCCATCTGGTTCCTACTGGAGCATTTAGAAAGGCTATTCCCATTGAAGTGAATTAGATATCCATGAGCTCTTGAAAAGTGAACTCAAGAAAGCCTAAACAGAGGCATGGATACTAAGAGCTTATGAAAGAGACTTTCGACTTTGTTGTTGTTGTTGCTTTATTTCAACCTTAATTAAAAGCATAAGCAAATTAAGAACAAATACTTACAATTTCATTGCTGTCTTTACTAAGGGTTAGAGATATTTAAAATACAGAAAATTCATTACTATTTAGCAACTGTACACCAACAGGAAAATATGTATTAATGAATAAGTTTATGGCTATCAAGTAGAGGAAAATATGGCTGTTCTTCAGAATTTCAGAAGAATTCATCTACTGTTTACCTCCCTAAATCCTGTGGGTGTTTCTTTTTCAGATTTTGAAGATTATGATGTTTCTGCTACAGGTTTGTACTTGCACAATTCCTTT
Organism: Columba livia; assembly: GCF_036013475.1. NCBI lineage: Eukaryota > Metazoa > Chordata > Aves > Columbiformes > Columbidae > Columba > Columba livia. Next base: position 60,823,684 of record NC_088605.1, read on the forward strand.
ATATAAGTATATTATTCTCTGGGTGATAGGGAAACATCTGCACTTGTAGATGGATAAACTAAAGCAAAGAAATGATGCATCTTGTTTAAGATTAAAAAAAAAAGTCAACATCAGACATTCTTTCCTCTGAGTTGCAACATACAGGCTTGTCTTTGGCTTGCATTTAAAATGTGAAAATTTGTCTGTTTCCAAGTGATCTTCAAGGTTAAGCATCCATCATGGTTTTTTATTGAGAGATTGAACATGACTATCATATGCTGATTCTTTAAAGTAGGTTTTTTTTTTTTAATAAGGTATTTTTAAAAAAACTTGAGCACAGTTGATTCAAGGTATGGGTGAGTTCTTGTGCAAAAGATCAATGCATTTGAAAACAGTGATTGCTGAACACTTCACTTATCATATCTGCTGTGAAGTTTGTGTATCTAAGAATTTCTCATAAGATTATATTGACCTGGCTGTTATTGTTCCACCAAACAGATCTGTAAAGAACAAAGTTTTCAAAAAGATGGGAAACAAATATAGCTGGCTGAAAATCGCTTAAAACGAATAGTTTCTGTTGGCAATAGATGTAATACAACAATAATTTTACTGATTCTTGTTTAAAACTAGTATCAGTTGGATATACCCTTGTTCATTTTGATATTCTATATATATGTTTTATCAACTCCCCCTAACTTTCAAAAGAGGTTTATTATGTTTTTATCAAGTATCTCAACAAGTTCTTCAGAAACCTTTTAATAATACAGTTAATGAGAAAACTTCAACATGGCTCTCTACTGTATTCAGAGAATGATAGAGTATTTAATCTTAAATGACTGAAAAAGATACGGAATGAAATGATAGACAGAGCTTTGATCCTTTAATATTGTTCAGATATGCACATTAAAAGAGATTCTGGAAATCTTTTCTGTGCTCTAATTTTGCTGTATTTGTATACCCACAGCTAGCTCTTAGCTCTTAGTGGGTCCTTTCCCCACCATTTCAGTCAGAAGTATCTGAGATTTAAAATTAAAATTAAAAAGTTGGTAATCTGAGACAGCTGACTGACAAAACTAATTAACTACTCTGAGACAGTCTTCAAGGATGAAGACTCTAATATTTGAGAGAAAGAAAACAAGATCAAGTTCCTCTGAATCCTAGCACTGTCACATGACTAATATTTGTCAGACAGAAATTCTGAATAATATGGCCATTTAAAATTATACTTCCATTAGAATTTAATTGTGAAAGCAATATATGTAAATAGGCTTTTGTAAAAATATAAAATCTAGAGCACACAAAGCTTTAATGAGTTGGGTGTCTCCTAAGATGTAATTAACAGCTTGACAAAACGTAGTCTCTCTAAATCCATTAAGAGAAGTCCATTTTGCTTTCTCAGATCACATTAATGCCTAATGAAATAAACATTTTACAAATTTTTGAAGAAATTAATCACTTACAGGTTTCTACGGCACATTCTTCTTTATGTTTATTTGTAGGGGGAGAAAGAGTTTTAACTTGTTCGGTATCTGTACAATCATTTGTGACAAAAAATACACAGACTTGTGGACCTGTGAGACAAAAGCCATAGTACAGAACAGAATAGGACTAACTGGTTGTGATTAGTATTAAATGACACTATTTTCTTCCATGTACTGTTTCCGTAATCCATATTTCCACAATATTACAACATAATAACATTTGTAAGTGGAAAAACAGATCTACTCAGCAAGTGACCTGGTAAAACCAGGCATATAATGTCTGTGTTCTGTCACAAGTATACCTGCTGCTGTTATCTCTTAAGCTAATACTTAATGGGCCTATTATACGTATCTCTTTTATAATACATGTGCACAGATATGTATACACTTAACCATGGGTCTAGGTGCATTTCAAAAGTTGCACATACACACAAATATGTATATATATCTATTTGCAAAGTCCCATCAGAAAACAATGATGGTATAAAAAGAGATACATATGGGGTTTTCGGATGGGACTTAAAGTAACTGGTATGTGTTTGTGAGCTGATGGCTAATGTTAAGAACAGAGGGGAATTTTAACATCTGATCTCTACCAGGGTATGCAGTTTCAAAATTCATAGAGTCCAAGGAAACAAGGTAGGTGGCTAATATATTGCAGTAATTTTTAGTATAGAATATTCACTTTGCTCTTTATTTTTAACAAGATTAAACAGCATCAGCTATGTAACATAAAACCTTAATGTCCTTCCAGTCCTATTTATTTACATAGTAAAATAAAGACAAGTTTATTATGAATGAAATTACTTACTAGTTACACTTACAACTACTGTTAACTTTTTCTATAAATGAAAATTAATACCGCTACTTTAGCTCACGCATTTATTTTATGTTATGGTGCTTTCTGAACAAGGACTAGTTGTTTCAAACCTGCCAGGTTACGTAGAGAGAACAGAAGCAGAGAAAATAAGGAAAAATAATATTAGCTATTAATCTTACTGCTTTAATTAGTTAGCATGAACATGTAACACTGTTTTTTAGTAACTCACTGGTACACAAGCATTAGAAGAAGACTCAAATTACAGGAAAGAGGATTGATGATGTTAGCAAATCGTACTGATTCATTCTTTAGAAAAGAGCTATCTTAAAGTTAATGATTATGAGTGATGACAGAAGGACAGGGTCTACCTTAATGTTAATGAGACTATTCAGACAGGTTTAATAGATCAGAAAGAGATGTTCAAAGGTTGCAGAGTGGCTGGGTTTTCTGGTCTGGGTTGGGTTTTTTTCCCTTCAGAGTGATTTTTCCTACGTCCTTTCTAGCAACTGTGATGAAGGGATTCCTAAGGTCACAGTGCCCTGGAGTCCTCAGGTCTCTGGGCGGATCTTTGTGCCTCTGCAGCCACTGAAGTTTTGGCAGCTCTTTTATTGCAATAGCAAATCATCAAAGGGATGTAGGTGAGTTTCACTGCCACTAAAATTGTGAAATCTAAACAGAATTTATCTACATACATTTATTGGTACCTTGTATGAACACAATGTATCAACCAATTCTTTAGGGTCTTGTTGTTTATTCCCAACAATTTTGGATAATATGCAACCTTGAGGATTCCAGCATATTCTGGCATAGTTTGTGCTTCTGGAGAAAATGTTTAAATGATGGCAAGTCTCTAGAGTGGAGGTGATTACATTTTCAGTAAAAATACTGCATAATTTATATTCTATGCTCAGCAATAGTCATCTAATATTTTTTAGACTACTGATAAATTTTTTGAGAGATACAAATGATCAGAAGCTTAGACTAACCTTTTTCCCCTGTAGAAGAGAGAAGACTGCTAAAGGTAGGGAGGGAAGAATGGTGACTTAACTGTCCGGGGGATTAGGAAACTAAGATTAGCATAGATATGTAAGAGGGCTGGAAAAGATGTGCTTAAGGACTCACCCAAATGTTTTCTAACTCAGAATCTAGCCCTGAAGTGATGTCTACATAACTGTCTGTATGTTTCATTGTCTCACTATCAATTTATATTACATGCTGATAAGACCATTTTTTTTTTTTTTTTTTCATGCTTGCTTCTATATTGTATTTACATGTAAATCTATGATAAGAAAATTGGGTATCCTGTAGCCACTGGGACCTTGATACAGTTTTATGGATGTACCAAGTGTCAAGGATGATCTTTCACTAATATATAGTGGTTTCCACTTCCTGGGGAAAAAAAAAAAACTTGGTAATGGTAGGAGTGGGGAGGACTAAAACCCTTCATGATTATAAGTGCACGCTTATACATACATGCTTATATATTCACTCACACTTACTAGCTCTACACCAATGTGTTCAAGGACACAGAGGAGAAAATAGCAAGGAGTGTGGACAGCATGGCACATGGCTCCAGTTCAGTTCAGGGAGAAAAGAAAGAAGTAATAGTATAGAAATAACAAGTAATAGTATAGAAATAACAGAGCATTGTAGGGACATATAAGCTGGTATTGTGGATGTAAGCAATAGTGCAGAAATACTGATGCTTAATAATTTTGATACTGTGGATATATTTAAGATTATAAAAAAATGAAATAAATTATAAACATCAGGTCATCTTCTTTGTGAGTAGTATATTTTTAGTATAAATACACACCAATAACCAGAAAAGGATTTATGTCATCCTTGTCTACATAGAGATTCCTATGAACACTTCAAGAGTTGAACTAGATGGTAATCAGTTATAAAACAGCTTGAATAAAGTGTTCAGGTACATGTTGTTGAAAAATATAGATTCCCATTATTACTGAATTTGTGCATACCAGTTTTGTAATGATACATTGAAGTGCAAACTGTGTAAGCTTTAATTTCAACAGTAGAAATCCCCAAATTATGAAGATGAACAAAGCTTACTAGTTTAGTAAAAGTTTTAGAAATCTTACCTAGATGACCTTTTTATTTTATTCTACATTGATTTGATTGTGTTGTTCCTCATATTTAGCAATATGTTCAGTAACTTCTATAAAATGTTTTTTAAGCAATAAGTTATTTTTTCTTTTTCTTGAGAAAACTGCTTTACTTCTGAAGCTGGCACAGGAAAATCTTGGCAGACTCTTGTATTTGAAATCATGAAAGACTAGCTTTCTCTCCCTGGTGAGTCTGGGAGAAAACATTAAATACTTAGAGATTTACGTGTGTGAGATACATATATTTGGGGAAGTGAAAATATTTCAATCCCGTTGAAAAGACCTTATTTTTACTCTTAACTTCAAAAGCAAATCAAAGGAGAGCATAACTAATCATTATTTTCTCAGTCCCTGGAGACTGTTTTGACAATAATTCTTAACTTTTTCAGGTGTTTCCCATGTCATATTAAAGTCAAAAGTATTCAATTTCCACGGAGTTCCGTTTGGTAATTTCATGTTCTCAACATATATTTCTGAGTATACGTATTCTTTTTTCATTTATTTCTTGTTTTTGCACAGGCTTTTTATATGTATCTGTAAATAACAAATATCTAAATTTAACTTTACACTTAACTGAGAAATCTTACCTGTTCATAAAATAGACTTGCAGTTGAAGACAGTTATTTTAAAATGAAAAGCAGAATTTTATTATTGAAATAAAGATACTCGAGCCTTTCTTGAGATGCTACAAGTAATTCAAATATCATTTTTCTAAGCTGATAATTTAGCACATTCCATTTTAAAATGGGCATTTGTACTGTTATTTCTAGCAATTTAAAGTACTTTTTCATGTAACCACACTGACCTAAGCCATTATTTTGGCAGCTATTATTTCTGCTTTTAGTGCTGCAGTTCTTATGTTAGTGTCTACATACAGACAAGAATCTCATTTCTCTAGGCCTTTGAGATATTTCAGATTATCTACCATTTGAAACAAGCTTTTTTAAATTATCTTTCTGAATTCTTTTTACAATTTACTGTTCTTACCTTTGCCTGGCTTTATAAAACAGTAACTTACCTAATAATGAGAACTAAGTAGTGGATAATTAGACTGATACTGCTGAATGATGGTGGACCATACTTCAAGAATGCTTGCAGGAGCACTGCCACAGCACTGAGAATTCAGAGTGTGAAAGGCAAGGTTGTCTCAATGGGCATCTGCCTTATGAGGAAAGGCTGAGGGAGCTGGGTCTCTATAGCTTGGAGAAGAGGAGACTGAGGGGTGACCTCATTAACGTTTACGGATATATAAAGGGTGAGTGTCATGAGGATGGAGCCAGGCTCTTCTCAGTGACAACCAGTGACAGGACAAGGGGTAATGGGTTCAAACTGGAACACAAGAGGTTCCACTTAAATTTGAGAAGAAACTTCTTCTCAGTAAGGGTGACAGAACACTGGAACAGGCTGCACAGGGAGGTTGTGGAGTCTCCTACTCTGGAGACATTCAAAACCTGCCTGGATGCCTTCCTGTGTAACTTCATCTGGGTGTTCCTGCTCCAGCAGGGTTATTGGACTAGATGATCTTCTGAGGTCCCTTCCAATCCCTAACATTCTGTGATTCTGTGAAAGGTGAGTCAACATGGGTAAAGAGTCTCCAAAAGCTTTGTCTGCCAGAACATGGAAAACAGATTCCAATGGCTCTTTTTGCTCTTAGTGTCTTTTTGCTTCAGTGATATCCTTTTGGCTAGCAGTGTCTACCACACCAGTGATGTGATTTGGATGAATTTTCATGTTCAATGCTGTTAATTAGGGAGTTGAAAGATGACAGCTATGATCAGGAGATAGAGGACTTCAGAGACAGTAGAAATCAGGATTAAAGAGAAACCATCTGCAAGAAATCTGAGCCCTCACTGAAGCTGGTGATAATAGCTGCATCACTGGAAATATGTTTTACTTTCAAAGAAAGAGGAAATTTTTTTTTTTTTTTTTTTTTTATAAATTGCTCCATTTTGTCCGTAATCTTAATATTTTTAGTAAGATGAAAGGAGACCAGAATGAAACTACCAGGATCTTGTAACTATTAGGAACAGAGAAACATAGACACAAATTTATACTACTACTTTTATCAATGAATACAAGAGAAAAAAAAAAAATGAGATTATTATCTCCTATTCTCATAAGATGTTAATGAAAGATTTAATTAGCAGTAGTGGCATTGTTATAGAATAAATCAATTAATCTATCCTGCCCTTTCCCTTGTGAACCTTTTAAAAAACACAGTTAATTAATTGAAACGTTTTGTCACTTAATCATTGCCCTACAACCCTGAATTATCTTGTGATGCAATAGACAAAAAGTCATGTTTTTGATACATGCAGGTTGACCCTTCTAGCTTGAATTAATTTACAGTAGTTTTAGAGAATAATTTAGAAGAGACTCTTTGCTTAGTTTGAAATTTGAAGGGAACTTGTCACTGATATGCTTGTTGATGAGGAAGGTCTATATATAAATACGTATTATTTTACGTAGTACAACATATGTATATAGTCATATAAGAAGAATTAAAATGTAACATATAATATGCAATACGCACTTTTATTTCCCTCCTGTTCATCTTGCAGCACATGTCCTTTGTACCTCAGGTACTGCTAATCAGTTTGCAGTGGGAGAAACATCTGCACTGGAAGTGCATGTATGAAGGGAACAACACTGACTTGGGGTGATTCCTTAATTTTGGAATGCTGGTAAGAGCTTAGCCATGTTTTACCTCATATTTTTCACATATCAAAATAGTCATAAGTGTTTGAAGTGGAAGACTTGTCTTAATGCTGTACATTCAGAAGATAATCTCCTTCAAAAACAAAGCAGGGAGGAGACGAATATTTAACTCTGGCCTGCTGCAGGGTCCCATGTGTCCTTGAGCTACTTATTTTCAGCTCAGCCTTTGCATCTTCGCTGAATTACTGCATCTATAAAAACAGGTTTAATAAATTGTCTAAGCTAATTAGAATGTGTTGGATATCTTCAGAGAGTTCATGTTGTTAATAGCTGTCTTTTTATATCTTACCTTTATTCTTATTTATGGATTAACATGATAAACGTGCAATTTGATATAATACTCAAGGTGCTTTCCACAATTACCATAGGCCTGTCTGAAACCCTGGCATGTGAGAGCTGCAGCCAGCCTCTACCCAAAGGTCAGCAAATGTTTGAATTACTTTTTTGCCATTCAGATGACAGTGATTATACTCTCTGCTGCTTGATGCATGTGCGTAGGGTTAAAATACATTCAAACATAAAATAAAACCTCAGAAATAAGTAATGCATATTTATAAGAAATTTATATCATTAGTTTGTTTTGCTGACACTGTTTACAAAAGCACAGGTGTGTGAAAAAAGCTTTTGGGTTGAAAGAAATGTATTCCCTAGTTTTGAGAGAGCTTTTATTTTTCTTCCGTTTTTTTATGAAGCACATTCCATCTTTAACAAATTATCTACTCAAAAGTAGTCAAGATGCTCTCAAGTATTCAAGTTGCCAAAAGCAATCCAAAGACTTTCTGCTTCTCTTGGTTTTGGCTGTTGTCTTAAAAGCGCAGAACCAATTTTCATTTCACTGCCGTAAATGCACTTTGATTAGTATTATATGCTGCATTTTATATGTAGATTTTTCGATTATGTTCTGAAATACACAGTGAGGAGATGCTGCTTGGAAGGTCTTGGAGAAAAAAAAAAAAAAAAAGAAAAAAAGAAGAGGTGAAGAGTCTTGCTAGCAGAGAACTAAAGCAGCAGGTGCCACATTGACATCAGCAGGCACCTGAACTCTGCCAGTTCCAAAGCTGCATCTTCCTCTTGTGCGACATGCTTTTTCTTGAGGGGAAGTCTGTAACAGAGAGCAGAGGAAAATCTGTTTGACAAATTTTATTTGACCAATATTACAAATGGCCTTCCTTCTGCCACTTGTATAAACTACATTCTTATCTTTGCTAAATGGATTTACATTTAACCATGTGCAGGGTGCCCTTTGAGAATGTAATGACTGCTTGGAAAGGGATTTCTCCAGAAAGATTGTCTGGAAAGACAAATGTTGGAAGTGACTAGGTACATGAGCATCTGTGGTCACAAAGTAATTAGGTGAAGGAACTCCAGCAGTGTTGTTGAACTGTAGTAGCTGGCAGATACAGAACAGACTCTCTTAGCTGTCATCTGAAAGACAAGTTTTAAACCTAGTTTGTCAGACTGTAACAAATCTATTTCTTCTTGGTTGTTACTTAGTGAATCAGAAAGATGCAGAACATCTTTGATTACTGTATGAGTGATTTTCTAGGACTGCCAAGCTGGAATTTACTTGAAATAAAAAGTGGTAAATCATAATTTCTGTCAATCAAATTATGTATATTTTTTCAATAAGTTATGATAAAAATGTAAACATTTTGATAAAAGTTGATCTTCTGTTTGGCAGATGGGTTTGTCCTTTAAAAACAGTATACTAAAATACAGAATACTTCTTCAGCTTTGCATACTTATTATAACACTTCCTAACTTACACCAATATGGGCATTTTGAAATGATGAAAACAAGGCAATAAAAATTAAAGTAAATCATTCAAAAATAAAATGGCTTTCAGACTAATTGACTGACATAGAAGCAATGCATTAATGAAAATACTTAAATAGCAGTTCAATTACTGTGAAATTATGTATATCTAAGTAAAGATAAATAAAATCTTCAGGAAGGTGACAGCAGTACTTGCTTTAAATGTTAGGTATCTTTTTTCTGCCCCCCCACCTTCCCAGAAGAACACAGTGTTAGAATATTAAATGTGGAATTGCAGGTTACATTTAAGTCAATGATCTTAAAGCAATATATAAAAGTTTCATAGTGTAATTTTCTAGAAAACTTATAGTCTCCTGCTGGGCATTATCTTTGTCTTAGTAAAAGGAAATATAAAGGATTATTGAGGAGATAACCGAGTCAGAGCAAGCTGGGATATCCTTGAGATTTGAGAATAAATATGAGGTAACTGAACCATTGAGGAATCAGTAGTACCTGGTTCAGGGGATTTTTATTTTATTTTTTTACTGCAAGCCTGGGAGTCTGCTGTTTTCTATTCTTTGTGGGTTTTTTCTTTAATTAGCTCTGTGCTACGATCACCAAAGATACTGAAACAAAAATGTTGCTAAACAGATGTTGTACTAGAAAATGGGTCCAGTTCATTAAATATATTTGTCTCATTTAAATGACTTACTATTATTTCCAAAAAAAGTTCTTAAAAAAAAAAAAAAATACAAAAAAACCCACTACTATAGACATGTGAGTTCTTTCCACCTAAAAACGAATACATTTCACTTATTAAAATTTAAAGCTAAGACACTGACAGATGATAAATTATCAACTCTGTTTTCTTTTTGTACAGGATAACAATCCATCTTAATGAAAAATCATATTTTTATATGGATGATAGTATGTGAAGTTATCAGAGAGGGTGTGGAACAGAGGTCCTGAACTGCAGAGGTCTGTTGTCTTGCCTGATTTGTTTGCAATAATTTCAAGTCAAATGCACCTTTTTCAAATTTGTTTCAAGACAACTTCCTCCTCGTTTGTGAATCCTTGTTTTCACTATTTACATTTCTGAAATGAATGATTTTTTTTTTTTCTTTAATTAGATGCCTAACATTGTTATTTTATTTGTTAGGATTTGTCATAATGTTTTGAAATGTTTTTTTAAACATTCTTGAAGACAAATCTAATTTGATGGTCCATCCTGTGATATGGTAACACTGAACACAGCTATTAAGTGGTATCCCATGTACTTAACAGAGCCACAGACAAAATCTATACTGCTTTTGTGTCATGACTCTTAAATAACTCCTGCTGAAAGCAGTCAACACGAACTTACCAAGTGCGAACATTGTTTGACTAACCTGATTGAACTTTGTGAGAAGGTGACTTGCTCTGCAGATAAGGGGAGTGCAGTAGATACTGTTTATTGTGGTAACTGTACCTGCTTTTCATTTAGATCTCCCTTGGAAATTTTATGTTGTTGTGAAATTCAAAGAACCCCTCTAGGGTAGTTGTTGTTATTTCATTGTTATTGGTTTTGTGAGTGTGTGTGTGTTTTGTTGTTGTTGTTGTTTTTTGTTTTTTCATTTTCTGTAATGCAAAATCTTTCCAGATTGCCAATATCCATACCATTCTTCCTGATTTTTAAGAATAAGTTGTTATGATATAAAGGATGTCTCTTGGAACTGATCTCTAGTGAAGTTTCCTCTAAACACTCAGTGATAAATACTATTAACACCTTAAAAACAGCCTGTAGTTGTCTGTATGCCATAGGCCATGAACTAATGTAGGGCCATAGGATAACTAAACAAAGAGGTTTGTATAAGTCAAACCCAAAGGCCACTTTTCACACTTGACAACGTGAGAGAGCTGGGAAATCTGCGTTATTTTGATCTCCTTTTCACTACTTTTTTTAACTCAGCTTCCTTCATTCAATATTTAGTTAACTATCTGAATCTAATGCACAAACATGTTTCAGTTCATAGCATACAAGTAGAGAAATATTCCACAGCAATGTATCATGAGAGATTTGATTCTTCGTACAACCAGTTTTCCTGATCTCATTACTGAGAAGTTCAGTCTTCATGTAAAATATCTCTGCAAACTTCTTTGCAGTCAGCTGAGGTGTAAGTGCCCATTTGTACGGGAATGGAAGCAGAGTTGTGAGATATTTTGCCTCTATACCCTTTTTGTATTTAACTTGATATTTAGCAGTCTGTCCATACAGCTGCCTCACAGTCATGCACTACCAGAGTCTTTCATTTCCTCTTCTGGGTATAAGCAACCAACAGGCTAAATATGTTTGTTCTCATATAATTGATTTTGTCGTTCAATCTTGACTGTTTTAAACAGTCTGTGGTCTAGAAATAGCATTTGCTTATATTTCAAGGCATTTTTTGTTAGAAATTGCTGGTGATGTAAGTCAACCCACCTGAAAGTTAACCAGAAGTAGATATCAGCTATTGATAATGAGAAATAAAAATAGCTAAATAAGTCTTGGATTAACCATAGATGTTATAATTTAGGGAAAGTAAATCCTGAGTTAAAAGGAATTGGTTATTGGGAGGTGTGGAGGGAGAACCTAAAGAAGTGTGTCTGTTTCAAATAGTTCTTCCAAGTGTTGCTATCATTGAGCAAAATATGTTTTCGGGATGTATTTGCATTTCTTCCTTTTGAGTGTTGTGCCTCGTAAAAAAAGCAAAGTACACTGTTTTCATGGTAATTTGAAGACTCCTGTGATCTTCAATATAGCAAATAGATCATCTCCCTCTGTTCTGAATGATCTAGGTACTTGGGGGAAGGGAAGCAAGTCTAGCTGTTTTGAGAAGGATTTTGTAACATATTGTTAATTTATCATAAGTTTTTCATTTATGTCAGAGCTAAGGTCTACAGAAGTAATTTTTTCTTTGTCTCAATGGCTATATGCTTATTATTATTATTGTATTTCTTGATGAGAAGTGCCTCTTAGACAGAAGAATGGTATTTTACTGTACTGCATAGTAGTATAGAGCTAGCTCTCAGATCCCAGGCTAGAACCCACTAGATCACTCTTGCCCCAAACTGGGAATAAATGTTTGACTTTCTTTTCTCTCTCCACACACTTCTCCCCCCCCGCCAAGTATGTAGAACTTTTGAAAAGTTGTTTTTAACTGGTTGCATTTGCACTTTACTGTGCAAGACAAATGTGTGTTATTACCAAAGGGAGTGGCATTCATTTCAGCTGCTGCTGTTCAGTTTGACAGTGATCATGAATCAAAGTCATCAGCTGTCACAATTCAAACTGGTATATTAAGTGAAATCAATGATGATTTACATTATTACTACGGGCTTTGAACAGCAGCAACTGAAATGGTCAAATTGTCTTTTTTTTTTTTTTAGTGAGTTTTACTGCCTTTTGCAAGCAACTTCTGGCTTCAAACCTTTAAATCCAAACTATCTTACATTGCAAGAGCCATTCTAATCTGTTATTCCCAAGGGCAGAAGATTAATTCATTTTTAATAATAGCGGTAAGAATAGTGGAAAACTAGTCTTAGTCTACCATGAGACACATGACATGGTTCAGAATATTATTCAAGGAAAAAAAAAGTTGTTTCTGTGAAATCTGGAGGGCAGGTGGTTACTAGTGGAAACCAAGAAGTTGATTACCAATCCATCTTTTCAAATAATAAGGCCAGCTGAACCTTCTGTGGTGGTGATTATAATGGGCATAAAATGCCACAGCAGAAATTACAGTTTAGAGTTTGATGCAGAACACAGGTAAGGGAAGTGGGATTTTCTGTGTGTTAAGTCAACTTTCTGAATGTGGAAGAAACATTATCTGACATAGACTTCTAATGCTTTGATATAATATTTATGTATGTGTTCCTTCTTATTGTTTTTGTAAAATTCCATATTCATTATTTACTTTAGTTTAACCGTACATTTATGAAAGCGGCTGAATTAACTAATTCCAGGGACAAAATCCATTTCAGTGTCCAACCAGCCAATCTAGTTATAATGACGAATATGTAGATTAGGCACCATGCCCAAGTTCCTGCAACTCATCTTGATTCCATCAGTAGAGGGAAAATGCACAATGTTATTCTCATAGTATTAGTCTAACACTGCATGTTTTCAACATCACTGTTACTGAAAACTGTCACAGCTCTGAACAAGCTACATAAATATGAAACTAGTTAGACTGTTAGCAAAATAGCTTTGCTTTATATAAAACATTTATACATTTCATTGTTGTATTGAGATGCAGTGAAATAATCAGAAGCAGTGATTTCCCATTTCTAATTCTAAATTATAACTCCTAGTTAACGTTTAAAATATACTGGATTTTTTTGCATATGTATAAATTTTGAATTTTGTCTGGTTTTGACGTATCAAATATTTTTTCCTCAAGTTTTCCAAGGTCTGTTTTGAAATTTGGGATTATTTGTTCATATGCAAAGAATAATCATACATTTATAAGCATATGCAATATTTATATTCATTTAGCTTAAAACAAATTCAAAAGATAAATAGTAAGTAATATTCTTCATGAAAAATCAACTTAATGTGGTGTAAATTTGCCATTCGAAACCTCGTTCTGGAAAGAATAGTTTTGATGTGGCCAGAAAAACAACCAACACCCCTAATTATACTATTATTATTAAGAATTAATTCACTTTAGATTTTCATTTCAAAAATTCCTTCTCCACACCTGCCCTGGATCAAATCTGTTCAGATTCTTTCTTGGATATGTTTCTTAAGCTCAATTTCCAAATTTTGTTTAACAGTCTTTGCATTTGTCTTAGAGGACTTCCTGTACTTTTTCTCCATTCCAAGTAGCAATGCTATTTGTTTAATAGATTGGCTTTGGTTCAGTTGATTCTCTAGCAATTCTTGTTCATATTTAGTTTGTATGTATCCACCTGCAGTCTAAAGCCTTGAAATTTAATTTACAGAAGAAATACCTACTGCCTGTTGATATATGAACAAAAATCAATATTCTTTATTAATGAATCTTATAAAAATTATTTTACACTGTAGTATGTAACTAGCATGTTACCTATGTATTTTGTAAGTAGATAGTGTTTCACATTATTTTTTGCAAATATTATAAATCAAATGTTCTGTTACTAAAATCCATTAATGCATATTTTGTGCAGCCTGCTATTTTCTTTTAATAGTTTATCTGTATAACCCCAGTTTGATATTTTGCTGCATGCTACAGATTATTGTCAGAGCAATTGCTTTAGCAAAATTTGAGTATCCAGAAGAACTGGACAACATTTGTGAATAGAGTAAATGTCAGTCTTTACATTTTAATTATGAAATGTTAGTACAAAAATACACACTGAATGAAGCGTTGTCTGAAATTAATTACAACATGTAACTAAATATTGATTGGACTCTTGTTAACCATTAGCAGAACATTGCCATTAGTTACAAAGTTGTTTTTTTTGCTTTGGGGAGACTTCATGCTAAACTCCTGATTAAACACAACTTTTAGCCTAACCTGATTATATCTGACCAAAACAAGCACCATTGTGAGTGTCTGCAAAGGGTTCACGTAGACACAGACTCTGGCCCAATGTATTCACTCATACTGTAGCATTCCCTAAATATTTTGTATCATAATCTTTACTGGAAAAAGTTGTATAGATATATAAAACTATATGTCACTTTACCATTCAGTCCTACTTCTCAGCCAGATTAATAAGAAACAAATAATATCCTTTCTCATTGGTTTTATGTATTTTTTTCCCAGAGCATTGTTGCATGGTAAGTTTGGAAGGACTTTGTACAATTACTCATGAAAAATACCACAAATTATTTTAAAACCTGTATCCTTCCGAATTTTGCCTGAGACAAGCAAGCTTTATTTGATTTTAATCCTTGAATTGAACTGTTTCTAATGCTAATTTCTTAATACCTGACAGCTGAAAACAAATCCTAATTTTTTTTTGGGTCAGGTGAAGTTTGATACCAGAAGGCAGTTCCAAATCCCATAGCTGCTCAGGATGACATCCCAGACCACTTCAGAGCATGTTATGGAGTTATGTGTCATGACATCTTTGACCTACAGATTGAAAAAGTGTTAACTTCATTATTCTGATGTTGCTACAGAGCGAAATGGTTTTGGAGTCTATCATGTTGCCTTGATCAACATTTTTAGCTGTGGTAGCTGTTGCATTTCATTTAAAAGTGTGGCAATAAAAGACGTTGTCTTAAGAAAGAAAATATATCCTTCTCAAAAAGTCACATAGGATAAATGGTCTGTTCAATATGAGCAGAGATAACCAGCCATTGACTTCATCTCCATTAGATCCTATCATGGTTTATGCTTTTATTTAATGTACTATGTAATTAATTATCATAAGTGATCCTCAAATATTTCACCTATTTTATTATGTTTTTCTATCTCTTAACATCTCCAAAATGTTTTTCTCCTCTGCAATTTCTTCTATCTCATTCCTATGGATTATAAGTAGCAAAGACAGCATTCATGTACAAATTCACGAAGTCTTCTAAAAAGCTCTATTCCAGCCCCTTCAACCCCTTATGCTTTGTTTCTTATATAGCTTTTGATGGGCTAATGAAGCACATTGTCTTTTTTAGCAAAATGAATGTTTCCGAATACTGGAGACTAGAAAGTTTAAGAAGGAAATGTTTCATGATGGGAATATTGGTCCTGTGGAGGAAAATAAACCCACTAGAAAAGACAAACACTGTCTAGTTCTCATTGGATAGTGCAAAAAGTTGTAGTTGTGAAGGCATTCTGTGTTCTTTTTTTCATTGCTGTTCCATTCAGTCTGGTATCTTGCACCAAGAGTAAATTTTCCATATTTTCGAGGGAAGGGTCAAAGTCCAGACTCTTTGCATTTATTTTGTCCTGGGGGTAACATTACCTTGAAATAAGATTTTAAGCTATCAGTAACACAAAGTAACCCACAAGCCAGATGCTATCAAATTGCTAAATTGTCTAGGACTGATTAAAGAAAAAAATTTAAAACCCCATGATTTTAGGTTTAGGTGGAAAACTGTACACATTATTTAAATTTTGTTTAGAGATCTTGCAGCAGAGGAAAATATACTGTAAGAACAGTCCAGTCAATGTGTGTATTAAAACCCATGCAGGTTATGTGGAGATACGTTACTGTCAGTCAATTTTGCACGTTTAAACTTCTATACAAAAAGTACAATTTCTTGCAGGGTCAAATGAGATGTATCCACATTTCCTTTGTTGCATCAGGGAAGGGTAAGAAAAATTCTGAGGGCAGTGGAAACCGAGTGGGAAGTAGGACAAGGAACTTCAGTGCGAAGAAAACATAGAAGAAGACAGGCAAACAGATGTGGAGAATGAGAGGAGGGAGTTCATGTTATTCCTAGGAAGTTTTAATTTTCATATTAATTTAGTAATTTGCAAGAAATTGCATATTAGATCAAATAAGTGACCTAGTTTGCCTGGTACACTTCCTTTGACAGTTTTCAGTTTAGATGACTTCTACAGACAAACCTGGAAACTTAATCAGTTAGAAGCTGATAGATGCACTGAGTCTTCACATCACTTAATTAAAACTGCACTTGCAGTTGTACACTTAGGGTTTCTATAAACATATTTCACTCACATATATGCGTGTATGTATATATAGGGATGTGTCTGTATATATAGAGATGGAACACTTCACGTAATACATTAAAAAAAAAAAAGGCGGGGGAGAAAAAAGGTTTTCAGGAGCACTTTTCTGTGCTCTTGCTAACTCGCAGACCACTAAAGCAATGATCAATTACCAACCAGACTGAGCTGACACAATGCACATTTCTGTATTGTCTGAAGTGCAGTCTAAATTTTTACTTTATTATTTTTATTTCTGCCTTTTCTGCTCATTCCCTATACTTAAAATGTCTTCTGTACTTTCTCAGCGGAGATTGCCATTAGTTGTCTTTAGTTGTGTTTGCTTCTTTAGCCTTTCAATTACTCTTGTAGATACCATTTCAAGATGAAACTGCAAAAAGGATAAAAAAGTGCATAGCAGATGGTACTTAAATCAGAGTGAATAGACTACTGTGTCAAGCTTTTGCAGCCTCTGTGTTCTCACAAGTTCACCACTGTTGACAGAGATACTTAAGAGAGAGAAAGATTTTGCATCGCAGACATGAAAAAATCAGTAGCATGATTTTACTAAACCGACAAACCATTTCCCTGGAGTTTTCTTGTATAGGCTTTTACCTTAAAACGACAGTTCCAAATGTAACAATGTTACAGTAATTAGGTATGACCAGCTTTGAATGCCTTTCATTACTTACCAGAAACACGGTATTAAAATAGAACTGAAAAGGTAAAATGTTGACTTTTTTTTTTTAATCTACATTATGTTCACTTGTATTTAGATTGCTTTTTTTCTTCCTCCTTGTTATAATTCATCCAGAAAATCAGCTCTCTGCATACCAAACTATGCATTGCTTGTGTTTGTGGGATTTGGATGAGTACATATTTTAAAAAAAGGAAACATAATATGGGTATGGGAATGTGTTATTTGCCAGTAAAGGATGTGGCAATCACTAGAACATATGGAAATCCCTATTTGATTATAAAGCGATAGCTGTGTTTGATCAGACTGAAAGAAGAAAAGCTGGTGCTCGGAAAGCTTTGGATTTAGGTCTGGCTTCCAGTGCTCACATCTGTAAAGTTCCTGGTATTGAATGCTGAAAGAGATGGACCACACACTACACACAGAAACTTATTATTTAGGTCAGTTAGTGAAAGAAGCATAATAGTTTTTTTGAACACTATTTGGTAAAACCTAGTTACTAGGGAGACTGCAGTTGTGTAGCTTTCCAAGAGTGTTGAAATAGGCTCAGTACCTCCCACTGCTGTGGGATTTGCTGCCTTAAACTAATCAGAGTTGTATATTCTGAGCTTGGTATCTTTATACAGGTGTTTTCCAGTTTGAAAGACAGTTCCCTGGCAATAAGATGCAGAATATGATCTCCCTGGTAATAAATAGAAAAACAAGAAATAATAATAGAAGGGTATTGCATTTTCTCAGTGTATGAAAACACAATAATGAAAAAAAGACTAGTTGCTAACTGAACTTAAAAACTTGCACTAATAATGAATAATGAATAATAGTTATACAATAAGAAGGACATATTGCAGTTTGTATCATAATTTTGATGAGGTGACTGAAGTGTGCAATGGCTTCCTCTGCTGTCTGGTATTTCCTATTAGTGATGTGACATTTGCAAGGCAGGCTGACATCTTTATTGATAGTGAGCATCTAAGCACGTAAGTAATTTTTTCTTCCATATGGTTGCAAACACGTGGTTATTCAACACAATGAAATTAGAAAAAAGAATCATGACCATTTTACCATGCAGTTTCTTAACCATTGAGAAACTGAGGGAAAAAAAAAAAATGTGCAAGATCTTAAAGGAAAACATCTAGTTTACTGTATACAAATTTGTAAAACACTATTCAGTTCATGGGGTTGAGTAGGGAAATCTGGCAATGCACACAGAAAACTGGTCTTTTTTTTATGAAGTTTGTAATCAAAACAGAGAGGAATCAGGACTTGAACTTAAGTCTGTCTTCCTTGCTAGTTGCTCAGATACAAGTACAAGGCTCTGTTTCATGACTTTTCATAACATACAGTTCCTTTCTAGCCTTGTTATAATTACTACTGGTTTGAGATAGCTTAATAAAATAGTGAACATTGAATAAAGCCCCTCGTCCTGCACAACCTCCTCATAATAGGCATGTGAATAGCTTCAGGTTAGTCAGAACTGTTGTTTTTTTAATTTCCAAATTTCATAAATATTTTTGCTTCAGTCCTGTCAATTTGCCAGCACATATCTCTACTTTTCTCTGAGCTGCAATTTTTCTTTATAGGAAGAATCTACACTGTAAGTCATGCATAAAAATGAGTGGATACATTCAGAGCAAATTGTGAAAATTACTTGTTTTTATTTATTTATCAGACGTAGCCCACAGTCATAAATGTTTCAAATGTTCATAAGAATGCCTGTATTTGCAGGGACTGCACAGTACACTACTATTGAGTTAAAGTACAGAAAAGTGGAAAAAGAGATAAAACACTTGAATATTCATTATTTAATACCTTGACTATAAACAAGGCATGAATAAGTGGCTACCCACATAAAAAAATATTATATATATATCTACTGAAAATAATTAACAGGATATGTTGATTAAGATGGATGAAATCAATCTAAAGACATATTAACTGTTGCTCCTGGTTGGGAGATCACTTTGTTTAAAGTTCAAGTATCAGTATCTTTGGGGACAATATAAGCCAACAAGGTAGCTGTCTTGTGCATAGATATGCATGTTTAGTCTGTCAATTAATTGCTGTATGTTTGACTTTCCTTTGGAAAAATATTCTTTCAGTCACTGCCCTTAAGCCATTCTGTGTCAGTTTTATTTATATTGAATAGTGATAATTTATTCAGAACTATTCTGATTGACTCTGAGGATTGTGCACACATTAACTACTTCACATATTATGAATGGCAACGTATGGATATTTACTGCTTTTGATTCAATTTTGAGAATTATGATGTCTAAATTAAGAAATAGAATTGAGATACTAATCACAGATTTTTTTTCATTTTAAATTTATTCACCTTTTTTAAAAATTTATTTCAAAATGTCGTTTGATAGCTTCATTTGAGTTGGTAATACTAACTGCGCTAATGATGTTTGGGTCCAAACATCTTATTTTAAGTCTAAAACCTTCCTTTCAGTGCATTTGCAGTTGTAGAGTGTTTTGCACACTTTCTTTTAAATGTTTCAGTAATGTCAGCTCTTTAAACTAATCTGATGGCAAAAGAAGCAAAACAGCCATCACTGATTATTTCCCTGGCTCTGCAGTACTATGATAAAGTGGTGGTTTTGTCAGTAGAGTATAACTTAGGAATTCACATTGTGAACAAAGGAATACAGGTGTTTTTTAATATATTTGTATTTAAAAAAAAAAAAAAAATAGTTATCTAAATTAATCTACATATATATTTTTAATGCTGCTTGTAACTAGAATTTTCAGTTTGTGACAAAGAAGTCACCTGTGTCTGATGACTGTGTGAATTGTTATGATGCTGAGGGCTGCTACAGATACTACAATACAAGTTGTTACAGTAGGGAGGGAAAAAAATTCTCTTGCCGTTGTCACATGTCTTTTGTTTAGAAGCAGATTGTATTCCTGAATAGATAACACTTTCCTGTCACTCTCACCTGGCCTCATGGCTATTAGGTGGGTCTGGGATGTTAACCCTGGTTAAAATACGGTGTATGAATAGTAGCTACAGCTATATCTTACAGATTAGATCTGTGATTTGCAGAAAAACTGTATTTTAATTCCATGATTTAGCTTGGAGTTGGGAGGAATTTTCAGTTCCCCTGCACTCCACCCACATAGGGAAATTTTGCTGTTTGAATTGTGTAGTTTGATATTGCTGAGATTTTTTTAATAAAATTCTAGACCCTTGCTTTTGAGGCAACATCAAGTTCAAACATCTCTCTTCCTCAACTTTTCCAATCTCTGTACATTTTTCCAGAGTGTTGTGTCCATAAATAGCAAAAATGCAAAATGTTTTGGTAAAATTTAAATTCCATAAGGATTGTTTCATAGAGCAATTGAGGTGGCAAACTCTTGTAGATTTGATTGGAGTTGCTTGAATGACAAACTTCTGTAGCAGTGATAAGAGATGGTTTCTTTTTCTAAAAAGGTTTGGAAAGTGTGTCAGAAGTAGACCAGTACAATTAGGAGCATGAGTAAAAGCTGGAATATGTCCATAACTTGCTGCCTAATGCCTCAATTAATTCCTTGGTTTGAGGGTTTAGCTTTGATTATTCCAGTTTTCCAGCATATTCTTTAGAATATAAAATATTTTTATAATGAATGAGAAAGAGCTATTGTATGCATTTTCTCCCTTCATTATTTATAGCATATGAAAATACATATGCTTGTAGCAGTTTTGGTTGGGTTTTTTTTATTGTTGTTTTTTTTTATAAAGTATATAGAGTTATATTATGTGATGTTTAATGTCCATAGTGCTCAAAACCTTTGGATAAGAATTTCCTTCCGTATGTCAATTCCGTAAGGCAATATAGCATTCAAATACATTTGAACAACAGGGTGTTTTTAGGACATGTTAAAGTAGGTTAAATTGTTTTAATTAATTAGTCTTGATGGCTAAATGAACTTTCTTTCTTACAAGGTCCACAGTTAATTTCCTGTTCAGTTTGCAGCTGCTGTAAGGTACACTTGGAGTTGCACATTGTCATTGATCCCATCATATATGCCCTGATTTCCTTTGTTAATTGTTGTTTTGTGTGTGTGTTCATGCATGCAGATGGTTTTCAGTTGGATCTTTGACATTTAGATTTTTCTGCCTTCTGGAATTTATTGTGAAGTTATAAACTTTGGCTGGTGCACAGAACTTTATGAGATTTGCTATGATTTGTGCATGCTTTAATGTCTGAGAATTTAATAATTACACGCTACTTCTCTTCTACTACATAATACTGAACAATAACTACACTTGAAGGTTTGTATTTTCCACATGTTATTAAAAGGAAAGGTATGCCTCAGGGTAGTTTGTAATAATTCTGCAGTCAAAGGCAGAAATCAGAAAGGGTAAAGCTGATCTGACATTGCTTCAGCTCACGTGAAATGGTAAACGTATTAGCTTTGGTTCATTTGTAAAGTAGACATAATTTGGGATTAAATATTACAGTGTATGTAATCAGGGGTTACTTCTTTAAACAATTGGAGAAGTTTTGTTAAAAATACTGAACCATAAATATGCCGGAAAAGTATGTTGTTTTTTTTTGTGTTTGTTTTCTTCATTTTCAAGCATTCAGTGCAAGTTGTTAAACATAATCTTATAAAATCTTGCTCCTGCATAAAATGAAAATTTTTTACATCTGATAGATGTTATAATATGTTATTTGTTATTACAGTTGTTCATAGGTATTTGACCTAAGATGATTATTAAAATTTAAAGTGAAATCATCCCATTGGGTGTTCTTGAATTAGAAAAATCCCTAAACATTTGTTTCCTTTGGAGGAGGCTCTTGGATTTCCATGTCTACACTGTAGAAATATTCTGACCACAGGGTCTTATTGCTCAGGAAAGAGTCTGCCTCTTCCTTTCTTTCCCCCCATCTATTTCTTCCATGGAGAGAAACACCCTTTTGTGTGCAGGTTCTTTTGTAATAAAAAGGTGTTATGATTTTTATTTGCAACCTCCCATCTTACTCTCTCCCCTTTCCCTGAGGCACTTCCAAAGTCCTTATTTCTAGTCCACAGCTTGGGGGCTGCTACAGTTCCAGTGCCCTGGCATTTTCAGGTGGAATAGTGTTCCTCATGAGAATCTCCTACTAGACCTACTGCTGAACTCAATGAATATGTGATCTTTCTCAATATTGAAATGGGGCTGTATACCTTTGAATCTAGCCAAGGATTTAGGAAAATCTAGCTTTTAAGTAACAGTTTGCGCAACAAACTACCTTCGGCTTTAATCTCCATATGTAATGAAGTGCTTTTTATGTCTTAGGCCAGGATCCTCAGCACCATGCACCAGTCATATCATTGATTTGCTAGTGTGCCATTATTTCTTATAAGGCTAATGCCATAAATGTGTTCATAGTATACTGTAGGTAACAGGTAGCAGAGTCCCTTGACTCTTCTCTTAAAATCGTCAGCAAAAAGTTGCAGAGTTCCTAGGACTCATTTGTGTTCGTCCACTGGCATCTAGGCTTATTCCAGGAAAGAAGATACATCTTAATATCTCCAGGAACTTGTAAATGTAACAGAAAATATATAACATGCAGTTTCATATATCTTATGTACTTAAAGGCTTGAGCAGTCATTGGATTGTGCAGTTTGACCTGCTGCATATTCAACGGCCAGAGAACCATTAAATTGCTCTGAGATATCCATGCATCAAACTCAATAACTTGTGTCCGGTTGCATTTAGGAGCCTCTAGAACAAACTTATTTATTTATTTTTCTAAAGTTCATTTTCTAAATTCTTACAGATAGCTGTGAGTTGCATACCTAAATAATGTGGTCCTCCAAAAAGACTAGAAATTCAATATCATCTATTAAAGGACAAAGAATTATCTTCCCTAGTACTGGAGGACCAAAGGCTGCTGAAGATATTTGCACTGTATTTTTAGATTAAAATAGAAACAAAAAGTGGCAATTTCTGAAGTTCCACCTAGCAAGAAAACAACCCTCTATTTCTTCTGTCTTTCATAGGCTACTAGTCTCTCTTATGGCTGTCAATACACTTAGTCAGGATATAAAATCACCCAATTAATTGACAGAATTTCTCAACTGACATTCAGTCTATCGTTGTCTCAATAACTGAAGAACAATAGTATAATAGTAATAATAAGTCTTTGTACCCTCTGATTTAACGTGAGAGTTGCTGATTTGTTGTTGTCTTACTTGAAACTACTGGTATGTGGAAACACTCTAAAATTTTTCTAGAAGTCCAGTCCTGTTCACAGTAACATAATTTGATTGTTTTTCTTTGATATTAACAGAATGTGAAACAGAATTTTCCATCTCATTTGGCTGCGAATCCTTTTTGCCAATGAACTACTTATGCCTTTTAAAAATTAGTATGTTAGATCTCAATTTTAAAGTACTAATTACTAAAAAGAAATATAGAGAAATAAGATATTCCTGCCTAAAGATTTCAGTGGACATAGCACTACTGAATGGTGATTTGCTTGCTGACTTTTTGATTTGTGATGTTGCTTCATGACAGACATTATATTGATTATATTGAACAAACAGATGTGTGACGGGTTATTCATGATTGTCTAAGTTAAATCCAGAAAAGTGACCAAAACTCTTTCCTGATTTGTTTCAGCTTTATAAACAGAATTTTTATTGTGTAAAAGTAACAATATACCAAAAAAACCATGGAGTGCAAATCTTATAGTTATTAACATCTATTTTATTGTTTTATTTCATTCAATTTTGATAAAGGCAAGGATGCATTAAGAATACAAACTGTTTTGGTGGTGTTCAAAATTGTACACAATTGTATAGTCAAGAGAGCTTCTATTTTTGGTGGTTGTTTTCCTTTCCATATATATGTTTTCCTTCTTTCTGGGGTCCACTTTCTTTTTTATTCTTACTACATTAGGGAGTTCATTACTCGTTTTTGCCAGAGGCTTGACTTGTATGTATTTTGTTTATATTTGTGGAGTACTTAATGCTCACAGTTCTGACTAGTTTTGTGAGATTGTCAGCTTTACATATAATTCTGCATAAAAACTTGCATTCAGTCCTAATCTTTAAACTGGTACTTAAAAAAAAAAAAAAAAAAAAATCAGTAGAAATAAGGCTTATTATGGCTTTAGCCTAAAACTATTTTATTATGAAATCAGTTATTTTTCCTCTCCCCTTTTCTTGTTTTGATTATGGATTTTATAAATACTGCTTTTTTACTAGAAAAGATACAAGATAAATACATTATGTATCTTCTGCTTTCTAGTTGTATGTTTAGAGCTGAGAACTCAGTTTTTGACAATAGAACTTGGGTCACTACCGATAAATTAAAAAAAAGAAAAAAAAAAAAGAAAAGTAGATGGGGGGTTGGGGGGAGAAGCCCCACACAGAAAATCTCTAAGTAGGTAGATTTTTCCATTCCGTAAAATGTTTCGTGTTCAGCACATTCAAAATACTGCCTTGTTGAAACTATTCAGAAAAATGAGACAGACACACTTGAGATAATTTTCCTGATAATCCATGCAGTCACCTGCGATGTGGAAGAGTGAAATGATAATTCTGTATTCTGCCTGATCATAGGTGGTCCAGATAAGGGATTGCTTCTTCCACAACCTAAATGAACTATTTAACCACTGCATTAATGAACTCAGCCTCATTCTTTTTGGCTTAGTGAGTACTGAGCTATTTGTATAGTATTCCTGCAAGATTTGAAAGACTAACTCACATTTAGTATCGAGATGGTTCAGAGTAAGAGCTGGAATATCTGTTCTTCTTTCAGGGTTCAGAGTGTGTAATATTGTTAATAATTTGACCAAATAAATTTATCCTTGAACCTCACAACATTTTGCTTTGAAGTCTTGAAACCAGTGGAGCTTTCCAATGAGAACTTTGCATATCAACAGGTCATGTTTTCTAATTAAAACAAAACAAACTCCCCCAATATTCTGCTTTATTAAAGAAAAAATACTGCTCTGACTAGCTCAGGAATTTATGAAGACAAAAAAACAGGACTGTTTAACTATCTCTTTTTTTTTTTTCTTTTTTTTTTCTTTTTTTTTTCCAAATCTTGTAGTTAAAATAAGTCATACAAGTTTAACAGGTTGTCAGATAAATCATAGGGAAATACTATATTGCTGTAACATTCTACTATCTTGATAAGTTTTTATATGTTATTAACCTTTTTTAGCATCCATCTGTCTTTCCTAACAATGCTTAATTGTGAAAATTTTACATTTCCTAAAAGCCTAAAATACAAAATGGGCTGGGGAGTGGGGATGGAAACACAAAATGAAACAAAAAACTAGCCTGAAATTTTAGGCTTGATCCTATGTAAAGGTGAAACAATTCTTTGTTTTTCAGAGAAGTGTAACTAAACATGTTAATTTTGTAAATGTAAAATCCTTGAATACTTTTGCTTGCAGGCTGAAAAACAGTGAATTATTTCTTGGAAAAATCTGTACTGTTTTTAATGCTGTGTGACCATGTATCTATTAATGGTCTGATGGCTCTGATCTCCAAGCCAAAGCTACATACACACACACACACACACACAAGGATTTCACTCCACTGGGCTTTAAGTTCTGTTCCTTTAAATCGCAATGTAAAAAGGCACATGAATATCAGACCGTTGAGAGTTTTGTTTCTGCTGATGTTGAAAGAATTTATACGCAGGGGAAACTGAAAGAAATTGCTGAAATATAATAATATATAAAATAGAAATATGTAAAATAGGTACATTAAAATCTATAAATCATAGTTAATTGGACTAGAGCTTGCTTTAATTTAATTAGATGTGGCTCTCTGGCACTAATGCCCAGAAAATGTTCTGGCCTTAAGGTCATTGTTTCTATAAAATGTTAATGTTCTAAAGTTTTTTTTCCCATTCCAGTTATCAGTGCAAGTTTTAATTCCTGTCGTTTATAGGGTTAAACACTAGGAACTAGAAAAAAAAAATAAATGCAATTCCTCTTACTGTAAGCTTTGACTAGTATTAATAATCCTGAGTTGGGTGCAAATAACTCCCATTGTCTCCCCTGGAGAACACAATTCCATGTCATCTAAGTGCTCTTTACAGCAGAAAAATGTTTCAATAAAAAAAAAAAAAAATATGCTGGTTAATCTAATTTAAAAAAAAAAGTTATCTTTCACTTTCTCATTGTCTCTAATGATCTTTAAAGCTGAGACAGCAGCTATCTTTGTAAACAAAACCTCTAAAGAAATGAATGATCTTTGAGATGATGACAACAGCTCAAATAAGGTTTGTTGGTTGTTTTTTCTCCTCACTCCCCCTTCCTTTATATGAAGTATCATTTTCATTTAGTGTATACTTAAAAATAATAGTTTTCTGCTGGTTATATCTGGTGTCACATGTACACATTCAATAAATACAGTAGGATGAGTGAGTTGACTCATATAGTTAGACTTATGAATGAAGAAGAAAAAGGAACCTCACATATTTCCAAAACTCGTTTCTTATATTGAAGATCATAAAAGTGGAAACATCAAAAATAGACACAGCAGAGTGTAATATTTGAAAATTAAAACATGACCCCAGGTAAGTTCAATTTGGTGCATTATTGCTTTTGAAATATTTTGGTATTTTGCAAGTAGAAGTGGAAGACTGGCTTTATAGATAAAAAAAAAAAAAATTACTTTTTTTTTTTTTTTTTTTTGAAATCTGGCAAAAAAAAAAATAAACACAAACCTAAGCAATTGCATTCTAAGGTATATAAGCAAGGTTTTTTCAGAACATTTATTTTGCAGCTATAAAGGGTGAGGCTGAATTGCTAAAGCAAACCATTAAAAAAAAAAAAAAAAGGCAGCAACAACCAGCAGCCCTCAGAGTCAAAGCAAAGAATAACAGAGGGCATTGCACACTTATGAAGGACTTCCAGATATAAATTTCTTATTTGAAAAGTGAAAATATTATTTAGCAACTTAGAATCCTGCAAACTGTCCTAGGGCCTAACTGTTAGGTACCCAGAAGGAATGAAAACCTCTTCAATCAATAAACCAAGTTTAACAACTTTTAATTATTTGAGACAATAAGATCCAGAACACCAATAAATATGAAAGCTCTGGTCCTGGTCCAAAGCTCAAAATCATTAGCATGTGGAAGGTGATCCGAATTTAACAATTCCATACTATTGTTATAAGATATTTTTCTTAATTTCTTGTTTGCAGTTTCAGACTTCCCATACTCTCTTTAGATGATTTTAATGGGAATGTAAATAAAGGCAAGGTTGTTTACATTTGACATTTCAAATAATCCTTTTGGGCACAGATGAAGAAATGCAAGATGCAAAAGAATGCCATAAACTACAAAATGTAGCTATTAATTATTCTGGGAACTGCCAGTAATTTTCTTTCTTACAGCTAACAACTGTTTCCAGAACCATCATGGGAGCTCTATTGCCCTACTTTTCCTTAGGAGACTGCAGAAATGATTTGTTTAAAAACTAGACCTAATGTTGGAATTTCCATCATCCCAGATTTTTTTATGTGGATCCTTTGCTTTGGCCCAGTACAATCCTACTATGTTTGAGAATCAGACAATCTTTAAGGAGAGCTTCGTTGGCCTGAAGAAAATGCCAGGACCAGAACTTGCCCCCACACCTAGGTTTCAAAAGAAATTGACGTTTTCTAGGTAAGCTTTTTTTTCCATATGGAGTGAGATATATGTTTGTTTATATATATTTCTTCTGAGGGACCTGTTTATAAAGTGTTATATTTTTGTTGTGTAAAGGCTGACATTCCTTTTCTTCAGCTGTTTCTAATTGTTTTTCTTCTTGAATAAAACACTGCTTCATTGTATTGCACACCATTAGTATGATGCAGTAAAACTAACACAAAACAAAAGAAAACAAAAATCCTTTTACTAGCACTTCTTCCAAGCTGACTAGTGCTGTTTTGTGCACGGTCTCACTTGATCGATCTGCATTGTGCCAGGGCTCTGTCTGAGCTATTGCAGCCTCTGGTAGCTGCCACACACCTGGGTAGGGTTGAGAAGTGAAGAATTTGAAGTCAGACTGCTGGAGAACAGCCCATTGTTGCATTAACTCATTCTATATTTAAAAAACCTTTCCAGATTGCAGTTCACTCCATGCTGGATTGTGGATCCTTCTTGAAATTTATTTTCATGCTCTGAACATTGGCTGTCCCTTGCTCCTTTCATAAGGCTTTTAGTCTCTGCTTTAACTTCAGACACCTTTCCTGTCTCTCCCTGCCTCTCCTCCTTGTCCTCTTTTATTTCTTTGAAGTTTTGGTGCATGGGGAGGAGGTGCTCAGTTGCCCTCAGGAAAGATGCAATGGGGATATGTTTCCAGGTGATACCAGGTGAGAAGCAGCTTCTGCCCAGCTGTGGTTTTTAAAGGAACACAACAAGCAGAGGCATTTGGTTATTGTGCATAGTCAAGCACAACAACCATACTGTGCAGCTGGTGTAACTACAATCTTTAATGTTGATAACAGCATTGCTATAAGTTCAGTTTTTATTTTAACAATTTTATAGGGTTTTTCTTTCCACTTAAGTTGGATTATGAAACTGTAACTTTTTACTAACTTTCAGAATCATTCTGGGCTGATTGTCTGCTACTGAAACTATATTGATGTGTCTAAAAAATCAGTCCTTTTCTACTTAAGGAGAAACCTTTTTCTATGTATTTATAGAATAACTGATAACTGAGGTCTTTATGTGGAAGAAAAGGCTGATATTTTGAAATAGTTACTATGCTTAATCTCAAGAGGCTGTGACAGAGCTGATAGGTTGATTTGTTATAGCAAATGGGCTCAGTTCCCAAGTTATCCACCAACCTGCTCATGGAACCAAAGGCAGATGGATATGGTGTTCAGTCAGTTGTAGAAGATTGACTACAGACACTGGTGCATGTTTTGCATGCTATGTAAGCTGTAGGAGACATACAGCTTTGATTGCCTTGAGTTTGTCCAGTCCTGTTGCAAGAGAGAATTCTTAGTCTTAACTCTGAGGGGAGAAGGATTCCACATTTACATTTTCATTCAAGAATGTTACCTTCTAGCAGACGGCTGCATTAGAAAAAAGTGATTTATAGATATTCTTTGGCTGTGGATTATTCTAATGCAATACTGTCTTCCAATCTTATAAAAGGTCAGAGCTATTATAGATGGATCTGTTTCATCTCCTACTGAAATCAATGGAAAGACTTCAATGACTTCACAGGGAGCTTAGCTAACATGGGAAAGTCTTCCTGAGAAGTACTATGTGACCTAGTTCAAACCACCATTTATACCGTATCTTACTGCAATGTCTGGACAGTGTTAGAGTTACACAAATTCTCTATTTAAAAGCAAACAACTAAAATTCAGATTGCATCAAGTTAGCACCATTTTCACTAAGCCTAAAATATGTAACTGTGATAATTATTTTATCTTGTTTACCAAATAAGAGTGGCGTATTTTATTTTAACTTCAGTCTGCAATAGTACTGATTTGCATTAGACTATGATCTTTGTCCCACAAGCATATAATTGTGTAAGTGAAGCAAGTGTATTTAAGCATTTTATTGAGTGGAGTCTAAATATAGGCTCTCAGACAGTCACTCCTACAAATACACTTACATCCTAATATTTTCATTCTTCTGTAAGCATCCTGAGGTGATGATCATCTATAAATAATCTATTATTTTCTGTTTGAAACTAGTTTTTTTTCCTTGATTCAAGTGACATGGAAAATTTGTCATTCCACTATCTTTTCCTCTTTACTAAGAGTGTGTGAGATATCTTTGATCTGCTTCTTTCTGACGGAGTCCCTGCCTGGCAATAAATAAATCTCTGTTTTAATGCTATTTCTACCCTTGGGTGTCTTTCAAATGCTTTTAACATGAGGAGATTTTACTGGAGAAATCCGTCAATGCTGGTAAGACCTCATTCAAATTGTGGAGGCCTATGACAGCAACATGATTGGCTCTTGAGGTTAAAAGAATGTTAACCTTGCACAAAGCCATGTCTGTTTCCCGTAGGGATGCTCATCTAGGTTTGACAAGTTCAATCAAAGAAGCTGAGCAGAATTTGGAAATGTTCCCCAATTTTCCTAACAGCTGGGAAAAATTGGCATGTAGATAAAAGCATGTGCTTTAGATGCAGAGGATGAAAACTGAAACAAGGAAGGAAAAAAAAGACAATACAACACCCACCCCCCCCACCCCAAACAAAAAATCAACAAAAAAAAAACCCACCCCTTTTCTGCTGTTATCTGCAAGGGTCGGTTACTAATGCTACTACAAAATTATAAAAGGTTTTTTATTTCTCTTCATCTGTGCAAAGGTAGAAGAGAAAGTCAAGTATCAAGCAGTGAAATTAATGGTTTTCTCTGGCTACTAGAACTGTGATTTTTCAGGTTTAGAATCAGTCAGTAAACTCTTATAGAATCAGACAACAAATTACTGTATCTTTTAAAAAATAATGAAACAAATTCTGATATTGAAGCATTGGTTCTGAAACAGTTCATAGTGTTCTAAAAGGATCAGTTATTGTACCCCTGGAGTTTTGCAAGAAAACATCTATAGTGGAAGTCTGGAAATGATAAATATTGTTTTGCATGTTCTTCTTGTTTTATATGTAGTGTGTGTTTTATTTTTCTTATTCCTCTACTGTGATGATCATTATACTCTGGATATTTATCTGCAGCTTCATATATGTGGATATTACTACTATTATTATATAAGTATGGTTTCTGCTACTTCATAGTGATAAAAGTACTGAGAAGCTGGCCACACTGATAGGTGCTCCAAGGAAAGCCAGTATTTCATTGTAAGTAACTTTTAAGTATCTGAATACTTGGGGTTCAATATCTACTGTTTCTGGAGAGACTTAGGTGCATGTCCATTATACCTTGCAACTCAGTACCAGGCTAGAGATATCTGAGCTAACACCGACTCAGTTGATCTATCAAGATACTTTACTGCAGCAACATGGAAGGAGATTAACTTTTGTCCAAGAACAGACCTAGTTATTCCTGCCTCTGAATATGTGAACTCTTCCTCATCTTTGCACTGGAAGAAAATGAATGCAATCACCTAACCTACTAGTATGGTCACTTGTCTGACACTCAATTTATGTCATCTCATTACTGTGCATATATTTCATAATAAGGAGTTGCTTTATGAAGCAGATAGAAAAGGAGAGCAAAGGTTTGAATCTCCTTGAACAGAGAAATTAATTAATTCCAAGTGAGATGATGTTCTAACTGTTACCTAAAGGAGGAAATATTTCAGGTGCGAGTGCTTGCTGGTGCAGGTGTTGCAGGTGGCACAGGCAGAAAAATGTAAAGTCCACGGCCCTCTGTGCCTTGCAGAACATGGGATGGGTGCTGAGCTCTTCAGGCTGAAGTGTTTCTGACCGTTTCCTGACACAGAATTGACTTTCAAAATACAGGTGCCTACAAATTCCTATATCACCTCTTCAATAACAGAGAGAATTTTCTGGGCGTGCTTTGGAGTCTGGACTCTAGGATATGCTTCGGTGATAGCAAATCCGGAACAGTGTTTTTTGGCAAATACGACTTGCAGAAACCAAACAGCAGTGTCTGGAAGTGTTGTTTCATCATTGACTCTTAAGTGTTTGGGGAATGGAATAGGAAACTGAATGACTGGGAAAAACTGTTCAATGAATTCCCCTTTTTGCAGCTGATGTTGTGATCTAAGGCTGAAAATTACATCCACTATGTTAAATCAAGCCCATTGGAATTAATTTGGGGAGGTTCTAGCATTAATTACCTTGTTTCTTGTTAGGATCAAATTAGATCACAACTAATTCTAGTAATAATTAGTGAGTATTCAGATGAACAAAAACCTTGGCTTACAGGGATGTACTGCTGCAATCCGATGTTTATCATATGCTGTTCTTATGGAAATAATGAAATGTGGTTGTCCCCATAAAAGCTATTTTTTTTTTCTGCTTTAATGTTTTAATTAATAAACTTGACATTGCAGTTTGTTAAAATGCCAACAAATGAAAAATCTTTTCTGATGAATCCCACCTGTTAGGAGACAGCAAAGAGGGACTTAATTTAACTGTTATTTCTGTAGATCCATGTGAACACCTTAAACATTCTAATATCTACAGAGTCCATGCCACCACATTCCTCTGTTCTTTTTTATAAAGATAGTGCTATGGAGGGATGCTGGGAATCACACTTTAGAGAAAGAAAAAAACAAACAAAAAAAAAAAAAAAAAAAAAACAACCAAGCTGTGGTTATGTTTAAAGACCAGAAGAAAAATAAAGCTACTGTTTAAAAATGCCATTCTCATTTCAGCTCCCATGTTCTTCTGTAATTGCTTGGGAGACTTAATTGGACTTTAGGGAACAAAGAGTATGTTTATACTGTGCATTGCAGGCTGATGTGAGCTGACTTCTGAACCAAAATAATTCTGAGTGACTGTATTAGTGTAGTACTGAGCTAAAGGATAATGAGCACTGCGGAGAGGTTAGTGAATGCTTTGCAGTGGTAGCCAGAGTTATGTCATTCATACACAAAATGTCATCCATTCCCTCCCTCATCATGAGTTTATCTTTTGGATCTGGTGGAATACTGTGGATTTGCTGCTGCGTGTTTTGAGGAGGAATGTGTCAATGGGGAACTCTTATTGTTGAGAAGGTACCAGTTTTGGCGTCATCTTAGGAAATATTTATTCTAGTTCTTAGATTAGTTAGTCCTTTTATTAGCTAAATTATTTGTTGTGCCCCTAACATGCGGAGACTTGTAGATATCTACAGTCTCACAAAATATTAACTTAAACTGGATTTTTAAAGGTATTTAACTACCTGCAGAGTTTCAAAGGATTCCAAATAACTGCATGAAAAGATATCCAAGACACACATCATTTGTTTCTCCTATCCCCTAAGGTAAGGAAAGGCAAAAGGTTTGTTTCTGTTTTGGTTTTAAGCTATGCATGACTGCAGATTCTTGCCTGTGCCCCCTCACTGCTTTTTATTTTTCTGTGTGCTTTTTGTTTGTCTGGTTTCATGCTGAATGAAAGCCTGCAGACCAAGTTACCCTATAATTCCGGATAATTGGGTTATTCATTTTAAAGCCCTTAGCTGGTAGGAGGAAACAATCACTGTTCCTGTATGAATTAGAAAGGTACCATTCCATTGAAACCAAAGTGACACAATGTGTTTCTGGAATACCAGCAAGAACTAAGCTGCTGGAGAATGGATGCCTTTTGAGATAAAGCTAGACGAAACAGCTTTAAGCTTCCTTTTGCTTGTTGGAGCCTGCAGTTTTGAACATTTTAATTGAAGTTTTTATTTTGTTCCACATAAAAGAAAGCTTTGTCCATATATTTGACATGAAATGTTATTTTGTTTAAAAGAACACATTTGTGAGTTGAACTGTAATGTATTCTTTTATAAAAGCATTTGTTCATATCCTGAGTTGGTGTAAAATTGACACTGAAGTTAATAAGAACTATACACCAGAAAATAATTTAATCTATTTACCTCTTCCAACACAATTTATGAGAGGGCCAGCATTTAATAATATCCCAAGGTGAACAACAGCATTTTGGTTAACATACGAGTGATTGTATCTATCCTTTTTGATCTGTGATATATGTAGCCTTAGACACTAATAAAAAGGTCTAGAAAACAAGGGTGGAATGAATCCAATATATTTATACGGTGGCATTATTTAATATGTCATTGCTGTCTATTGTTTTGAGGGCTGCTACTGTCAGGATCTTCAAATTACAAATCTGTTCTCAAAGAGACCAGCTCTGGCCTTGAACGTGATGTTTCTGCTTTCTCTGCCATCAAAATAGGAATTTATTTGAAGTTTTTTAAAAAATTATTTATATAGTTATTACAGAGTAGAATCCATAAATCTAAATAGTTAGCTATTGTTAAAATATGTCTACTTGAATTTCTTCGAATTCTATCATCTCTAAACTTCACTGCATGTGGAAGAAAGTAGTACACAGATGGCAACACTAATATTTAAAGCTGAGCATCTGAAGATTAGGTCTATCAATAAATCATTCTATCACCAAGCAACTGAATGCATTTTAACATTCTTTATCAGATGTCCAAAGAAAGTGATGAATTCTGAGGAAAGTAGGATGATATTGTCATGGTTTTTAATAAAAGACAAATACTTTAGGGGATATGTTTCCATTTCCTTTCTGATAATGACTAAGTTCTTGCAAAACTGTACAGAATATAATGAGCTATTGAAGGTTATACAAAGTTACAGATGCAGTCATTAAGGACATTTCCTTAAATGTGAGATATTACACATAACTGATTATAATCTATTGAGATATTTAGAGTTTTTCTTTGGAATTGGTCAATACCAGTGTTGCTGTTGAATATTACTAACTATAAGCAACTTAAAAACTATGAAAGAAAAAGCTCTTTAGCATGGGTAAGCAAAACCAAGAATAAGAGAAAAAGTTACTCAAGTTTCATTAATTCAAGGAACAGTTGCTAGACAATCAGTGAGTTTAAAGAGATTTATGTTAATTCATAACATTTATTTTCTTCAAGGGAATGGTTGGAAAATATACTGTATATAATTATTAATATTTAATAATATGAGCACATTGTACAGCATTAACTATGGGCTGATGATAATAGGGGTCACTTAATTAACCCCTTTGGTAAGCACAAATGAATGATAGATGTTAAAGAAGTGTTAGATAAATCTCAGGTAAAATATATCTGTCTGAGAAAATAAAAATGGAGTACAAAAATACAGGAAGGATGAAGCCCTCAAAGCTGTGTCCTCTGTTTGTAAAATATAGTCATAATTCCAAAAATCCTAAAAAGGTTAAATTTAAAAAATGAAGAATTATAGCTATGCTAAATAAGATCAATAGGGAAGACAATGTCTTTCTTAACACATTGCAATTACCACCTGCACTGTTCTCCAAAGACATAACATATGTCCATTTAATTTTCTTTTAATTTATACAAACTGCTTTCCATGAGCTTTGCCTTGCTTGGCATATTTGCCTTGACCTTGATGGACCACTATTAACTATCAGGTTCTTTTTAGCTAATGCCTACTTTTGTAATCAGTGAGAATTGACTCTAGCAGCAACTAGACCTTCAGTTCCAAAGTCTGTTTTGAGAGAATAAACCTGGATGGATACATCACTGCACATTATGAAAACTGACTGACTTGCAGCAGAGAGCATAAAACCAACCTTACTCTCCCATTTGAATATATGGATGTCCAGAAGCCTTGGCAGGTAAGTTGGTTTTCTTCCTATTTCAAACTATTTAGGAATATCTTAGAAAGAAGAGGAACTGCAGAAAATGATAGATTTAAAAGTTAAAAAATAAATACGCAATCAAATTATTACCTAGCTGAATGGGTCTAAATACCTGCAGATCAAAGGACACTCTCTCATATTCACAGCCTCTCTCCTTCACCCAAAATACAGCATGCTGGTAGAAGTGTTTGGGAAGCTCATCCATGGCATCCCAGAGCTCGGGAGGAGTAGGAGTGTTCCACAGCAGCTGCAGACTACATGCCTGGTATCAGGGACCTTTATTTAACACAATTTTTCTTCCTTACCACAGCCTCTCTTCTCACCTTTCTACCATGAGAACTAAGGGACTACTTGATCTGACACTAGGAATGTCTTAATCTCACACCTCCTAAATGTGTGTTTGTCCATCATGTGGCCTGATTTGGCCATGTGCCTCTTAAAATCACTTCGTCAAAGTTATTGGATCTCTCGGAAAAATGAGCACGTCTCTTGTTTATGAAAAATGCTATGATTTTAAAACAGAACAGATAAAATACCAAGGGTCAGTTTTATTTTTATGTAAATAATGGACAAAACAAGAATGTAGTCTGTTTCATTTGTATTTAAAGATACTATTCTCTATGGGTTATGCTAGCAGAAAGCCTGTGGAACTGATCTGAGGATTAGCTTTAACAGCAGCTGCTACTACTGAATGAGAGAAAACCAGTTTCTAATTCAACCTGTTTCTCCAGCACTTAAAACACCTCTATCATTCAACCTGACTCCCCATGAGCCTACTCCAGGTCCATTTTCATTGAATTTAAGGAAACTTTGAATAATAGTTTTCAAAATATCTATATTCATAGAGCTGGTTAGTGAATCTCTTCCTGAAAAGATATGTTCTTATTTATCACTTTGTCCTAATCTAGGACAAAAAGTCATAAAGACTAAATACATTTTAGAAAGGGACATCTAGAAATAATTTATTTTGGAAAAAACAAATTGTCCTCTTTGTCTGCTCAACTGGAAAACTTGTGCTGAAAATCAGTGAGTCAAAGGTCACAAGTAATTTATATTGCCTCAAGTAAAACTTTAAAATACATTTCCACTATAATTTGTTTGAATGAATTACTTTAAGTAGCAAAAATATGGAAATAATCTCTCATATAAGTTTTTTTATTAGTATACCCTTTCAAAGTGTATATGTATATCTTGCTCTGATGCTGTAGAGGGCACATGAGTCTGAATTCTTGTACTATGTAGTAACTTAGAATGAATTAAATACTGAAGATTCAGGGTCATAGTGTGAGAGACTGAATATTAATCTGAGAAATGAAAAAATGTTAGAGACCTTGGTAGGGTAACAGAAAAGCCAAAGATGGACAATGAGATTTGGTGGCTGAGAAATAGATTGAGGGAAGACCTGGCCTGAAAACAAGCAATGGAGGATGACGAACAGTGCCAGCTTACATAGTAACTGCATGTTATTAATTCATAACACCAAATGCCTTTAAAAATTACATCTGTTATTTATTTGTTGAAATGTCTAGACTTCATATAAAGTAATAAAATAGAATGGCATCAGTTTGACTAATATTGCTACTATACTTAAAATTTCAAAACTTATATTAGGAAAAAACAGTATTGTTTTCAACATCTGCGCAAACATTGGGAAAAATGAGGTAGTAATAATGAACTGGGGTACAGAATTATAGCTATATTTTCACTTGTAACATTCTTCCGCATTTCCAATATTGGTTAACAATGGTGACTGTTTCTACTAGAAACAGTAGTCCAGGTAAAAGTGTACTTACAAGCTCCAGAAACCAGTGCAGGAAAAGCTCAGGAACTGCACAGTTTCCTAATTCCTGTTCCTAGCTGTTTCCTTTGTGGGGAAAAAAAAGTTAGTACGTGTGACCGCATTTCAAACATATCAAGATTCAGTCTGGATCTCTTGATGATACTTCATCATTACCTCAGGTTGCTGTCGGGCATGGAATTTTTATGAGTCCCTACAACTATTCTCCTACTGGAGCCCACCTCCTGCTTGTGTTGTGTATGTGATTTCAATAGTAAGATATATATGGTCAATATTAAAATATTTGTGGAATCCAAGTACATTTATAATGTAGTCTTAGCTTGCTATTTTCCATCACGTCACAAAAAAAAAAAAGCTACTATCCTTATGCTTGGTGGCTTCTACCTTGAGAATCCTTCTATGGACAAGCGAACTGGTGAAATATTAAGTTTCTGTGGATTTTGACTCATGACTGAACCTACCAGTGTTTAATATGCTGTGAAATACAATGCAAGTTTCCCTCCTATTAAAAAATTTATAGCTCTTCTTAGTAGCTCAACTCCTTTGATGGAGAAGTCAGACAAAATACCTTTGCGTGGTTTCACAAGTCTCTAGCAATTGAGATATTTTGAAAAATAAGATTTCTCTCAAATCAGACTTAAGTTTAACAGTGATTTCAGAACTGCTAGGGAAGAGTGGCATGAACTGATTTACATCTGAGGACTGTGATCAGATGTTTTGTATCCTGGCCTACTGTTTAATTTCATGCATCTGCAAAAGTCCTGCTGAGTTCAGAACCTGGAAAATGGCCTAGGGATTTAGCTTCCTTATCTCCAAATTTAAATTTACTGCAGGAGATGAAAAATGGCATTTCAATGCAAATACTCAGCAAAACATGGGAAAGTAACTTTAATTTAATAAGCCAATTATTTTCCTATTAATTAAATGTGTATTGATTGTTGCAAGAGCAATTATTGAATTTAGCAAGTATGAAAGAGATTAATCTAGTTGCAATCTAATTAGTTCAGAATTGCATGGGCAATACAAATATATAATTAGAAGGTACTGCACTTGTAGGAAAGTTAAGTATTTACTCATGAAAAATTCTGTAATTGTATGAGTACATATTGTAGAATTTGCATAAGGATTCAGGGAAGTAACAGTTTTTAATAACTGTTAGTTTACTACCTCTGCAGTTCCCTAAAGATTACGCTTACATGTGTGAAGAAGACAACGATGAGACAGGTATCAGTCGTGCTTAGAGCTTAAGTTTGTATTAAAACTATATTAAATAAATAAAAAACAATTTCCCTACCACCAAGGGGCTGAAAATCTGTTATAACGAAATGCAAAATTGCTGCACTTCTACTAGATGGCTGAAGGAGAAAATAATGAAAAAAACACCTGTCATTAAAACATTGAGTTCCCTCTTGCAGAATAGAGGCTGTGTAGTGAAGAAAAGCACAGGAGAGCTGCAATCTGTTTTGCTGGAGGATCTAAGTGTGTAAAAAGTCTGAATAAACCCACTGAGAATGTGTGTGGAACAGAGGGATGAGTGGCACAAGCTTGAAGGAGGGTGTATAGCCCCTTTTCCCTGTACACATATGCAGAGAACACTCAAGAAAAACTTTACAGTGTAATTCCTGAAGATTATTACATTGAAATGGTTTCACTTACAGGGCTGAATGACTTTTAGAAAGGGATTTTTAAGGAGATGGACCATCAATTTTACCAGTCCTGGGC
This sequence comes from Columba livia, assembly GCF_036013475.1. Lineage (NCBI taxonomy): Eukaryota > Metazoa > Chordata > Aves > Columbiformes > Columbidae > Columba > Columba livia. The sequence goes on from NC_088605.1 coordinate 60,862,611, forward strand.
AGTATTTTCTAGCTCTATGGGCCAGATAGAGGTTTGTGGATAATTTTGAAGCCCTTGCCTAGCTAAACAAGCAAGCAATGTGTCTAACTTTATTGTCATTAATGGGAAGTGTTGAGATGTGTCTCATAAAATGTTTAGAGAAATTTGGTGGAGCATTATGTTTAGAGCAGAGGTGTCAAACTCGTTTTTACTGGGGGTCACATCAGCCTCACGGTTGCCTTCAAAGGGCTGAATGTAATTTTAGGACTGTATAAATGTAACTGCTCCTTTTGAAGGCAACCGTGAGGCTGATGTGGCTGCTGGTGAAATTGAGTTTTACACCCCTGGTGCTTAGAGCAAAACAAAAACAATCAATGAAGGACAAAGGACAAACTAATCTTGTTGCTGAAAGATCACAAAGAAGGGACTTAAAATGTCAGGTAGTTCAGAAGAGCTGTAGTTAAGCATCTAAGCTTTTCCATGTGTACTCAGACAAGAGCTAGTATCCTAAAATGCATATTGCTTTTTACAGATGGAATTAACCTAGCTGTCTGGCTATTAGACGGAGTAGAAATAGAAACATGGAAATAAAATGAAAACAGAAAATTATTCTCTTGAAATTTTGAGCACATTAATGGAAAAAAAGGCCTTTTCTCAGATAAATAATACAGAAAAACTGTATTTGCTAAAGATAAAATATAATACATGATAACTGGAAAAATAAATCATCTGAATCCTGGGGAAACCTTCTTCAGGATTGCATTTTCACTACTGTTTTAAAACCAATATTGGTTCATAAAGGTTTTCAAAATATGCCACGGAAATTTGTTAGCCCTGATAACAACTGTCTTTCAGAACATAAAACAATAAAATGACTTGTCCAAGGTTGGAGTAGGTCAGTAGTGATCAAATCCTGTGAACTCCTGTTTTATTTTTTGCTTTTGTTACTAAGAAGTTTCCTGCCACTTTTTGCATGTCTGACAATTCAAAGCCAAATAACTATGCATATTTCATATTTCCTCCTTCTTTGTACTCTCTTCAAATATATTTATTCTGCAAAATGGAATGGAACTCCATCTGCCTCAATTTGTTTTGAGTTCTCTCTCTTTCGCACTCTTCCTGATTAAATATTCCAGCCCACTCTTGGTTACCAGCTCCTTGTCTGCATCTTTCTCCCCATTCACAGTTTCAGTGCTGGGAGAGCAGGGGGCAATTATCTGCCTTCTGCAGCAGTGGTTCCATCTGCTGCAGACACCGACTGTGCATTTACTGGCTTTTAGAGTGAGAAACCCAGTAGAGCCCCTTGACCTATTCCTTGTGTGTCAGTGAAAGAAGTGGAAACAGCTGTTTCTCAGAGGACAGTGAATGTATCAACTAAACACTTTGTGGAGATATCTACCTCACACAAATCTAGCCTCTGCACCTAGATGTGGCAAATAAAGGTTATTTTGGGTTGACAAATGCGTAATAAGTCATGTGTAGAGATTTGTAAAAAGCAAAGTTTGTTCTGCACTTCTTTGGTCTTTTCAATGTCTAGGGTCTAGGAAAAAGTTTGTATTATTTTAGGTCAAGGAGATGTGATTTGCAATGGTTTCTCTTAAGGCAAACTTTGTGAAGGAAAGTCCCTACTCTGGGACTGCATGATCTGACACAGTTGTTGTTCCCTCTCCCTGTGTCCTGTTGCTTTTTTCTTCTGTTTCTCTTTTCATTTTTTTTTTTTTTTTTCATATGTTTGTTTATTAAGCTGAACAAACTTAAAAAAAAAAAAAAAATCCTTAATGCATATTTCTGCAAGTCTTATGTTTTACTTACTCAAAGTTTATATGCTTCTCCAGGTTTGGGTACAGAGTTGTGGGCTGGCAACCAAACATTGTACGTGTGGGGTTTCATTTGTATACTTACTTTAGAAGTCACACCAACAGGAGGAACAAGAAACAGTACTGTTCAAATAGCTGTATTCTGATATTCCTACCAATTATTGGGATATTCCTTATTTAGGTTAGACCTCAGTGCCATCATCTTCCTTTCTGATTTGTTTGTATTCTTTTAGGCATCATTGATCTAGACCAACACCTACATCAGAAAAGAGCAATATTCAAAGGATGAGAAACCCTGAAACAAACTACTCAGCATTCAAAATCTATGTATTTGTAGGAAAAAAGGGTGAGTAAGAGGGAATAACTAGGCAAGCTATTACATTTTAAACATATTGTAAAGTAATAACCCCAGCTAATACATTCACTATTAACAACCCAATGCTATGTAGTCATAATATATTTCAATGAAAAACAAGGGAGCTTGTGAGTGCCTGTTTTCAGGACAAATACTGTAGTAATGGAAAAAAAAAAAAAAATTATTCTCTTGGTATGTGTTTGATCAACTGGTTTAAAGAAATCACCTATCAAAATTAATTGAGATGGTAAAGTAAGTAATACAGTAAAGTAATAAATACATATGTCTAACATATGTCCATCTGCAAAAATCCAGATCTGATTTTTTGATCGTTTTTAAGCAGAAACTCTCTTTAACCTCTTTACATAGGAGCAGGCTTTTTGATTCATGTATGTTTTTTTAGCATCAGACACTTGAGAGGTGTGCATTTCACAGTTGGAACATCTTGCAAGGAGGTATGAAGCTGTCTGTTAAGCATGTAGGTAGTCAAAGTTTAGCTAAGACTAACAGGGAAATGTATTTCCATTCCCAGTTTCCTACGGATGCGGTAGAATGCTGCAAACAAAGGTCAGTATATCCTATAGTACAGACTACAGATTACAGGAATTCAATATGTTTTAGCTGGGAGTTACTATAAATCAGCTATTGTTAAAAACAATAGTTCAACCTTCTTGAAAACCTTATTTGTTCTACTGAGAGCCTGTGGTGCCAATTTAGACTAACTGTTGAATAATAACCGCCCATGTTTTTAAGCAAAATAAATTCAAGCTGTAAAGACTGAAACAGGATACTTTACAAAGCGGTTGGACAATAGAAATTTTAATTTTACTGCATTTTTTTACATTATAATAGGTTATACTGTGTGTGGTTTTGAAATAGCCCATAATACCCCATCACCTTTAAGACTTCCTTGGGTAAAGTGTTTAAAGATTAGGGATGCTTTCTAAAGTAACAGAAGACTTTTCCCTGGTTGTGAGAAAAATTGAATATGTAGAAATTTTGGAAACATGTAGATGGCAGGGTGAAGTCCACAATATGTCATGCTGAACAGTACCTAGCATAGGTATTCTAATCTGATTGGCACCATGCCCTGGGAGGTATAACCAGTGTGTAGCTGTGGAGGAAGATTGAATAGGCACATGCGCATGGTAATGATTTTGGATCTCCTAATTTAGACATAGCTAACATTGCCTGCCATTTTCTCCGATACTATGGGAATTATTTGTAGGATTCATTCCATATCTCAAAACCTGAATATTGATTAAATTCATTTGATCCTTTTTTTCCCCTGCTACAGTTATTCTAATTTTGTTTTTGCATGTGATATCATAAGGCTACAAACTGTAATGTGTTCTGGTTCATGGAGAAAGAGTTAAATCCTCTTTCTTGACAATCAGAAATTAGTGTGCTGCTCTGGCACTGGAACTCTTCAGGGCTATAGGGCAGGAACACTGTTGAACTGATAAATGTGTAAAGAGAGGATAACCCTTTGAAGTGAGGAGGAAACAGAACATACTTGCATTGTGAAATATGTTTGGCTAAATATTTGTTTGGGTTTGTTCTGTTGGGTTTTTTGTTCATTTTTTTGGTTATTGTTTTGGTTTGTTTGCTTGTTTTGTTTTTTGTTTGTTTTTTTGTAGCAATGTGTTCAACTATACAGAATAATTTTGTGTTGTATTATCCCCAGAAAACAGTTTAGTGTAAGAAACAGAAAACATCAACATTACCTATGTAGCTGCCACTGCGTATTTCTGCTGCTTGTCTGAAGAGTACAAAACAGTGAATTTATGATGACAATATGTAGAAAGATGCCATAGTAAACAATGCAAAATACATTATTTAAAAATCAAGAAAATAGACCAAGCAGAATAAAGGAGACAGAAAGAACATTGAATTTGTGACTTAACTGGAAGTGAATACATCTGCAGTTGAAATAGCAATATTAGTATTTCAGGAATTAAAGTAGGAAAAGGTACACCATTAGTGAATTTTTTTCAAATTACTTTTGACGTTCTGAATGTGAGCTATAGTCTCTTTAGTTGCCATCAGCAACACACATCACAGTGTAGTACACCTCATCTGAGAGTCCATCACTTAGATGGGGTCTTTTGAATGCTGCACCTCTAGTTCATCACAAATGTTAGGAGTTGATTTTTTTATTTTGTTTTTTTTTTAATTTTGTTTTTACATTTGGTTATGTTTTTTTTAGCAGAACTATCTGCCACCTACACCTTCGGTTTGACATTGTACATTAACAGGGAGGCTATCTGTGATATCTATTGCCAAACAAGTAGTTTTGAAAATAGATGCTGACTGGGTAGTCAATGCAGCTAACAGATGGTCTTGTAACATGTTCTTTTGAATCACTAAAAAAGAAAAATAGATTCACTTGAGCTTCTTTCTCTCAGTAGACGAGCTCTATGACAAACAATAGAATCCTGCTGGTTCCTTAGTCAATTGAAAAAATACATTGTCTGCCCCTAGAAGACAAGGAGAAAGACAAATTTCCTAGGAAAAAGATCCCGTAGGTGATATCTGCTCTCTTAGACTAACTCAGTGTTCCTAAGAAGAAAAATTGAAGATCATAGCCTTCAGTACACCTATGCTATTGCAATGCTATATTCTTAATGCTTTTTTGTTGTTTTAAAAACACTGATTATTCCTAATCACAGCCTGTAGACAGTTGATCATTGTCAGCTGGCTGATGGGTTTGTAAATTATTCTCTTTATAAACATTCTCTTTGGATACATTCACATTTTCTATACTTTATTGGTTTTTTTCAGCCTTCAAAAACAGAATTGATACAAACCCAGGATCTTTTATTTTTAAAACCTCAGTCTCTTCTGCTGTTCATAGCCTGTGGCCTGAACAGCTAGTTACTGTGTTACAAACAGGATAGTAACAAATCTGGATCAGCAAAAAAGAGAAGATAAGAAAATTCCTGGACCTAATTTTCCTGTACTAACCCCGTGAAGTGACCACTAAGCAGTAGCCATCTACAAATGAGGGGCTGATAAACTGTGCATTAGGAACACTTTCTGTTCACTTTGCACAAGTGCCAGCAAGCTATTCAGTGAAAAACTAGATTTGTAATCTGTTTTGCTGCTTCACAAAATCTTTGTGAAATAAGTTATTTAAGTGTGCTCACTCCTGAGGTTGCATTTGCCAATTCTCAATTGCTCAGTTACAGTTAGTTTAACTATGTAAATCCTATGTAAGGCATGCAACATTTAGGTTTTTATTTTTTTATGCTTTGATTTTCAATATAAGAAGCAGGACTTTGGAAAACTTTTTGGCTCTGAAGATGGCATCTAGACTTTAATAAGCAGGACTTTCCATAAAATTCAAACTGATTCTAAGGAGATGGACGACACCCAGTTGATTAAAACATCCATTTGTTACTTGGCTATTAAAGATGTCATTTGCTGAAGTGAAAGTACTTTTAAAAAGCACTATTTTAACAAGTCCACCCTGTTTCTTTTTGCAGACTTGGTCTGTGAGCTTCATCCATGTATCAGCATAAATTGACAGAGTCAAGTGAAATGCACGGCAAGATGTCTGTATTGATTGGCAGACTTGGCCTGTGATGCTATTATGGGCATGCAGTGAATTTCCCTTTCAGAAACTGATTGGCATCTTTGCAGCCATAAGCAGCTTGATGAGGGCTAATATGGGGAGGGAAAGAGGTTCCATCGCGTCCTTGATGACACAGGTATTTATCTATTGATTTTGAAATGGGAATGACATTGTCAGTGTGTTGTATGTGTGCAATGTATAGCAGATAAGAGAGCCGCATTCTGCCATTTTCTCTAGGGGAAGATGCACGTCTCTTCCTTGTTTTGACATTCATTTTCTACAGGTTTCTTATTCCATTCTGGGAACAATTTTGATAGTGGAATTCCTAGGGATGTAAAGTCAAGAAAAAAATTTCAACTTAGTGTGACAGCAGCTTCAGAAGATATTGAAGATATGTTCAGAACATAATGTTCATAATAGAGATATACACTTAAATAGGTTTCTGCTACAAAAGGTGTAGGTGCTACAAAAATGAAACTTACACATTGTTTTCAATGAGGTTTGTTTTGTTTTGAGAAGGAAGTTAATTAGTTAAGCCTCTAGTTCTGAAATTTGTGTGTGTGTTTTGAGACTTCTCATTCTGAAAGTACTTTCATCTGTTAGCGACATCAGAAAAAATAATGAACTGATGCAAAACGTGCATTTTTCAAAAGATTTTTTTTTCAAATAATAGGATAAAACAATAATTCATTGTTTCTCTTGCATTCCAAACTGGAAAAAAATAATTCTTTAGAAATCCTTAAATTCCCAGGAAGCTAAAAACCAACCTAGGATTTTTTTCTTTATAGTAATACACATACTAGTTTATGGAATATCTGAACTGTAAGAAAAGAAAAATAATATGAGAGTTTGTATTACTAATTTGGGATAGATAAATCACACTTGTATCATTATGCAGATATGTTGCATGTACTCAGATTCTTTTACCTTTACCAAGGTCCTTCAAAGTTAAGCTAGTTTCTGAACAGCAATTCATTGTCTCAGTGTTACAGATCTGGCCTGGTGATCAGTACAGACATGTTTTGTTTTGTGTCAATACCCACATCTTTCCCCTGCTTTCAGTATTTGTCTGCCACAGGAAGTATGAACATTTTTGACATACTGACTGTGTTCTTCTTTTTCATCATGAATTTCAATAGTTGTTTTAAAGGAGCAAAACTGTTCTGCTTTATACTAAGACCCCAGAAAACAAACCTTCCAAAGCTACAACTGAGCTCCCCAGTTTTTGTTTGTAGTTCATTCATTTCTCCTTCAAGTTACAACTTTGTCTTGGGGAGGAGGGGGTAAAACCACAGCACTTATATAAAGAGAATACAATCTTTAATTACTAATCAGGTAGAGGAGACTCTTGAAGGAGATATGAGTGAAGAATAAATACTATGCAATAATAAATGCTCTCAAAAATAACATTGCATAAGCGATACAAGGGGAAAAGAAAAACATCATTAGGAGATTAATCAAGGAGATTCATGATTGTGTATCATTTCTAAATATGATGAGAGTAATGTTAACGTTTATCCAAAACACTTTTTCTTGTACTGCCACTTTGAACTGAGTGCAGTACTTCCATACATTTTACAAAACATATCCCATTAACCTTTCGCCCTTTGTAGAAAATCAGAATGATCCTCAGTCTTCTCACAACCTCTGCCAAATAATTGCTCTGCCACAGAAGTTTGCATTTCATAGACTTGGCCCTATTTCAGATAATTGACCCTAAGGAACTTTACTCTGAGCATCTAATTTACCTGAGAACTTTCTAGCATAGGTTTTATGAAAAATGGTAAGATCAATACTCAGATGACTCATCTTTCCAGAATCTGAGAATATTGTAATCTTTTAAAAAGCAGAGAAGTTAAAGGTTTGTTGTTTTTATTATTGTTGTTTTTATCATTATTGTTTTGATTTAGTTTGGTTTAAAGCTGCAAATGGTAAAGATCTTTGATTCTTATAATAAAGAATCATGCTTTAATCTTTTAGGAGTTATGGTGAGAAAATTACGAGGAAAAAACATATCAAAGAAATAGCTCACTATTTGCTGAAAGCTGTTCATGGAAGGTGTAACACAGTTCAGAATGTCTTATACTATTCTAGACACATCTCAGTTATCTGAATGTCATATTAGTGTCAAACTAACACATTTTCCTCATTTTTACATAGCGCAAATTGGACTTGTACTATATTGCAAGTTGGAAATTAGAAAGGCATCTAGTCTTGAAGTAGCTGTTTCAGGGATGGAGAGTTTTCTTTTGTTTTTATGTCATCCATCAAAATCCACCTTTTGCCACTTCCAGCTCTACCATACCATACCGTGCATGTCATTGCAGCAGAATAGAAAAGTGCATTATGCATTTGAGATGGCTACTGTTATGTCTCTTAGAGCAATTTGTTGTATTCTTCTTATTAAGTGAGAGTTGCAGAACTAGTCTGGGAGATCTTATATTGTCCTAATTATGTATTACTCGTAAGGATAAGATGGCACAAATAATTTACAGATTTAAATATTGTTTTTGTCATCTGCCTGGGAGATTGAAGTTAGTTCTTTCTATTTTGGCTTCCCAGCTATATGTGGAGTGTTAGAAGTTCTGCTTCTGTCTTCATGGAACATTGGTAGTCACTGGTTTTTGAAATGGGAAAGTATTACAATCCTATTGCCCTCAGACTTTCACCTAGTTTTGCAAAATGGAGTTTATAGGGACTGTTACATGCTGAACATTTTGAGGTTCTCCCCTAACATCAAGATTAATTCAGCTAGTCAATGTTTCATGTGAACCTTTGTACAGGTTAATATTGTGATTTCATAATTCAAGTTACAGTAATTAGAATTTACCCTCCAAGATATTACTGTTCTATGAAGATGTAGGCTTGTTTTCAGAAGTCAAAATATGCTTTTAAAATATCTTATTTTACCCCCATCAGTCAATAAAACCCATCAACTTTCTAATGCTTATGGTAAACTTGAACGAAATACTGTGAGGAAATTGTACTTTTATTTTCTTATAGATAAAAAAAAAAAAGTTTATGTCCATGTAAACAAGTATTATAAGAGTCTGATTATGATTATTGCTCTTCATTGATCAACATGTGTCTACATATTACTGTTTCTCCCTCCTTCCTCTTAATCTGTTTATCTAATTTTAATGTTACATCTTTCTTATTAAGAAGATGAGACTTCAATGAAAGTTTACTCACTACTATATTTTCCATGTCAGTGACCAACATCCTCAGCCTGGCTGAATGTTAATTCACTTAACAAGCCTGTGCTCCTAGTGAGTGACTGAATGTATATTCAGTTGTCACTTTTGAATTTTTTTACCAACTAAGACAAAAGTCCCACAGATGACAGACTCATTCACCATGCAGCCCTAATTCATTACTCAAGCACTGTCCATCCTAAGCAAAATCCAATTAAGTAATTAAAAACTATATCAAAACGCATACATGCAGAGGGGTACAGGGAATTAAAATGCACAGTCAGTGTTAATGCTAGCATTTCTTCATTTTTCAAAACTTGACTTTGCAAACTTAATGATCTTTTAACTGAGTTTTTGCATCTTAATTTGCTATGTTTGTTAAAAACTCAATTGAAAGAAATGGCAAACGGGGGACACTATAGAAACCCACATGGCTGCTATTTAGAGGGGTTAAGTCAACCTTTCAAACCCCTTTTTTTTCCAGAAAACAAGATTTATAAGCAATAGAAGTTGTAAATTGTCACCTTTTGTGGAGAGCAACCACAAGAGGAAGATACTGCATGTATTGTGCCAGGGCTTTCTAGACTATTTGCTGATAAGACATTACCTTATGAAAGAACTTCAGTTTTTATTCCAGATTTTCTGTATGTCCTGTCACCTCTTCCTTTTGTGCCACCCCTGGGCGCTGTGTACTCTAACCTCTGTGTGTCTTCTCTCTGTATCCTGAGCTCCTGTGTTACTGTTCTGCTTCCTAATATGCAAGATTATTATTTTTTAAGAGTATTAATCATAATGTTAGTAATTTTAATACTTATTTTCTTTGTCCTCTAATGTTTTAATCTGACTATAACTGTGCATGCCAGGGGTTGCAGTTCTCCTCTGACTTCAAAGGTGCGTGACAGAGGCTAAGAGCAGACTCAAAATTAATAGCATAGATAACAATCAGTACATGAATATGTAGAAGTAGGCAGGAAGCTACTTGAAGTCCTGGATTTATTTATAAGTGTGTTATGGTAAAGGGGAATGTGATTACATTTATCAATAGAAAATCTATAATCTCAATATTGTTAAAGACTATGGTGGGACTGCTGACACTTCAGAAGAGTTCATAATCCAAGAAAAACTCACCTATATGTACAACATGTCAGAGGGATTTGTGCATAAGGTGAAATAATTTTTATCTTTTTCAAAAGAATTATATAACCCTTGTATTCATCGTAATACATACTAAACTTGTATGTATTAAAAAGAAAATAATGTTTATATTTCATTTCCTTCTAAACACATTTGAATTCTTTTCCTAGTTTCTAATTCTGCCTTTGAAGCACAATATCTGACCTTGCTGTCCAGTAGAATTATAGTTTAAATGAAAACCCAATTTTTCATGGATCCCTGCAGGCTTTCAGTTAGAACCGTACGTCAGCGCATAATGCAAGGTGCAACTGCTGTGTAGCCCATCCGCACAGTGACATTGGAAACTCTTTCTACTTTTAGCTCTTTTTAAAATAAACAATTACAGTTCATTAGAATCTATTGAATCATTGATTGTAAACAATATCAGATTTTCTCTGAAAATAGTTTGTAACTTACTGAGGAGCATGATAAGCATCTATGAATATGCAGTAGTCTGAATGCCCTGGAGAAATAGGCGTGGCTTGACAGAATAGTGCTAAAAGACAATAAAATCTAACTGCAATAATTATTATGTTAACAAAGTATTTGTAGATATAGCTGTTTACCTAAATAATCTAAAATGTTAGAGGGAGAAAAAGCCTTTGTATGTTAAAATAAACATTATTTTCCTGACCTAGGTCTTGTTTTGTACGTTTTGAAGTATGTAATAGCTCTCAGAGGAGACACCACTGTTCTCGAAACATGTGAGTCTAGTGCCTGTAGTGATGTTGAAAGGAATGACAGACAGATGCCTCTTTGTACATTTGAACATAATGCTGTTTAAAAGAAAATGTGATGTTTAAATGGTCCCTGGTTGTCTTTTTGACATATTCAGATTGTAGTCAACTCTGCAGGGAGATTTAGCTGTCTCTTCTGTCAGACAGAAGACTGGGAACTATACAGAAGTTAGTAGAATCCACAGATGAAATTTGCTTCTCCAATTACATGATAAGTTCTGTTCAAAAGAAAACATTGCATTCTATTTTCAATTTTAAATGTGAAGTTTCCTTTCTGTTCCAATTCTTCCAGACTCTGCTGATAACCTACCAGCTGGAGGCTTTTACCAATGGGAAAGAGGTCAAAAACACTGATCCCAGACATGGACAAAATCTTAGGACACTGAAGACATGAACTTAAATCTAATTCAAGAGGAAGTTTACAATGTAATGAGTCCTGGAGGTTAAACTTGAGTACAAAATACTTTTCTAGTATAAGTATGATTGAAGAAGTTTTGATAATAGTGAGAATTATTCTGTACTGTTTCTAGACTTGCTTTAGTGAAGAATGAGGATGCTTACCTCCTACACGGGAGTACAAAGGAAGCACAAAATTACCATCTCTGCATGTTGCAGTAATGATGCAACACTTCAAAGGCAATGTAATAACAAAACTATTATGTCTGGTTCCTTTATGTATGTTGCACATTAGTTGTGCATTAATTGCCTGAAGAATTTGTATGCATTTCTGCTGTGCAGTTGTGAACGTGATGGTTCCGTAAGCATTCATTGCTTCTGTGAAGCTACATAAATAACTTGTTCTAAATAACTTTTTCAGGAAAGCTGCATTCAAGACATGCAGATAGTGGGTTAGGTCCTGGTATGGCAACAGCAAACAGAATGCCTGAAAGATACTGTCTAGTTTTAATTCTATATGGCTAAAGAATAGTGAATGGCATGCTAAGTGCAAAAACTAAATGAAAGTCCCTAAGCTGCTTACCATTGTGGTCTGGATATGCCTACATGGGGCAGTATCATTAAATCCTTGCTCTCTTTTTGTATTCTTACTCTAAGCAGGGGCTGCCTGGTTAGGTGCATATGTTTTAATTTTTTTGTTTCTCAAGGTCACAGCAGATATGTATGTAGAACATGTATTCGTTTACACAGTTAAAAGAACAGAAAGTTGATTATAAAGACTATATCTATCTTTAATCTTTTAAAGGAATGTTTCTCTACAGTTTTCTACATCATCATTCATTGATGACAAGAGTTAATATTCTGAACAGAATTGAAGATAAGTATTTTTATATCTCAAATATGTCAAAATCACCACTGGAATTTTAATGTTTACATATTTAAGCTTTTACATATTTAAGTTTTATAGAGAGTTTCTTCACTCCAGAGATTAAATTTTACATAGTGACTGCAATGACAGAGTTGTCTGCAGGGGTAAAGAGAAAATACTCCACTAATGAAGAAAACACTGAGCTATAAGAACAGCTAAGGGCAAGATGGAAGAAAGACCATCAGTAAACTCAACAAGACCGTGTCTTTCACCAATCAGTAGAACTGCCTCCATCACTGTTCACATCCCTGTTACCTAATACTTCATGATTGATTCACCCCATTTAACCTTTCATCATCAACATTTGAAGGAACTGAACCTTGGTGCTTTTTACAGCAGAAGGATGAGGCACAGGAGCAAATCAAAGTGAGAAAAATCTTTCAAAGTGTTTTCTGTTAGCCAAGATTGTTAGCTGAGCATTTTTTAATGCATATAGGCTGAGGTGAATGTGAGGTGTGATTTTTCTACATTAATTATAAGGCATGTTAAATAGTGTCTGTTTTAGAATGGGTGCAATTTCTGGTTTGTGGGCAAGCAGGGAGGTTCCAATTCTGCCTGTAAATGAAAGGAATTAGTGTTTGCCAATTAAATCAAACAGCTGTTCTACAGACAGTATTGCTAATAGCTACTAACTAAACTCCAAGCTGTTACTCTGAATTGCTTAATGAACTGCTTTTAATACCTAGTAAATGCTAACCTCTGTATCTCAATTTATTAAGCGAAAAGGAAGGGATATTTAAAGGCACATGTCCCTTCAAACTTCTATAGTATTGTAGGAACTGTCTGTGCCAATGAAACACAGGAATATGAGATTATTTCTTACACTATATAAACTTATAAGAATTCTGGAGAGAATAGCACTAGTTAAATTATTTTTGACAGTGCATGACATGAATCATCATGATCTGATGCTATACAGTGACTATATTTTTCTGTCTTAAGAAGGTATTGTAGGCACGTTATGTAAACTTGCAGCTTGTATTCTTTGAAGTCAACTGCACAAAAGTGATGGTAAAATCAAAATATGGCTCTCATTGGACATACCAATGTGTGTAGCAGGCTTGGGTGGTAAAATAAAAAAGGGTATTGAAAACAATGTATGGTTTTCAGCTAGAGACATTTACAACTTAAGAATTCTACCCTGAGGATATAGATACAGGGATATATACACACACACACATATATATATATAATTTTTTCCCTCGAGGCATAATCTCTGGTATTGTTTCTCTATTACTTATAAAGCCTTCTCTATGTCAGTTCTTCTCTGAGAACAAGCATAAGGAAATGAGGCATCAAAGCTATCTCTGTTTCAAACACAGAAGTAACTGGTTCAGAGCTCTGCAAAACAAAGTTTCCTGTGTAGAGATACATAACCTGAAATCTAGCTCACTTAATACTGCTGTTCCTAATAACAATGTCTTTGCTTCCCAGCTCTTTAAGATTTCTGTATACTAGAACACAAGTAACTATCTTCCAACACTAAACATTGGTAGTACACTCAATCACCTATGTCTGCGGATATTACTTTTCCTAGAGTTAACCATTGAACTTCTGAAGTGTCTAAATAAGCTGAATGGGACTAGTCTATCTGGTTAAGCTTTGATTATTCAGAAAATAACAAAAATATCTTCAGATAAAGGGACAAAAATGAGTTCATAATTTGAATCATAAATGTTCAGGGAACAGGAGAATGAGCTTTAACACAAAAAGGAAAGGGAGAGGTTACCCAGGAGGAGTACAGAGACACTGGGTGTGCAAGGACTGAGTTAGGAAAGCCAAAGTTCTGCTAGTCATTAAAATAGAAAGGGATGTGGAGGGCAACACATACATTAGCAGCAATTAAAAGGTGGAGGAAAATGCATGTTAGCTCTTCAGTGGAGGCAGGTGACTTGACGATGAAGGATGTAGCAAAGGTTGTTCAGTTGCCCTTTGAGAAGAGGCTGTGGGAAGAGAGCTTGTTCAGCCTTGGGAAGATTTAGTCAAGAACTAATCTTGCTTTTGTCTACAGCTTTCTGATGGGACTGTATGGAGAAGATAAAGACAGACATTTCTCAGAGGTGCACGGGAGGTAACAGACATAAGTAGAAACACAAGAACTTCAGGGAACATACACAAGAAGCAATGGTGATTGGTGTGTTTAGTGTATGTGTTTTACTGTTTTTGCCAAGATGGTTGTCAAACATAGAAATAGATTGCTCAACAAGTTGAATCTCCATCTTTGGAAATACTCAGAACATGTGTGGATATGGCCTAGAGCAAACCTGGAGCAAGGAAATTACTTAAATGACCTCTAGAGGTCTCTTTCAGCCAAAATTATGTTTTTGTGACTATACATCCACTAACACGGCCTTACCAATTCCTTTTAAAACTATGGAGATTCTTCACTTACAGCCTTCTGTCTTCTAATCAAAGTTGTCCTGGGAACTGATTCAAAAAGAATGCCAAAGAGCATGCTCTGGTTGTAGAGGGTGGTGTTAGAGCATTCACTCCTAGTTTCAGGAGGTTTTTGTCATAACAGTGTTTATTACACCTTTAGATACAAGTTGATTTGGGTTTTTTCCCCCTTACGTTTCTTAACAAATTTTTAAAGTTGCTGAAACTGCATGCAGAGAGAGCATGCCTAGCACATACCTTATTTCTATACTGTGTTAAGAAAGGTCTAAATGTGTTCTTATTGATTCCCGTGCATACCCCAGGCCCTCCCTCCTACCACCCTCCCGCCCCCCAGCATTTTACAGACACTGTTATATCAACTTTAAACTGAAATTAGTCTTGCTTGCCATATTTCTATGGCTAACCTTTGCCTTAACCATGCAGAATCTAGAAATAAATGACATTTTTGTCTTTATCAAATTTGAAACTCAAACAATCAAGCAACAGTTAAAAAAAGCTTTCTATTTTGTTATCTAGGTCTTCTGCATCCCTCAAGTGCAGCAGAGGATGAAAAATATTTTTTTTTATTTAGAAAACTTCTTTTTTTTTTTTTTTTCCTTATTTCCAATTACATCTGTCTTTATAAGGGTAGAAAATAAAAAAATACAAGGAAAGGAAAAAATAAGGAAATTTCCACATTTCAATCAGCATTCTCTGTGTTTTTTCTGTTACTGTTTTATGAGTAGATTAGACTAGACTAGAGAAATTACATTTATAATGGGGGGTGAGGCAAAACAACCACAAACCAAACACACAAAAAAACAGAGATGCCAACGTCTGACTTTACAGATGGCTGTTTTTCTTAATTATATGGATAACAGTTCAGAAATACCTAATTGGTCATGCTTGACAAGCAATAGCAGTTTTTCCAAGATAAACAAATGTTCACATTTTTCATACTTAATCAGGGAGTTTATGTGCAAAAATGACCGAATGTATCATCTATTCTAAGCTTCCTATGTTATTTTGTAATAAACCACCATCTGTACTTTGATTTTACAGAATCTGTGTGTGATGACCACAGAATCTGATACTATGGCAGACAGTTTAGTGGAAGAAACTAGATTTTAATATTTTTTATTTTTAAATTTTTTTAAGTAAACTACCAAAGCTCATTTCCTTAATTTAGCAATGTCCCCAAAGCAAGTTTATTTGCTTCTTTGTTGCAAGTAGTGCCCTAAATACTCCATACAGATCTTACTCTTGGTTTCTTATGTCTTCTAAACTTACAGACCTTACTTGATGAGTGTATTCAGCTTGTGATATTGTGTATTTTTTCTGTGCTGTATACTTGAATATTGCTTGTTTATTTTCTGACTTAAGTTTTAGTGAATTAACTTGTCTGTTATGGTTAAGTTATTAATGTGGTCATATGCTGAGAGCTTGGCAATCTAGCTCTTTTTTTCTCTTGCTACTTTTTATGCGAAGCTTCCTAACTCTGCAGCTTTTGTCCTAATGAGTAAATACGCATTAAACAATTAATTTTTTTTTTACTTTTTTTGGTGAGCATTTATTCTTTCACACAAATAGCATTTCTGGCTCTTCTTATTTAAATAATCTTTGCTACCTGCTACCAGATGGGCCTGTGCCCAGAGGGAGGCCTGTAGCAAAGGGGGGTGTGGTACCACTGTGTCCTGGCTCCCCACAAGTCAAAGTGTGATATTCTCCCTTCTTCCTCAGAAGTTCTCCAGCCCTCTCTAGCTTGACTTAGCACGCATCATGCAGTACATCTGATTCTAACTATGTGCAATTGAAGAGTATTTAGGTAGGAAGGCATTGAGGAATCATGGAATCATTTAGGTTGGAAAATACCTTTAAAATCATCAAGTCCAGCCATTAACCTAGCACGGCCAAGTCTGCCATTAAACTATGTCACTAAGCACCACATCTACACATCTTTTAAATACTTCCAGGGGTGGTGACTCAACCACTTCCCTGGACAGCCTGTTCCAGTGCTTAACAACCTTTTAATTGAAGAAGTTTTTCCTAATATCCAAGATAACCTTCCCTGGTGCAACTTGAGGCATTTTCCTCTCATCCTATTGCTTGCTACTTGTGAGAAGAGACCATCACCCTCCATGCTACAACTTCCTTTCAGGTAGTTGTAGATAGCACTGAGATTTCCCCTCAGCCTCCTCTTCTCCAGGCTAAACAGCCCCATTTCCATCAGCTGCTCATCATAAGACTCATGCTTCAGAACTTTCACCAGCATCATTGCCCTTCCCTGTAAGCAGCTGTTACGTAGGAGCAGGACATGCCCTGCTGCCTGACACCTGGGTGCCAACGTGTTCCCACTGGTGCTCTATCTGGGAAGCTACGACAGTTGTGGTAGGTGCAGAACTTAGGCCATGGCTTTCTGCTGGGTGGATACCATTGCTCCCTTGTCAAGCTGGCAGAGCTTCTGTGTGAACTGCCATGCCAAGCCCTTGCTGAGGTGCCATGCCTCGTTTGCCCACCTTGGTTACAGCAGTCCTGGTCACTAGTGCTTCCGAAGGGCTGCTTTTGGAAGTGTGGGGGGACTTGGCCACTGTTTCTCCTGGCCTAGCCCAGGTCTTATTAGCGGCTGTTGCCTGAGCTGCCAGCTCCAGGTGGGTTTATCTGCTCCCTGGTTCGGGACCCACCCTGTACGCCACACTGGAGTGCTCTGCTGCGGGTCATAGTGGCACCGTGAACATTACTTAGTGTAATCCAAAATCATACCTTACCCTATTTTTTAAATAAGTTATTGATTTAGAAAAAGTCTTAGCTATCGGAAAGAAAATTATCTGAAAGACTAGCTCTTTTCTACTTCCCTGTCCTTCTGTTGATCCCTGTTCCAAATCCTGGAAAAAGTGGAATATTATCGGTGAAACTGGGAGGATATTTGGCAGCAGGCTCTCAGCTACTCTGCAAAAATATGTTGACCTGAAAGTCACTTACATTATCTTTCCACACATGTTTTTTCTAGCCTTTTTTCCTGATTATTCTCAGCTTAGCCTTTAAGGGTTGCTCTGTGTAAATTGTGCTCCTTAGGATGCCTTGAGCATGTCACACTCAGGCTGCTTTTACTATCTACTTTTGGCACACTCTTTATGCTTTCGGGAAGGACAGCTGATGCTGGGATAGATTTTAATAAGGTTTTATGTGCTTAAAAATTGTGGTCAGTGGATAGTCCCAAGTGGGCATAATTTTGGCCTGAACAATCATAAGAATGCAATTTTCTCTACTGTCATAAGCTAATTTAAGCTGATTCAGATAATGTGAAATGACTAGATTTGGGGGAAACAATATTTTACCGTATTACCAGATTTAGAGCACCTTCCAGATTGGCTGAGTTTTGAAAAGCACTCTGTTTCCAGGCTATTGCAAGAGTATCTGCTCTTGCATCTCACGTCTTATAGATTTGCTATTTTAGTAATAGTGGATATGAAGAAGAGAGGAAATCTGTCATTGAAGATATTCTGAAAATTCTTGTAATGATAGCTGGAGATGCCTTATTATGTCCTGGTTTTCCTTTTTTGTTTTGTTGTACTTTTTTATGTTCGTTGCTTTGTTCTCATTTTATCTTGGGTTGCTAGCTTGCTGTTGGAATTGGGTTGGGTTAGTTGGATATTCACTCCCAAATTACTCCTCCTCATGAAGGCTGCATGCCCGGTTTGAGCTGCAGGTGGGAATGCACTCTTCTGAGGGAAAGCATGAAGCGCCAGGAGAAGAAAAGTTAGTAATAGCTTTGTCCTTCCACATAATTCTTTCTGATTGTCCTGGGGCCTGGAAGCCTGTAAATATTGGGGAAATAAAAACTTGAAAATATTTGCTTCAGACACATGCTCAGAAAAAAACAGAAACGCGTTTATCTGAACATTATGAGCTTACTGGATGTTGAGAACTAGCTTGAACTAATTTCATGAGAATAGGCTCTCTCCCAAAATCATTGGTACCTACTGTTCCAGGTCATGCTGGAACAGCTACAAGCATAAGCTTTGTTGTGGTATTTCAGCACTTTTACTTCCAATCTCAGCTTGAATCAGGGGGTGTTAATGTATGCAAAATGGAAATTGGCTGTTAAAAAAGTGTCTTGGTTTGCTTGTTTGTTTGAAAGCTTTTAAAGTTCAGTTTGGACTTGTTTCAATTTATGGGCTAGAATTTGCATTGTTTTTTATTACATAAAAATATATATTTTTCTCCTTAAGATATAGAAGAAAAATAAAATATAGAATGAAATGTTGTAAGAAAATATGCAATATATCCATGGTGTATATAAAAATAAAATAGAACAAAAATTAAAATCAAATATTCTTTATACTGAGCAGAAACCTTATGGATTTTTAGTATATATACATATATGTGTTGAACTTTCATAATGTGTAATTCAGTATTTCCCAAATAAATAAAAAACAAGTAGGAAACAAATAGCAGCATAGTAGCAAAATAAAAGTAAGATGGAAAGAGAAAAATCCTACACAGATGATCTGCAATAAGCATATAATACATTGATACATATGCTGGCTGAACCTCATTGAAATAATTGACTTTTTCTTCACTCATAAGGTTATTTGCAAAGAACTGTTGCAAGTTTGAAATCTGAGTTCTGTAGTCGTTGTATTGCATTAGTAACTTGAAAGGAGTTTAAACAATTTAATCTTAGCATTTCAAATCTTTGTGATTAGACAAACTGCTCTCAAGTGGATTAAAACCGTTGAACATCATTTAGATATGTATCAAAGCTCAGAACACTGAGGAAAATTCCAGAGGACTAAGCAAAAACACTGTTGTGCTAATGCACACTAAAAAAGCCTGAACATGACCAACTTGATAAAGATTGAACAGTCAGCTTGAATTCACAGAATCACAGAATAGTTAGTAGTTTTTTAATGAGATTGTCGACAGATATAAATATTGACTTCTCAAAAATCATTTGAGATTTGAATTACTCTTCCATGACATTTTTATTAAAAAATTAGCATTATAGAAAATAAATATACCTACATCATGGGCCTCATACCAGGAAATCTTCTGCCAACAATGTATTTCCAGTTAGGTACTTTGATAATCTATTCTTAGCCCCATCAAACCCAGTATCTTCTCCACTGATTTGTAAAATATATTAAAGAAATTACATGTAATGTTTATTCATGCCATAGAAATTGGTGGGACAATGAACAACAACAAAAAAATATGTACCAGTTGAATTATATTTTTTGGTGATATAGGCACAAACAATATGGCCAAACACAAAGTCATGTATCTTAAATCTATGAAGTCATTTTTGTGTCATAGGGACATTTATAAAATGATAGTGATTTCAAGCATTATGTATGTATATATGTGTATTTTTTATAATAATTATAGGTATGTTTCATGAATGAACATGTAGATAACTGTACACAATCTTCAGGGGTACAAACAGGCATATCAAATGGAATACAGCAAAGATACTTAATCGTACATGGCAGATAAGACAATTACTAAAAAGTTCATGAACATCTGATATTCACAGTTTTGAAATAAGATTGCAAAATTAAAAAGCTATTAAAAAATCTTTAAGGCTTGGGGGAAAAAAAAAAAAAGCCTTAGTGACTGTTTAAAGTGTTTTGATCTGTTTAGTATTACAAAGAGAGTTATGTTTAGCCTTGATCAACAAATACAAATGTTGACATCCTTATGTATGGAAACTTCTTTAAGAAGCTTCTGAGAGTGAAGAGATGGGAGCAGGATAAGAAAAGGCTTAATAAGATCCACAGATGATCCTCTTAATGGGAGATGAAGCTAGTCAGATTAAACTAGAAATCAACAATTATTTTTCAGTAGTAATGAAAAACAATTTGGAATAAAACAGGGATGCATTGGATGAAACATTTTGAATTCTTCAAGACTGCTTATTTCTAAAATACGGTCTCAAGGTAAAATGTGAATTGTCAACTGTATAGAAAATGTTGTGTGATGTACCTGAGCAATGTTAAGATTTTCAGGTTCTGATTGATGCATATTCTGAGCTGGTAAAAAAAAGTAAATAAAATCCACACCATCACCAACCCATACTATCACAAAACCTCATAATGCAATTTTGTGAAAATATTACGTAAGAAAGAAGAACAGACATAATTAGAAGGTAAAGAAGGCATAATAGGTTTCTGCTTTTCTCATTAGTTTTGAAAAAATATTTAAAAGTAGGTTAGAATCACAAAGTGAAAGCACAGCTACAGATCAGAATTGAAATTGTACCAAGCATTAAAAAAAACCCCATATTTCTGGAGAGAAATTAGACTCGACCAAAAGCATTCCAGGTTACTTGTTACTTGAGTAAATTATATTTTGCAATGAGCATGTACTTAGGAACTTGAAGTGCATTTGTGTTTCCTTGAGGGGGACTCTTAATTTCAAGTTGGTTGATAAAACTTTATACAGAAGGTATTATTATTCAGCTTAGTATTTTCATTTGACGGATTTTTTTTTTTTTTTTTTTTTTTTTTAGCAAATCACTTGAGACATGTAGCTTTGCCTCTAAAGGAAAATTAAAAAGATGTGTTCATAGGCTTTTCCTCTGTTGCCATTGCTGCTTGACCCTAGCAATCTTTTGAAGAATAAAGGATGAGATGCTGAGCTGAGCCCCTCAGAGGTGCACTCTAAGTCCCAGAACACAGAGAAATGACACACGCCAAAGCTGGTATGTACAGCAGGAGACCAGAACCCCACATGCCTGTCTCTGAAACACTCACTAAATGATTTGAGCTGACAAGAAATCCAGCAGGGTTAAGTCTCCCTGATTTCATCAGTAGCATTCACTTAAATCAACACAATCCTTTTTCTTAAAAAAAATTTATAAAAATCTCTCTTTTCTACAGGAAAGATACTACTTGTATTAGCTATACCTGGAACAGGAGAAAGACCACAGAAGAAGGATGTAAGTGATATCGTCCTCATGAAGCATCTTGGTCCCTCAGTAAAATATGTTGACTGTTCAAATATCACTAAAGGAATTCTGGGTCAGTAGTCCATGGTGGTTAAGCAGTCTTTGGCAGCTTTTCATCATTTCATGCATTTCATTGAAGGGCAGAGCAGAAGTTGCTGTCTTTTGCTTTGATCCGATCACGCTAGTCACATTATAATTTATATTGCTATCCGTAACCTTGTTTTGTTTTTAAATATTTTAATTTTTCTGCAGAATCAGAAAACTTGAAGATAACAATTCCCAAACTAGCTCATTGTTCAGTGTGACAGAGAAGGAGATCTACAAGAAGACATCTCTGATCCAAACCTCGTATAGCTATGTGCCAAAGCTAACAAACCCTACCATAAGCAGTAGAGGATTCTCAGTGGTGTGTTTCATCGTACTTTGCAGTGAATAAGGAACTTCACAGAGGACCCCAATGCTATCATCTGTCAGTGGATTATCCCTTCTGTTTTCACACAAGAGGACAATAGATGTACTTCAGGTATGTGAGTATTAATTACACAGTTGAACCATGGATTTCATCCACAGTAGCTGCTGCTTCTTGTATTTGTCTCTTGAAAGAACTGATGGCACAAACTTTGTAGGTTACCTCTATTTTCAGGGTTGCCATATTACATTCCTTATTTTCCACACTCCAACAAAAGTTGTTCTAATTCAAGATATCTCTTCATTTTAATGTATCTTAAATAGCAGCCTCTCCTGCTGTTAGTGTTCATCTGATAGTGTCCCAACTCTTATCTTCAGGCTGAGAGATTTCCCTGTGTTTCTTAAAGCCCTGCTCCATAATGTACCATGAAATCATGCCTGAAAGTGGCTCACTTTTTTTGACTGTTACAATCATACAAGCTGAGAGATGACATTATTTCCAAATTCTTATTTCTGTAGAGAGTAAATAATAAATCAGTAGACCTCCCTGGCAGATTTTTAGTGGTACATGTACATTGTCAAAATTTCACAGAGTCCACTGGAGAAGTGACAGCCTACCCAGATGATTATCTGTTCCTGCTAATGGAAACAGGAGAGGCTGCTGCAGCTGATGTGTTCATTTTTCTGTTGCTGTTTAGTCTGAGCAAACATGACTTACAAGAGCTTGGGGAAAAAAGGGTTCTTTAGGTCAAATACTGGTATTCGTTAGGGTGGGATTCAGTTTCCTAATCATGTGTGTGTATTGAGTGACATTGTAGGTGCCCTGGGGGCATCCAAGAGATCAATGTCAGGCTGACCAAAATGCCACAGGGCTGACAAGGAACCTGCATCCTTCTAGCAGGGTATATAGAGCCGAGGCAGAATACATTTTAAGATATCTAAACCAACAATGAATATTTCCTAGATTCATCAAAGACAAAAATTGGCATAAAAAAACCTCCCCTTCATTCCATTCTCAGAATTTTTCTACATTTTCTCTATTTTCATAAGCTCTCTATTCCTCTGTGCACAAAATCAAGTTCATAAGTTTGGCAAACAAACAAACAAAAACCACAAAACCAATAAACTTAAGCCTTTCCTACACCTGTGTAGGGCGTTCAATATTCCAGAAAGTTAGGAGTCAGAAAATATTTAATGAAAGATATTTCTTCTTTGTAAACCTCAGAAATCTCTGCTATCACAGGTCTGATTTATAGCTATTACTAACTTGTAGAAGTTAGTTTTCAACAGGTCAACAAAAGCTGACCAATATTTTAATATTTTCTAAAAATCTAGATATAGTTTCCTTGTTCAGTGTTCCTATAACTATGCTCTGGTTTTACTCTGATGAGCATTATTGTTTGGCTTTTTGTTTGGTTGTTTTTTTGGTGTTTTGTTTTGTTTGTTTGTTTGTTTTTAAACATAGTGGCTGATACTAGAAAAGATTCTCATAGCTGGTTTTTAATCTAATTTTTGTATTTTTTTAAACCCATATTTTAAGAACAAGTTGTCTTGAACCAAAAACTTGCCTTCTGTAATCTATCAAATCTTGTCAAAAAATAAGTTCTGCATTCTCCTAATCAGAAAGTATGTTTCTGTTGTCTGAACCAGACATGGTCTTGATGATATTTTTCATACATCATTTTGTACTTTCATATATCACTTTGTGCTTTCCAGTATTATTTGAGCCTTCAAGCATATTTTGTGTTTTCTGGCAGCTAAGGGTTCAAGGTCATTCTGAAATTCTGCCTTTCTGTTCTGCATAGCACAGAATATGTAGGTGGAAAAGCTAGTTCAATTTTCTGTCTTCTTTCTTCCACTCCCCCTTTTCCCTTCCCCTTTCCCTTTTTTTAACAGAAATGAAGCATTACAAATACCTTTTGATACTGTGTATCTCTATGAAATTGGAGATGGGAACTCTATGTGTGGCTGGATTTTAAATTGCCCTACTTAATAAGGTAATCCGGACAAGAATTGTCCCTTACTAATGGTTTGTGCTAGCCCAGCAGAATATGTCATGGTCTTTGGCTTGGCTATGAAGGTGCTACTGCAATACAAATAAGTAATAATAATGATGTTTCAAAGTTACTTGTCTTGCTGAACTTAACCTATAACATCTCATTTCTTTACACATAAGGCCAAGCTCTTCTGCACTAAATCAATTCTTGCTTTCATTTGAACCTTCTTAAAATTCTACATGCAGATTATCAGTTAAGTCATTGCAAGGACGTATTCCAGAGTTTCAGGCATTTGAAGGAACTCAAGGGAATAAGGGGAAGCTTGGTAATTGACTTGATATATTTTTATTTACTGATCTTCTGTTTAATGCACTTAATTTATGTCAGATAAATCACTTGAATTCTTTTCCAAGATCGAGTGAGAAAAATGTCATAGCATTAAGCATAAGTATCAATTTTATTCCTAAAGGTCTTGTTGTCCCTAGGTACATCCATGTAGAAGGATCTTGGAGACAAGCACATGCCCTTTATTTCCAACTCTTATTTTCCATTTTTTACAATATTCCAACCTTGTTTATATTTAGGATCAATTTACACAAGTGAATACTGGCTACTTCAGTTAAAATAAAGATTGCTGATATTAACAGTGGAAAGAGGTATCTGTATCTATGAAGCTGAAAATGTAGATTATTTCTTCCTTATCATCAAGACCGAAGTCACCAGGTGGTGCTATTACATAGTATTGCAAGACCTTCTGGCTTTTGTTTGGTTTGGTTTGGTTTGTTTAGTTTTGTTTTGTTTTTCAGGAAATACTGCATAATCCCTTTGCCTTACAGTTGAGAGAAGCCATAGTAGCACATTGACTGGTGGCTTTTTGCCTGGGAGAAGAATGACTTTATGGAACATAGGTATTGGTGGCTGAGGTTGTCTTCCCCTAAAACAGTAGGTTTTCATGCTATTTGTGGTTGCCTCTGTTCCTGGTCGAGAATAATTCATGACTTGATACAACACACATTCTTTGGCCGCTAGAACCACAATGAAAACAAAATAAAATTAGGCAGTAGGTCAACAATTGACAATTGTGTTAGAAGAAAAACTATGCTATTGTTTGTATGGAGAAGAATATCATGACTCTGAGGGGTGGGGGTTATGCCTTTGAGAAAAAGTCATCATGATTAGTTTCCTTCTTTCACTGGATTACCTTAGAGAGAATAACCATTAGAGTAACTATTAATTCAGGTGACATTGGTTTAGATTTTTATCAGCAAAAGCAGTTGAAATCATACAAATGTAAATTTGGGGGAAAAAAAGGAAAAAGGTAAATAGTTGTTATCTGCCAGTACATGCTGTAGCATAATAGATTGATAAAGAAAAATACCTTAATGGGAAGGCAGCCATCTGGAGTTTGAGAGAATAATGATTCAGTCTTGTTCGAAAGATTCAGCAATTTTAACATAAAAAGACTTGTTAGTGGCTGAGATGAGAATCTTTTATCACCCTGCTCCTAGAACGTGGATGGTGATACTACCTCACCTCATTAACATTTTAAGTGGTAGCAAAGACAGTTACATAAAGAGAATCTGATTATGGGAGTGGAAATTTTTCCTAGTAATACTGATATTTTTTTATATGGTTCACACAGTCACATGCATTTTTTATGTTCCAGGACAGATTTTATTTCTGAAACAACTCCAGGTGATGTTTTTCTTCCTTTGATGAGGCTTAACTGTCATGTTATATCTCAACAAGTTTGAATGTTATTATTTTTAAAAATACCTGAAATTAATGGAGTAGCTGCATGGGGATCAATATGAATTATGCCCCTCTTTCCTGAAAGTTTGTAAATAATTTTGGTAATGGCTAATGCCTTTATGCTTGGTGACTTCGGTAGGAATGAGAAAAGCAGCTTACTAATACTAAAGTATTTTCTTGTAGGTTATCTAAACTAGATTTGAAATATTATTAATCTAAGCTTTAGAAAAAGCCACTTATTTATGCTCTAAATAAAATTTCAAAATGTTTTAGAACCATTTTAGATATATAAGAATCATGTATGTCAAAAAGAATAAGAACTTATGTTTTGCAGCATCCAGAGTTGTTAGTGCTCTTTTTACTAACTATATGTGATAAAGCTGGACAGTTAATGAAATTTATCACGTGGCTGTGCTGAATGGATACCAGTCAGAGGCAAAAGTTGTTTTTTTGAGAAATCACGTGGGTTGTGTTGTAGTTTGTTTGTTTGTTTGTTTGTTTGTTTTGCCTGACCTAGTAATCAATTTTTCATGTGGGCGATAATAAAAAATGTTACTGCCATCTTTAGCAGTTATCTTCTATGTAATGTTGAAAAAAAAATTAATGAATTTTATTTTTGTTGCACTAGATTACTCTCACTAAAATGTACTTCTAGTAGTTCACATCATTTTCATTAACCTCTTGATACTTTATTCATCTCCTTTACAAAAGCATCATACAGTTGAACCAATAGAAAAGCATAAAGAGGCTTTACTCTAGAAGCAGAAATTAGTAGGAGGTCATATAAGAAAGAACCTGAGCATTTCTTGCTATTGATTGCTCTGTGTCACCTTCCATTTTGCTCTCATTCATTAGTATGACGAACCTGAAAATAGGCTTATGGTTGCAACGCTGAAAGCTTCCTAGAAGATAAGAAAAGAAGCACAGTTTTGAGTAACATTTTGATCTAATACTGGTTTTACAGCACTGTTATTCTACTGGCGTCATTGCATTTTCCTGATTCCATCCTTGAGTTTACATCATGAAAACTGAGTCAGGTTCTCTGCATCCTGGAGAGTGTTTCCCTTTTAATGGTTGTCATTTTTTCTTTTATAAAACTAACTCATCACTAGTTTTCAAAATGTAAAGCTTCATTTTGAGCTGTATTCCTGAGCTATATGCTACACACTTTGATCTGAACCTTGATGGTGTGTGACTCAGAAATCATATCCCACAAGGAATGATTTTAATAAGGAGAAGGTTGACAATTTAAAAACATATCACAAAAAAGGAATGCTTGCTGGAGAACGGTTATATTTACACACGCTCTTTAGCTGTCTGTACACAGAAAACACAGGGTAAGACTATAAACACATTTTCACAGATTTATATGTTTTAATCTCTAGATAAATACACACTTCAAGATGTCACAAATATGTTTTTCATCCTAAGAATATCTGGGAGATTCATCCTGCTGGGAGGTGCTCCAAACCTTTCGGGTTTAAAGAAAAAAAAACAAAGTTAAATAAAAGAATAGTATTTTACATACCTAAAACAACGTGTGGATCATTTGAAATATATCCTAAAAGAACGAAAGAGGTCTTAAAATGAAGGACTTGAAGGGACTCTGGGCTTAAGGGACATCTATAGGTATTCCTTCTAGAGACATCTAGAAGAAAGAAAGTAAAACCACCAGAACAGGAATTTGAAAGACCTGTTTTTTCACTTTTGACATGCAAAATTTCCTTCTGAACTGAATGAAAAATCTTAGTGTATAGAGAATGAGACACTAATAGCAAGATTAGGGGAAGATCCAACTGGAAGCTGTGAAAACTTCGGAAGCAGTGAGAACAATAGGAGCACAGGCTAATGTCTTGGGAACCAAAATATTTTTATGTGTAGCTCTACAGGAAGTAATATAAATTTACACGTGGTGAAGTTTACCATTTCTAGTATATTCATTCTGTTCTTATATCAAAAAATTGCTGTTTTTTAGTGAGTAACAAAACAAATTGTGCTTTCTTCTCGAGATGTTCCATCTCTTTCCATTTCTTTCACTTCTTCAGAATTATGTCTTCTCCATCTTCCTAACCTATCTGTTACGCAAATTTTTACAAACTCAGCTTATAGTTTGAGTCTAGTCCTGAAAAGGACATCCAAATATGAATAACAAAATAAATAAACTAACATCTATGGTTATTTTCTATCTGTAAGGAATATGATTTCCCTCATCATTTTAAAGCTACTATAAAGAAACATTTTCGGGAAAACAGAAAAAGGCTTTCCGAATATCTAACCAGATTACTTTAAATCCACATTGCATGGACTACTCTGACTCCTATAATTTCTATTACACCTTTCAATTTGTGAAATGCCAGATTAATCTCTTAGCTTCTGAACTTTTTGCTTCTGATATACAGCTCAGTATTTTGTGAACCTGCTTTCCTGAGACATCTCACCTGTTGTAGTTCATGTTTACAAGGTTAGGATCTCAGTAGTTGAATCCTCAATTCTCCAAATTTCCCTTTCCTTATTTGTGTTTTGTCTATCCTTTCTCAAGATGCTGCAGAGATAAGCAAAATTCTTTTTTTGTATGAGGAATGGGAGGAAAAAAAAATACTTTGAACGATATTTTCTTAACGTATAAATGTGGGCTAGAATGCTTATGCACAATTGTATTTAGCAATATAGTTTAGCATTATCTAATTTGCTAATAAAGTACTGTAATTTAAATCTGAAGAAGTACTAATAGAATCTTTAGTTTATATAAGACCTCTGACTTTTGTCTCTGCAGCTTTAATTTTATGTTTTTAATTTCCTCTATAGGTTTAAAACAACAAATACTACATTCAACTACATAAAATTTATGCATTTATTTGGGTTAAATAAGTTTTGATTTGTTTTTTAGTAGGAATTAGATATTTTCTAAGAGAATAAAATAACTTTACCTCAGAATTATAAAATAAGGTGTTTTCTTCTAACAATAAATGACATCAACTCTGTGTACATTCATTGTTGTTACTAATTGTTTATCAAGGCCACATTTCTCTGGGAATACCAGGATATAGACCTATCTTCTATAGAGTTAGTCTATGTTGAGATTAAAAAAATCACTTATTTAAGTCACATTAATTAACACATTTAAAAATATATTTAATAGATAATTTAGATCATTATCTAAGTAAAAAAAAAATACTGTATTACTTGCGTGTTGGATCACAATTTTATTTAGTAATTTAAGAAATTGATTGATACTGGCTTATGATTATCAGAAAATGAAATACAAATAACTAGAGAAAGAATAAGTAAAGAACAAATATTAAACTAAAAGAAAGCCTACCATTAAAAACAAAAAACAAAAAAACAAACCAAAACAACAAAAACCAGGGACTCTTTAGAGTAGTTATGATAACAAAAGAGATGACAAATGAAAATATGCATGTTAATGAGCTCCAATCAGTTTATGTTCTTGAATCTGCTTTGAAGGACATTACATCAGAACGTGTCACAGAACAAATGACAACTACCTGACAGGAGTTCTTTCCCTGGAGGGAATTCATATCTAAACCAGCAGAAGTATTTGTGAAAAACAAAAAAATTTACCATATGAATCAATATTAGGCAAGGAGAAAATCTCTGATATGATGGAATAATTGTCAGTGAAACCAGGAAAAAACAAAAAAACTAAAATACAAACAGGTTAGCTGGGAATGAGAAATATATCTTGAAATTCATAAAGGAAGAACAGTCTGAGTTTATTTGGAATTCAGTTTATACATTTTAAAGCTGTAAGATAAATCTAGCTGGTCCTGTGACACAAAGCAAGATGAACATATATTTTTTTCTTATGTTGTTTACATTTTTATGGGTTTATGTTTTAAATAAGTTCTAAAGAGGCATATTTTTAAAGTTAAAAAGATCCAAACTTATCAATACTTATGTTAATTTTTTTCCTTACCTGTGGACAGTCTCATGGACTGCAAAGGAATACCTGTTTTTTAAATCAAAATGCACATGTAGAAAATTGAAGTATCAATGATTTAATACTGTCTGTAGTTCACTATTGGAAGATTTGCTCTGAATACAGACTTCATTTTTTCCAACTAAATGCACTAGTACCATTATTTTTTGTCTTGTGTTGACAAGGGCTGTGAATATATAAGTACTGACAACATCCAGGAATGAATTTTTCTTGTATAGCACTATGCCAAATTTGGCACTATTTACAGTTCTTGCAGACCACAACCAAGCTGGAAAGCCCTGGCATCCAGCTTTAATTGTTTTCTTCCTCTGAAGCAGTAGGTGCCATTGATCTTTTAATCAGCTGCCTCAGATAAGTAGCCAGGTCCCATAGTCTTAAACCTGAAAGGAGTTTTATGGGCTGCTTCAGCAGGCTTAGCCAGGTAATTAGGTTTTCAGAGCCAAGTCTAAAATATCTATAGAAAGATTCATTAGGGATGTTGAGTAGGATCGTACGCTCCTGTGAATGCAGCCATAATACATTTAATTAAAATAACTGTAATATATTTTTGTGTTTGAAATGGATTACTGGAACAAATATGCAGTTGTTACTCTGTCTTACCTTCAAGCATGTTTGAAATGTGAAGATCTTCAGGGGAATAAGGCTGCTTTTTTTTTTTTCCCCTCCTCTTTTCATGGAGAGGTGATCTGTGTACCGAAGCGCACAAGCTGTTTTCATGTTCTCTCAACTAAATCATAATAAGATGGGTGAAACAACAGGTGTTCAGTGCATAATTGCCCCAGTGAAAATAATTTATCATCTGAGCACAGCTCCCAC
The DNA here is from genome assembly GCF_036013475.1 of Columba livia. Taxonomy (NCBI): domain Eukaryota; kingdom Metazoa; phylum Chordata; class Aves; order Columbiformes; family Columbidae; genus Columba; species Columba livia. The sequence goes on from NC_088605.1 coordinate 60,893,026, forward strand.
CAGGGAACTCGGAATATTTACTGTATTTGTTGCAATATAGGAAGAAAAAATTTACAAAATATATAGATATATCTACTGCATTCAAGCTTGCCTGGATATAGTCTGTCTTCTGAGCATTGCCTTTGTGTATTATATATGTTGATATGGTCGTATTTTTCAGAATAACTTAGGAGCCTTAAGACCAAGTTTCAGATTACTTCTATGACTTGAAAGAGGAGTTAAGATTTAACTCCCTCAGACCTGCATTATCTCTGACTTCTACGTTGATTGATAGAGGCAACAAGATTTTTTTGAGGTAATATTTGGCCCTAGAGCCAAGTTGAAGAATTAGTTATGAGGTAATATGTTTATAGATTTCTGTAAACATGGCAGAGGAAAGGGCTATATGTCTGCTTTAAAGCACTTAAGCATTCACCAGAACCAACAAGACTGAGACGTCTTCCTTTGAATTACTCAAAACTAACTGGTAGGGCCATTTTTTCAATTTACAAATCTAGATCCAGAGTCTTTTCTCCAAGTAAATGGCGAGACCAAGATTTGGTATAGGGACACCTTACCAAAAAAAGTGTCCCACTAAGATATTTATAAGTTACAACTATCCTCAAATTTCAACTTACTAGTTCGATGTTGTGCTGAGGCTAATAATTTTTTGTTTCAAGAATGCTGGCATCTGGTTTATGTAGAACACAGGCAGAGTGTGCTCATGTTTGCCTGTCAGATTCTATATATCCATATTAGACATCTTGAAATTGGCATCCTATATAGTTTTTGGCAAGTGTAGCTTTTCTGCATCATTAGTAAGCTTGTTGAGTTAGCACTGCAAAAACACTTTCAGGATCTGTGGTGATGCATTAATCCTTTGCAAAGACCAGCATCTCGTTTAAATTTTATTTTGAATCGCTAAGCAAGCTTTACCTAGTGCAGAACTCTATGCTGGCATCCTGAATGTGTGTGTGAACTTCGCAGCATATATTTGGTTTTTGGCACCTAAATGTGAAAGTAGATAGCACATACATATTGGAAGAACTGACTTCCATTTTACAGTTCCTAAAAAGTAACTCTCCACTAGCTTCATGAGACTTCAAAGTGCTCAATAACTTCAGTATAACTTCAGTATTCTGCTGTTAGTTTGAACTCTACAGGGATAGACCAGTCGTTCATAACCACTTAAGGCTTTGCGTACAATGTGTTTGGTTTTTAGGAAATATTTACTTATACTTTTCTATCAAATATAAATATAAAAGTTAAAAAGACATATAATTTCCAGGTCCTGTGGTCATATGCACACTCTTTGTCAGATTATAAAGGATTTATTCTCTCTTAATTCTCATATACATTGGCTGGGTTCTCAGGATAATTTGCATGCTATATTGCAATTATTCCACTAGGAATAACTTTGATGGTAAAATATAAAATTAATGTATTTATTCAGGTCAGAAATAGAATCAGTGAACTCTGAAATGCACGCTGATAAAAATTATTTTTAATTTAACTAGAGCTGTGTAAGCTAAAAATATCTGTATTGATATGTGCATACATTGAGATATGCTTTGATATATTTATAGATGATTGTCTTTTAACTCTTCAGTCTTTAACTCTCTTAAAGTCTCATTAGGATACAAACACTGAGAAAGCAGTTTGACAATGAAGAAAGTAGATATCTAGAAAGAGAATGTATTTTTTTTAATTTACTTTTTTTAAAAAAAAAATATCTAATTTCCAAGATGCCATTGAAATGTTGCTGCATTACATAGCAGTGAGGTCTTCTACGAGATGTAGCTGAAGAAGCGAAAATGACCTTACCTTGCAGGATAACAAGGCATTGTAAATGAGACACACTCTGAAACATAAAAAAAAAAAAAAAAAAAAAATCCTGTTTCTGCATAACATAAGCAACAATTTAATTCAAGATTTGCTATATCATTTATTTTCATTACACTCCCTTTCATAGGAAAAAAAAAAAAAACAAAAAAAAAAGAGAAGAAATTATTGCAAGACTGTAGAACTAAATAATGTTCAGAAGTTAAAGTTTTCTTGCTAATGTCAGTGTGTTTTTCTCATATCTGTATTAACATTCTGCGTCTCTTCCAGTAACTAAATTTAGAAATATTGACATGATAGCAATCAATCAAAACTTTTTAGCAATGGGGTGGAGATGGTCTCATGGTCTTCCCTCTGAAAGACTCTGGATATTTCCCACCTCCCCTTCTGGCTACTCAAGCCTGGTATCTCGGGTTCATCTATGATTAGTCTTTTGCTTCAGTCAGTGTCTGTTAGTCTTACTGTTTTATATCATGTTGTCATCTTAAGGTCTGATATTTCTTCTTTGCTCACTCTTGCAAACTCACAGCCAAACCCTGATCGTCTAGCATCTTCCGTGGTATAATTGCCTTCCTAGACTTGGTGGCTGTGACCTCTCTCTCCGATTCAAAAGGGTGCTGCTAGAATTAGTTTTCTTCATTGTTGCTTTGTTTCTTCTATTGTTCCTTCTCTTTCAGCTGCTTGCATGCAAATTTCTTGTCAAATATTCATAGTCCTGCAAACTTACTTTTACTGGATCTCTGTTTTAACATATCCAAAGCAAACACATTTCCATCAGTGGTGCTTCATCACTATGATCAGTTCTCTGAGTTCTAAAAAGCATGTGTGGAGTTTCTTTGACACTACAGAAAAGCATGATCACCCATCCATCCATCATGTCGTCAGTTTATACCCAAATGTGATGCTATTTCTTTCATCATCTTACCACATTGCAAACTGATAATTACTAGGCCGGAGGTAAGGTTAGTTCACCATTCTAGCAGTCTAGTTTCTTCTGCCTCTGTATATATGAATGACTCACAAAACTCATTCATCTATGATATTATTAAAGCAGAGTCATTTAGCATATATTATACAGTTTGGTCTGAAAGATAGCTCAAGATATTTGTCTCCATTCTACAATCACAGCTTTTTCAGAGAAGCTGGGTTTGTGCATTTTGTAGATATCTCCTTTTAAGATGTATTGACTCTTTCATCTGCATCCATTATCAGTAAATGATCTCAAAGTACTGTGCTTGAAGGTGTGATACCAACAATGATTATCTTCTAGTATTTATCTTTTTTTTTTTTTTTTTTTACATGACAAACTGAAATAGAATTGTTGTCTGTGGCCAGACAAAGAAATTTCAAAAGAATAATAATTTTTCATGAGGTGAGAGATTTAGTTATTTAGCTTCAAAGTTGTGGAAATGTTTTCTTTCCATGGTTTTCTCTCAGACTTTTTGTGTTTTAATTGACCTTATGCTAATACAAATGTGATAGCTTATTGTCTAAATTTATGTATTCAATGTGTTCGTTTATATATTGAAATAAGGCATGTATGTATTATAGAAGTACTAGAGAAATGATTTGATGTTACTGCATCACAGAATTACATTTGCCTCTTCCCACTCCCCAAAATCTTCATTTTTTTAAGGATAATTGACTTTTATTCTTGAAACTCTTTTGTTTCTCTTAATGCCAGAATTTTCTGGAAAGCAGAAATTGCTTCTGCTATTTCAGTCCTGCTGGTTTGTGTTTTCTTCATTTGTGCCTGTGTTTTGTTTCAGAAAAAAAAAAAAAGATTTTATTCCACAAGGGTGGACTTGTGTTTGGTTTGTATTTTTTTTTTTTTTTGGTGTTTTGGTTTGGTTGTTTTTTGTTTGTGATGTTGTTATGTTGGTTTGCTGTGGTTTTTTTTGTTTGTTTTTGGGATTTGTTTGTTTGGGTTTTGTGTGTGTGTATGTGGGTGGTGGTGGTTTTTTTGGGGGGGTTGTTTTGTTTTTTCAGTTGGTCAAATGCACACAATTGTTGGTATATAAGCCACCACATTCATGTGTATCACCTTTCAATTCTGAGAACTTACATATATCTGAGAAGTTTCTGTGTAACTACATTCAAGACTGTGAAGACTGTGGAAAAGAAGGGCAGAAATTGATTTATAGGTGACAAATATGCAGCAGTGTTTTTCTTTGTCATTAACAGAATGCAGCACAACTTTGGGGTTACTGACTAAACAGCACCAAGTGAATATTACTGGCAAACAAACACCCCCCCCCCCCCCCAAAAAAAAAAAAAAAACACCCACATATTCTACAAATTCAGTTAAAGAAACTCTTGTAAGAATGTGGAACCCATGACAAAATGTGCCTGAATATAGTGCCTGTTTAAAAATTCCACACTTACATGCAGGACCATGTTTATTGTAACAGTATATTTCTATAGTTTCCATTAAAAAAAGAATAGGGGCAGGCAGATAGATGGTGTGAGTCTGCACCCAGGTCAGTGTAGCACCACTCTCTCGTATTTGCTGGTTGATTTAGTCATAGAAATCAACATTGCAATGAACTTGCGTAACATTTACCTTCAGTGCATGAGACTTCACTTTGTCAATATTTTTGGTATTATCATCTCTGACAGAACAATAACAGATGATTGGCAAGAAAAATAGGCAGTGTACTATTTCTTGTAGAGAGGAAATGGCTCCTATTGAATGTAAGTTTTTATTTGATGTACTATTCCCTAGATACAAAATAAATATTTTTAAAGTTTGTACTGCATTCTCACTCCCTGGATAGTTATGCCTTACAGAAAAGTGGTGGTGTTTTTTTGTTTTGTTTTGTTTTCCTTGTTGTTGTCCTTGTTTAGATTGTTGGGGTTTTTTTTTGTTTTGTTTTTGTTATGGGTTGTTTTGATTTGTGGTTTTGTTTCGTTTTCCCTCTTATTGTTTCTGTTACTATTGAATTACTTGATCTCTGTTTAAAGCCTGCTGCCTTCACTGCAATATTTTTTTTCATTCGTTGTAGACAAAAGCTGTGCTGGTAGATTTTTCTTTACTTGTTTTACTGTGAAAAGGACAGCAATGTGTAGTTTTACCAGCTTACAGCTAACTTGGAAGTGTTAAGTATATGATGTTGATGAGATAAGTTAAAGGGAAGAATGTCTGATATCATAAGAGTTAAAGTCTTCCCTGACTTTTCTCAGATGCTCAATGCTAAGTAGAGATGCAAATAACACAAGTCTTTGTAAGACATTACAAATGTAAATCCTAGGTATATTAAGCTGCTCAGGAAGGAGGGGAGAATTATTGCATGCTCAAATAAATACAAGGAATCATATTTTGGAGCTCTACTAAAACCCAATGAAAAGAATGCAGACCTATAGAAAAGCATCTGAGATGTTAAATTATTGTGGAGTTCTAGAGACAAGTAATGGATTCATATAGAAACTTTATATAAAATTAAAGTTGTGGTTCTGAGCTACTACAATAAAGACTTCCATTAGTATTTGTGGATAATTTTTTAAAACAATCTTCCCTCTTTCAGCATTGTTTTACTTTAAATATGAAATAACTACCTTAACAAAAAGATACTTCTTTGTTTTATTATGTACTAATTACAAGTAACAAATGCCTATAATATATTTCACAGCTGCTCTCATGCCAAGGCTGATGTTGGGAACTTAGAGAAGACAAGAAAATATCTGAACATGTTTAGCTTTGAGAAGTAAAATTATATGGATAAATGAAAATAACAAACCCCACCCTCAAAACAAAGTGAAGTCAACGAGTTTGTATTCCTTTATCAGTCTGACTTTGATAGCTGAATAGTTTTTAACAGTATTTCCAAATTATGTATACTGCTCTTATGAAAAAGAAAAAACCTCTCCAAGTTTTTAGAAGTGTATACTTGCAGTATTCTTTTTAGTATTAGTTTTACTATTTTTATTTTTCTTCTAAAGACCAAAGGATCAAGAAGCTCAAACCTTAAGAGGATGAAGCACACATGAGTAGACTAGAACTTATTAGAAGTTCCTCTTCCCACTGGACAAGAAGTATGTGCACTAAAATTTTAAACACTGTTAAAAATATATTTATTAATAGCCAATGGAAGTTAATTTTTCATCATTTTTCTTTGATTGACATTGACAACAACAAACACTTGCAACAAATACGATAATGAGGGAGTCTTTGACATTTTCAGTACACTGTTTTGGAATTAAAACCTGAATTAGGACTCTTCAGCTTTCATACAACTTGTACTTTTTAGTTTATTTAGTGACTCTTCCAGCAGCTTCTACTGACTTAATTTATAAAAGAACTTTGTCTTCAAGTTCTTAAGTTCATACTCTGGAAATCATATGTGTGCATATTTAGTCAAGTTCTAACAAGAAAAATAAACTTTTTCCCGAAAGATGGGTAGTTGATGTGGAGGCCCGTTCTCAAGAATCTTTGTCATCCTGGAATAGATAAACTAACTGCCATTACGACCTGACTGCTCTTCACAGGTACAAGATGATCCTGAACTAGGAGCACTGCAGCACTTCCCACAGAACAGGGCTCCTTCTCTCCTCTGCCTGCTGACTCACAGAGGCTTGGTCACTCTATCACAGCCGACTTTGGGAAAATAACTTGAAAAAGCTGTAATGGATTTGGTGCCCCATCTTGTAGGCTTTTAAGTCCTTGCTGTCTGGAACATCCTGAAGGACAAGTTCTTAAAATTGTTCTACAACAGATTCCGTAGTCATCAGTATTAATAATACTCTGATTCAGGAGATGAGAGTGAAGGTGTTCAAAAGAAATTGCTCGACTTTCAACCAGATTCAAATATTGAAGAAAAAAATAAAATAGCTAATTCTTGTTCTAAAGCTCACAGAACAGTATTCTTGAGTATAAGGAATCAGAATTAGCAGTATGTCAGCTGTCCTATTTGGTTGGCTCAGATCCATTCTTTCTATAAAGTGACCCACAACAATTGTATCACATGATGCCTTTGGGTGCAAGAAGTACAGTATTTCCCCTTAGAAGTGGGATATCATTCTGAAAGATCTTTATTATTTGTCATTTCAGATAAAGCACCCTTTTGGGTTATAATTAAAATGCATTGAAATTCAAAGGTACTTATGAAGGAGCTGAATTTTTTAATATTTGTCCTCTATGTACTTCATAACTTGAGTTTTCATACCATAGGAGACAACCCAGCATGTAATTACCTCATAGTTGAAATACTATCTTTTAGACGAAGCAAAGTCATTAGAGAAGTAGTGGAGGCAGACATCATACTATAGTATCTCTTTTGTATTGCTGAAGACTTAAATAATTCAATTTACTTCATCAATCTGGCTTTGGGCATGTGTACTAAAATGCTTGTCCCTGTTAGATCTAAAGCTTAAAACTTCCATTGAGGCCGAGGATTTCACACGCATGGGAAATATACAGAAAAGTTCCGAGTGGCATCTCCCCACTCACATGATGTGCTTTTTAAATTTTATTTTTCATTCTGTGAGAGCTAGAGGGCAACATTGTTTCAAAAGACACTGCAAAAGCACCTAAGGAACTGTAAGAAGTTTTGAGCCGGTAAAAGTCTCTGTTCTGACACCTTCCCTAATTCAGATACTTGCTTAAGACATTGTTCTATGAGCTCTACTTAATAGGGCATTTTATAAGTGGTCTTTCCACGTCCAGCAACTGGTAATGATTTATACTGCTTATGGACTATGTTAATATATAGGATGTTCAGGATGGAAGATAGATTCTTTGAACAGTGGTAAGAAGAAAGTTAATCTACAAGATAGTATTATTTAGTGAAAAACTTTTCACAGTGCCAGGTGTGTACTGAACAGCCAACTAAAATTACAGACATCTAGGGAGCAGAAGCTACCATAATTAGGTGAGATCTACTTTTTCTTTTGTACAAATGAGGCTTATCTAAAAATGTAGTAGCTTCGGAGTTCGTGCAAACTGGTATCACACACTAACTGAATTTGTTTACTACGGTTCTGAATCTAGTGAATGTTATTTGGACAAAACAATCTAATGGATAACAATTAGCCCTGTTGGATTCACATAGGTACTGTTGTGTTTTGTTCTATGTAGAAACAACATATGGGCAACTCCGGTTTTGGTTGGTTTGTTTTGTTTGTTTGTTTGGTGTTTTGTTTGTTTTGGGGTTGGTGTTTTGTTTGTTTGTTTCCAAAGTATGATTTTTATTTTTTTAAATGATGGATGTAAAAGGCATTTTATGGAGTCTATGAAATTAGCAAAAATGTTCCATTTCCAAGTAACCAAGAAATTCACAAAGATGAAACAAAAATTTCAAATAAAAACTAATCTCAGCATCTAGCAATAAATTCTACTGTTGTGCATTTGGCATCCAAATGTGCGATGGCAGTTCATTTGAATCACTACTCCATGGAAACAATGAGCTCAGACGTTTTATGTTGTGATCATCATGTTCCTCTTGGAAAGGAAATAAACACTTTAAAAATCAATCCTTAGTTCTGAGTGGAATAAAATCTGGAGCAACAGAAATTATCCTTATCAAATTGCTTTTCAAGCAAACTGTTTTGAAAATATTGACTTGGGGTCCAACAAATCTGCCTATTTCTTTCTATTTTTTTTCTTTGAAAATTGGATTATAAATGAAATTATTTATGTGAAACATTCTGATTTCAGCATAATGATCTATTGTAATGAAGTACAGTTTGAGCAAAAAAATGTTATGACCATGGTACCTTGGTTATAGTTGGTTATGGTTAGTACATTTTAATTCTTGGTTGAAAATTTTTTTAGGTTCTTCTACACAGTACTACTGAAATATGTAAAACAACAAATTAGAACAATATTTCCCTTACAGAGATAAATTAACAGAATATATGAAGCTGTCAGGTCATAATTTTAGATTGTTTTAATCTGAGTATTTTTACTATTTAGACATTGTTATTCTGTATGCATTTTAGCGGATTTTGAGAGTATTTGGTGTATATATATATTTTTTTAATTTTATTAATCAAGACCTGATAGAATATATAGTAATATGAAATTATTTCATGCTCTAAAGATAGTTAAAGTATAAAAAATATAAACATCTTCTTTATCTGTTATTGATAAATGTGTATATGTTCTTGGCAGATTTGCATAAAAGAGTAATTGAATCAAAAAATGTGTTGTCTATTTACGTCTCTGTCTTAATACTGTACCTTTTATGTGAGTATGAATATCTATATAGTATCTATCTAGTCTAAAGCTGTAAAGATATATTTTGACAGTTGTCACAAAATTTCAGAGTCAGTTTCACTTTCTTTTACTTATCTCAAGGCATATCAGGGATAAGAGGGTCATTGGGGGCAGTCAACATGGCTTCACCAAAGGGAAAGTCATGCTTGACCAACTTCATTGACTTTTATGAGGACATAACAGGATGGATGGATGATGGCAGAGTGGTGGATGTGATCTACCTTGACTTGAGTAAGGCATTTGACACAGTCTCCCACAGCATCCTTACAGCTAAACTGAGGGAGTGTGGTCTGGATGATCAGATAGTGAGGGTGAGGTGGACTGCAAACTGGCTGAAGGGAAGAAGCCAGAGAGTCGTGGTCAATGGCGCGGAGTCTAGTTGTAGGCCTGTATCTAGTGTATCTAGTCTAGGCCTGTATCTAGTGGAGTGCCTCAAGGGTCAATACTGGGGCCTATATTATTCAATATAGTCATCAATGATTTGAACAAGGGAATAGAGTGTACTATCAGCAAGTCTGCTGGTGACACAAGCTGGGAGGAGTGGCTAACATGCCAGAAGGCTGTGTTGACATCCAGTGGGACCTGGACAGGCTGGAGAGTTGGGCAGGGAAAAATTTAATGAAATATAACAAGGGCAAGTGTAGAGTTTTGCATCTGGGTAAGAACAACACCAGGTTCCAGTATAAGAAAGGGACTTGAGGGTCCTGGTGGACAGCAGGGTGACCATGAGCCAGTACTGTGCCCTTGTGGCCAGGAAGGCCAATGGCATCCTCGGGTGTATTAGAAGGGGGGTGGTTAGTAAGTCGAGAGACGTTCTCCTTCCCCTGTACTCTGCTCTGGTCAGCCCACATCTGGAATATTGTGTCCAGTTCTGGGCTCCTCAGTTCAAGAAGGACAGGGAACTGCTGGAGAGAGTCCAGTGCAGGGCAACAAAGATGGTTAAGGGAGTGGAGCACCTCCCTTATGAGGAAAGGCTGAGGGAGCTGGGTCTCTTTAACTTGGAGAAGAGAAGACTGAGTGCTGTCCTCATTAATGTTTATAAATATGTAAAGGGTGAGTGTCATGAGGATGGAGCCAGGCTCTTCTCAATGACAACCAATGATAGGACAAGGGGTAATGAGTTCAAACTGGAACACAAAAGGTTCCACTTAAATTTGAGAAGAAACTTCTTCACAGTATCACAGTATGCTTGGGATTGGAAGGGACCTCAAAAGATCATCTAGTCCAATCCCCCTGCTGGAGCAGGAACGCCTAGGTGAGGTCACACAGGAACATGTCCAGATGGGTTTTGAATGTCTCCAGAGAAGGAGACTCCACAACCTCCCAGGGCAGCCTGTTCCAATACTCTGTCACCCTCACTGAGAAGAAGTTTCTTCTCAAATTTAAGTGGAACGTCTTGTGTTCCAGCTCAGTAAGGAGCTGGAGTTTCTTCAGTTTCTTCAGTTTCTTCTCAGTAAGGATGACAGAGCACTGGAACAGGCTGTCCAGGGAGGTTGTGGAGTCTCCTACTCTGGAGATATTCAAAACCCGCCTGGATGCCTTCCTGTGTAGCCTCATCTAGGTGTTCCTGCTCTGGTGGGGGATTGGACTAGATGGTCTTTCGAGGTCCCTTTGAATCCCTAACATTCTGTTATTCTGCGGTTCTTTCAGCATCCCTGTCTGTTTTGCTCCACAGGAATATTGCAAGGACTATTACTTTCATGATCACCCAGAGTTCTGTTCATCCCTCATTAAATTAAGAAGTCTAACGAGTATATTAATTTCCTTGCATCTTTTTTATGTTGAAAAACACATTGGTGTTTAATATTTTTAAATTATTTATATTTTTATATTAATAAAATATAGTTTAGAAGAAACAAAGCAAAATAGCCATGATCCCATCCATAACTGTTACTCCAAAAGGCACCAGGTAGTATGTCCACTGTGTCCAAGTAATGATACTTAGCAGTAAGACCTATGACCTATATGCTACCTTAAAATAGAATTTGACCAATATGAGCAGCATATATTTCCATATTTTTTAGACTGACCCTGTGCTTTTGTATGTTTACAAATTTTAATAAAAGATGAAATTTTAAATTATCAGGGTTAATAGTATATTTTTATTTAATGTAAATAACAATGGCTCTAGTTTTCAATCTTCTCAATATGTTCTTTATTTTCCAAGTTGTTTATTTTAGTTGGTTAACTTTGTCTAAATGGTTCTCTTGCTATGAGTAGATTTAAGCCCCTCTTTGAGCCTTAGTGGTAAATGAAGCCATTCAAGGTGAAAATATTTGAGTCAGGCTTGTTTTGATTATTTCCTTAAATAAATAAATGAAAGAAAAACTCATCATTTTTTCCACCATCTTTATACATTATTACTTTTTACAAAAAGTTTATATAGAATTAGATGATTAATACAGGTTTTCCTTTTTTATTTCCTATTGCTGCTAGTACTTACACAGTGTGCAAGCCTAGGTCTCTTTTAACACATATTATTTGTATTTATTTATTTCAATCTTGCATACGTAGAAGCAAACATAAAAGGAGAAGTCAGTGCATATCTTTCCAGTGGAGAAGAAAGGGCATACACAGGTACCACAGCTTCTCAAGATGTAAATCCCAATCTAATATCACTTCAGGACATGTATTTTTTGGAATGTTGTTTCAAGAGTTGCACTTATAATTTTTGCCAAAAATACTGAAGAAAAAAACAGGACATTCTCACTGATGAAAGCAACACAAACAACTTTTTGTGTGCTTGCTGTTTCAGAATGGTTATTCTGGCAAGTAGAAATTTATCTTGGTAAAGACTTCAGATGGATAAGATGTACTTGAGAAATGATTTCTCTTATTGGGAAACAGCATTTGAAAGAACAAAAGAATTATCAAGCACTGCTAAGTGCTCTGCACTGCACATAGAGGCACCTGCAAAATATTTTAATAACAAAAACAAATCAATCTATCGCTTTCTCAGTAGATGTGTGTTTTCTGCACAACTTTATCACTGAAGTTGCCACATATACATGAAAACTTAAGAGCATGAAGATTCACTGAAAATTGTGAAACTGATTATCCACAGTATTAAATTGAAGTGATTAAAGATCAATATTTGTTTATACTGATGCAATATAACCTCTCTCATTTGCATAAGTAGATAACAACTGTGATTTTTTTACATCATATTTCCAGAAATCAGTAAGCATAGAAGGAGTTCTGCCTTGTGAAAATAAAAACACAGTTTAGACTGCACTACTTAGATCCATGGGAGCTCACCATGTAATTCCCTGAAAGTTATGGCTGCACAGCTGATCCTGAAGGGAATTTGGATACTCAGTGAATGACTGAGCTGTCCAAAGCTCTTCTGGATTTTAATAATTTATTTGGCTCAGTTTTGGATAAAAATTAATTTGAGTCTCTTCTTGAAATGTGTGTGCACAGCACAAATCTGATCATGGATGTGTAACAAACTCAGGTGAACAGATACATGCAATGCATGTACCTGTCATGAAAAGACATAAAAAGAAAATGTGTAAGGGTCTTTCGGTGATGTTTTAGAGAAACTTAAGGAAATTTATGAAGATGTTTGAAATACTATTCTTCTGATTTGCTTTTCATCAGAGGAGAGTATTATAATCCTACAAAATATTTAAATGACAAATATATTTAATATTTTGTATTATTTTTTCATTGGTGAATAATTAATACTGCAGTGCTGGGTTTGAATTAAAATAATACTTAGCTACTAAGTAAAAATTCTAGCCAGATAAGAAGAACTGTCTTTCTATCATAACACTTACGCACAAAAGGACTGAACTGAAGACAGCTTGAATTTTACCCTTCCTGAACTCTGAAACTGTTGCTTTCTTTTTTACAATATGTATACTACATAAATAAGAACTTTTATTCAAAACAGGGTGTCTATAAGGGCAATGTCATTAGATGGCATAATCTGGTAGTTTAATGGGCCATTAACAAAGGCATAACCTTTAAAACTGTCATAAACACTCATTACCTAAACCAATGGCGTAACCAAAGAGTACGTTAATCCTTATGTTGATTATTGAAATTGAAAGATTTAAAACATTTTCCTACTAGTTTTCCTAAACTTTCACTGACAGCAAGAAAAAGCTGTGATTTTTTTTTTTTTTTTTTTTTTTTTTTTCTTATGTTCCAGTCTGCACTTTGTTAAGGAATATCTGACATGTGTTTAGTTCTAGTTTCATCAAGAAGGAATCTAATTAAGAGTGTCTTAATTATACAGCTTCCCATTCTATTTCTGATAACACCCAGTTGGGATGACTTCAAGGAATACTCTTTCACAGTTTTTTCTTCTGTTTGTTTGTTTGTTTGTTTTAGGTGAGGATGAGATTTTTAAATGTAAAGAAAAGAACAGTGATCATGATATCAAAGTATAATTTCTTGCCATCCCCAACCTCTTCCTGCTTTATTAAGGTCACTTCCATTTAACATCGTACTTCTGAACCAGAGCACAAAAATACTACGCTGTTGTGATAACATGAATCGATGTGCTCTTGCAGGTGAGAGATGATTGCAAGGTTACTATACTTCATTAAGCTAGTGTTCTCATCCTGTCACCCTATTTAATAATTTTTAATGTATTATATTTTAATGTTTGCTTTTCCTTTTCTCACTTATGTTAATTTCAAGCTTTTTATCACTTTTAGTATCACTAAGACTTATCATTTTACACCAAAGTATAATAATATAATTGCAACAATTTTAAATAGTTCTGTCATACTTCCTTTTTTTTTTTTTTTAAGTTAACAAGACTCTAACCTTCCTGTGTCATAAAAATACTAAGTATAATCCCCTAATGCAGAAATCAATGTTTAAGAGTAACCAAAGAATTATTTGGTCTCTGTTTTTGTTCAAGGACAGCAGCGTAATGATCCTACCTATTTGCTTGCTAAATACAAGCATTACATCCTAGAAACGTGCCGTTATTGCATACTAATTATGTACTTTTTGCAGCATGGCATGCAACTCTGAAATATATTTCCTTATAAGATGACTCATTTGATGTGCAATTAAATATCCACATAATTATTATATAGCTACACTAAGTTAATACGAGTATTAGGTAGCATTGAGCTATTACTGATTTTTAGATTACTTGCTACCTGAAAATCTTTCCATTAAAGATTGACAACATGTAGTGGATTTTCACAGTTCCTTAAACCTGGTAATTTCTTTCATTATACAGATATTATTAACAGATGAAAGCTGCCCTGAAGAGAAGAGCAAGGCGGGGATATTTTTATGGAGGATATACGTTTTTTCATGCTTCTTGTTCCACTAAGTTGCTGTAGGTCTGACTTCCATTTCCAGATGAAAATACAAGGAAGCTGGAAAGTTTCTCCAGAAAGTTCTGTGGCCAGATGCACTGTAAATGTAACTTGTATCTCCATTGTTCCAGTAATATTCCTAGAGTGAAGCTGACAACAGATTTTTAACTATCCTTCTATGACTTATCATACACAATTGGCATGCTGTGATGAAAGAGGGAAGGTAACACTGCATCTCAACTGTGCCATGAACAGAGACCTACAAGAGGCAGGCAGGTTGTATGAAACTTGAGCCAAAACTGCGGAATCTGTTTGCCTGAATACATATCTCAGCCCTCTGCACCTTCCCTTGCCAGGAAAAGGCTGGCAGCACAGCTGACTCCTTGCCTTGTTCTCTGCGGCATCAGTGGGCAGCTGTGCCCTGTGATGGGTGAGATAATGGCTGCAGTCTCCATGTGGGTTCCAACTGCTGCTCTATGAAAGATTAACATCTCTGAGAGCTGTATCCAATACATAAATTATTCACGGGACTATGTCACATGAAGGTATGACTAAGCTCATCTTACAGTGTTGACTCCAGTTCTTCCTTCTTTTACAAGAGGACTGTTGATGGTTACATACTGAGAAAGGGGAAAGTATTAGCACCTGATCATCTTTCCTCTCCATTAAGTGTATGCACTTTGGCTTCACTTTACAATGCACAGCATGGTGGAACAGAGACTCCTATAGAGACTGCAGTTACTTTTGCATAGTCTGTGTCGCTGGTATGGTTAAACACACTTGTGTATATTTTTTAAAGTTGTTGCTGCCTTGGAGTTTGCTAAAAATAGTTTCAGATAAAGCAATGTTAATCCAACATAAATTTCTCTCTCATGAGAAGATCTTGATAAAAACCTTTTAAACTAATAAGTTCAAAATTAGGCTAATATTCTGTCCAGAGTGTACTATACCAAAAGAAGACAAAAGAATTAGAATGAATTAAAGATGTAATGTCTATACTAATTTCCATTTCTAATTTATTTCATTTTGTCATGCATTAATGATTTTTATATTATTAAATTTAATCCTTCCATTTGAATTTTAAACAAATGAAACATGTTTTCTGAGAAATTATAAACTTCAGCCTACATACAGCAGGACCATAATGATTCCTTAACATGATTTCTAGGTTGATTTGTTTGTTTTATGGTGTGATCTTAATTTTGCCCATTTGTAACAATACTTAAGAAATCTCTTTCTTCCAAGAATGTACTGGTTTTAAGCATGGCTTATTACCAATTAGTGTGTGAAGTTATTTCAGAGCAGAAACAGAATTGATGCATGTAATGCAAACTCAGAATGTCTTAAAGCCAGTTTTGAAAGACAGATCTTCATTCGTCTTGTCTCTTGAGTCTTTACACACCTGCTAATAGCACTTGACAGTGGTTTTCTGTTCTTTTCGTCTCTCTTTTCCTGTTAAAAATTCATCATAGGGGATTTGCATAAAGAACAGAGCTCTTTTAAGTGCCAACGAATATATTGCTGATAATTTGTTATTCTGGCGCTAAAAAAAAAAAAAAAATAAGTCAAGCTACAGTTATAAAAAATTTTCACCTAGGATCAGTCAGTGAAGCAAAATTTTGGTGATTTCAAAAGAAAAAAAAAGCATAATTCACTTGCTTATAAACTCTATTTAACTGAAATGCAGATATCATTACTTTAGAGCTATTCTTTGTCTACACAAACAACCAAAGGAATAACAAAGGATTACCAAAGTGGGGTTTATAGAGCGGTGATGAAGGTTGGGGATATGTTAGTTTTTATCTATGCCTCCTGGAAAAGATTTGGTTCTTCAGCTGGGGTTACTGTTTTAGGATGTGCCTCTCTCAAAGGGCAGCTTGAGCATAACAAGAGATTATATTTGATGTTAGTTTCCATGAAAACAAAACAAACAAACAAACAAAAAGAAACAAAACCAAAACAAGAATGAGAGGTTAAACAAGTGTTTCTAAAATGTCATTCCATGAACCAAAACCTGTTCAGCACCTAAGTGTCCATAGGTGCTATTTATTAAAAGAAACAAAACCAGAGGAACTATAATGCTAAATTGTATGGATTTTAGTGGATATGTGTTAGCACTGAGCTGCTTCTGCTCTTTAATTTCCAGCACTTGTAGTTATTTTGACATGGAAAAGTTAGCTCTGAGTTCAGCAAGGAAGTTGTCAAACCACAAAATGTGATTTTCCTGCTGAACAGAAAACTGAGTGAAATTCTCCACTGTTCTGTGACACCTGAGGTGATCACCAGTCATTCCTCAGGCTTCCTCTGCTCTTCTGGCGATAAAGACAATGAGTGATTTGGCTGCCTGCCGAGTATTTTGCTGGTTTATTTGCTGATTCAAGGGAGGGGTTCTTTGATCTTTCTTTTCAAAATTAATTTTTGTTTCCTAGAGTTCTTGCCGGGAATGAACTTCATCTCTAAGTAATCTCTGCAGCTGTGAAAGCCTGGAGTATTGTTAAGCACTGTGGTACCTTTACTTAATATAGAAATATTTCAAATTTGCCAGAGAGATCTCATGTTCAGGAGATACAGTACACTGCTGAAAATGAACCTGCAAATTATGTTGTATAAACTATGAGATGTTTCAGCTTGTCATTATTTTTTTTATTCAGTATTAACAATTTCCTAAAAAGAACCAGTGACACATTTATATTAACTACACACACTGTGTGACAAAATGGGAGAACTTATTTTTTCTGGTTCCTTACAAGGTGATATTGCCACAAAATTAGAATGTGGTCTTCTTCATAAACGTTGGCAATTTAATAAGTGTTTTTATTTGAAATTAAGATTTTACTTAAAATTTTGGTGATTGTTGATATTTTGGACAAAAGTGTTATAGTTACAGATGTATTACTCTTAGAAATACAAGAGGTATTTCTGCGGTTTGCTTCTATAATTTATGTCTTTAATTAGATAGAAGATATGCTTACACACAAAGCTGTTGGCAAATATTTTTGGTTAGTTTCTGCAGAAGAAATTTCCATTAAGTGAGAGTTTACTTGAAGTAAATAAGGTCACATCACATTTTACAGAAAGATACATATGAGTGGTCCTGAAATGGCAGCTTCACATACAGAGGTGCTGGATGTATAGGTAAACTTATATTATTAACCAGCTTAAATCAAATAATTTTAATGCTCAACAAATACGTTCAGGGGCAATCAGTTTTAAAATTGTTAGTCTGTATTATTTCCTGGAAAAAAATGAGAAAATAATTGTGAATGTTTTTATAATTTCTAAGTAGAAAATTATGTTCCCATCATTTTCTCAAGAATTTTAATTCTTGTTTTGGAACCTTGATCCTCATTCAGGCTGTTGGAATGCTTCCAGAAAATGGTTACAGAGACACAGATACCTAAAAAGATTAAATCATCTACAGGGCAGACAACAAAATTCAATTTTAATATTTGGTTCTTGCTCACACTCAAGTTCTGTACTGTTATAATGACTGCTTGCCTTTCTTAATATCAGCATCAGTCCTTGTTTTGGCAAAAAAAAATGAATAATCTAAAATCTTCTATTTATTTTAAACTTTGTGTGGTTTTGCATCCAAGAGCTAATTTTTTTTAAATTACCTTAATGGACTGAAATTTTAAGTGCAAGTTATAAATACAACTTCATGCAAATACTACAGTTAACCAAATTGGAAATTAATTCATTCACCTACGTGATTAAGAATAAATATTCAGCAGAACTTCCAAGCTGAGAATTTTTTTTTTTTTTAAATGGTGTCTCTCTTCCATATGTTATTGTGTTTTAATTTCTTGAGTTTCATTAACAAATGATGAGGGTATTTGTCCTCTCCATTTTTGGTTTAGATTACAAAAAAAAGAGATCACCTTATTGATTGTTCTTTTTGTTTTGGGGTCACATTGTTAACCATTTTTATATTCTAGTTGCTTATATAAAACAAGAAATCTTTTCTGTAGCTGTTCAACAGGAATTGCGTTGTAAGTAAAGTTGTAATATCTGGGATTTAAACGCTGCATTAAGTAGACCCATACACCATAGTATACCACTGCTAACATGTTGGTGTGCAATTAATCTTTCTCCCATGCTGACTGAAATCATTATACAAAACAAACATATAGTGACAAGAATCACATGGAGTTAAACTTACTAATTCATTTCCGTTATCAAGAATATAATGCAAATATTTCAAAAGCAAAAAGGAATGTAAGGACGAAGGGGCTGGCCCATTCATTAAAGTATTCTGTACAAATAAAATCTGGTAAGAATAATTCTGTTGCTTTTTCTTTCCATTGCTTAAATACCACTCAGGAAGTTTATACTTAGGAAGTCTATTTCTATATTGTACTATGAAAATTATTCATAGCCATAAGAACATATATGTGCTTGGATAGGAACAGCAGTCTACCTTCTCTAATGAGCACTGTTGTTAATCTTGACAGCACTAGTACTGGATGAGCAGATATCTAATGGCTTATGGCAAAGTTGGAAGAGTTTCAGGAGGATGAGCTGGGTTATTTCATCTCCAGCCTGGGACACTCTGTGTCCTGTTTGTAGAAGGTAAGATGTTTTAAATTCTCTTAGAGAAAAGAATTGAACTGTGATTTCCATATGACTTCTAAGTGCTTTAGTCGTAAAACTGTACGATAAAAAGGTACATATATTTACATATCAATGACAATCTTTGCAGTAAAAATCATTTTTGCCTGTGCCAGGTGCGGTGAATTCCAGCTCTGAACTCCAAGTTTACAAATGGGATGTCTATAATAGAAGAGGGCTTCAATTTAAACAGCCACCTGTACTGGTATGTTAGGTTGAGCAGCTCCTTGTGTTCACTTTTCTTAATCCTATTTTGAGGTGCCTGCCTCTCCTAATAAATTACGTAAGAAGCCTAAAGGATGTCAATATGTAATGGGAGCCAGGTACATATGAAATATGTTGTTATAGTAGCTTTGCCGCTCTTATCTGTCTGATTATTAAAAATTTCCTAACTTAAAGAAAATCCTTCTCCAGACTCCAGTCTTTCAATGTATTTTATCAGTTTTCCTTTTACTGTTTGAGGATATATTAGATTATTATATACTTCACTTGCTTGTTTGTTTGCACTGGTTTTGTTTGTTTGGTTTTTTTTTAAATGATTCAATGTGCCAAGAAAGATATTCCTTTATCCATGGCTATCGTTGTTATTTGCCACAGAAAACATCATAACTCCCATTCTGGCATTCACAGTCTGCTTAGCTCATTAATAAGCAAAAAGAGTAGAAGAGAAAGATTAATGTATTGGATTAAAAAGCCCTTTTGGGGAAAAATCTAAACATATATGCTTTTATGTGATCTCTATTATTTTATGTATTTAATAACTTCAAAACTACTCTGTACCTACACAGTCCCACCAAGTATACCCTGTCAACAAACCTGCTACAGAATAGCCTTATATTCCTTCTACTAGGTGTTGTTTTTGTGTTTTGTTTTTTTTGTAACAGATGTGAGCTTCTATTGTGACATTATGGCTATAACTGCTGAAACTTGGAAATCTACAGAATAAATAATTGAATGAGGAAAAATTGTGACATAATTTGAATTCTGTGCCAAGCATTGATATCTACTGTTGAAGCAAAACTCTGAAAATGTTTAGGGAACTTAAATAGACACTTGTCAGCAAAATATTCAAAATTAAATTTTCTTTGTTTTTCTATGACAAGGGTTTGCAGCGACTCACTGGTTAAGACAAGGAGGAAGGAGAATAGTGATGAGTGGTGTACCAGTACACAAATGAATAATGAAATGCAAATAATGAAATTGCAACATAAAAAACCACCAAACAACCTTCGTCAAAAAAAAAAAAAAAAAAAAGCGAACACCACAAAATGGAAAACAACAACAACAAAACAACAAAAAACCACAAACCAACAAACAATCCCCCCCCCAAAAAAAACCACAAACAAACAACAACAAAAAAAACCCAAACAAACAAAAAAAAATCCAAACTGACAAACAAACCCTCCCCCAAACAAAAACAAAAAACCCACAATCAACCAACCAAACAGAAACAAAACAAAAACCAAACTGCCAGAACTACAGGTAGGTGGATATAGGCCACTTCACATTTGGCTTTATTTAGCCATCTACTTGGTAGGTATCCATTACTTCAAATTTGTAATTTGGTAATGGAGAAATTCGGCAGCCTGTTGTATACATGAGGTCAAACTTCATGGTCACAATGAAGATCTCTGAATAACTTGTGAATTTATATGGATGAATCATTTTCTGAGGTCTGAGTTATACTTTTTTTTTGAAAAACGATTCTTGAAATATTGAATAAAATATGAACTTGTCTGATGCCCAATTTCCTGAAACCAGTCGTTAAGATTTACTATTTCCATTATGAATAATATCCATTAGAAAAGAAGGAAAACATGACTGTAAGGCAAGCATATATTTTCTGTCATAGCACAGCAGTTTGTCTTCAATGACTGATGTTGTTTGCAGTTTGGGAAAGTAATAACAGAAACAGCAAGTAAGAATTGTATTTTTAGTGGAAACTCATTGTTCATCACATATATTATTTTCATTTTTTGAAAAAGTGAATGCTTATTACTGTCTATAGTGATGACAAAAAGCCAGCTGGCCTCTTCTTGTAGTTTAATAAAGCTACAAACACTGATGAACAAAGCATAATGTAATAACCATTTACAACAGACCTCACCAAAATGTACATGTCATGGCACATGTAATGAAGAAAATCTTCCTTAATAGGACACAGTTGTTTCACATTCTGTCTTAATGAGAAACAATAAGAACATTGCTGTTAGATAGACACTGAAACATACACAGTTTTGACTCAGGAATTGACAATCTTGTGAGCCAGTGGCAGCTCAGCTCCTTTGGAGGCAGGGTGCAGGCAGCTTTACTCTTCTTGTCTGTTCTCATTCTCCTGTTTACTCTTTGTCTTGAGAGAAGCACCTTCCAATCTCTTCTTTCTCATCCTTCTGCTCTGTTTAGGGGAGGGCAACTGCAGTCAGCAATAAAATAGTCATTTCCTGCCCCGTGTAAGTACTTGAAGACGGTAATTAAAGCTCACTCTCATTTACCATTTACCAGCCCCAGCGTGTTTTGACGAACTGAATTGCTAAGGACTTCAGGGAACCTGAGCTACGAGAAAATTCCCATACCAGATTGCAGAATTCACAGTTATTTATTTCCAGTGCTCCTTGTCTCCTTAGTCTTTCCTGCTCACTTTGTGTACCGTTGCAACGCCAGAGAGCATCACAGCCTCATCTCTTTGGGATCAATTGTGCTTATGGGAGACCCATACTGATGCTGTCACTGCGTAGCAGAAGGTAAGGGGAAAAAGCTGAATGAGAAGACAGACAGCAACAATTCCTTGTTCCACCTACAGTCCAAGTGGATCAGCACAACCCCCGGCTGCTAAAGATCACAATCTGTGCTCCCAGCCGGTGCATGCAGTGCCAGTGGTGGCCCTTAAGAAGGATGCAGACAAAGCTCCTTAAAATCAACACAAATATTTCTTTCATAAATACAGTTTAGAAACAAAACAAACAAAAAAACCCCAAACAAACAAACAAAAAAAGAATTATATTTGTTCTTTTTAATACTTCAGATGTGAAACATCCTGCAGCTGAAAAAATCATTGTGAGATAAAAAACCCACCACTAGGACTGAAGGACTGAAAATATGAGGTTTGGTGTTTCCACTCTCTTGAAGTAATGCTATATAATCTTACAATTCTTATGCATATATGTATATATACTTATGCTTAGGCTCATGAAACTTCTGTCAACCCCCCTATGAAATGTATAGTGGTGTTTTTATTTCACATGGACACTAACTCTTTCTCTTTGTCAGTGAAAAATCCTGTCAACTTGTGTGAATATCTCTAAATGGGCATCAAAATAATTTCATCTAATGTGATCAAAGTATTATGGAAAAATAATTTTACACATCATACAATACTGTGTAGCTATGATATATTTCAAAATCTGATAACCTTTATTATCTGTGTATCTATAATGAGATTTAGATTTGTTTCTTCACTATAAAACCTTTAGACAAACTTTCCAAAACAGAAGTCAAAGAAGCTCTAGTAATAGAAAAAATAAATTTGTAATGAAGACTGTTCTGTACAGATAGTGAATGAAACTCTAAGAATGTATTTTCCATCATAATTTTCCATAGTAAAGATGTCATTGTAATAGAAGTAGGTTTTCTAATTAGTGACATTTGCAAATTGGTTTCAGATTTACAAGAAAGCTGTGCTGGTGGGAAATAATCCAAGAAAGCAAGTTCAAGAATCTGTTAATTATGAAGTACAATTCTTGCTATGTCTTGAGCTACCAGAAATATCTGCTAATTGCTACCAGCCCTTTCACTTCAAGCTGATCTAATTAATTTCAAAACATACTTGCATTTCAGAGCCTGGATTTCTAGGTTTCAGAGAATTTATTTCCTCTGCAATAATTTAATAAAAACTCACATATCATCTGAATCAAGTAGATAGTTTCAGATAGATCTCATGTTGGTCAATGGTGTATTTTTCTTACTGTGCCCTTCTTTATATAAAATACTTCTGATACACAATGTGCTTGATGCAAAAATTTGAGATAACTGTGCTTGCATTTAGGAAACATTAACTCTACTTGTATGTAGCGCATTATAGTTTAAAGGATAATGATAATTTTTTTTTTTTTCTTTTAACAACATCTGTTGATGTACAATTTTTGTTAATCCCTCACCTCACATAAAGGTGAATTATTGCAGAAACGAAATATAGAATACAATATGCATGTTATATTTTTGCATTCTGGAGCCTTTCTTCAGTATTTTAGCTTGATTTCTATTTTGTGCTTAAGAGTTACTCTAGTCCTTTATTTTCTTTTGACAAAGTTAGAACCTATGTTTGGAGACAAGGGTTTTGTTTTGAATTGTGTCTAATATTAGAAAATTCTGACTGTCAATTTTTTATGAGAAACATACTTGGGTGGGGGCTAAGAATTCTTAAACACAACTTTAAATTAAATCCAGATGAAGGTGACACTAGTTATTAAAGTTAACACTGTTTCTTGGAAGAAAACCACATATTAAGTTAAGGCTTGCACAGGTGTTCAGAACGTTATTCTTAAAGTTTTTGAAGTGAAGTGGGAAAGTATATTCACATCATTTCCTTAGCAATATTTCTAGGCTTTCCAACCACAGTACAACCAGGTGTGTGTTGGTTGGTTGATTACCTGCAGATGTGATGAAGGTGTTCAGCTTTTCCCAGCTTGCTCTCCTGTGTAAAGGCAGACTTTGGATCCCTGTTAAGTCTGATTGAGGTACTATTAGCTTGAGACATTTGACTAGTAAAAGAAGTGTTTGTTTAGTGAGTAACTACAAAGTGTGCTTTCCTTCAAGTATCTGGCCAATGATCTCCCTTTTAGCCTGAAGCAAAAATCGTTTGTGCACTTGAACAGTTCATTTGCTTTCAGTGCGCTACTTGGTTCTTAGCACGTTGGATTTTATGCAGTTTTGAAGTAACCCCTTGTGATGGTTCAAATGAGCATTTGTACTGGATGCAGCCCAGCACTAACCATCCTGACTGTGTATATTTTTACATGGAAAAGCAGTATCTATGCATGCCATCTCAAAAAGGATTTATTTGTATCTCTTGTCTTGCAGCAATGTTTGTTGAGGTGTGTTTGGTTGATTTTTGCGTGTGTGTGTTGTGTGGGTTTTTTTGGTTGGTTGGTTGATTGGTTTGTTTTTTGTTTTGTTTGGTTTTTTGTTTTTGTGTGTGTGTGTGTGTTTTGTTTTGGTTTGTTTATTTGTTTGTTTTTCCTGAATACATATATAACAATAAATCATACACTTTCTGTGGGCTATCAGCACCAAATTAGAGACATACATTTATAAAATACAGTCTTTGTAGCCTCCAACTACAAGACTTGTTTCCCAAATGGATAAGAAAGAAAAAAAATTAAGCACACTGATTTCTGAGCAGTCATTTGACTCAAGGAATTATGTGAGGATACTGTAACATTCATAAGAGTCCTATAAAGTTATGCAGTCAGCTTCTGCTGTAAAATAGCAGTCTGTACTAGAGTAGCAGTGATAAGGATAAACTGAAATGTGTGATGCAGCCTCAAGGGTTAGCAGAGCTAGGGATTATAAACACACTTTTATTCAGTTTAAATACAGAACAGTGTAATTAACCTTATTTTAAATGCTTTTTGCTTTTGAAGTTTGTTGGAATGAATTACTGAAGTTTCTTTGAATACAGCAGAGAGCTTATTATTCATAGCAGAACAACTCTGAACAAAAGAAATTGGAACTGCATTATAACATTGAAACAGGAAAAGCAAGAATATAGAGTGCAGCATATTGCACTCTCTTACTTCAGCAGGACAGCAGGACTGTCCCTTCTCTCCGTGTTTGGTCTTTAAAAAAAAAAAAAGCAGTGGAAAGCTTTGTTTCTATATTACAATATTGTAAAGCAGGGTGTTTTTTTTATTTTTGTAAGCTCCTGTATATCTTCTTTCCTTGTGTGAAACGCCTAACATAATAATGGATTTCTATAAAGTAAACATGCTAAGAGATGTTTAAAGAAAAAAGTAAGGATGAAGGAAAATGATTGGCCACTGTATAACTTGTCTGAATGTGCTATTTTCTCTTTGAGATATTTTCAAAGGTCATAAGACTCCAGTTAAGAAGGACTTGATGCATACAGGGGTTTGCTCTCCCTCACTCAGAGATGCTAAATTTCACAATATCTTTTATTGATGGCAAACGGCAAGTGTTATACCATACCAAACTTACTTTCCTTCCTTTTTTAATTGGAAATATCTTGCATTCTGTTCTCAAACGCCTTATTTAGGTCTGAAACACAAGCACATGCTGTTACATGGTGTGCTGCTAGCTTACACAAATCTGAAAATGGACCAAAAATATCAAGAGGTTATTTTTATTTAAACGATAACAGGTTGCAATGCTTACAAAATGTGCTTGTTGTCTTAAATGTATATGCAATGAGCAAAGGGACAAATGCAACAGATATAAAAGCAACACACAATTTTGAAAACTGGAGTTTTCCTAAGTATGCAGCTACTGGTTTGCACTGAAGCCAGGACTGTACCAGACAGCTTTCAGCTAGAACTTTCACTTATTGTTTTATCCCACATATTTATTAACATACAATGAGTTGAAAGTCATTCTTAAATTCATTTGCAATATAGCTGCTCAAAAATTTTTCATTCTGTTTTTTTTTTTTAGTTTTTTTTTTTTTTTTGGTAATTATTGAAATTTTAGGGATGTGTTATTACGTTTTTTAAAAACAAACCACCTATTTCTTGCTTCCAAGGTATTCATTAGACAACAGCTGGATTACAGAAGGTCATCATATATCCTGTCATAACTGTAACGTTCCTAGAAGTTGTCAGTCTACACCTTCATGACACAGTTTAAAAAGGTAAGAGATGTGTGTGGAAAGAGTCAAATACCTGTGGCAGGGGAGACTGACCTTCTGGATTATAGGGATGTTGGCCATTCCAGAGGCTTATGGAATACTTAGTTCTTTGAATTTTTTTAAAATTATTTAAATCACTGTCAGGGTAATGCACTGTGATTCGATTTCTATTTTTCTGCAGCTGATAGCAAAAAAAGATGTGTGTTACAATTTTCATGCAAAGCTAAGGTATTTCTCTGTTGTGCTCCACGGTGTGTTTGTGTTCTAGTGTTATGTTAAATCTGTATGTTTTTCATTGGCAGTCCTGGCTGAAATTAAATATGTGGACTTAAAACACAGGGTGTTTAATGACTCTCCTGGTGGTCCATCTATTTTTTACATTTTTTTTGTTCTCTTTTTATTTTCGACTGAGCTATATGTTCTGTAATATACCTGTGTGCAGACACAAATGTTCAAATAATTAATAAAGAGTAACTAAGATCACTAGAGTAACTGAGATCACAAATCATAAGAGTGATTAAAAAATAGTCTAATCTCAGGCCAGGTAAACAGTATATGCTTCTCATGAGCATCTGCACTAATTTAGCATGAATGGAAAAATTTGTAACATGATAAAGCAACAAAAATCTCCATGTTCATGGGAAGGGAATAGTCAGGATGAAGGACACTGCAGCTGCTGCCAAGTTACATTTCAAATTATAAAAAGAAAATTAAAAGTTTTCCACTTTAGCTTTATCTGAACTAAATCATATGCTGCAAAGTGCTAAGGAATAAGGTACTTGAAGTTATGAAATTATGTTTCAGATATAAGCTGATTAAATATGTGTCACTGACAATAAACCATGTTAATTGGAACCCATATGGAAAATAACTGGGCTTTTTTTTAATGAACACTAGAAAACTATACCTCGAGAGATTTATTCCTGCTCTCTATTCTCCTGTCATTTATGCCTTCCCTGTATGGCATGGCATGAGATCTTGCCAAAATAACAAATCAAAGATTATCAATTAATCTCCAATAACACTACAATAAATGTCACACCTCACAAACAGCCTACATCCAAACAGAATGCAACTAATTTTACCCAGGAAACCTAACATTGTAGCACAAATTCAGTGAGCAAGAGCATTTAACCACAGAGTAACAGAAAACACCCAAGCTAAGTAAAGAAACATTTTTGTAATCAGCAACATTCTTTACAAAACCCTTCCTCCTCCACATCCCTTAATCTCTGTTCCTAAGGAAAACCTATCAAATGCTTTCAGAAATTGACCCTGGAGTCATAAATCTTAAAGAGGTTCACAAATTACAGATCACACACTCAGCAGATATGTTAGTTTTCTGGCATAGCATAAATTTCCTCAGACCCAACTTCCAAATAAGCTGTCAATGTTCTGAAATTAATATTTAACTTTCTCTCTCTGTCCAAGAAGGCTGATGACTTGATCGTCTCCCTCTCTCCTAATGGTCTTTTTTATTCTTCTGATTCAGATAGCTATTTTACCTCAAAGTATTTCATTGGTTTAGATAGCAAATTAACCCCAATTAAAAGTTCTTATGGCTCCTGTTGCTGTTTTACATTGGTGCCACTCTTTTTGAAAGAAATTTAAGAAGCAGCAGAAATGCTAGAATCAAGAATATAAACTCTTCAGTGATTTCATATTACATTTGTACATAATTTTCATCTTAATTCCACAAAAAGGTGCTAAACTGTGATAATTAAAATTGCATAAATGTCAATATCAGAAAATTGCTCTAACTGCTTAGAGAATGAGATTTGAAAATAGATAAATACAATGAAGACATTGGTTTTCTATGACTGTGAGAGCCACAACTTTGTATAAGACAGCTATACTGTTTTTGCATTTTTGTGGGAATGTCAGCTACAAAGCTGCTCCTTATATATAGATTTGAAATTATATTCCTGATAGTCTGCTCAAACTAAATTTTCACAGGTGAAATATTTTAGTTCTCCATGATTTCTTTAGTTACTGTATTTATTCTTGGTTAAAATGCTTGTCATATGTTTCTGTAGGCCAAATCGCTATATTAGCACCTTAAAGTGTAAAATCTAGTATAATTACTATGGCAATACTTTTACTATTTCTGTGAATTGTCTGAAGCCAGCAAACTTAATGAGACATCCTTGCCATGGTAGAAGGATTAGTATGAAATTTAATTTGTGTTAATCCACCTTACACAGGAGAACTAGGGGGGTGAAAATACGTAAGCAGGAATTACCTCTTTTAAAGTACAGCAGCATTATTATTAAATACTCATCCTTAGGGATCTATTTTGTGAATTGTGGAGAATCTAACCATGTGACTGCTATATCTGTATTGCATTATACACTTCAAGGTTTCTCTTTTGAACTTCATTTCATATTTTTCAGAAAAATACTTCTAGCTAGTCAACATTACAGTCTCATAGCATCCTTTAAGGCTCTGCTTTCAGGAATAAGTTGGGATTGTACAGTTTTTGTTGTGTGCAAATCTAATATATCCTAAGGGGTATAAAATATGGAATCACCAGTTTCACTAGACTTCAAGAAAACAACTAGAATAAACCAAATAGTAGCAAGGCCAACCAAAGCTGTAAAGCAAATGCTTTACTTGAACAGATGGCATCACTGGGATTTAGGACATTAAGTGAAATTTTTAATATACATATCTCAAGGAAATGAGTATGTCTAGAAGCTCCAGAGCAGGTCTGGGGCTTCTGTTTGTTTTTCTAAATGAAAGATATTTGCAATTAATAAAATTTGTGAGCTTCTGAAGATTTCATGAGCTTGATAGTAGAATTTGCACGCTGATCTTACATGTAGATATATTTCAGTAGTTTACCATTGACTGATATATATATCAAGAACACTGTGCTAAGGAGACTGCTATACACATCCATTAATTCTTAAATGGAAAGATCTGTCATTAAAAACAAACAAACAAACAAACCAGAAACAAAACCCACAAAGCTTTCCAAAACAAATAAATGCACTTTGATAGCACTTGCAGACTTTGATATTTTTGGAAGGGATACAAGTTGACAAAGAGTTTGCCTTGAAGGTGTGTGGAAACCACAAATATTTTCCTACCCACAGTAGGAATTAATAGGTTAAACTGGGATTTCAAAGACATTATTTTTTCAAGACTGACTGTTATCTGCTGACCAATATCGTGGAGTACCCGTACCTCTGTATCTGTGGAAGGAGAATAAAAAACTAGCAAATATAAGAGAAAGTAGCAGATGAAGGCTAACCAAGGAAAGCACTAAACTAAATCTGCAATAAAAGTGAGATTTGCCCCATGAAACTTACTAGACAGATGAAAATGAAAAGTTCTACAAAACGTTGGGAAAAAAAAAAAAAAAAAGGGAGAGGGGGCTGTACATTCCTATTGCTGTGAAGAAGTAGAAAAGGCATTGGCCTTAAAACACAGAACAGTTAAAAGAATAAAGATATTTTAAAAAATAAATATATTTTGAAAGTTCTGCACTCATATTTAATTAGAGACTGCTGTTAATGTCTGAAATTGTCAAACAGATGAATCTTCTTTTTTGAATGGCAATCCCTTCATTATCCCATATAAGCATGATTTCCTTTGGAAGGAGACCCTCCAGATTCACTTAGAACTGTAAATGGAGTCTGATAGAAATGTGATGGGGAAAGCTTACACTACTACAATTGAATTTCTTGCTTTGAAGTCTACCCACGGATACTTTTTTTTTTTTTTTGAGGTGTATGCCTGCTTTTTACTTCGTCTAACATACAGAACTGCTCAATGGAGACTTCGAGTACTAGTATGGCGTAACTGAGTACATTGAGGGGATGACAAAATTTACATACAGAAGCAACAAATTACCTAGCTAAAAAAGAATGCATAGCATCATTTAATAACATTGTTGTTTTGTTTTGTTTTTCTTTTGTGACATAATATGTAGCATTCTTTTAAAGGATGTGGATGAGAAGTAACTTTTCAGTTTAGCTTAGCTAGTAAAGTTGATGTGTATATAAGAATTGTAACTATAGTATAAATAATGCAATTTATCGTTACCAACATATTTCTATCTTCAACAATGAAGAAAATGCCTGGTATGGAAAAGAATGACAATTCTCTCTGTGAGTATAGAATCCATCATTCAATTTCTTGCTATGATAAGCAAAGTTAAATGCTTACACAGATGATTTGTTTAATTGGCCAAGTCACAGAGCAGTCCACTTTGAAGAAAAATCATTCTGGAAAGTTTATTATGCCCGGTTTTAAATAATAAGCCAAGTGAACCTTTGGACTGAAGAAGAGCAAGCACTCTTGCTTGCTACTATTATGAAGGGATGTGGACATATTTTGCCCAACAATTTGTCAGAAAAAGACAGGCAAGTGTTTGCAGGCATGAGCAAAAGCTATGTTGTCTTAGCATTCTGGAGCTGGGTATCAAATAAAATTGACAGAGCTACAGAATTATAGTAGATGAAGTGAATCATTCATACCAGAATTGTCTGAAGAGGATACCATTGAAGATTACTATGTCAAGCATAGTACCCAACATGTCTCTAAAGACCTCTGAACTAGCTTATCTAAAAGACCAATTTTAAAGTGCTTTAGTGATACTAGAATAGGCAGCGAAAATAAACCTAAACTCTTGTTAAACACTGCTGGAATCTATGGAATATACCTTGATTGGCATTATTCAATTTAGTAAATCTCTAAAATTAAATTAAGGTAAGTGGTTTGGAGAAAGATTTGGATCAGATGCCTGAAAAAGCAGAAGTCAGGGCACATGCTAACAGAAGATAAATAAAACCCAGGAAGAGTAGTAGCTGATGTTTTTTTCATCACTGTGAGAAGAGTCCAAATCTCAAATATAGTATAAAGGATTTTCCTTACAATTAAACAAAAAATACCCTACCACAACCCAAGCAAACAAAGATCAATCCTCTGCATGATTTTTCTGGAAAAGTAACTACAAAAAAATCATGTACCACCAGGAATAAGGTTTTTCCTGAAGTCAAAATACATAATTAACTTTCTGTTCATTTAAATGAGTATGAGTATAGCAGAGATACCTTGGCAGGCAGTGGTTTTGTAAGTAATCTCTTGAATTTTGGTAGCAAAACCTTCCCAACCTGTGCATTGTGGTATTTCTATTTTAACAGTATATATTTTCCTGCCTGTCTTGTCTTTTACATTTTTATTGATTGTGAGTTCACAGAGGTTTTTTATTATCTTGTTCCAGGGTACATAGATACTATATGTATGATTTACAGTATGGCATAGCCTTTGTGTAAACAGAGATTTCTGTTTGTATGAAGTGACTGGAGACAATTTTAAACTGGGCAAGAATATAACTTATTATCTTGCTGTAACATTGAAGTCTTCTAACACATCACACCCAGGTAAATGGGAAAAAGCTACATACTGAGACTAATGGAATATCCCTATACTAAAGTGTTAGTTGTCTCCTGGCAATAATTGTAGCTAGCAGCAAAAGTACATGAATTACTTTAATTTCAAATACAAATTATTTATAAAAAAACATTAAGGGGATCAACTCCAAAGAAAAGTTTTATGCAATATGTTTAAAAACTAGTCTCTAATGTTGTTCAGTATGTCATGAACTTTAGCCTGATGAGACACTTCAATTGAGATGTGTACCTGTAGTATTTGTACTACAAATTATTGTAAATAAGAAGTAGAAGGATACTCTGGACCAGATTCCCAGTTGATAGAAGTAAATTTAGTATATAGATTGATGTCAATTTATAGTGTCTTATTATGTTAAATTTTTGGTTATATGCATTTTGAAGGAAGATAACCGAAAATAAGTTATGCAATTTTCATCAACTATGCAAGCAACAAAAGTGTTTTCTTAGTTTTCTTTAACTTTTCATTTAACTTTATGTAAATGTTTTACAGTGAAATTTGAAAAGTTCAAAAATGATGATTAAAATTCAAATTAGACTTTTTAATCAGCACTTTAAAATCTTCCAAAATACTTGATTAGGAATAAATGCAGTTTTATTCATTACTGTGTCAATTTGATGCTAATTTTTAATGAGTATATTGGCTTTTAAACTTCCACATTGTTTCCAGTCATTAAATAACTGTAGAGAATATTAGTTACATACTTCTCTACTGTGAACTTAGGTGTGCATATATTTTTGGCACAGGATATTGGCATAATACACAAACCCTACTGTAGTGTTCCCTGCTGAGAAAACCCAATTTCTGGTCCAAATATTTGAATCAGGGGGGAAGCAAAAATTATAGTGTGTTATTTTGCCAGATGTTAAGCATTCAGACCAGCTACTCTGACTTTCACAGGTTTCCATCTGGTTTATGTGGAAGGTGCATGTACTAAACAGCTTTGAGAATTAGGCTGCATTCCTGAACCCTTACATATAGATTACGGTGTGCGGGTATGAATCTAGGTGCTTAAATTATGGTATCAGACTTTTTTGTAGTTACTCTTCTTACTCATTCATCTGAACTGTAAAGCAGAAGGTGGAAACTTGTACTTTCTCTTTTCAAAAGATGCAATCTCAAAGCAAGATTAAGGTAATTTCCTGCTTTTCTTTAGCCGTGTTTGTGTCCCTGTTAGCTATGCAATTTTTTAAATATGCTTAACACATGGTATTGACTCTATTTATTTATTTGTTTAAAAAATGACTTTAGAGAGGAGGGATCAGCTTTTTTGGTCTCCCTTGTCTCATTTCTGTGAAGAAAATTGCATCTTTCACCAGTCTACTCAGAAGTGCAGAGGTGGTGGGAGTACAGAAACCGTGCCTGGAGAGCATACGTACAACACCAGCTGAACTGGAGCATCTGAGGAAATAATTCCGAGACAGTTATTTTTAAAAGCATGAGTGTGTCTTAGGCTTTTTTTTTTTTTTTAGTTTAGTTTTATGAGTTTAGATTTACAAGTGTGTTTTATTACCCAGCTTGCAGTACATGAAAAGACGACTGTGTAGGTGATTCCCAGTAAGGAAACTGCATTTAAGAAGCAGACTGAAGCAACAGGAATTTAGGATTGTGATAGGACTCAGACTACTGGGAATACAAAATTTCCAAGGAAAAAAAATAAAACTTACAAGACTAGGAAACTGCAGATGCAAAAGCCAACTCTGGGTATTAAAAATAAGAAAATGAAGATAATTTTTTTTAAAGTGTTTGTTATTTTTCCTGAATCTCAGGAGGAGGGGGAAAGTGGAGGATGAGAAGAAATGGAGCTAACAGTGCCAGGAATAAAGCCTGACATGCTGAAAAGCCTGATTAAAGTTGTTAATTAATATTGTCATTTCAGAAAACACAAGATTTTAAGAGAGCTAGAGTGGTGTTTTTTCTGCTTTTGTTGTGTGGGTTGTGTGGCTTTTTTTTTTTTTTTTTAATTGATGGGCTTTTGCATGTGACTCAGAAATATCAAAAACTTGGAGATACAATTTGATTTTTAGATTTGAGTTTTACCAGGGGACAGAGTTTAGAGTTCTCAAGAAATGTAACTGTCCTATTTTAATCCTTTGGGTTTCTATTCCTGTTTTGAAAGAACTTCCCACACCCAAGTGATAGGTAATTATATGAAGAGGAAGAAATAAACATTAAAAGCCACAGCCCTATCAGCAAAATGAGCTATTAGAGTTTTTGTTGAACTAACTTAAATTGGGCAATACAATTACCAAATCAAACTGGGTCACTGGATTA
Organism: Columba livia; assembly: GCF_036013475.1. Taxonomy (NCBI): domain Eukaryota; kingdom Metazoa; phylum Chordata; class Aves; order Columbiformes; family Columbidae; genus Columba; species Columba livia. Next base: position 60,926,513 of record NC_088605.1, read on the forward strand.
ACTACGATTACAACACTCAGCAGCCAGCAGTTATAAAATTAATATAGCAAATAATAGCATAACAAGATTAAATCAGTTGATAGCCAATTTATCTCAATTCCACCCTCAAAAACATACAAGAGATTGTCTCATTCCAAAGCAAAAACCAAGTGTAATAAATAGGATAATATAATATTTCAGAATAATCTTCAAATAGTTTATCCTTCTGTTCTTAAAGCAGATGTGGACTGCTGATTCCCTTACAAAATAATTGACGACTATCATATATTAAAAAAATAATAAAATAAAAAATCCACAATCGTTAACATAGATCTGACTTGCTAATACTTTTTGTTCGGCTCTGGCAAGACACAACAATTTTAAACATTTTGTTTGCTCGGATACAAGGAACTATTCTGGTTGTCTTTTTCTAGAGAATTTATACTAAATTCAGGTGTGCAGAAGAATGTATTCATTCATATATCCCTGAAGAAATATGACTGGTGTGTTTTGTTTGGTATTTTTTTTTGCCTTTTTTTCAGATAAAAACAGATGAGAGAAAAGTTTTTTGAAAGGTGTGGACCTCTCATAGTTCACATCTATAGCATGAACTTTATAGTTCACAGCATATTCAGAACTGGGTGTCATCAAATCAAAAGGATCAAAATCAAAAGGATTTTCTTTTGATGATATAACTTGGTCTTCAGTAATCTTAAAGTTAAGCTTAGACTGTCTTGATTGTCATCTCTCTACAATATGAACTCCAGAAAGCAGAATGCATCAGTCTGTCTTAACTGATTGACTCACCATTCCTAATTTTTCTAACTGGGCTCTCTTTAATGAAAACTGATGTAACTATTAGCAAAAAAAAAAAAAAAAAAAAGATAGGTAAATCAGAAGCAATGTGATGGAGCAGAAACATGTCCACCCCAGTTTGTTGCAAAGATACCTGATAATATACATCTTTATGAATATTGTCGATGATGACAATTTTATTTTATATACCAAGAGGTAATCCATCAAATTATGACAATTTATGAGTTTTATTGGGCTTGCTGAAACCAGATATCTACCTCTGATGTTTGATTTTGTTTCAGACCCTGACAACCTTCAAGAAGACTACAGCAGTGAGTAATTCAAAAGAGAGTCAGCAATGTAAAAAGACTGTCAACTATCTCTCTAGATTCTTGTGAAAAACACATGAGTTCACAGGATTGCTTTGGTCAGAGGTTAGTAAATAAGCATTTAAAATCATAAGTGAGACTTACCTGTTTTAACAAGTTTCAGTGCTGCACAAAAGCTAAGGCCACAGCATGAGAAGGCAGGAGCCTTACCAGCAACACTGCAGCCAAACCCAGCATCTTGCAGCGTTTTCTGGTAGAGCACCAACAGATACAGAAGTGGCATGTACTCAGAGAAAAGGAGCTGCTAGCTGTGTGGGTGAAAATAAAGCTCTGTCCAGGAAAGTTGCTACTGGTGACAAACACGCTGAAGAGGACATACCTTCCTGAGCACAACACAGATGGCACTGTAGAACAAGAAAGAAAGTCTATCAACATGCTACATTACCTTCGCATCTGGGAGGCTCCAGGCAATCCAGTAAGGCATTGAAGAGGATCTAGTGCTGCAGGCAGAAAAACAACGCATTCTCTGTGGATGGCCATAACCAGTGACACAGGAAGGTACACCTATTACATAGGAGAACTATGTGAAAGAAGTGTATTCCATTTGCTACTTAAATTTAATTACTATTTAATTAGTTTATTTTAATTTATATTTAGTTTGTTTAACAATTCATTGGGTAGAAAAAACAATGATTTAAGAACTGACACAGTGAAATAACTGCCATAATGAAATAACTATGCTTGAAATGTCCAGACAAAAACAGTCAGCTGAGAACTATACAGGGAATGTACATTGTGCAGAGATTAGTGGGAGGCAAGACAACAAAGCTTTATAGTTAGCACAGTCCCACTCTTAATCTAATGAAAGGCTGGAACCCAAAGGCTATGCTCTACAGAGGATGGGAACTTAATAGTTGTGAGATTATTAGTTCATAGAGCTGGACTTTCTGAAGGAAACTTCGTCAAGACTGAGAACCAGAAAACTAAAGGCACATTTTGCCAAGTATTGTATTAATAGATCTAACATGCTGTGATAAGCAAATAGCCACAGATTTCAAATGTGCAGATCCAAAAGGAGATTTGGATTCAGACTGTTTTTTCAAGATACATACTACAGTGTAAGGAACAGGGTTTTTTTTAGTAAGACAGCCAGGAAATTAATAGTCAAGGTATTAAAAAAAGAAAACGCCTCCTTTCCTTGTGTGCCTGGCATCACTAGACCAATGAAGGTACATTCAAGTGTAATCAGTGTGGTGCCTTGCATAACTCCAATTCCTTTTCTGTTTGTGTAGTTAATTCACTGGCTGCCTTTATCAGGAACAGAGTATTGTAGAAATCCTGGGTTTGGTTGTTGGCTCAAGTGATTTCTGAATGTTACAGGTGGGATTGTGATTAAAAAAAGATCTGGCTGCAGGTGACTTCCCTAAGACCTGGTCAGTACTGGAGGGAGTAAATTTCATGATGTAACACACTTTAGCATCATTTTTTAATGCTCTGTATTTCATTTGGGAAGAAGCCTGTATGTAGAAGTGAAATGAGGTCATCTCTGCTTTTTCTTCTGTGTTGCTTCTTTTCCATTGAGGATGGGAGGGGAAGAGAGCAACACAATAAAAACTGCTGGAAGTGTCAAGACACTTCTTCTCTTTTCTTGGATTTCAAGGTCAGTGAGAAAAACGTTGTGCTAAATTTTCTTTTCTTTTTTTTTTTTTTTTTTCCCATTTTTGAGGCAGATAATAGAGAGCTAGACTATTAACACTGATTCTACCATGAGATGTAAATCTGAACCTTTAGGCTTATTTTGCATTGCAGAAAAAAACAAACAAACAAACAAAAACCCCAAAATAAAAATGAAAACCAATTCATGGATAGTTAAGGAATGAGCAAACATTTGTGTCATATAAATATTTTCCTTCTCCTCATTAGTATTCAGGGGCTGTATTGCCATCTGGCAAAGGTTTCCATTGACTAACGCTGAAGCAATAAATTAATACAGTAAAAGATGCTACCAACAGTTTTAAACCAATTAAAATGCTCGAAGCAGACTTTGTGCATGTTAAAATGTCATGTCATGATCCTGCTGCACAGAACCAAAGAACTATAATGAGCCAAGCATGGATAAGCAACGATTGCAGGATTCAAGGATATTGCTTGGTGTGTGCTTTATGGCATACACAAATACTCTGACCCATATTAGAGTGGAGGCTAGTCTTCAGAACTGAATTTGTCTCATGCTTTTGTAGTCTTTAATTTGGATCCAATAAGGGCAAAAATAAAAAGGGTAAGCCAACTTTATATTTTAGCTCTCCCATGACAATCTAAAAGCTCCATAGAAAAATTATTCAGAAAACCCTCACGTTAGAAAGGGGTTTGCTGACTGGAGATGGTGAATAGAAAAATGGAGTGCTGGAGGACAATAACCACTGAGCAGAAGTGTTCTCTGGGTGTCTGTCTTGCCTGGCTTTGGACTGCAGCCTAACGCCTGAGTTGCATGGGTTTCCCTGATCCAGAATTACCTCCTCAAGCTCAGGCTACCTGCAACCCTGCTTCCAAGAAACTAAGCAGAGCTTGCTGCTCTTTTGAAAGGTCTGGTTTCCTCCAGCTCTTTACAGAGACTGTAAAGGTGAATGCTGCACTTAGAAGTTTGAGACTTCCCTTACAGAAACCCCTTGTGGTCTGACTCCTTTATTGGGGAAAAATGTCACTGCATTTACAAGCTGCATGAAAAGCTCTTGTAGCAGTGACGCAGAGCTATGCCATAACCTCTCATGAAACAAGATAAAGAATTTTATTGAACATTATGGATTTTTTGTTTTGTTTTGTTTTTTAACAGTCTCTCAAAAGGATGTTATCAGAGATCTTTCTCAAGGTTTCCAAGGAAGGGAATACCCACGGGACCACTCATGACAAGGAAGAAGCCTGTTCCCAAACCTCTCAGTTTAATATGTTGGTTTTGTATTACATGTGAAGGCAAGAAAAGAGAAGAAATGGTCCCTGCGCTCCAAAACTATAAAAAATGTGGAAACAGCTTTCAGGAACGTGCTGCTCATTTATTTTTATGCAAACATTGTTTTTGAAGGTAGCAACTGTGTGGCTATGTTACTAGAAAATATATAACACTGTTAACGTCTTCTGCAAGTGTGGTGGTTGTAAAGCAGAAACATTAGAATGGTGGTTTTGATTGTAAATTAATACTATGAGATGTAAGTTGAAACAATGCAGGAAAACCTAGTAACAGCCAGATTATGCTCGAATATTGTGGTGTGGTGTTGTGTTGTTTGTTTGTTTGTTTTTGTTTTTCCTTTTAAGAGTCTACCACTAGGGATCAGAGCTATCTGAATTAGACATTGACTGAAGTACCAGGATAGATTTGTTATCTTTTAAAGATACAAATGTTAATAGATGATTGCTACTGAAATATTTAAATTTTAAACTGGTACATTATAATAGTTGTAAGTATTTTGGTAAGCACAAATGATCATTTTAAGAAAACTTGTCCTTCTGTTTTCATGAATAGCAATGATCTAAAGAATGTTAAAGGAAAATATCTCTCCTCTCCTCTCTTTTCTTTTTGGGGGAGGGGTGGTGAAGCACATGCATTGCTACTGCCTTGTACACTTGTACAGTCAGTCATCCTAAACTTTCATTTATGTTTATAAAATTATGGACATTATGAAAACATATTTTTCAGCTTAATGAATTCTTTAAAAATTTATAAAGCTTAATCTATATTCTACCGAAATAATTTAATTTGTCTATGTGCTTCATAATGGGGGGAAGTGGAAAGTATAACCAAATCCATTTACTGAATGAAAATGCCATTTCAATTTGGATTGTTAGATCTGACATAATGTCTGTCATAAGAAATTCAAAGTGCTCAGATTCAGAGTACTGGAACATTGTGAGAGAATGCTACACAGACTCCTTAAGTGCTCCTTAATTATATAATGTTATTATTTACCACAACAATCCTCCTCCTTATTTCTGTAGTGCCATGATCTCTTTAGGATAACTTTGACGTGCTACTTTATATCAGGGAAAGAAGGCCAAAGCAATACTCGGAAAGCGATGTTCATTTTTCTCATCCTCATGTTCATAATTGCTAAGAGACATCAGGTTGCAACTACACAAACTACACCAATTGTGCAAAAGTAAGTTCTAATAGCTGAAGAAGATTTTGAGATGTTTCAATGAAAAGATGATAGAGCTGTGGTAATGTATCTCCACACAGATATGTGTTCTGGTAGTTCTGGACAAAACCTGATTTTAAGGTTGTTTTTTGTTTGTTTGTTTGTTTTGTTTGGTATGGTTGTGTGTTTTTGTTGTGTTTTTTTTTTTTTTCCTTTTATCAACACAAAGAATAAATTCCAAATTACCTATATTAGATTTCAGTCAGTTATGTGATATGTGAGAAGGCAATTAACAATAAGAAGACAGACATTCTTATTTTTCAATAACTTCTAGAAAGAATAGTGTCTCCAATGTTTTCACTAGTATTATGCTAAAACCAGCAAGCAATGGTAAACAGTCAAAGCTAAAATAATTTGCTTCTAATACACCTTTTACATCTTCCACTATTCCTATCCTAGTTTCAGAGCTGTCTTGAAAAGCAGAGCAAAGACTAGACTGTTATGTGGTATCCAAATGGTGCAAGAAACCTTTAATCAGATGTGAGGTAATACACCGTTAAGAATATATAAAGCAGATGTTTTACTAAATATTTTCGGTTTATATATGGGCGAATCTTGATAATGAATGCTGCTGCAGTTTTCAGTTCCAGCCTGCATTTCCTCATAGGAAAGGAGCCAGTTCCCTTTTGCCTACTGGAGGATGCAGGGGGCTTGGAGTGTGGCAGTCTGGAAAAGGCAGACAGGACACCTCATCCTGCTCTTCCAAGAGAACGTGACATCCAGTCAACAGAGAAACCAACTATGTTCTTCATTACAACTCAGGCAGAAGTGTCCTTTTTCTTGAACTGCGTAAACTACTGCTTGAGATTACATCTTTAGTCCTTAATCTCATGAAATGATGAGATAGTTACAGGGAAATGAAGCAGTTTTTGTGTGTCCTTCAGAGACAGATGGTTGAAAGGGTGATGACTCCTCTGTTGCCTTCCTGTTCTTGCCCAGCACAGAGTGTGTGGAGACAGCCCTCTGCACTGACCACCTGGGCTCCTCACATAATATGCGTCTCAGAAAATAAATCTTCTGCTCTATTTAGCCCTAGAAAGTACCTCAAATTTACTGAGAAGTATTTTTTGTTTTTCTAAATATGCTCATATCTAAGCAATTTGTAGCTTGGCCTGACTTGCATAGTGTCAGCCTATCTCTGACACAATGACAGCTTGGCCAGCAGTCAGTCACAACTGGGACATCCAGGCTTTTTCAGTTTCTACACCATTGTTTTTTGTTGGCAAGAATAAAATAGAACAACAGAAACAGATTAATCTTTAAATTCAGATACCTCTGATCTTCTGGGGAACTAAAATAAACAAATTGGAAGTGTATTTAGTGCCCTTGAAGAGCATATTACAGATGCAGTGAACCACTTAGCTGAGATATTTTAAGCATTTTTCTATTATTTGAATAACATAGTGTTGCTATTCATGTTTAAAATACAGATCATTCTTGTGTACCTTCCCAGCTGATGTATCTTAATGAACTAGTGCCAGTTGAATGGGCTGAGTTGTTGGCCTGTTGACCCAGGTTCAAAATAAGGCTCAAGATTTAGTCTAATTTTGTCTGAAATTATACAGGGCAGATATAATCTCCAGGAAAGATTATGTTAAAATAGAGATGGAGGTGCTATTCCAGACCAGATAGACAAGATGATGGAACAGATCTTTTACAGGTGTGATTGTTATTGCCACTTTTCCCTCTGAGTTTTAATATGTGCAGAAAACCATTTTTGTTTGTTATAGGGTCCTTGCAAACTGCTGTGGTGTTAATTTTGGTACAGTGGTTCTGAAAACACCAGCTTCAACTATATAAGCAACTTTTAAATAAAAGTAAACTGGGAAAATTAGAGAATGTAAATTGATGCATTCAGTCATCTTCACCTTTATTTTTGTAGTCTGCACATAATTGTTCTAACTGAGAATAAAAAAACCTCTTTGTTTTGAAACTAAAACATTAACAGTATGCAAATTGGCAGAAATATCAGCACAGCAGTTCACACAGGTTTGGAGTGTAATTCAAAGTTCGCTTCGTAATATTTTACCCCAAACTTGCTTTGATAGCCAGAGAAATGCATAGATCGAACTTACATTCAACAATTTATTAAAGCTAAGGTGCTGTCTTTCTTTTATCACTTTAGTTGTATTCTTATCCCAAACAAACCCTGGTGGAGTTGTTATTGTTAGCATATTTTATATACCAAGAATGATACTTCTGCAAAAAACAGACAAGGATTTTCAATAACTGCAAAAAAGAGACTTTCTGAGGTTCTTCCTGATACTGAAAGTTAGAATGGAAATGAACATTGGGAATTTGAAGGCTTGCCCCAAATTATTTACATTTTCTCTCCTTAAAATTTATTAATCTATTGAGAGTAGTTTGGGATTTGGTTGGTTGGTTGTTTTCAATTGCTATTTACTTCATGTTCCTTTCAGTCTGTGGAAAATTCCTTAAGAACAGCTTCTCTTCCATTTCAGCAACTTTTCATGATTAATCTCTAGGAATGCAAGGCGACTGCAGCTGGAGATTGCAAAGATATCTAAACGTTTCAGAGCTGCTGTAGAAGAAATAAGAAGTGTGAAGATAGCCCTTATTTTTTTCCAGTCAGGAAAGAGTAGAAAACTCAACCTGCTCTCTCTCGTGCTCTCTCTCTCTCTCTCTCTCTCGCTCTCTCTCGCTCTCTCTCTCTCTCTGTCCCCAGGAAGGTGACATTCTAAGGGTGAGAGAGTCGTGAATTTCTGACAGTGTAAGAGGAAAATTCTATCTGCACGGTCATAATTCAGCATAGGTCGTAATCTGTTGTGTAATAAATCCAATATCAAAACCGAAATCTAGAATGTAGAACTAGAAAGGGGTATTTTGGCAATATCTTTTTCAGTGAATTTAATGAATTATATGCTATTAGAACTTATGAGTGTCTGGTTCAAAATATTTAAAATCTCAGCTCTCAGATGAAAATTCTAGTACAAATATTGTACAACTGAAGATTTTCCAAATTCCTGAATTCTACTTTAATTTCCTCTCCCTCACTTGTCTTACGCAACTACCCTGTTTCTCTGTATACTGTGAAATAATACTGTAATTAGTGGAATAGTTCAAAATATATATTGATATTTCAGAAACCTATTTTCTCAGAGTGAAATTTAAAACCAAATTGTCTTATTAAACAATGCTGTAACTTCACTTACTGCGGCAGCTGCACGACCCCCGATGAGGTCCGGAGCCTTCAACAGGGCAGCCGATGGCTCTTTAGCACCTTTTGTCCCCACTGTGTCTACTCTCAGGGACCCACCTTGGTCGGCGGTGCCCACAGTCACATTCCGCCGCCCCGGGGCACGGCGGCTTCTCATGGTCGGGCGGGACCCTCGATAAACAGACAGGATCTTCAGCCAATGAGGTACCCCGGTCCGGAAAAGCTTCTGGACTATGCCCGTGATGAGCACAGCCCCCCCCACCAGGTTATAAACGGGGTCAACACCAAACTCACTCTGACCGGAGAAGTGGGAGTGTGGTTGTAGCCTCCTCTGAGATCAGGGACACCATCTAAGGAGACTTCCCAGGACTGAGTCCTCACCTTCTCCTTGGTCGGTGATTATTTCTTCTGGATGTATCCTGGAGTGAGCCCCTGCCCCCCTCCTGTCAGGCCATTATTTCTCCTGGGTACCCTTGGGTGAGAGAGACCTTTTTGTGATTGCCTGCACACTGTGTGTCATCGTTCTTACGTGGTTGTATGGTGATAATATCCCAAACTGACACATTGAACCTGAAGTTTATTAAATGTTGCTGAAGTGCTGATAGATTTTTTTTTTTTTTTTTTTTTTAACAAATTATCAGTCCCCACTCCACATGGGTTTCTGTTGTTTGGGTTTGGTCCATTGTTTGGGTTCAGTTCCGAATTAAAGTTGGTTTTAGCTTATGATTTGCTTGAAATCATTTTGAGGTGCCTCTGTGACACTCGCATACTACCATCTATTCCTGTTTGTTTCCCATATCTGTTATATGTTGTATGTAAAATTGCTCACTGCGTAGAATATTTTGCAGAATATATTTTGCTATACAAATCAATATTAATATTCCGGAGTATAGTTGTATTGCAGTACTATTATCAACCACTGCTTAACCAGTTGATCAAACAACTGTTTTGTGTGGTATATATGAATTTCATAGCATTGCAATTACTGTAAGAATATATGGAATTTCTAAATTAACATTTAGAAATATGACTTAACAACCTGAGAGTGTATCTTACTCAAGTAATGTATGGTTGCAGTCTATTGCTCTACCAAAATACACAGGAATTGTAAAGTATTTAAAGCATGAAGAGGAATGGTTTGAGACAAATGAAGGAAGCGGACTGCAGAAACATTATCTAAGTCTTGGACAGCATGGGAACCCAAGCAGAGTGAGCTACTGCGGCTGTCTCCTGGTTGGGCAAAGCAGGAGATGAAGGTGGAGAGCTGTGTAGGAGAACGTGATTAATATTCCTGACTGGTGATTTTCTATCTGAACTCCTGAAAAGAAACTCCGTTTGGTACCATGAGGCTTTCTAGGTGTGGCATGTCTTAGTGGAATTTTTCTTTATTAATATTCCATTCACAAATATTTTTGGCAATAAAATAAGCCTTAGCATTTTCCCTATAGTTTCCCAGTTACTTTTCATGTGAGATGAGTCTTAGCCAACTGATGGTACTGTTTGCCATGCTACCTGTGTCAATAGCTATAGTATATACATACACCACACTGTAATGCAGATGATTGGATCATCTCACGTCCACTGTCAGCTTGAGTGACTTGAGTAAACAGAAGCACAGAATGTCTGGGATTGGAAGGGACATCTGGAGATCACCTAGTCCAACCCAGCAAACGCTCTATCAGTGGCATGAGAAGCACAGTATGGTACCACAACTGCATTTTGTTGAGTAGAGAGGGATTCTTTCCTTAATATTGTTATCCTTAATATTATTATCCTCAATGTGGAAAAGTCACATAATCAGATGAAAGCAAGTGCATATTCTAGATCCTGAATATCTCCACTTCTGTTTGTTTGCTATTTACCTTAGTATCAGTTTGGTACTGGGCATTTGAACCAAATAGAAAGATAGATGTCAATAACAGAGTTTGACCTAACATGGAAAGGAAAAGGTTGATGATAAACAACTCAAGAAAGCTGAACTATTTGTTATTGCAGGGTAACAGTTATGTTTGTCATTATTTTTAACAGAAACTGTGATTGAGATATACGCTTCTGGCAAAATACCAGCCACAGAAACATCTTGGATCATCATGACAGGTATTTATCATTCTGTTTTATAGTTATGTAGGAGCACTAAGTTGTTTGTTTTTCTTTTGTAGTCAAAGGGGAAGCTACTAACTGTGTCATTGGACCTTTAACTTTTATAGATCTGTTCATCCTCTGGAGGTTGGATGGGAAGGGAAGGTGCACACAAGATTTCCTTCATAGAAGCTATAAAATGGTTTCTTCTATAACATTTTCTTGTTTGATAATGTTTATCAGGCTTGAGATTGTCTTTTTTTTTTTTTTTTTTTTTTTTCAATATGAGGGAGATTTTCTTGCATATTTTCTCAAGACAATTGAAGGAAAAGTATGTCTGCATAATGATTTGAAAAGGAAGTCATTGTCTCAGTGTTTCTGAAACACTTCTGCTTTCTCTTGTGGCTTCATGTCCGCCTCCTCTTTGCTTTGTCACATTTGACGGGATTTGTGGAAGGAAATGTAAAGGGTTTTTCTCAGTTTCCTGGGCTGCAGGCTGATCAGACCTGTTGAGGTGCTCTTTGGCCCTGTGACAGTGCTTGACAAAACTGGTAGAGCTGGTGATTCCCTTGAGGGAAGATTTTCTTACATAACTCTTATGCAAAAAAACCCACACAAACTGCTGTTTTTCTTGCTATGTTTCTTCTTTCTGTTATTCTATCCCTCAAATATAAAAATGTAGGAGACAACTGAAAATAGTTGCGTTTTCCCCCTAGAATAAAATAACAAGCCTTCTCAAAAAACGTCGCTTTCATATACAAGTTAAACTGTTGTTGAAGGTTCATCACAGAATTGACATTAGTACCCATAATTGTTATAACTTTTTTTTTTTTTTTTTTAGGTCTTTCAGCCTTTGCATGAGTGTTCACAGAGTAAATTAATTAAGCTGTTGAATTCTTCTTTGTATTATAAGAGTAATTCTGAAGTCTTGCCTGGACATCTATTACAAGCAAACAAAAGAGAACTTCTTTGTAAATTACTGTTATGGATGGTTTTCATTGATCATTCATAAATTGCTATATTTAGAGGTCACATAATTATCTCTCAAATCAACACTAATGTGTTCGGAATAAAGCCACGTTAAAGTCAAAGCAGCAAATTATTCCCAATCACCTGGGAGTAATGCATTCACATCAGGTAACAAATACTGATGGAAAAGCTTGCTAAGATCTTCATAGTCTAGGAAACTCGAAAATTTTCTTACTATGGATCCAAAGGGACAGTCCTTCCAGATCAAATAATAAAATTTACTCTAGTCATTCAGTTACTTGCAACTGAAGTTTAGATAGTGCTAACTGGAATTTTAAACTAGAATTTATGCAGTATCTTATCTAACAGTGCTTAGTTTCTCAGGGTATTTTCTGGCAAATAACAGACATGCAAAATAGACCACTTCTGTACCGCACTTGGACCAACATGTATCATGTCTTATGCCTTGGCTGCTTCAGTATTCCATCCTGACTGCCAGAGAATATTGACATCCTTCACATGGCTGATTTCATGACCCGAAGCTCACATTTCCCTGATCGCCATGTCCGGCAATCCCACTACTCTGAAAACACAGCACAAGCTGATAGGTAATCATGACAAAAATAGTAAGAGTTATGGCAAAACATCTTTGCAGTATTCTAATCTTCAGAAGTCAAAGTTCCATGGAGCCTGTTACAGTGCAGATGTGTTCAGGAGCTCTATAAAATTCTTTTATTTCACGTTTTCACACAATGCAGTTAAGAAAATTGCTGTCTGCTACAGGAGGAGGATAGAGAGGGGTCCAAAAAAGTATTTTAGAAACATTAGAAAGATTTTATGGTATGAAAAAATCTACAAATTTTGAAATGGGTAGTGGTTGAGTTCTGTTTCATAAAACGAAGAGTCACATTTTGAATATTTATTTGATTGAAAGTTTTGAAATAAACATTTTTGGTTAAAAATTTAGTGTTGTTTCTCATATTGTGTTAAGTCCCATAAAATTATTAAGGAGAAATTCTCTGTGAATTGTTTGACAGGAAGATTTCTGATAGTCCATTTTCAGAGCACAAATAACCTATATGCCTGTGTTTGTGAGGTTTCAGGGCTTTTACACTCTCCTCATAAAGAAACTACTGAAACAAAAATTACTTTTTTCCAGTTAGATGCTTTCAAAACCTTGCTATCATTTTTTATTAAAAACACAAAATGAATTTTTAGCAGCACTTTGACACTTGCATTGTTAATGTGCCTTCAGGCATGTAATTAATAAAAGAGTTTAATCTTTTATATTCCATACTTTGATCAGAGTAAATAAACCCAGAGAAGCAATAAAGTCTTGACCAGCTTCTTTGATAAAAGAAAGTTGTAAGTACCACTTGAAGATACTTTCATAAACTTGAATGCACATCATTAGTTCTGCATATAACAGAGAGCATGTTCACTTATTATTGTTGGTATATCAATCCAGCCCATAGAAATATTTAGAATTTTTTTTTTCCCCTCCCTGTGTTTGTGTAGAAACTTATCTTGTGATATTTTTCATTATTCATGAAAAGCTTGAAAACTACTATCTGTTGCAGCCTGATAAATAAATGATTTATTCTATAGCTAAAAAAAATAAAATAAAACTACTCATTAATAAAATATTTCATTGGTTGACTGGTAAAATGAAGCTGTTTATATTAATTATTTGAACATGTAATGAAGACTGAAATTAGGGTGCTATTAGAGTAAAATAGGAATTTGTTATTGAATTAACAGAATAAAGAACAAGTTTGAAAAGTCAGTATGTTTCGTTATAGTAACTAGATTTGTTTTTTTTTATAAAATGTCATGTTGTAAGGTTTAAATTTCTTAATTCTACACTTTTCTTATACATGCATAAATCAGAGAAGTCATGAGTTGATATTAGTGAGTGAAATAACGAGTAGATTTATTTTTGTGGGTCATCCAAAACTTTTCTCCATATTTGAAGTTACAAAGCATTCAAAATAAAATTAAAATTATATATTTCCACAGAAATAGAATAAACAAATCAATTAATGACAAATAAAAATGTTTAGGCATCTCATAGTTTATCTATTAAGACAAATGAACAAAAATAAATTAAACCAAACCAAACAGCAACAACAAAAAACAAAAATTTGAAAATATGTGTCAGTGTAAAGTCTTGGATTTTTAAAAAGAAACTCACAAGGTAACATGATTGTTTCTGATTAGAGCACTTATCTAAGGAAGAGAAAGAGGAAAAAAAGAAAAATACCACATTCCTTTGTCTGCTTTATATTGATGTTCCCTTGTGTTTTTTACATGCTTTTGGTCTTCCATTTCTGTTCCCTGTCTCCCACCCCTAGTGAGCCACCTGTTTTCAGGCAGTTGGGGTGCAGAAATCAAAATCACACATTTCTAGTTGTTTTATCTTGCTATTCAGCATAAGTAACAGTTCTATTTTATTGAGTCTAATTCTTAATTACCTAGTTCCTCAAAGCCTGTATAGACATTATTTCCCAAGGATGACAAATTTCAGCCCCGTCTGCCACCATGGACTCAAACTTTGATGAAAAGGTGCTAGATGTTCATTAATGCAATTACAGCCAACGAAAAGAGCCTCTTGGGCAACTGTTAGTGTAGTTATTTTCCCATTTCTTCTTCCAGGTTGCTTCCTGCATATATCTTGTCTGGCTCAAGCACAGAGAAATTTCAAGTTCCCACCATATAAAAGGTGAATTTCTGGCTGCACCTAGAGATATATTCTCCTTTTCAGATAAGTTTCATCTTGAGGGAGGTGTTGGGCCCAGCCTTAAGAGAGAAGGCAAGTTTATCAGAAAGACTAATGACCAGATTCCAGACATTTTTTTTCTTTTTCCATTTATTTCCATAATAAAAATGAAATTGTCTTTTTGTCTCTAAATTTTACAAAATTAAATTGATTTAATTGTGAGTTGTGATTCAGGTCATGCTATAGACAAATCCCCAAAGGAGATTTATGTTGTGAATGAACACATGTTCAGTAGGTAGCACGTGAAATACAGGACCAAATAATGAGAAGAAATATGACCCTGAAGTAAAATTCATGCTAATTTGAGTAACAATGAAAATAATACAGCTATATTATTTATTCCACATAGTACTTGGTTTCTTCACAGTCCACAGAACACTTCCAATATTCAAAGAAATAGCTGGAAATAATTCTATATGATCTTTGAGGAATAACAGTTCATGTATTTTAAATATTGCTTATGTAAACAATCCCACTTAAATATAAAAACATTTGGAAGACTTGATGATGTAATTTCAAAATCATGAAAGTAGATACAAACCCATAACTCCAATCTATCTTCTTCATCAAAACCCTAGACCCAGCACTTGCATTTTATCTCAAACTGTTAGGTCATCCCTTTCCATAAGCAAACAACAGTAAGGTAACAAGAAGCAATGGATTAACATCAAGAAAAGACAACCCTTTTAAATTTCTTTTTTTTTTTTTTTTCCTATAGGGCAGATCAATGCTTCTGCATTTTTTATGACATTATTGAGACTTCAGGCTTGAGGGTAAAGGAAATGTGACAGATATTCTTTAGAGATTATCCATTTTAGGCTCTTTTGTAAAATAAGATACTGATAGTTTCTCCTGTCAAATACCAAAATCATTTAGACCAACTATTCCTGAAGAGGAGACACACACATAACTCAAGGAACAAAATGAAATAATGCATTTAATATGATTTTAATTAATTCACTTGTCTCTAGGCAATTTCTCAATATTCTCTCCCCTTTCAAAGGCTTTGCTCTTTTTTAATTAGTTAGATTTGCTTGTTCATAAACTACTTAAGTTATCTGTGAAAATGCAAAAATTAATCACTTTCCCATCTTTATTCTAAATTGTTCTGTCATGTGTAACTTGTGTTGATATATTCACCAAAACAGAATTCGTTTTCTAGCTAATATGTTTTGATCTGGCTTATCAAAAGAAATGGGCTATAACCAGAAATAACCTTTCTAAGCACAGTTTTGTTAATTTCTCTCAAAAGGGACATTTAATTTGGTGATTGTGATGGAAATATGTTACATTTATTATTTTATTTTCCTTTTAATTATAATAAAAAACAGATAGTCATCATTTAATATATGTCTTGGAAAGAAGAGCGGGGAACTCTACTGTCTCAAAGGGAGCAAGTTAAAGCTCATAAGGAACATTTTAAGTACAAACATTTTGTTTGTCGTTTTTTCAAAATGACAAATTCAAGACTATATTTTCATTGAAAATGAAGTCCTTTATACACTACTTAGTACCCTCTATATTTAGTCACTGAAAGAGTTAAAAGTCTGTCAAAACAAACAAACAAACAAAACACCAAACCACAACACAAAACCATAAAACGCACAAAACTGGTATGACTGAAGAATGCACAGTAAGGTATATTTACCAAGAGCTCATTTCAAATAGCAGAGATCACCTTAAGGTAGCTTTCATCAAAAAGACTCTGAGATAGTATTTTGTGTTTTCAAGGTTTAGATTCCATTTGTTCATGGGTTCTGAGCTAATCAATTTTAAGATGTATTAAAAGTGAAAAAATGCCCTGTGTTTCTCAAAAAATGCATAATAAGCCGTATTTTGCAAGAACTTTCTAACCTAACAAAATAATTGCATCCTTTTATATAATAAATGAAGCTTCTAATTAGGTTATTGAAAAGCTTTAAAGCTTACAGATACTGAATAATGTCACAAAATATGTATAAGTATTTGTGCTGGGAATACAAATATATATATAATTATTTTTTTAATTTTCCCCCAAATTTATTACAATAAGCTAAATTACTAATAGGTAAAAATCATGCAAAGGATGCATCAACATTATAAGAAAACCCAGCAAGTTTTCTCCTGAAAAGGACTTTCTGCTGCTGAGCAGCATTGCCAGATGTATCACACCTCTGCGTCTAAAGTCTATTCATTTTGCCACAAGCTTCATTTCACCCAGGCAGTGGCAGGACTACTGAGACACCGTCTCAGCCAGCAACTTCCTGATGATTTCCTTCCTCTTCTCCCTTCCTGGGGAGCAGGCTTCTGCCATAGGTGACCGGTCATGCTGAACGTCTCAGCTGAAACTACAACCTGCCTACCAGGAGCAGAGTGAAGATGGATCATCTGTGGCCTCAGCAAGGAAGTGGTGGTGATGGGCTGTGACTTTGCAGTTAATTTAGAGAAAACGTACAAGAGGATATTTCCCTGTGATGGAAGGCAGCAGCTGTTGGACTCCCCCTCCCCAGCAAAGAGGAAGCAACTGCCCACCCAGGTAGGACAAGGACAGCACCCATGCCATTGACTATGGTTTTCCAAGTAAACTTGCTCACTTGTAGAGGCTTGAAGGAAAGCTAAACACTCTACTACGGCATGGGAAAGTCAGGTTTCCAAATCACATATTATCTTTCATTAAAAAAGTACTAAACCTTGTGGCTAGTGCAGATATATCCATGAGCATCCACATATTATGTTTCCAGCCTCACACCACTAGACATGATGTATACACTCATCCTGTAAAGCATTTCGTATGTAAGGTGTGTCAGAAATGACACCACTACCTCAACATGCAATGTCTATCCTGCTCCTATACATCACAAACTACTTAAAAAAACCCCAACCAACCAAAAAAATATCCCAAAACTGAAAGTAATCCTTGTTTTTCTTTATGTTCTCCTGCAGTTTCCTCATGGTTTTGATGAGCTGTTTGTGTTTTGTGTATCTACTGCAGTACATACATCATCTTGTGAATACTACGGTAGTGATATGATGGGTTAAAGTCTGTGTAAGAAGCTTAATGCATTGAGGGCAGTTGGGGGTGGAGTCTGAAAGAAGGCTGGAATGTATGGTTTGTGGTACATCTTATAAAATGAAAAAAGTCTTGCCTTTGTCTGGAAGAGCAAGGGTATGGATGCCATAACATTAAGGAACTGCCAACAGCAGCATTACTCTGCCTTAGTGATGTGAAGACTTGCTCAAAATTTCTCTAAGGGAAGAAACAGTGCTTCACGCTACACACAGCTTTTTTTCCATGCTTTTGTGTCAATGATAGAATCCTCCTAGGATAGGAAATGGAACATAACAGCTGTTTATGTAAATTACTTAATACAGATTAAAAAAAAAAATCAACATTTTTAGAAAATCATAATATGGACTTAATAGGCAGCTTCTGAAAGGAAACCTGAACATGGTAATGGATTCTATATGCAACTTGCTTGGAGGCTGGTGGTTTTTTCCTGTTTTGTTTGTTTGTTTGTTTTTATCTTACAAAACTTGCTGGTTGAATTGGTGATACACAGAATCTTAAAATGTCACTTCATTTGTTTAAATGAAAGTTAACAAATTCTACATGCTGAAACAATGTGAAACTGAATTTAACAAAAGTCAGGTTGTTGTTATTAGTGTACTAATTGGTAACTGTGCAGTGATGGAAGATCAAAGCAAAACAAACAAAACCTTAGCATACTTTTATGTTTCCCCAAAACAAAACAACAGTCATTAATGCTGGATAAAACACTTCTGGCTGTAAGCTGTTGAATATTACTCACAGAATACATTATCCTCCTCAAGTAGCTGTTATTCATTAAATAAATTATTCAAGAATAATCTTTTGCAATATTTGACCAGCTCTCTATCTGGTTGAATGCCAACTCATTGAACAAATTGTTCAAAAGATAGCAGCTTGATTCATGTTTAATGTATTTGAAAAGCTGCTTCTCTAGTTCTTACTGACTGTGCTTAGACTAAGTAATATCCTGTGCATTTATTAATAATTTGTCATTTGGTTGGCAAATATGAATAAAGGCAGCAATAAGGGACAGAATCTGACTTATGCTGAGGTCAGTGGGGTTTGCCATTGACTTTAAATGGGTCCAGGGTTTCACCCATAATGTTTAAATTAGGACTTTGAAATGCAATGCGCATTTTAAGTGTATTTAAGTTTGTCTGAACTTTAAAGTACTGAATATATTCTAATATCCTATGGTGATGACAATGTGCCATAACATTTTGGTATAAACTTTCTACAGATGATTGATGTAGGAACAGAATCATTATCCAGTATAAACAGAACTGTGTGTTACCTCTCTTAAAAGTCATTCTTGGAGCTTATATCAACCTATAAATCACAGAAAATATAGAAATTACAGTATGAATACAATGGTGATATTGACATTTTTTTGATGATAAACACATAAAGAAAATACCCTGCAAATTTATATTGTCTCTCTGCTTTATAAGAAGCTAGAGTCAGAGGTGATACACAATAAGCAAGTTTCCAAAAGCCTGTTTGCTGAGCATTCGCTGCACGCTGGAGACAAAGTGACAATGATAAAATACCCATGCTGTTGATTACATTAGACAAGACAGGACAAAATAGCACAAGATGTATTAATGTTGAAGTTAAATTTAAATCCAGGTATAAATGACTTCAGGCAGTGTGCATAAAGCAAAAGCAAGCTGAAAAATAAAGCACCATGCATTTATCCAAGGCTAGGGGTTCATCTTCCCCTGTTGCAAATATTTTTAAGATGAGGTTTGCAAAAGCAGCATTGTAATTTGACTCGGAAATCTGTGGATTTTCTTATTGCTTGTAGGCATTGCATTGTACATAGAACTCGTATTCACTTATTTTTCTTATTAATCTTTCAGCCTTTTTCTCAGGCGTTATTTTCCAAAATACAGTAATTTTGTATGAGTGACCTTCAGTTTCTGCTCATTGTCACGATTAGGTGAGATCAGCTTATCAACTTTAATATCGGTCTGTTCTTACAATTACATAGTATTATAGTAACTGTTGGTTTGTCTTTTATTTTCCCCTCCCCATTCATTTTCTAAATGAAGTACAAGGATTTTTTTTTTTTTTTTAATACTATTAAGTTTTGGAAACTTGCTTATAGAATCCCCACTTAAAGTGGTTTGATGGTAAGTATAATACATAGGGACTTTTTAAGAAAGAATTATTTGCTATTTTTTCCCGTGTTACTTGTGACTTCATACAGTATGATGGTTTTACTAAGTGTAACTGTTAAAAGGAGGTTTAAATCCTAAGACCCTTTTGTACAAGAGTCTTCCCAACTCCTGATTACAGGTTCAAAGTCACTGACTCATGTTTTTCTTATTAGAGAATATAGAGGTAGGAGGAGTATCTTCCGGGATAGATTAAAAACTCTGGGACTTTTTCTCCATCTTGCTCTGAAATGCCTTTAGGATGACACCCTTCTTCTTACTTCTTTGATTGTGCTTAGGGATGTCTGATGCTATGGAGTGTCAGTGAAACCTTGTCCGATATATTAGTGTATTGACTGAGTCTCATGACTGCCTAACAATTTTACAGTACTAGGAAGATCATCCTATCATTCTATAATGTAATCAACCTATTCAGGCATTACAGGTACCTATTTCAGGTACCTGAAGTATTCACACCTACTTTTTTTTTTTTTTTTAATTTTATTTAATTTTAGATGAAGTCTGTTGACTTAATTTAGTAGGATTTTCCTATGATTGTAACATTTATCCACCTGAACTAAGGAGGTGATTGATGATATTTTTTTAAAGAGTAGAGGAGTGCATTCCCAGACAAATAAGTAATAGAATAAGGTGCTTACTGAAAGACCTAAGAGTCTGTGATTATTAAGACATTGCACTATAGATGGCTGGTAAAGCAGGGTGCACGTGCATCAACGGTGTGCAGGTGTATTATTTTTTCCTTCCTTGCCTCTTCCCATTTTGCCGCAATGTTCTGGAATTTTAGAGGGGCAAAAAATTAAGCCAACGAGAAATAAAGCAATATTGAATGTGTAAAAACATGTGAACATGAGTAACTGCAGCTAACAGAAACAAAACATTATCAGTCTTTCCATCTAGCTCTTCAGCTTTGAAATAAAAGCAGGAAATGTTGCTTTTTTGGGGGGAGGGGGATGAGGAAGGTGGAAGTGGGGGGCAGGGGCAGAGAGGGAGGGAGTTATTAAAAAATGTGGAACTGTATTTTAACTAGTAATTGAAAAATGTGAACCCAGGTCAAAGTATTCTAAACTCATACGTTTGAAATCAGTATGAGTGGAATATTTAGATGATGTATTTAAGACTAGTTTCTTATACACAATTTCATAACTCCAGATGCTGGCATTTTGTTTTTCTTCCTACTGTTCTCCAAGTTCAATTATTGAATACAGATGGCAAAGCAGAGCTTCTGTTGTCATATTTGATATCTTTTTCCAGTCAAAACATGAGATAAAAATTTTTTGAGAAGTTTCACTTTGATATCAGCATCTGCCCCATATCATTACTATTAATTTGGAAAGTTTCATTCGAAAGCGCAGCAATCAGATGATTTTACATTCTGAATAGAGTGGTTATGATGCTGGTTATAGGAATCAGAAGTAAATATATCATACTTTATTATCACCAACACTGAGAAGTTTTATATATACATTTTTCCATTGCTTGGAACTTCAATTGTAGTTAAAATCATTATGGTCGTTCTGCATCAGACTAACTGGAATACTATTTGTGATGGGCATACTCTCTTCTCAGAAGGATTCTATTGTTTATTCTTCATTTTTCTCTTCATTAAAATAATATTGACAAATACTGTTGTCTAAAAATGAGAGATTGTTCAAAAATAACAAATGATGTTAAAATCAGTTTCTCATTTAAATTACTCCCAGCTGCTATAAAGTGACCTAAAGCTCACCTGGAGATTATATATTCATCCATCTTTAATATGAATTGTTAAAACATAAGACAAAAAATGACATATGACAATACAGCCCTTATGTGGATTTATGTTTCTATCCAGAAATATCATTCAAAACCAGAAATTTTAAAAAAGGACTTAGAGGGTAGACCTAGAGTGACATGTTATTTTCATAATTATTTTCTTATTGTTAAATTTTCAGGAAAGGGCTTATCCTGCAGCAGATGTCACATACCTATTCTTAAAAATTTAACATAGGGAAACTTATGCTTGTGCAAATGGGCAGGTACTGCAACACAATGACTGTGCTGCTGCAGTAACATGTCATGATGTTGTCATGTAGCCATGCCTCATGGGTCACAGTTTCTAGAAAAAAAAGTCAGAAAAAATATTAAATAAAAATATTTTTAAAACTATGACATACTGGTAACTCTTTTCATGGATTAAAACTTGTGTTCTGTGCTCCTCACCCCCCTTGAGAACCCTCAGCATGACAGTAGATTCTTTCTGATATTTGGAACATACAGTGACTTAAATGGTTTTTCATCTTGCATTAATGTTCTGAGACATTTTGTAATGTGCTCAAAGAATGGTAGGTATTTAGGACATACAAGCAGTAAGACAAGTTTATGCCCGAAAACTCTACAAGCAGAGTGATTACTTAAAACAATCTTAAAGTTGTCTTTTTACCCTTTTGTGTTGTTCCCCCTCCCCTTCTCATCCTTATAATGCAAAAGGAGACTATAATACTTAATGAAGGCTTTTTTTTCCTAAATCACAAAACGTTGGGTTTTTTTTTCCTAAAAAATGTTCAATTTTTTTTTATTATTAAAATTTTAAAATTAGTCATATATCTTGTCCCACCTGTCATCATATTCTTTAAAGAAATATGGCGCTTAAAAGGAAGTGTTCAGACCTTTGTATATATGGAAGATATCATTAAGGAAGATACAAAATATATATGAAATATATGGAAGATACTCTAAAGACAATTAGGTTTTGCTTTGTTTGGAAGTTTCCAGGTTTTTGGGTTGTTTTTTTTTTTTTGGCTTTTGTTTGTTTTTTAAGTAGGAGGGCTGAGTCTGGAGGGAAAATCATAAAACCACTGAGTTCAAACAAGAACTTCACTACAATTTGGTTTCAAACAAAGAAAAGCATGATAAATTTTTGTTAGGGTTGATACAATAATTTAAAAAGAAAAAGACTACTAAACATATTTACCAGTGGTGAGGATAGGTACCAAATCTCAGGCTTTGTGCATTTCATGCCACCTTACCATTAAACAATTAATTTGGCCATGGTGAAATTCCATGAGAATTCGGATCAGTCCAGTCCTAAACAGCAAAGCAAAATAATAGCATACTGGCGAAGTATATAGGAACAATTAATTTTAAGATTATTAATGTCTGGATCATCTTCAATAGAAAGCAATCATTCTCATTATTATTTTAGAAATGGTTTGGGTGTAAAGTAGAGGTGCTTGAGGGGAGAAGGAATATAAGGCAATACTGTGTTAATACTAGTAAGTAATGAATGTAAAGTGATCTTGGATTCCTACTGTAATGGCTGTTAGATGAGTCTGGACTTCTCTGCAAATCTGCTGCTGCTCTGCCTATTTGTGCACCTGCCAGAAATCCCTATTCAAATGCACATGGTGTCTGAAGAGCATGATAAGGTCAGGCTGCACAATCGCTCCAAATTCTGCTGAAACCTGATCTGCTTGGGAGAAGGAGATATCACAGTGCATAAAGAGTGGAGCTGATAACATCCCCTCTGAAAATGAGGCTGACCAGATTCAGTTCTTAAAAGAAATGAAAATTTCAGATTTGTCCCAGAGTTCAGAACTCTACTTAGGAAACTTGTGTTTATATTGAAGCATTTTGTTGGTAGCCATTATAAAAGTATGTAATTTGAAATGATCTTTAACATTTTGCCCTATAGTGCATTCCTATTTTTTTAATTCCACTTCTCTCTTTTCTTTAATCTATGAAAACAAAGCAGATATTGAGTTGGAACATCATTTTACATCATTGCCTTCAGTACTACAATAGATTTCACTAAAGAAGAAGAAAAAAGATTTCTTAAGCTTTCTTGTTCTAATCCTGCTGCCTTTTGGGGGGGCAGGCAGGAGAAGTGTAGACTCATATCATCCTCAGTAACTGTTTGAAATTGAAATCCAAACAAAAATCTAGAGATCCACCTCATTTCCTAGGCTGATAGAGGTACCTGAAATCAAGAAAATAAAGAGAAATGTTGAGTAGTGAAGTTCATAATTTGAATCTGTCTAGACACAAGATGGATGCTTATTTTATGAATGTCATTGTAACTTTGTTAGAATTTACTCCTTTAGTTTGGGATGTTTACCTCCTTGCCTTATTATATTCCACTGACTCTCTCATTTTTCCTTTGTCAGATGAAGAGATCTGAGGTAACAACATGAAAAGTAATAGATGTAAGTAGACAAACTATTAATCTTTTCTGCATTATTGGATAGTTTATATGTATTGTAAGATTAAAAAAACGAGTGGCAAATTAAAACAGAATAAATAGCAGTGCCCATACAAATTACATTCTGATGGCTTGGTGCATCATCAGTGAAATAAAGATAAATTATCTCAGTATAAATAAAGTAAATATTCAGCAAATAAACAGCCTTCTAGATCTCAGCTACTAGTAATGCTCCTATGTGTGTTATTTCTATTGTTTGTTCAGTTTTGCCACCATGCAGAGGAAGTGCTTTCCCTGAAACACAATTATAATACTGTCTACATGATGTTGTGTAATAACACCAATGAATGATAAATGAAATTGTCACTTTCTTTTGCCTTCTTACATATATTTTGTGCTTTAAATAGTCCTCTGTTCAAAATCTGAATTTATGGCATATGCTTTTGCTGTGAAATGCCACACTACGTGACTTCACTGTTTCTTTGTAAAACATTTAATGAGAGATTTCATAGAAAAATTTTCATTTCACTTCAGATAGAAATGGAACTGTTTTCTCTTGAAATATTGCCATACTAAATGGAATTTTCATAGAGCAGGAAGTTAAGCTTGTGCATAATTCTTCATGAGATGAGATTTCATAGATACACTGGAGAAATTACTTTGGTGCTGTAGACCAATTTTAATATGATATTTTGACTAAGGGAAAGGGACTTTTTTGAAAAGGCATAGTGAGAAGTGAGAAGATAGAGCAGCTTATCTCTTTTACAGCCATAATGAGTACATCATTTATTTGCCCTGGAGAGCTTCTAATCTAAAGAGAGGAGATGAACAAAAGAATCAAAATTGAACTGCATAGGTTCATGCAGCAGGTCAACACCAGGGCTGCAAAGAGAATTAAAGGGTCCATTAGTCCATGCAGCTTTGAAAAAGCTTGTGTGCAATGCATAAATGGACAAAGGATTATGAGAAATCATTTCTGTATAGGAGATTTTAGGATGTCATTGTATTTTTTTTTAATAAGTGTATCTGTAACACATAGGATTTAACTTTTCACTTTAGGCTTCAGCATGCTAGAAAAAGAGGGTGCAAGATGAACAGAACTTGTCAGAAGTCATTAAGGAAGTTATGGATTTCTCCCCCACCCTCACCCCCCTGAGAATTGCAAACTATCTAGATCTAGGAAGAGAAAAAATAAAAGTGAGCATCATTTAGCAGCTAAAAGGAAAAAAAAAATACTGTGCTAGTATTACTCGAGTAGCTACTGATGAAGGTATATTCGTAGATAACTTACATTTCAATAGCAAAAATGGCATCTGTGTAATTCTGCTTTGTTATCTGCTACTTAAGGGTCTTAGGAGGGTTCTGCAGGTCAGTGATTATGTCATGTGCCTCAACTTTGGTTCAGGTCTGATCAGATTCATAATTAAATGTTTCTCAACCTACCTTATGTAAGGACATCCTCTGCAATAAATGTGCTTGGAGAGCAATTATAGAATCAGTTTCTACTGAAAAAAAAAAAAACTTTTCTTAAATATGGCTGAAAGTAAAAGTGATGCCTTCTTTTTCTTATTTCTTGAAAAAAAATGCAGTAGCTCGGTTATCTCATCACTTATATAGTTAAGAGAAATGTAGATATATTGAATTTACTGTACCTACTTGTGCTCTTCTTTGAGAAAACATAAAACTGTATGTTATATTTATTTAGAGATTTCATCAAACATACAGTGTCCTTTAAAAGGAGATGCTTCTCATCCATGAGATCCAGTAGGGATCGCTTTTTGAAATGGGTAGAAGACCCTGAATTCAGCCCTAGGTTCATTAAGTGGCTTGAACCACTTTAATTCCTAGTCAATTTTTTTGAAGTCCTATTACCACTGTGTGACACTGTGGTGGCCCTTTATAACTGGAACTCTGGGAATGCCCCTGCAGGGAGCAAACCATGTACTGCGGGTTTTCTTGCTGTGGAAATGCACTGCCTACTACTCTGCACTAGGTAAACAAGATGTGTACACAAGCAGGACCCTTGCAGCATCAGAAGATGGAGTTCTCATTCCCATTGTTATTGAAGAAAACACCATCCCATACTGCTTCTTCAGTGTCCTTCCCTCTGGACAAGCAGCTGAGGCAGAAAGCACTGTGAGGCCATGCTGGCTGCTGTATCTGAGCAGGGGATGTTGTGATACGAACGTTTAGTGCCAATAGTTGGTGTCTCCATCCTTCAGTGACAACAAGTGACTGTTGGTTCACTCATCTCAGCCTCTGTCCATGTCAACCTCTGCAGTCCGGCTGTTACTAATTCCCATTTCTCAGTGGAAGATCAGTACAAATCCTTCAGGGATAAAGAAGAGAGAAATCAAAATAGACACCAGTCTTTCCCCCCTGGAAATCTCTGTCCTTGTGCCATTCTTTTTCCATCAGAAAAGCTTTTACCCATCTCAACATATTGTAGGTTTTGCCTCCAGGCTGTAGAAAAGTCCTGTAAGATCGTCTAGAGACTGTGGCTTCTAAAGTTTGCTGTGAGGTTGTCTCTCTCTAGCTTGAGTTTTCAGGTTGCTGGGAGGACACCTGTTCCCAAAGTCAGATATTGAAGTAGCAGTTGTTCTTAAAACTTAGTTCTGTAGCTTAATTCAACATTCAACTAAAACTGTACTATTTCAAAGACAGTCACGTGCCATTGAGTCCTGGTGATATCAGGTCATCAGCAAAACAGCAGGTTTTTTACACAGCCACAGTTTGTTATTTTGGCATAGAGCTTCAAAACAGTTTACCCTGTGTTTTCAAACTTTAACAATCTATCCGTCTGTAGTACCCAGCGCCAGTCATCTTCTGGGAACAGTCTTACGATATTGCCTCAGGATTTTCTGTGCACCAAAACTTTATGGTCATGTGTGTTCCTCTTATATGTTGATGAACACTGTGAATTTCTTGGCTACCTGTGTACCCTCTTCATACAAAATACCCAGAATGATTCTCAAACAAGTTCTGAAATGAGAATTGCTGTATTTTATAGTGGGACAATGTGGCATAACTCAGTATTGCAGTGGCATGAAAAACAGTCTGGCAGGTCATGAATCCTCAAGAAGTCTTTTAGAAGCTGAGTGATACAACTCAGGTAGCCAAGTGCTGGTCATGTCCAAGGTATTTTAAGAGTAGAACCCCAAAACAAGAGGCTGTTCCTTCCATCTTCCTGCTCTTCTCTGTCCATACGCAAACTAATTTGCATTGAGTATTACCCCAAAAAATTGGGCAGGCCATATGTATTCCATCCTGTTCTGCATCAGTCATTTTATGATTGCAGTTTCTTTCAGAATTTATTATTTCAGTGTACATTCTTCATGTGTATGTAATACATTTATTCTCCCTTCTTGAACTTCCCACTTCGTGCCTATATTCTGGACACAAGAATACATCTGAACTTTCATGTGCTCTGCACTTGAATCCCATTCTCACACTGAATTGAGAAATATGGATTGAAAAGTAAAAAATGCAGGCTGGAAATGTTGATACTACATCCTGGACCCTTACTTGAATGATTGGGAGTACAGGAACTAAGTGCTTGTTATTATGCAAATACTGTTCATTCTTAGCATAACCTTTGCCTCCTCACGAATAAATGAAACCCCATAAAACACATGTTAAAATGAATGATAATACATTCTTTGTGTGAAATGGATTATGGAGGTAGATCGTATTTCAAAAATAGTATGTAGTTATTAAAAAAGATCAACTGAAAACAAAGGCTTTACAAATCAAATTTGAATACTGAATCAAGAGCAATATCTGAAATACGAGTGAGTTTCCTGGCACACAACACAGCTTTTTCCAAAAATACATAACCAGAATTATGGAAAATAACTCTCCAAGGTTACACAATGACAGCTTTGCATGTCCTTCTCTCCATAAAACAAACAAACAAACAAAAACAAACAAACAAAAAAAAACACATTGCAAAGATTTTGCTGGAGCAACTTCCTATTTGAGAGGAAGCCTGTCTACATTGGTGCTCAGCTGTAAGTAACAATCTGGTCAGCAGGACAACAGACTGTGTGTCTGTAAAGCAAACAGAGCTTTTTTTTTTTTTGCTTTTTTTTCCAATCTCTTTTCTCTTCTAAATTCATTCATTTTTAAAGGTCAAATCTGGGCTCAGCCTACCAGTCTTCTCTTATCAAAATAAATTCTCTAAGTCATGGTGAATGTTTTCAGACTAAACTGTTGAACTTATGATAAAAATTGTCAGTTGCCATCAACAATACTCTGTACAAAGAGACAGAAGAACTGTCTGCAGCTCAGTGCACATTGTGGAGAACAGATTTCTGCATGGCCTTGAAAATGCTATGTGCATCCCTTTCATAGCTTGAGAGCTCTGTAGTCAGCCAAACCTAAAACAGGTGAATAAGCTACTATCTTTACAGTGCACCAGAGCATATCAAGACAAAGGAAAAATGCTTTATAGAAAATAGATGTCTTAATTTTAAAGTATTCATTAAATAAAATGAAAATTTTCAGAGTAGATGTAATCAGCTTATTGTTCTATATTAGGCAAATGGTTTTATTTTGGGCATTGACAGAAAATGCTTTTGGAAATATAACTTTTGCGACAGATAGGAATATCTTAGATGAAAAACTCTAAACTGAAAGAAGAAGTACTTCTGAACTGGATCACAATGGACCTACCTGGTCCCTTGCCTTCCTTTCCCTTCTCAACTGTAGCATCACATTTTGCTGTTTGCTTTCTGATTTTGCTCTTCATGGAGCAGGGTTACTGATAGAATGAAGTGTAGGATAGGAGAACCATCATTAGCACAATTCACGTCTTGACAGTTTACTACTTCTGGATACAGCCTTCTAAACAATTACTCAAATATTGATTCATTTTCAAGGCCTAGCCAATACATTTTAAAAATCCAGGGCCCAGACCCATAAAGGGATTTAGTGACTCTCCTAAGTTCTCCCAGGTTCCAAGTGTTCTCCCAAGCTGCTCTTAGCCTCGATGAGTCCTTTTACTCCAGGGCTATGGAGTGGAGGGCACCATGAGCTGCCACCAACTCCTACTTCTGAGGCACCTTGGCGAGTCATGCTGACCCTTGAAACCAGTGCAGAGCTTCATCCAGTGAACGTGGTGGGAGAAGGTTGTTGAGAACAGATATGCTGGCCAAGGCAGCTGCAGGGCAGGGTTTGTGCATTCCGAAAGGCCTCCCGTGCCACTTGGATGACCAACTGTATGGGTTCATAATCAGAACTGTGCTGCCTGGAGAGCTTTGAATGTTGAAAACTTTGCTACCTCTGGGCTTAAGCAACTGCTGAACAGCATTTAGCATATCTAATATTGGATTTGTTACCTAATGCCTTTGTGAATTGGCCTTATTGCTAGCAATTAAATTTGCATTGCATTTGATTTTTTTTTAGGTGTTTCATATTATGATATCTTCCATTAATATCAGAGACGTTAATGTTATCTGTGATGCATATCCACCATGAAATAAGCAATCTCCTCTGAAAACGAACCACGTACTAAGATCATTATTCATTGTTCTCACAGCCTCTGAATAATCTGATTATTTTAAATATTCCATATAGATGTGAAGAACAGAGAAAATAAATATTCTAAGATTCCCTGTGAAATTTTGGGTTGGTAGAGAGCCAGGCATCTGATTAATAAATTTTACCCATCCCAGAGCTTTCATCCTAGTGCTGATTCAGTGATGTCAGTTGCTTATATATGGCAGAGTAGTTTTCTGGTTGCATCTGAGTTCCTTTAGTGGAACAGCTGCATAGTTGATGTAGTCAACCGGTTGAATTTCAGAGCTCCAGTTACCTGCTATCACCTAGTCAAGACATTCAAAATCCTCAAGTTTATTCTATTATTGAAATTTTCATACATGTCCTTGATTTTTTTTACTTTTTTTTTTGTTTTGTTTTGTTTTGTTTTGTTTTTAATTTTCAGGTCTTCCACTTTAGCAGTTACTGGGAACTTCTTGGTGCTAATGATTACAGCTGAAATTGTCTATATTTTACCATTAAAAACTCTGAATTGCTCTAAACAGTAATAATTAATCCTCTTAGTTTTAGAAAAATAGTATTTCAAAATTTTTTTAGAAATTCTGAAATTTACAGAAGTATGGACATTGATACAGACTGTACTAGGTTTTCTAGTGCTCTTATATTTTCCTCACTTAGTGCTGAGCATAAATCTTACCAAACGACCTATTGTAGAAACAATAACAAAACAAATAGCTTGCATAATAAAGAACATCTGAAATATAAAAATAGCTTGTCAAGAAGCAGAAATAGCTTATAGGAGATACAAAAATAGAAGATATGGTAAAGTACAAAGGAGAAATATCACCATACTAGATGTACGAGGACTCTCTTTTAATAGGGGAAAAAGAGATGGAGAGAAATATGACAAAAAGAGAATACACGAAGAAGCAGGTGATGCAAAAGGTAACTGAGAAGCAGAGAACACAAAGTATTGAACTAGGTAGATCAGAGAAACTAATTGGGAGGAAAAGAGTATCTTATAATTTTCATATATTTGAAAATATTTGAAGCGCTGATTGAAAACTTTATATACCTTCCCATAATGCTGAAGCATATGGCAATAGCTCTTGCTTCACGATATGAATCCCCAAGTACTATGGAAGCTGAACTAATTAGAATAAACTACATTATATCCTGTATTACTGTATTTGAATCAGCTAAGGACTCTTGCTTTAGAATATTGAATGATGGCTGTGGGGAATGTTCAATAAAATAAATCTCTTTTTTTAAAAAAAATAAGTATTTATACAGTATCTTCTGCAAATGTCACTGTTAAGAAGAATCTTATGACTCCTTTCTCACATCTGCCTTTTCCTACTTTGCATCTATTTTCCAGAAAAGTTAGTTTACACTCCCAGTAAAGTTTCTATCTTGTGTGATTAAATAAGCTACTAATATTTTTTCAGCTTCTATATAAATACTGGTGGCTTTTTGAATGTCATGCTTCATACAGATTTGATGGTGTGTTTGTGCAACTCTTGGGGAAAATTTAAACTGAGGTCAATGAGAATTTTGCATGTAGAAATGTGCAATAGTGTCTAAAGACATATCAAGCAGTCTAAGAGTGGCTATGGCCATGCCAGCAATATGCTAGTGGGGTAGGGCTGGCAAAAGGCCTGCTAGTTAATTTGTCTCTCAGACTGTGAAAGGAAATGAGTTTTCAAGGGCAGATAGAACTGGCCTATCACAGAGCTATTGTAGAATCATAAAATCATTTTGCTTGGAAGAGGCCCTCAGGATCATCGAGTCTAACCATAGCCTAACACTAAACCATACCCCCAAAAACTTCATCTACATGTCTTTTAAATACCTCCAGGGGTGGTGACTCAACCACTTCCCTAGGCAGCCTGTTCCAGTGCTTAACAACCCTTTCTGTAAACAGATGTTTCCTAATACCCAATCTGAACCTTCCCTGATGCAACTTGAGACCATTTCCTCTCGTCCCATAACTTGTTACTTGGTGGAAGAGACAAACACCCTCCATGCTACAACCTCCTTTCAGGTAGTTGTGTTCTGGAGATCAGAAACATATTTAACATGGCTTCCTTCAGTGTGGGGGAGTAGGCCCCAGAAAACATTGTTTTCTCTTACTTGTGAACCCCAGGCATGCCAGATTTATTTATTATTTTCCTGTCGGACAGTGTCATGACAGTTTGGGTAGGGGTCTCACAAGATCATAAAGATTAGTCTGGGCTCATTTAGACAAGGCTGTAAAGGTAACTGTTAAATCATTTTAAGGGACAAGTATACAAAAGTGTGTCCTTTCCAACAAATGTGCAGTCTAGAGCTTCCTAACTTTCACTGTCATGCAGCCTAACTCTTGAGTTACTAACATTTCTTAATATGTGCTTTTAGCTGGTCAAAAACCACCTCGGTTTTTAAAACCCTGTGCAGTTTCCCTTCATGTTCTGTATGCTTTGGGAATATGACTGCCGTATGTGCATAAAGAGACTCTATCTTTGTTTTGTTTCAAGGTTCATGGGTACATATCTTCAGCTAGAGGAAAGATGATTTTACCTAGCTTTCTCTGTGGGGGTTGAGACACAGCTCTGTTATCAGTATCTGATGCTACTAAACTGTTCACCAGAACTGGAGACCCTAAATGGTCTTTAGTTCTTTCAAACAGTTACTAGCAGGGTAATGATCCATCTACTGATTGACTCAACTGCACAGTGCACACTTTCCTTTGCAGAATGTGGGAGGCTTCAAATAGATTTTAACATAGTTGTATTGTTTTTTGTTTGGTCATTGTGTTGTGGGCGTTTTTGATTGTTTTGTTTGTTTGATTGTTTTGTTTTTATGAATGTGACTTTCCTCCAGATAACAAAGCTTTGAATTTGATTGTCAACATTCATTTGAATTATGCACTCAGGGAGTAAATTGGCAGAATTGTATTGTCTTTGCATTTTTTTAACAGTTACTTTGAAATAGCTTAGAGCTGAATCAAATTTTAGTGTCATTAGTCTGATTTAAGTAATTTATGCTAATAGATTTGCACTAGAAACCAACTTTATTATTGATTTCTAAGATTATTCATTTTAATGCTGCTGCTGCTGTTTAAGAGTGCTGAAGAATCCGTGCCCTATTCTTCTGCTCCCTTCTCCTTTTTGCTGAAGAAACAAAGCTGCTGACTGGACATCTGCTTGAATTGTCTGGGGAAAAAAGATTCTTGTGGATTTAATAGAATGATTTTTTGTTGTTGTTGTTAGCTCTTATTTGTATCTTGTGCTCTAGTACTGAAATTATCTGTAACTATACTTACCAGATTTTATATGAAACAGCTCCTATCTTTATTAGAAATATCTCATCATGTTCTGTGATGACAGAGGAAAATAAAATTATTTAGCCAAATCATACTTAGTTGAGATGGAATGTGGATGGAAAAGGCTTTTCTGAACAGTTATTGATTAGGCTGTAACAACACTGGCTGCAATGCTGTCTCAGGCTTTTGCCTTTAGGTTGTAATTACCATCTTATTTAGAATCATTATTTGATATTTGAGCATTCTGTGTGTGTCATCATGACAATATAAGAAGCAACTACAATGCAAGCAAATGCCTTGTGCAAGATGATAATCCCACTGTTCTTTCTGGCTTTTAAGTAGTTTGGTTAATTATATACATAATTATATTTCATTGCTGTGGATGCAAGGAAGATGGATGGATTTGGGTTGGTCCTACTTGAATCGTATTCTCTGACACATTTTTAATTGCATAAGCCATAGTCTCAAATGTTTAAGATTTAGAAACTTATGTCATAATATAAACTTAACTATGCTTACTGGTTTTGTTCTCATTTCCTTCATGTGAAAGCGACATTTAAAATTCAAATTTATTTAGTGATAGAAAAGCAAACAAACTAAAAATTTGAGTTATATTTGGGAGATCAACATCTTGGTTTGCAAAACTTAGTAGGGATAGAGAAGGTCAAGAAAGGTAACATGCTAACAAGAAAGATATACAGCTGAAAAAAGCCAGTAGCCTATTGACTAGAACACAAGGCTACAGTACCAATTGGGAATCTTGTTACTTTTCTGATTACGATCTTCTTTTTGTAAAAAAGACCCAAAGAGACAAAATCTTTTTCGTGTACTTACAATAAATGAAAACAAATATTCAAAATTATAATGAAATGTAAAACATTTTACCTTTCTAGCCCTACGTTGCTGTATGGAATTTTATAAAGTTCACATAAAGTCCTCTTAATTCTTTAACTACAAAAGAAATTTTTTCTGTTAAAGAATTTGAGTCCTAAATAATCATTGCATCTGGAAACAGATTGTAAGTTTCAGCCCACCATTTCAAGAGTCTTAACTTTGTAGTCCTTCTGACCCTAAAAACTAGGAAGGAAATTCAAAAACCGATGAAAAAATGTGCATGTAATTCCTTCAGGCAGAAGACATGTTTGAATGTCTCTCCTGTATCTTACAGGAAACATGCAACTGGAGAAAAAAAAAATCCTATTGAAAAATACAACAACTGTTTTTGCTGTCTTTGGGGTTTTAAAAAGTACTATATATCTTTAGTATTATCATTTTCTGGTAGATGACCTAGTACAGTCTTTTTCAGAACAGTCTCTGCAACAAGGACATGACTTCACAGTCTACTCTGACAAGCAGCAGAATTAGAGTCGCATTGCATTGACTACTGTAAAACATTGGTTCTACCATAATTATATTGATATAATATCCTATTCCTTATGGAATTCATATTGGTCCAATAAGATTATACATAGAATGACGTGTGAACCAAAGTGACACAATGAAAATAGATAAACTCATAGTCTGTTACTGAGACATATCCTTTATGACTCCATAGTATAAGCCTTCCCAAGTGGGTTTTTGTGTGTGTCATTCCTCAGACATTGCTGGTACGTTCTATCTTTTTACAGAGTACTAGCTAAGGAAAAAACAAACAAAACCCAATCAATTGGCCAAACCAAAACCAAATAAAAGAAAACCACAAAACCAACCAAAAATAAACCAACCAACAAAACCCCAAACCCCAAGTAATTATAAATTCAGGGGAATTATGCTATACTGAGGGATTAATATGCAGAATGTTATAGAGAATGATGATTTTTTAATAAGAACTTTCAGAATGTGATTCTAAAGCTTTTGTAGATTTAATGGCAACTCCTTGCTGTTCCCACGGAACTCCAGTGAAAGGGGAGAAAGCCAAAGTGTAACTCAAGCTCTGAGGAAATTTTGCCATCATCATGCAATCTGTACAATAATGCTTTGTTTCCCATACCTTTGTGTTATGCTGTGTTCTCTGAGGAAGGTATAGCTGCAGACTTCTTGGCTTTGTTTCTTCTGGTGGGGGGGGTGTTGAGGGGGGTGAGGTGGGGAGTGCTTGTCTTTTTAAGATGTTTTCAGCTCTCATTTTGAAACAGAGTTACCTTGTCTGTACAGCTTCTCTTTCCCAAAGTAAATGGCAAATCCTTTATGACTGCATTCAAGTTGAGTTTAACTCACTGGGTCCAAAGGTATTTCTAGTCTTGTGTATCACAAAGAATACAGTGGCACCACTCTACAAACTTTGACAGGTAGAGAATATATGAAACAGCAAAAGGAAGTGACAGCAAATAGTTCAGTTTATTATGAGACACAAAGTGATAAAGTAACAGGTTTCTGTTTGTTGGATGTTTTTATAATATGCAATTTAAATACTATCAATATTGTCATTGTCATCTCAACATTATACATAGTGCTGCACTTGGAAATAAAGATTTGCCAGATGTTATGACTAATTAGGCAGACACAGGGGATTGTTGATAACATGTAGAGTGTTTTTAACAGACAATTGCATTCCTTTCTCTCCCAGCTTCCTCCATTCTTTGTCCTAACCTTTTTTTTTCCAGCATGGAAACAGCAGGGAATGTTCAATTTACAAATCAGTCTTATTGATGCCAAGATCACTTAGTAGACTGGTAGTCACATGGATGTGAGGATAGCTTTACTTAATATTGTAATTGAAGCATATGAAAATTCCAGGTGAGTATTTTGTATAGAAACAGTAAAGAAGTTAAAGAAATATATCTATTGTGAGTCCAACTGCTGTTATATGTTCAATATAAGGAGAAATTTTGTCCAAGCAAGACAGAAGCAAAAGAAATGTAAATTTTTATGTTGCCTAGTATAAGTATGCTTAGGCTACTGCACTTGAGATTCTTCATTATCTATTTCCAATCTGTGTTTTCTTCTACTGAGAAAACCAAGTCAGCTGACAACAAATTTTGAGATATAGTATACTTTGATGATGTGAACTTACACCCATTAAGATATGAACCAAGACAGTCAACTGCAACATCCCTTTTGCTATTAAATACTGTGAAGGAAATTGGATGGATTATTGACCTAAATATTGTATTCAGCTCTATAAGGTAACTGTTGTTCTTGCTCTATAAGGTAACTGTTTCCGCTGGTTAAATGGGGATAAAGCTGTTGATACAATTTCTATAGTTCTTACATATATAGAGAGAGGGTATATAGCAATGATATTTCACCATGATTGGGATAATGTATGGAAAAAATGGTAAATTCTTTCCTAAGTAATCTTGGTTACTTCACTTCCACTTAACGAGAAGGATGTAAAAAGGCTTCATCTATCATGTCCTACAGCCTTCTCTCTGCTTCAAGCACATTTTCATATTTGAATACCTTCAGGCTGATTTACAACCTGGATCACCAATTTCTGATTAAGCAAATTTGTCTGTTTCATCTAATGACATGGTGATCCCATTGACAGCTTATCACATCAGCTGCAGCTCCGTGTTTGTAGGGAGCCCAATGGGGCTGGCGGGGATCTGGGATCTGTTTTGTGTGCTCTGCAAACACAAGCTGTTAGTCAATTGTTACACAGTCCTGAGAATTCTGGCTCAGCTTTGTTGGATGTTAGATACATTTCTCCTTCCTGCCTTCTGCTTTTCTTGCCTGGATCCTAACCCCAGAAGGCTGATATTTGCTCTTCCCGGTGGGAACTGATGTAGTGGGTTAATATGAATGACTCTGAGCTGACATCACAAAATAGTTTTTTTAAAGTCTCAGACATTTTCTGGGCCCTATTTGCATTTGGAATGTGAGTTTTGAGGCTAGCAGAGATAACATTTGTCAGCTTTGCAGTTTAGAGTTGGTAATTCAAATTCCAGAGAATGCCTCCAATGTGACCTTCTTGCCTTTCCTGGTCTTGTCTTCCCCCTCCCCCTTGTCCCCCGCCTTAGTGGTTTGAAGAAGCATTTGCTGTACAATTTTCTGTTTCTCTGGCTAATGGTAACTTAGCATTGCCAACACTGCACAGACAGTTCCAACTTTTGCTGTAAATACTTTTGGAGCAAGTCGGTAATTAATGTTGCACTGATGAATGCTGGCATCTGTATGAGTTTATTATCATCTGTACTGAAACACAATGCACAATGAAAACATGGGGGACTCTAAAGAAAGAGTCTAATAAATTTACATGAATTAACATTAAATTTAATTTGCCACATGCTAAACAAACTGTGCAGCAGCTCTAAATCCTTTAAAAGATATAGTTTTCTCTGT
The DNA here is from genome assembly GCF_036013475.1 of Columba livia. NCBI lineage: Eukaryota > Metazoa > Chordata > Aves > Columbiformes > Columbidae > Columba > Columba livia. The sequence continues at coordinate 60,963,277 of NC_088605.1, forward strand.
TGTAGCATCTTCTTAGGCCTGGCTGCTACACTTATTCCAAGACTCTGCTCTGGTCTTTTTTACAAAAAATAATTTCCAGACATGATAATTGATATATATGGATTATTTTTTTCTTGATGAAATTTTATCTCATTTTTTAAACATTTTAAAAAATATGTAAACCATTAAATTATCCATTCATGTGTATCATGCATGGAATAAACATGATATATTACTGTAATTTTTTTTCTTTGTCCAAATATGAAAAGGTACTGGCAAGCTAACATGAATGAAATTATGCTTATCTTTGGTAGTATTTATTTTCAAAACTTGACAGCATTGAAATTTAATAGTAATGTTGAAATAAACAGGACACTAACACACCTAGTAAAGAACTAAAAGTTGACCCCTTCCAAAGCCAACTTATGTGATGGCCTTTGGACTCCTCTAAAACATGGAACAAATGAAACAAACAAAAATATTAAGTTTGTCACTCTTTCAGCAACCATAGTGTCAAAGAGAGTCCCAATTCAAAATAAATATAAGATATACAGAGTAGAAAGAAGACAGACAGATGCTAACAAACATAACTTCTGATCAGAGAAATTTGTCATGGTTTAAAAGCTTGGAAACGTGTCTTTACTGTGCCCAGTTTTATAGATAAATGTCCAAACATAGATCCCAGCATAGTCCATTCCAGATTCCACTAACATCTTGGATGTACTAGATGTCACACACAAAAAAATGGTAAATTTTTTTTTAGAACTTGCTAATCTGTTGGTGACAATATTGTAGGAAAAAAAAAAAAAAAGCACACAACGGTTTAAAATAAACCAAATTTCCCAAACCAGTGCACTGAAGATGACATAAAGTCCTTTGAAGGTTTGATTAACTGAACCCAGTGAAAAGCTGAAAACTGAAGAACTTGCAAATAGGAGAGAAATCTGCTGATTCTAAACTTTGGCTTAAAATCTTGGCAAGTGCTGCAGTCCATCTATAGGGCAGGCCTGGCTGGCTCCCTCTAGGGGCCTCTGGAGCCATGTGCTCACTGGAGCTGAGCTGCCTCTTCCCTGGCACCTCCTGGTGTAGCTGCAGCTACAGCTTCTGAGGCCACCTCTGTCCTTCGATCTCAAATACCATGGCTGTGCATAATCTCAGATAAAAAGCTTTCTTTGATGTACTGTGTACTAGAACACCAGCTTGATTTTACCATCTGTGCTGTAGAGGGGAGAGCATATTTAAGCAATTTTTCAGTAACTACATTGGTTACTACTCCTACTACAGCTGCTCTAGTATGTCAGAAAGACAAAACAAAGACACAGTGAAAATATTTTCAAATATGAGCTATGCATTTATCATAAAAACAAACTGTTAACATATTATTCTGGATCCAGCATAGTTTGCTGGAGAAGTTTGGTTGTCAAGTTGCTAATTTCATAGCAACAAACTCTGGAAAGAAAGGTCACTAGTCTGGATATTTTAAAATTAATGTGATAAGAAAATATATTATTTCCATTAACTCATCTGTCTTTCACAACTTGTCAAGGTGTAAGGGTAAAAAGAAAACGGCAGGGTGATGAGTACTTACACATCATGAAAGGAAGAAAAGAGGTTTGAAGAAAGGTGAGAGCTACGCAAATTCTTCATCGGTCGTGCATGTCATCACAGATTATGTTGGAAAGGAGACAGGTGCTGTCAAGGAGACAGTGTTTAGAGAGGATACTAAAACCAGATTTTGAATCTAAGATGTATGAGCGATAGAGTAGAAAATATAATTATTCACCACTTTTATTTCTAAGGGTCTCTTAGTTTACATAAGGATTTTCCAGTTTACCTATAATCTGTCCTTCCTTTTCTCCTTCCTTCTCTGCTTTAGAAAAAAAAAATGAAGATGAAATAAAAGACTGGTTGGAAATAAGATTAGATTTATACTTTCAACAAAGTATTTTGACTTGGCTATGAGAAAAGAGCCTCTCTAGTAACAAGGAGGTTTCAGAGAAACCTCTTCAGAGAAGCCAGAGCATCTGTGAAAGAGCATTTTTGAAAAATGAAATATAATACATTGCATATTGCATTTTTAATTATAAGAAAAAAGTAAAACATTCTGTCAACCTTAAACCAATATCTTTGATATGTGCTAAGTCACAACACTACAGATTTTTTTTTTTTTTTGGTCAAATATTTCACAGAAAAATGAAATGTTTTGGAAATAATTGCTACCCTTTATTTTTGTGTGTTTAAATGTACATTGTTTCCCATGTATAGCTACTTTATCAAATAGCTTGGCAGGAAAACTGCATTCACCTCCCTTTTCGGCTGTGTTTTAAGATAAACAGTCTAGAGCCTAGAACAAATTTGGGAAATGCATACTGGTCATCAGCACTCAATCTTTGCAGACCAGAGTCTGACACCTACATTGAAAAGAGATTTGACATGACTGCTGCAGAAGTGAACATATTTTTAGCATACTGATCGTTTTAACTCACTGTAGAAAGCATAATTCTTCATACAAATTATATAGGTAAACTATAAGTCTGAAGTTGACATATCAATGCTTCATGTTACCAGGCTGAGCCTAGTGCAAAGCATGACCTTTTTCTCACCCTACATGTTCAGTTTTTTCATGTTGAGTTTTATCTGTTACAAGTAAACAGTGTTTTCTGTTTAGATCTTCTGACCTTTGAGAACAATTAAGTGTTTCACCTTAGTCTATTCTGTTGTCAGATTAAATAAAGTAAATGGAGAGAGAGATATGATTATACCTGAAGATCTACTGAGCACACAGGAGTTGTTATTCTGGGAGGATATTGAGTCTCTCAGTCCATACAAGACTCACCTAGCATAATTGCACTGTCCCAGGAGAAGCTTATAGAGGGATTAAGAGGGATATCTATATTTCTGTATGGCCCAATGGGACAACTTTTCTATAGGTTCTTCCAGAGTTGAGTTACACAACCCTCAGTACTGCTTTGTCTGAAGTGTCAAGAATTGCACAGGGACAAAACCAAGCTGCCATCTACTTCTGTCCTTCTCTCCCTGTTTTCTCCCTTGGGCATGCCTAATGAAGAGGTAAAAAAAGGTCTCATTTCAGAAGGTGAATATTATCTCTGCGTTCCTCAAAACTCTCCTGTGCATATGATGAACTTTCAATGCTTAAGAGAATTTTACCACTGAAAATCCTGAAAAGTGTATCTTTAATGGATTTCAAGTGTAGACTTAAATGTCTGAATCCTTGTTTAAATCTCTTTTCAAGTATTTAAATGTTTTGGGTTTGTTTTGGTTTTGTTTGTTTGTTTGCTTTGCTTTGTTTTTCGTTTGTTTGTTTGTTTGTTTGTTTGTTTGTTTTGGAGGTGGATGTTTGGCTCCAGTTCTGAAGTGGCTGATGGTATGCCCACCAGGTAAGGAAATCCAACTTTTCTTGGGAAAACAATTGATGAAATTACTATATAGAATGAAGCTAAACTACCTTTATAACTATAAGCTATGAACTTTACGCACAACAGGTTTGGCTGTCACTGCTTGTGCTGCTAGTGTACAGTTAGGCAAAACCATAAAAGTTTGGGGGAAAAGCTGCTTTTTCTAAGTATTTTAAGTAGTATTTAAAAGATGCCTAATCCACAAGTGATTGTCCTTAAATGATAGTATAACAGTAGTATTTTAAACAGCTTTAACAAAATATTACTTCTCTCCTCCTCTATCTAACATTTTGCTGCTATTGTTCTGAGATTTTAGGTTGTTTTACATTTCTATGAGTGCTGATCCAAATGGAGTTGCAATTTTAACAAAATTATATTCAAGGTGAGTCGTTTTGTTTTGTGGGACTTTTTGTGTGTGTATTTTTTGGTGGGGTTTTTTTGTTTGTTTGTTTTCTTTTTTTTTTTTTTCTCTCTAAAGGCAGCATTTTTGTATTAACTTGTTGTCCAGTATGGCCTACTCAAACAATTGGAAGGGCTGATCTTTTCATCACTGGAAAATAAGCTGCAAGTTTCAATGTTCTGTGGAATCTTTAGCACCAGAAATTAAAACTATTTGTTGTCCAACTTGAATTTCTATGAAGACTATAATGGGAACATTTTGTTCATCATAGCGGTTTTAATTCTAACCAATCTTAAATTGCTTTCCTAACTTAAAATAGCTTAATATTGCAATATACCTCCTCCAGAGAAAAATGTTATCTGTCAGAAATCAAAGGCTCAAATGTATCCCACTGTTACTTAATTGATGAAAGACCTTGTCTCTTTTGCTTTCTGGTGATTACTGCATGAGGTATCTGGGTAAAAGAGTACAGCCACCACAATTATTAGAAGTTTTGATAAATGACAGCTACATAACCTCATGTGCCCATAGGTAGATATAGAAATCAAAGAGAGTACAGATGTAGATTTGTTAAAGAGCACTGAGTCAAGCAAGAGAAATATCTGAACTATGTCTTTTAAAACCACTCCAAAACGGATGAAGGAAAACTCTGTTTTAGTGGAGGTTCTGTTTTGGATAACACATGTTGGGTGTCCCATGAAGATGTCAGTAAAAATGAACTCGTGTTTTTAAAGGTAGTACAAAACTTAGAAAGTCTTTTATTCAAAATCAAGTAATTTTGGATTTGGAACACAGTATATCACACAATGATGAGTGGAAACTTATGGTAGCCTGGAGAACAAAAATCAGTATCTGATAATGGTACTGTTGAAAAATGGTCTCTATCCATAATGGTTCTTGTGTTTCATACTATATATATATATATTTATATATATATATATATATATATATATATATGTTTATCTGTTCACTTGATGTGATAATTCAAATGGCTATATGAAATTACAAGCATAGTTGAATGGAAGAAGACAGCAAAGTGTGAGTAGAAATAAGGAGTTCTTTAGGTATGTAAAATGGGTGAAATGTCTATTACTTCATTAAGTTGGTAATTTCCTCTCATCCTATGCAAAATAATGGAAAATAATCAGATAAAATAGTGTTTACAAGCAGTTAAATGATGTAGCTAGTGTCTGAAATGTATTTTATTAAATAGAAAATGGGTGACAACAAGATGAATCTACTGCATGTTTTGAATTTCTAAATCTGGCTGGTAAAGCAACTTGGGGAACCTATTCTAATTACCACTTATGCAGGTGAAAAGAGGATGACAGAAAAAAAATAGTAGTATGTAAAGCACTTACTAAAACACTGTGAATGTGCCTACTTAGAGACTGAAAAATACCTTAACGAAAAGAAAGAATCCATAATAACAAAGAGTGAGGGTGAGGGATACTGCAGGAATCTGCACTAGGCCTTGTAGTACTCAACGTTTTCATCAGCGATCGAGAAATTAATATTATTTGCATGTAAGTCACATTGTAGTTAAATCTGCAAGTGATGCCAAGGTTGATGAAACGGCAAGAATTAGAGTTAACAGTCTTATATCCCTGAATCACATAAACCTACAGAAATAAAGTACTTTTTATATGCAGTCTTAAAGACTGCAGGTCGTGACTTCAGAATGGCAGACAATAGGTGCATCCATGTAATCGGTATATTCATGTATGGAGTGATCTTTATGTGACTCTCCTATGTATGTGCTTTGGTGCTATTTACCAGGGCAGAGAATGCCAACGTGTCAATGAACAGAGAGCAGCTGTCTAATGAGGTGTGTGCCGCCTTCTGAACTCCTGTGGTGACACCTTGCAGAAAGGGCTGAGGCCATCCTAAGATGTTTCATCAGGGTCGTAGTAAGTAGAAACTCGATATCCTCCCAGAATAACCACTCCTATGTACTCAGTAGATCTTCAGGTATAATCATATCTCTCTCTCCATTTACTTTAAACTATTTAATCTGACAATAGAGTGGATTAAAGTGAAACATCTAATTGTTCTCAAAGGTCAAAAGATCTAAACAGAAAGCACTGCTTATTTGTAACAGAGTTTTTCTTAAGTATTCTTCCCCTTTAGTAATTGCATTAGTTGTAATTACTTGCCGTTATTTCTGTTACTAACAATGTTAATGAGTCAAATACTCTAACACTGGGGTTACTTCTGCCAAGCAAATTTTTGAAAGGCTATTAAAAATTTGGACAAGGTTTCAGAAAAGATCCATGAATTATTCAGTGGGTAGTAGGCAGGTCTTACTGTGAGAGCTTTGGAAAACTCAGTCTCAAAAGATTTAGAGGTAACTTGATTATTCTGCACAAGTACTTCCCAGGAGAGAAAGCAGTGGATTCTGAAGGACACCTAAATCTGACATAATAAGAGCTAGAATCCAAAACTAAGCATATGTTTGCTTTTCCTGCCATATAGCTACACAGAGGTCCCTGAAAGCCTGATCTTCTTTGAGGCAGAGGGTATTCATGATCTGTATTGTCCAGCCATGTTAATGAATGACTGCTGTGGAATAATTGCTGAAACTTATGTTATTGCTGAACAAGGTGGTTTGTGTTCCGGAAGAGATGTAGTCTATCCAGGAAAGGTGCCCTTTGTCTTGGCACAGATCGGGTAAACTGCTGTGCTAATCTACCTTCTGAAAGCTAGGCAGAAGTGATAAGATGTTTTAGGTTAGTAAGGAAGTCATATGGAAAATATTGTTGAAATCACATAGACATCCCTTTCTCTAAAAACTGTTTATATTTATTTATTATTTTAATATCTTAAAAAGCAAAATCATAAAATACTACGATTAATTAAAATATTCCTTTCCTCAGCTATCATAATTTGTTCTAGATTCCTAGATTAACATTTTTTTGATCTTACTGTTGCACTAGTACATATCAAGATGAACTCTTAGTTTGTGAAGTTACAATGGTATAAACAATAGAACTTTTTCCATTTATCTGACAAACCTGATGACTTTATAAAAGTGATATCGAGAACTATTAAGAAGAATTACTGCTATATCTCACACTCTGGCAATATTAACATTAGAGTGAAATCTTATTTGATGTTATGTACCTTTACTGGCTAGAGTTTGGTTCATTTCAGTTTGGGAAAACTGTGTTAGGCTGGTAAATATTACTGGAACTTAATGGCAGTTGTTGCTTCAGTGACTTTCCAAAATGAAAATATCATCTCATAGTAGTATAGACTATAGAAATTATCATCATGCTGAAAATGAAAACATTGTGTACTTAAATAAGCAGGAATGAATTTTAAACAAAATCTTTAAAGGACAAGTTATATACAACAGCTCAATGAGTGGTATGCTCTGTAACATATACCTTTCAGTTATGACCTTTGATTTTGCCAGTCTGCATTTTTAGTGAACTCTTGTTCTTGAAGTTCAATAGCAATTAGATGAATTACAATTAGAAGACCTTAATAGAAAGGCTAAAAAATACAACTTAAGAGTATTTTTTTCATATTACCATTGTAAATGGACACATGAAGAAATGTCTCAATGCGTTATTCAAATATGTTGCAAAGTTAAATCTTTACCTAACATAAAACTCAAAAAGCTTCATAAACTTGGTCCTTTTCCTTAATCACTTTTAAAAAAAATGTAAATTTATTGGATTTTAATCTGGGAAGCAGAGTCTAAGGCTGTCACCCTTTTTAATTCTAGGTTCATCATATTCTAAAACACGTGTAACTCAAATAAGAGGAACATTTTGTTGAGTTATATCTTTTCCTGAAGAATAGATGACGTGGAAGCAAAGGAGTGATTGAGACATGCGGTTTATGATTTTTGGTGCATTTTTCATGCACAGAAGAGCAAACTTCAAATCAAAGTACAAGAAAGACAAAGGGTAAGCCTTTCGTTTTTGGGGTGAAATAACTTCTAGAGTAATTTAAATCAGCAATAGGGTCTTGAATGGAAGATCTGTAAGCTTTGACCTCAGCTCAGGTAATCTATTTCTCTCACAATCCTTAAATCAGAACTTGCAAAAGGTCTACTAAAATCAGCTTTATACCTCTCTTTGGTAGTTTCATTCTATGTGTACAGAAGGCATTTCTCCAGCCGAAAGAGATGGGAGAGTTTCACTACTGAAAATCATGAAGGAAGAGCAAATTAAGAATAAAGTTTATACACTGCATTAATTATTAAATTTAAACCTTTGCAATTCAAAAATTAGAGCAACAGACGCATTTTTTTTTCTTCCTTCTGAATGGGGACAAGTCTATTACAAAATATTTTGAGTGATCCAATCTTAAACAAACATCTGTATTTTTTGAAACTTACTTATAATCGTCCTTGTAATATTTCAATGAAGAAACCAAAGAATACACCAAATTAAAAACCTTTTAGGTAGATGTATATCCAGTATGGAAAATAAAACCATCATAAAAGGGACACAATACAGCATAAAGAAACCACAAGAACACATCAAATAAATCAGATAAATGTAAATCAACATATATAAAATATAATAATCAACTTTCTGTTATAAATAATAGGATGAAAAACCCCAAGAAAAAAAAACAAAACCCAATATTTGGTTTAGCTACAAGATACTACCTATGTATAGCAAAATAAAACAGAGGCATTCTTCTAGAATTTTGTTGTTTCTGGAGTTTTTTGATTAAGCATTATTGGATTATTGTTTGGTTGTTTTCTTTTTTGGAGGTAGGAGGATGCGGAAAGGAAAGAGGGGAGAAAGAATTGCTTTTACATATCTATTTCTTAGATTTCTTTTCAAAATGGATGATTTTTCTTTGAACAGATATTTATTTTAGATGATAATGTTTAAGAACACTTTATTTACTTAATTAAGAAGTACCCAATGGATATTAAAGTAGACATAAGAGCAAATGTAGGAACAATTTAATGGCAGTAAACCAGTATCTGGTGAGCAAAAAGAATTTAAACAGTTGCTTCTCTCTTTCAGAGAAGCAAAAGTTTGTTAGGCAATTTATCTAGTATTCTGACTCTGATACAGAGGCAGCTTTTTTTTTTTTTTTGTCCTAGTTCATTTTCTTTAGGCTAGGTAGGAACCTGTGTTCAGTACTTTAAAGTGTGTGTGTGTCCTCATGAGAAGGTCACAGCCTGAAAGAGCTTCTTGATTTGCCTCAAATCTTTCTTGCAACTTTCCACCAAAAATCCTCCTCTCTTGCTAGCATTCCCAAAGTCATAAAATCCCTTCTGAGGCATTTCACTGAGAACTACTTGTTGGGATTTGAAAAAAGGGAAATGAGAAGGTATTCATGAAGAGGAAAGTTTAAAAAGAAGAGGAATTGGTTTAGGAGATTTCTTATTGCAGTAAAGGACAAATGTCTATTTTTAATTGATATCTATTATTATTTAATAGATCAGATGGAAATCAAGCTGCTTAGAAAGGATCTAACTACGCACATGAAAGCATAAACAAAGGCTGCTTTGTTCTTTTAATTTGGGAATGTGTCATCTCTATTCTTGCATCCTTTACTGCACACATTTAACTTTTGCCTCAGTGAAATAAAAAACAGGGAGTCCCTTAGTCTCCTCTTCAGAAGTAGCTGACCCCTTGACCATTACTTTAGAGTCATTACACATAGACATATACCCCTGGTAGTTTGTGTACAATGCTTCTAAGCTTCAGCAACCCTGAAAAACTGTAAGTCATTAAAATTTTGCTAAAATAACTTTCCCACCTGGTGACGATTTTGTTATCAAAAATTATTACAAAATAGTGGGAATTATGAGTCCCCTAGGAGGTTGCACTTAAAAACCAATAAAACCTCACCTTATTAGTAAGTCTAATAATGTTAGATGAGATTTAACATCAATATAATTCAAAAGCTGCTATAGTAGATGTTTGCAGGTAGGGTCTACTTTATTGTTAATGCTAAACTGCTGTCATTGCTTCATACTATATATTGTCATTAAGTATTTTATAATTTTACAGACTTCTATTATAGCCAGCGGGATTTCATTCTTCAGGTGCCCTCAGGGGGACATGAGGTACATGTAGGAAACCAGAACATTGGCAGCAAACCTTCCATAGTACTGCAGGAGTTCTGCTTTGTTCTTGCTGAGATTAGTCACCTTTGGGTAGAAATGAAAAACTCATTAAATCCTTTATTACTTATACCTATTAGAGAGGATATTTACAGTGTTGTGGTTCAGAACTTGTTAGTTTTGAACATCTATGGGTTCTGAAGAAAGCCACGTTTTGCTCTTTTGCTGTTCTCCCTCTGCCCATTTCTTCCCTCTCCTCTGTTTCTGCTTCATTCCCTAAAGCATGTCAATCATTGAGACCAATTTTGCTCTTGGAAGGTTTGTGTCGCTGCTGGATCCTTACAAATGAACTATTAATGTGCAAGTACCAGGATCCTCCATTCCCCCACAGTAGGCACATCATCCCTGAAGTGTAGCCTTCCACCACTCTGACGCACACCGTTGGCAACCTCATGGCTTGGAAAAGTGATTTTTTTCTGTTTGAAGAGTCTGTGTACACTACATGGCTCATCTATCAATGACTTCCTGGTTATTAATTGCTCATAAATGTTCATGAATTTCTGTCACTCTGATGAACCTCTTAACTTGCATACAAGCTATTAATTATTCATTTGTAAGTAATTATGCTGATGATTTTTGCATCCTCTGTAGCTGCTCATAATGTAAACTAATCATGTTAACAGTCCCTATACTGATTCAGACTTGAGATACAGCTCTGCCTGACAGCAGCTAAAGACTGTAAGATCAAAGATTTTTATAACAAAGTAAAAATTAGTTCCTGATGATATTAGTTATTGCCTTTGCAATAGACGAGATGAAAGCCTTTGTTCATAAACATACCTACAAATATCATACTTCATTTACTTTTAAAAACACTCATAATGATTGCTTTAGTTATAAAAAACAAAGGTGAAGTATTAAATATTTTCAATGGATTTTTTTTTTTCTGAAGAAAAATATTTAGATGATTTGGAATGGAGGCTGTCCTTGGGGGATATTGTGGGGATATTTGGGAGGCGTCCCTGATGAAGGGTGTCCTGGGGTCCCCACGGGGATATTTGGGGGAGGGCTTGACACTCTAAATTTCACTACAGTATTTTTTTAACTCTTAACTGATTAAAAATTTTGATAAGGTGAACACAAAAATATCTTGAAACCATGAAAACACCAATTGATGTTAATGCAATAAGATCTTATGTTCCGTAGGAAAAAAAAAAAAAGCTTCTAAAAAAATTCTCTGTCTTTGGCAAGAACAGAAACTTGTTTTTCTCAGAGGTAAAGTGTTAGGTTAACTGTCAGACTCTATGGTCCTAAGGATACTTTCCAACCTAAATGATTCTATGATTGTTATATGATAAAAGTACAATGCTCTACAATCATGTTTTAATTGGAAGTGTTGATTGCAAGATAAGTTTCAGGATAAATCCACAGAGGAAAAGACATGGTATCCAAGGATGAGTTATCAATACCATGCTCAGTAAATTCATTATTTACTGAGATGACAAGCCTTCATCGACCCAAAATTCAGTGAGTTGTCAAAGGCATACAAAATATTTTCAAACACTATGGAAATCAATGAGTCTTTTTCTTCTTTTGTATTTTTGTTGGGGCGTGAAAGGGAGGCTAGAGAGACTCACTTTACTGCTCCTTAAATTCCGCCTCTCTTGGTTTGCATTTATGTTCCTGGGTTTCTATTCATACAGTGCTGTTGGGGACTGATATGGAAGTACAAGAAAAAAAACCCAAACAATAAAAAAAAACAAACCTCACACCCCTGTGAGTCTTGGGTGTGAATCTCCTAAAGATCCTTATTTCTTTGCATTTAGGGCACTTCACAGCACCAGAGTCTGGGATGTTTGCTAGGTAAGGCTCCCAGTGACCCCAGAACAGCCTTCCAGGGGCAGCCCACAAAACAGGGAAAACAATCAAACCACAATGTGTGCTCTTTTCCTTTTTCTTGTGAAGAATTGTCAGATATGTTTTTGCTCTAGCAACATATGAAAGAAATGTAAGAATCACATTTGTTAATCCACTTGTATTCTTTTTGTGCACATTAGTTAGCAGAGATTTTTTGCCATTTCACCTGTAAGCTTTACTGAAGAACTGGTGTGCCACTATACTGTTAAGTCTTCACTGTTCTGCATGGCACTAAATCCTGTTCTAATTTGTAGTAGAGGTCTTTTGGGTAGCTTGCAGTGTGCTAAAAGCCTTCAGTTTATATACAGAGGAATTTAGTAGTTTAAATTATGTAACACATTCACTTCCCATTTATTATCTCAATTTTCTGTCTTTGGAAAAGAGCCTTATTAACTTGAGAATATATTATTTTATTTAATAATGGAAGTGCTTTTGAATATACTTGAGTAACCATAGGAATAATAAAGAGTTGCTAATAACTATGGTAGTATTGTCTGTAACTCCTAGATTAGTATTAGCTTTAGACAATTTCTGGTCTGTATGAATAGATGCATGTTCAGGGCAACCACCAAGCTGGTGTAATACTTGAGCTACAAGAATTACTAAAAAAGTAGGAAATCATTTTTGAAATTGCTACGGTTTTTGGCAGTGAGGGTCACAAGTATGATTTAAGCATTTAAAGCTCACATAGATACTTCCAGAAAGCAATCAGTAGTGCAGGTTCATCAGACACTTACTACCAGCCAACACACTACACCTATCAAAGTGCTCTTCCTTTCAAACTTAGGTGTGCCAGTCTTGTTAGTGACATGTATTAACCATCTTCATTTGGAACTTCACATCAGTCGAGTAACTGTAAAATCCTTAGTTTATATAATGAGCAACAGTACAAGAAGCAGAATCTTCAGTATAATTAATTAGAAATGAATAATTAATATCTTATACATATACTAACAAGTTCATCTAACTGATGTACTATAAATGCATGAACACAATAGAAATTAACATCCAAAGTGATATTAGTGCATGACAGTTTGATGCTATTTTTATACTTTTTGATCAAAATCTCGCTGCCTATATCAGGCTTCAAGCTCTAGTGAACTGAGTGAGAGCTCTGCCTGTGACTAATAAACCACCAAAGGTAGACTTGAGCTTGACCTATACTGCGTGATTTTCATGGAAATCCATAAAGACTCATAATTTGTTATCTGAAATGCATCCCTGACACAATATTAGTACAAGCACAAAGTTTTGCTTTGTTTTGTGTATCAAACAACACACAGTGATGTTCAAAATTCAGAAAATACCATATATGATAATAACCTTTTTGATTAATAGGTATGAGAATATAATAGTATATAAGGTACAACTTCTGTAAGATTACATGGAAAATACTAGATTTTTGTATTTACACTTACTCTATTTCACATGTATTTGGGATCAGGGTGCTGATTTCCTGTGGAAGAACACTCACAGAACTATCCTGGTTTTATATATGTCTGATGAGCCACCTTGACTGATAGAAGTAGAGAGCTTCCAGGGATGACTAATCCTTACATGTTAATGAAAATAGGTACTTTGGGAAGCACCTGATTAGTATGCCTCAGGTGAGAGAAAAGCCAATGAACTCCCTTTATTAGATACTTCAGCAAATCCTTGCAGAATATAGATCTTATAAGTGAATTTACTGCTGAAGAAGCTTCAGTTTGTCCTCATACCTTTCTTGACTCTAAAAACATTCTACCATGAGACACAAATCAGAGGACAGGCTTCTTTAATTGCAGTTCTACAGTTTCATTGAACTACTTGTTTGCTTTTTTTTTTTTTTTTAAATTAAGTCCTTGGTGGTTTAATTCTATGTTGTCTAATTTATTGTCTAATAATGGTAGTTTTGTTTTCAATTTATGAATGTTTTACATTATTTTCATTGACATTTCTAGGCTTTTAAGTTATTTCTGTGTGGAACTCATTCTCAAAGGGTTTAATTTGGTTCTGTGTAAAATTTGATGAATGTATAGAGGAATGTGAAAGAATAAAAACAAAGAGCTGGATACAAATCTCGCATCTCAGAAACGGCTCCCAAAAGGGGAATTCTTTCAAGCGGATCAGTGTCTTTCTGTGTTGAAGTGAATGCAGCTTACATTGGTTTACACCTCCTGAGGATCTGGATACACACCATTAATACCTGATTCAAAGCCCATAGAAATAATGTGCTTTTACTATTGTAACTATACGGCTAGAAAAATCTGTTGGCATTTATGAGTGTCATGCTTAATGAGTTCTGACATATTTGTTAGAGAGCCTGTGATCATTCCTCACCCAGGGTGGATCTCTGAGGAACAGTTTCTTTCCTGAGACGCTCTTATAGCAGTGTACACCTTGGTGATTGCTGGATATAAATTGACAATCCAGCTATTGCATTTGAGGAGATGTTGACTGCTTGTGGTTTTTGTTTGCTTCCTTTTTTTCTTCTCTTCTTCTGAAACACATCTCAGAGAGTTTTTGGCCACTAATAGTAGAAACTGAAGTTGTTAATTGTGAAACCCACATGAGAATTAGCGTGAAACCTAATGCTTAAAAGTACTTGGTAAAATATACCCCCCACCTCTTCAGTTATTAGTAGCAGTATTTCTACTAGGTAATTTGTTTTTCTAGCTACTTAAGTACTTATGCAAAACCAAAATTTGTTTGTGGCTTTTGTCCTCTGGAGCTATTTGAGAAAATTATCCTGCAAGAGAAAGTTATGCTAAATCTTGGCCAAAGTAGGTTTCAGAGTAGCAGAATTGTAGCATAAAACTACATGAGGGATGACTCAGTGTATGTTTGGTAGTGACTTCATTGTTTTTTATTATCTTAAATTATGAACGTTTCACAGTTCTTCGTATTCATTTTCTGCAGAACTTGACTGAGAATCTCATGAGACCAACGAAAATTTTATTATGACATGTTGATATGTTCAGTTTTCCGGTAGGTTTCAGCTGTAGTATTTTGGTGTTTGTACTTCCAGTCCCAGTACAATTGTGCCTGGGAAATGGTAGAGTAATCACTGTGCCAGACAGAGAGAACCTGAGGAAGTACAGATGGCTTTTCATAAAGTTTGGGGTTCTTTTTCTTTAATTTCAAAAATGTCTGGTAATATGTTTCACTTGCTAGATGGTTTATCTCTGTTTTATCAGATGGCTCATGTGAACACCAACCAAATACTTTTTGAGGGGCTTGGGGGTTCTTTGTGAAGTTCCAGATATGTGATGAAGTCAGTACTGTCACTTTTGGATGCATACCGAAGAAAAAAAAACATGCTCACATCTTCCCTGTATCTTAATGTATAGGATATAGTATTTTCATCTTAGTCCATCAAGACTTAATGACTATCTGTTGATCCAATGAAAAATATTAAGAAAATGAAATAAGTAAAAAGTAGATCTAATAAGTTGATGATGAAATCAATTATTTCATCATTTTATTTGCCCCTTATTAAAAACATTCCTTGTTGATAGGTGAAATTCTCAGATAACTATCAAGGCTATCAACATGCACTTAGCAGGTTGGAGAACACAGTTATCAAACCACAAAAATAGTATGATTAGAATGCTTTTCTTGTTTCACTTGGAAATGAGCAAAATCTTTACAGAAACTGCTGTGCTGATGACCTTTAGGAAGTTTCTTTTTTCCTCTATATTCAACATGACAAAATATATTGACTTCTATCACACTTAAGGTTAAATCTAACTAAATAAATTAGATAAATTAGAAACTAAATAAAAATTAGAAAAAAAGTAACTCTTAAAAATAGAGGAAGTGTAACTATTGTGGTTCTCAACCTGTCCTTGTGCTGCAAAGATACCATTACTGTTCCTTTAAGCCCTTTTCTAAACTCCTGTGTAAGCATTCCATTGCTCTTCACATCAAGGTACACAACACCTACATAGTAAACTGTAAGAGTTTTTGCGTGATATATTTTATTTAATATTTTTAAATGTTTATGAAGTTTTGAAAGAGATTTTTCGTCTTTTAATTCAGAGCTGGAAATACTGACATTACAGAACATCTGACTTTTCTTGGATCTGCCAGTGACTGGTTATCATAATTAATTCTCTATGAAGAGGGATTAATTTTACTTATACAATATAGTTTATGCTTTTAGAGGAAAAAAAAAAAAAATCCAAAACCCCAGACCAGAGTATTTGCATTGATTTTAATTGCTGAGATAATTAATTTCAGCAATGTTCAGTTCCCACTAAATATTCAAATTAAAAGAGTTAGGATCCAGGGAACTTGAGAACAGTGACTTTGTGACAGCTATAAGATGATTTTCCTAGTTGCTAAAGAGCTTAGAAGCTCTGTGTCTATGGTAGCATTGGCAAAGTGTGTGGTGAACAGGAGACTGGTATGTCATAATTTCATGGCAAGCTGCCACGCTGTCTGGCAATGAATTCTGGAAAAAAAGTGCACAGTGACACATAAGCTGTTAGAAAAATAGGCGAATCTTCCCAAAACATAAAGTGATATCCTCAGAGACAATTTTTTTGATTCAAATTGTACTGTCACATTTGACAACCATTGAGGAAAAAAAAAAACAAAAACAACACAACTGTTCTGGATCAGGCTTATGGGTGAAATGACTAGGAGGAAATCTGAGGATCACTTATGCATTTGTTGCTCATTCCTTTGACTGTATAGGTTCCTTTATTGGTGAGTTCTATTTATGGGGGTATGGCATAGTAACATCAATTCTCAATATAAAGTAAGATAACTTTTATGGATTAGTTTTCTTTATAGTCCTGCCACTTAGTACCAAGACAGAGATCAAAAATCCCCCAGGAATAAGTAACCAATAGAGTGAAACTGAGTCATCTTTAATTTGAAGTGCTAAATCAGGTGAATATTAAAATTATACTTACTTTTGTTCATTGCCAATCTGTTATGTTTCATGACTTGGATCAGAGAGAGGACTTCTGAACTCTACAGAACTGCACATTGATTTAACGACAATGAATGCATGGACATGCACTTCTGATGAAGACATACAACTGTAAGGTGGAAAGTTAAAGTAGACTGCAATCACACCTGCTAAGACTTTCCTTATATCCTTGTCATAAGCTGATAATAGAGGCATCCATTAGTGTGGATACATCAGGAGAGTTTTGTGGCTGCAATATTCCTATTCCTGTAGTGAATAAAAGGGTCAAAACTATAATCTAATTCCACAGATTCACACGCTACTGATTCACAAGATAAGAGCAGTGACTTTTTTAAAATATGCCTTTCTTTTTAAACATGACTACTTCAGAACTAAAAATATCAGCATAGAGTATCTTTGCATCATTATTGTTTATTGGAAAATACAGTCACTTTAATGCTACAGGTATGTACTACCTGTGTATTTTAAATAGAGATTTTAGGTATGAAACTATGCCTTTTGGGATTTATAGAATTTATAAAGTATCTAAAATGTTTAATGTCTCACTCCCTCCCCTTCCTTCTCAAAGTAGTCACTAACTGGGTAGCTAAGTTATTTTAAGAAAACTATGGAAGATTATTACTGTGTTTCTGTTGTTCTGGAAAATTACCTTGTTATAGTATAGTACTTCAGATATTTATAGAACTGCCATATTAAAAAAAAAAAAAAGAAAAAAAAAGAAAAAAAAGAGATTATTTAGGGTCAGCAGGAACAGCAAAAAAGATATATGCCTTGTAAAGCTCACTGTAGATATGAAAATAAACACCCAGAATAAAAGTATGAGCTTACTAGAGAAATATAAGTGATACAGATAATATTCTGCAGAGATCAACAAAATCCCAAATCTGATAAATTTTGTATTAGAAGAAAGATTAAGGCAACAAAGGGCAAGAGTAGGGTGAAAAATCATTTCTTACATTTAAACTAGTTGAAGAGTTTCATAAACACTTTTTTTATGACTGACTTTCAAGTGGCACAACTGGGACTGAGCTTTAGACAAGGTTGGGGTAAAGGGCATATACGAAAAGTTCTTCTGTTTTTAATGATCTTAGCATTCTCCATCTATTTTACGCCTCAAAAGGTAAGAGACAAGTTTTCTTGTATGGTTTTCTCTAACATTGCCAGAGGTCACCTGTAGCACTGCTAGTGGAAATAGCCTCTCAATGGAATAATTTCCCACAGCAGGCACAGATCTTGTTTTGTCAGAGATGTAGTAAAGTCGTGTTCTCCAAGAAAAGATGTTTTTAATTATACATCAGACCTACATTATTTAGGTCTAGAAAGGTACTCTGAGAATGAAATTTCCTTTCTTCTAAACTAAAAGGGGCAGATTTTTTCTTCTCTTTCCAAATTTCCCATCAAGAAAAGGCATGAAAATAAGTATCTTCACAAATTCTTCCTAATTCATCTGACTTCTGCTGTGAATAAGCATGCAACAACAAGTGCCAGGCTCCTCAGCTGAATAATTCTAACAAAGCATTGTCTTTTTTTACAAAAAAATATGCATTGCTTCAGTCATCTAGCATACTAACCCTCTTTCACTGCTTTGAATTAGCATGATTTCAGTCTCTACATATCTCATTAATGGAAAAAAAAAAAAAAAGTGGCAAACTGTGTAGGTCTGATTATAACAATTTAGATTTATTTGAAATTGCAGGCTGTCCCTCTCTGCTTACCCCAGATTAGAGGGAACACTGGTGAACATCATCTGTCCCTCCTGGACAGAGGTTGGACTGGGGAAGGGGAGGAGTGGTGGGACTTACTAGTTTGGTTTTGTGGGGAAGGAGAAGTCATTCACATAGCCAAAAAGAAAGCCCGATGCTGAAACTTTCAAAATTGAAAATTGTCTTGGGTTACAAAAGCACACAGAATTTGATGTGTGCATTGCTTTATTAGGATTTTCTAGAGAAGTGGTGTTTTGTCTTTTTTTTTTTTTGTTTTTAGATTAACTTAAATACAGGATAAATACTGAAGACAATAAAGGATGAAATCAAGGTTAATTAAAACTTTCAAGTTGTTGATTAGAAAAGTGATAATTATAGTAGAATAAGGAGTAAAATAAATCTTATTGAATAGCTCCTTATTAGGTATTCTCAAGCTTTTCTATCAGATCCTCAAGGGGTCTTTAGTACTCTCTTTGTATCTTTATTTTTATACCCCTTGTACCCTAAAAAAAAAGACAAAGGAAGAAAACAGGAAATTTGGGAGGAAGGGAGAAAAAGGTCTTGTTACATCCATGCAAAATACTTCTTTCTTTACTAGGTAACCTGGTTCCATCCTGATGTATTTATTTGCTTTCCTTCCAAAACACATGTATATTTGCTGTTTACAAGAATTTGGTACAACTGTCGGTAGAAAAGCAAAATTATAGAATAGTTTAGGTTGGAAGGGACCTGTAAAGGCCATCTAGTCAAATACGTTGATCTTGGTAATATAGAATTTTGCTTCAAAGACTGAAACAGAAGGATTGAGAGCCAAATATTTTAACAGGACTAGGAGGTGAAGTTCCTAGAATAGCTAATAGAGTCTGTGCTGCCAGCTGCAACTGTAACTTTCCAGAAAGGAACTGTAACTGAGAAACGCACATTTCTTTTTATCTTTCACTTTTTTTATTCTCTTTCCCCCTTTATTTGAGACTGCCTTATAAGAAGACTGGACTAGACTATAGCAACAGGAGTAAAAGTGCCATCTGAAATATGTTCCTTTCTTTTCCCAGCAAGGGCACTTCAAGTTCTTGGAGAGGATAGCTAAAAGGAAGGAGGAACAGGAAAGATTATTAAAATGGAGATGTATTTAAGGTTGTTCTGAGGAGTTTCACCAGATGGCACTGTTTCATACAGTCAAATGCACTTTTTCATAATGAACAACTTACTCCATTGTTTGAGGGCTGCCTTAGTGGCTTTGAGATTCAGGGATTTTTTGAGGGAGATATGGTTGGCAGTGTTGAAATGTGCCCTTTG
Organism: Columba livia; assembly: GCF_036013475.1. Taxonomy (NCBI): domain Eukaryota; kingdom Metazoa; phylum Chordata; class Aves; order Columbiformes; family Columbidae; genus Columba; species Columba livia. Next base: position 60,982,955 of record NC_088605.1, read on the forward strand.
CCCACATCATCCAGGAAAAAACGAGATATCATTGAGTAGATGTCACGTGGTGTTTCGCTTCCTCCAAGAGGGACCTTGGTGGCCAGCTGTTCAAGGGCTTCTGCTCAAAGACTTGCACAAGTAAGCAATAAATAATATTATTATTGCTATAACTCTCTGGGAAAAGATCTTGCCCAAAATACTTTTTTCTGTGATTGTGGCTTTCAGTGATAGGCATAACTGCGTTAACACACTAGACTTTGCCAAGGATGCTTATTCCACATAACATCCTGAAGATGAACAGCACTGTCTCAAGTCAGAATGACCCATAATAAGCAGGCTGAGGTAAATTATGCAATAGTGTGAAACAGGGTGAATCGTTACACTGCAGCCTGAAACAGGCCTCTCAAGGTCTGGCAAGGAAGGTCTCTTCCAAGGTCAGATGAAGATGCTGAAGCACTGCTTTGTGGCTAGTGAGATGCAAGAGAGATCTGCTGATGACAAGGGTAGCCATGGATGAGGGCTCCCGAACCCCTGAGAGGAATGATATGTCACAGGGCCCTGGGCTGTTCCTGCTGATGTGTCTGTACATGAGTGCCTGACAGGGAGGGAGACCGCAGGAAGATTATAGGGTCTGGGGGATCCTGACTGGGAAATGGATGGATCCAGTTTCTCATGTCGGTGCTTCGCCTAAATGTTGTTGCTTCAGTATGCCTTTGTGGACTGGTTTGTGAGACAGCCGGATTGGGCCATTTCAGGTGCTGTCTGCAGAAAATTAATACAGCCTTTTAAAGCACCTGAATGCTTTACCACTGCAGTTTGCTGAGCAGCACAGCTCTAGGATGGATCACTGAAATGTACTTCTGTGGACTTTTTAATTAATCAGGTCACCTGTGCTGTCCCAGGGTGATGGCTGGGGCCAGAATGAAGCCTTCCCTGATGAGCGGAGGCCTGGGGCCTGGAGCTGTCAATAAGGCTATGGCCTGAAAGTTGCCTGGGATCCTGGCTAGTGGCCCCCCTGCTAGCTGCACCTATCTGGGCTGCATGCTGAGCTGCTACCACCATTGCAGGTGTGCTGGGATCCAGGGCCTGGCATGCTGTGGGTGCCCTCCTGAGCTGCTGCAGCACCCCAGAGAAGCCCTGAGATTTGGCACAGGAAGTTGTAGGTCTTGGTTTCCATCAGCAGCCACATAACTGCCTCCTGCCTGTGTCACCCCATGCCTGAAGATGTGGCCAATGAGAAAGCTGCTCAGTGACCAGACAAGCCCCTGACGGTATGATAAGTGGGGATGTAATATCTTTCATAATGGGGTTTTCTTGCACAAGATTTGACATGTCTTCAAGGTGTGCTGTTACCTTGCACGAGCCAGGGGAAATCAAGATGTTGCATCCCTGAGCAGCCATCACCTTGGAGCAAACCGGTTGACTCACCAGCACGCACATTCATTTGAACCCTCTGCCCGTTGCCTGTACTTCCAAAATTATATCAACTTCAGAAAACAGATACAAGATTGGGCTAAAGCTCACCTGTGATCACAGACTGCAATGAACCGGAGGCCTTTCAGGTCTGGAGGGAGAAGAAAGAAGGGCAGGAAAGAAATATTACATTTCTTGCTGCTTGTTTTGCTGACATGCAAAACGGTACATCTTGAGAAGCGTTACATTTAGCTGTCTTCATCGTAATTAGCTGTTATTCTTTATTTGCTAAATAGCTGGAATAGCATTTTGGCAGAAGGAGCTGGTTTTTTTCAGCTGTTTCTTTTGCTGTACCATATTCTTAGTCAATTAATTTTAGTCTTTCTCTATGTTACAGCTAATATTACAATATTACCAGAATAACAGTGCTTTCTCTGATATCTTTAGTGTTACAAAATTAGAAATTATTAGATCTGAAAGGGGCACTTTCTATTACATTCTTCATTATCTTTTGTAGCAACAAGTGAATTAGTTTTGAAATCCATTGCTGGTATTTCATGAATGAATACTTTCTGTTGTCAGTAGGCAAATAGATTTTTCCAGTTTTCCTATTAATTTCTATAAATCTGTCTTTGAATTTTAAAATGGATCTTTAATTTTGTTTCACAGCTAAAACATTATTTTGACTTAAAATTTTTAATTTCAGCATTTTAGGGAAGATATCCAAGATGTTTAAGAAATTAGCCTAGAAAATGGTGTTACAGATAAAAGCTTTTCAGATCATGGCTTTACACAGTGAGTTTGTAGAAATTCTGCCCTCTGGCTGCTCTCTTGGTGGATAGTTTGAAAACATGCCTGATTTTGTAACCCTGCCAAGTTTAAAAATTGCTGCTGAGTAAACAGACTTCCTAATTTTCCTTTAGACAGACATGTGTATATACATAATTTTGCCACTATTTTCAACTCAAATTTTACCTACACTCAAGATCCTTGCACCAGAAAATAGCAGAAAAAGGAAATCTTAATAATTTATTGTTCGTTTATTTTATCTATGTTTTGCATATCTTTGAATTTTGATTATACAAAAACAGAACAATGTGGATAATTTTATAATTTCCTTTTCCAAGCTAAATTAGCTATTACAGTAAATTAATTATATGCTGAAAGAGTTTCCAAATTGACATATCTTGCTGGAGTGGCACTGAAGAAATAAAAAGCAGCTAACTCTTGAGACTTTCCTTTGCTTGTCTTATAAGATAAGGCAATCTAGATACGTACATTTATTGCCCAACTTGTCACTTTTAAGTTTTGTCAAAATTTATTTGAGTTTTTAATATTCTTAATTTTCTCCCAAGTATGGTTAGGGAACCTGTTTCTCTGAAGTTTATTTAAGTTTAGTACACCTCGGTCAGTATTGTTTCTTCTTTTATAACTGATACATGGGATTGATGTCATGTCTTAACTTCAAGGGACTTTTTAGGAGAAACCATTTTCCTTTTTCCCTAGTGTTTTCTTTTTCTGTGTGAGCCTGTTAATTTTAAAATTATTTGTGAATGATGGCTTTCCTCTGCGTATGATGAAGTCCACATTTTCTGTGACAGGAAAAATCTGACTTGACTCTTTAAGTTTTCTGCTGAATTTTAGAAACACATAACTCATAATAACTGTGTTCTCTTTTATTTCAACTTGATTTTGATTGGGTACCCCAGCTCCTGTTGCTATAAAGTATTGAAATTCTTTGCTTATTCTTATGACAAGGTGTATGACCTTTCTCTTTTCTCACATAATTATTCATCCTTCTTTGATATCATCAGCATGTTATTTCCAGTGCTCTGACATTCCTGGCATTCTGCCATGTTCTTCATGCTTTTGACCCAGAAATGTTAGAAAGGGAGGCACATTTTCAAAGAAGTTTGTTCCTACAGAAAAAGCAAACACATTGCTTTGAAGAAAATATTATAGTTCTGTTCTTTAGGCTCCCAATTTGCCTCATTTCTCTTTTCCCCATGAACAATTACTCTTGATGTATACAGTCACCTGGTGGATAATAGTTTTGAAAATAGTCAGTAGCTGTGGACTGACAGGATGTGAGCTAAACTCACAGTAAAAGTCACATAGCTATTGTGGCATAAAAACAGAGTTAAATCAGACTGTATATTCTTCTGTACTACTCAAAACAACAAAGTTCATTGTGATTGGTGAGTTGTAAAATAATTTCAGATCCAGTTCTTAATATAAAAGTCTCTGCTTTTGTGATATATGATGATATATGACCCATATGAAACAATCTGAACAATTTGTATAAGTCTGTGTCCTTGTGCAATAAAGAAAAAGGGTTTCAAATACTTGAGATAATCTCAAGATAAATTATTTCAGGGAAAGATAAATGTCAAACACACATTTTACACAAAACAATAGAAAATAGCTTTGTGTCATAATTCTGTTCTGCTATTTTCCACGTGTTCAGATGCAACATAAAGGTCAGTATCTAAAGCACTATTGCAGATAAAGTATAATCTTTATAATCGACTTCTTCCATGAAGTATACATCACTGCGTAGTGATTGGTGGCCATCATTTTAACATCGCAATGTTCTGATAATGAACAAAAGTGTGTATATAAGTATATATATATATATATATGATTTTTTTCCCCCTGTTAATTGAAAAGGATGGATTCTTTAAATAAGCATAGTGTGCACTGATTATTAACTGCTTACTCCAGAAAGTCTTACTAACACATACAAGTTAAATTAACATTGACATTTTTGATGCCTGGGTCTTGGAGAAGATCTTAAAACTCAGTAGACCAGTGTCCGTAATTCATGTGTGGAGAAGAGAAGCTGTACAAGGAAGGCAATGACATCAACTGGCAGAGATCTGCAAAGAGTTTCTCAACAGGCAAATGTTTGCACTTCTACCATACTCTGACTCTAAATTAGGTCTGCCCTTATGTCCAGTCCCTGACTAAGAATTAATGCCAGTAGTAAACTGTGAGAGATATGTCAGCTCATGGAGTATAAAATTCCTGCTTGGGAGGAGTAGGAGGCAATGTGCATTACTTGGCTGTTTGAAAATCCAGAGGCTAGAGCATTTGCCTGACCAGTGGGTGGGTGGTTCACATTAATCTACCTGTAGATAAAAAAAATCAACAAAAATGCAACAAAATTAATTCATTTAAACTAGTCAGCTAATATAGACTGGTAGAACAAAATTTAGACTCTGTCATATATTGTGTGAAACCTTTGATCCCTCTTACACCTGTTGCTACTTCGTTAGCCCTAGGACAATTATGACATTGCTACTGAATTTCTCTTTGCATTTGGAGAATACCTTTTTTTGCAAGCTCAACAAATCTCAGGTGGTTTTCAAAATTAGTTATATTTTGTAAGATTAACAACAAATATTTGTAGCTATTTTTCAGTCACAAGTAAAAGTATCAGGAAGATAAACCTAGGAGATTTATATACATCTTTTTATTAAACTGTCTTCCAATCCTCTCTTTGCTTGAGGGTTTAAAAAAATATTTGTCTCAAGTTCCTTGCCTTTGCAGATAAGATAATATTCATTCCTGTATTGAGGAATGTTGTATCCTCATACAGGAAAACTGTGACATACAGCATTATCAAATGTTCTGACACTAATTTATTGTCTCAACAGTTATTTGCCTTTGATTATATATCACTTAAGACGCTGTAAGCAGTGTCCTTCAAGTACTATTTAATGCTTATATCCATCCCCAGATTAAAAGAATAAATACTATCTTATAATCTTGTAAAAAAACAAGATGTAATTCCTGACCAGCTGAAGTTCTTTATCAGTAGAGTTTGAATGTCCTGCAGTATTGTGACTGGAAAATATCTACGTCTGATCCAGATTTTGGAAGATGAGAAGTTATTTTATATTCTGTCAGTTAATTAAAACAGGAATATGACTGCACTACAGACTTTGACTTTCAGATTACGGAAAAAAGTTTTCTGTAATCAGTGTTATCTGGTGAATGAAGTGGATTTTGTTGCTTTTTGCTCTCTTATTAACTGTTTCAAGTGGAATATCCTATTTTGAATTAATTTCTAACCTTTCTACAGCCTTTTTTTCCCTCTTTTGCCTTGAAGATATGCTTATTCAGTTACTTGCCTTAACTTATACACAAGGAAAAGTGTTAACAGTGTTTGTTTTTTAAGCTTTTATGTTACTAAGTATCTGAAATTTTCTTCAGTGTTTCTGCATCATACTGTCTTTTCAAGCCTACTACAGCAAAAATGGGAAAATCTGACCCCATCCTTTTACTTACATGATAGCACCACACTAATTCTTGGAATTTTTTTTCTGACAAAAAGTGCTTGTGCACAAGAGTAATGAATAGCAAGAGAATGATGTACTAAGGTGAACTATGGACTTGTAAGGTGTCTCTCTCTATAGATGGGGTTTCTTCCATAATGGTTTAGAGTCTGAATAAAGACTTGTCTGACAGAATATGAAAGCTTACCCTCTTCCAAACTGGGTGGCCATGCCATTCACTTTTAAACAAAAAATTAAGAAAACTCATCTATGTTTTAGATCTCTAATTTGTTATTTAACATGCTGTCATTTCCTCCCTGGATCTTTGATTTTGTTTTTCTTTAAAAAAGATATGGTGGGAGTAAAATAAAAGGCTGATACAAAATAATATGTTTGAAAGATTCTAATTTATCATCTGATAGTACATGACATTTCCTCCAGAATTATGAATAGACTATTGGAAACCAGATTATTAACTGAACTGTTGGTTTTGGATAATGACTGATTAATATATTTTAAGACTTTCTTATTCCTGCAGCTCTTTCAGATATATGTGATATTTAATAGGTGCATGGTTAAAGGTATTTTCAGTTTAGATTTTGAGACCACTTAAATTACTTTTTATGCATATTATTTCTTTAAGTAATAGAAACACAATCTCTTAAAGCTTTCTTTATGAGTAAATCTGTAATAATAATAATAATAACAAGAATTTAGTAAGCTGAACAGACTGTGCTAAAACTTTGAAAACAACTGAACTGGTCTAAACTAAACCTGCCATGAAAATATTTTCTTTTGCAACAGGGCAGAATTTTTGCAGATGACATTTTTATAGCATGGAAAAGTAAACTTGGACAAGCAAACTGGATAGATTACTGAGAATGAGACGACCAGGTCACTGAAGATTTCAGACGTACCAAATCATGTAACAGGATATAAAGAAACTAACATAGACACACATATATATAAATATTATTGACCCACACAAGTAAAATGGATTATAAGGTAGTGAGCTTGGCAGGTGAGGGAGAGATACTATTCTTGAGTACATAGATTACCTTGGGTGGACAAACACATTGGATTTTGTTTTTCTTAAGGCTTAGCTATGATTTCCATTACATCCTTCTGCAATTCGTATGTTTACAACATGTCATTAATGATAAAGTTATTAATTACTTTGTTTCTTTTTATACGGGGGGTGGGGTGGTTATTGTATTGACATTTTTCTATTTTATATCATTGTCAAATGTTATCTTGAAAATAGCTGCTCTTGAAGTCAACACTGTGCAGCTTCAGAATTCACCACTGTAAATCCATTACGCTTCCTTTTTTCCAGTCAGTTTGATCTCTCTGGGAAAGTATGTCATGCATCTTTATAAACAAGTTGTTCTGCTTTGTGGAGATGTGTGTTAGTAAAAAAAGAACAACATAAAAACGAAACAAAAAACCCAACATGGATTCCCTGTGTAAAAATACTTTCCAGTTGGTGAGCTTTCTCCGTACTTATACAAATTAAATTTGGCAAGATTTTTGTGACAGCAACAATGCAGTCATGTTGACAGTCATTTCAAGATAAGAATTGTAGGTAATTATCCTGCAGATTTTACTATATGGTGCCATGTCTCGATCTGAGACACAAAGTCACTGACAGTGAAATCCACCTGCTTATAAATATTGATGTTTCCAACATGACTTGTCAGATTGGTGATGAGTACAAGCTTGCTCTTATAATCCAGAGAATTACTGAACAACATAAGTTTGCTGTTGTTTATCTTGCCAGCTTTGTTGTGATCAATTGCTGTATACCAGATGTCAGCTGCCAAAGCAACACATTGAAGTCATCTGTGATGAACAGTTTGCCTGCCACAGGATTTGTGCCAGTGTTGCAATGAAGGCTGTTGAACTTTTTTGTTTCCCTTACTGTATTTGGGCCTTTTTTGCAAGTTTCAGTGACAGTGTTGTTGAACTTGTCACATAATGGTAGTAACATTGGCCTGAGATTCCTGCCTGGTGACGTTTGGTTTTGGTGGTGTGTGGTTTTGGTGCTTTTTGTTTGTTTTTGTGTTTTTTTTTAACTGGACTCCATAACTTCGTAATTGCAAATTCTGCAAGATTATTGGCATTGTCCAGGCATGGTCTCTGTGCCTAGATTTCAGAGATTATTAGTCCATCTGTGTCTTCCTAGCTCCTCTTTCAGTATGTGTATGGTTCTACAATCTTCACAATATCCTTTACTCTAATTGCAGGGACGGAGGCTCATTTTTGTTTCACTGTGGTTTTGTTTTGTGCTTGAATCATACATTTTATAAAAGAATTTCAGATTCGTAGCTTCAGCATTCATTTTTTTTGTTAGTAAATAGCAGCATTAAACATCTTCATGTAACCTCATGTATCTATTCTAATCTGTTTTCTCTATCTGAACAGAAACTCCTGCTGTTCTGAAGGGCAACTATTGGGCTCTCCGGAAACTGCTATAATTAATATGATTGGAGATTTTTAGGAGCATTTAAAAGTTAAAAGAGGTAGAGTGATACAATTGTAAGGAACTGGGGTCACATAATTGGATAGTGAATAGTGAGATCTGCCTCACTAAAGGGAAAAAGAAAATATGCTGTGTACTCCTCCCAGAGATGTATTTTCAGCAAGCAGAATGAGATACATGTTAACTATCCTCCTGAAGCCTTTCAAATTAGCACACAAGGAGTCGAGGAAAGCTTCTGAATGAATTGCCTGAGAATTTCTGCTGCAAATGTCTGTTGTTTGGAGATTTTCCCATCTCAGATCTGGGCTTCAGTTTCTGACCCCTGGTGACTCTATATTTATAAGCTTATTCCTGTAGACGAATGTCATTCAGTCAGGTTACTTATTCTCCTTCTGAGCAGTCCTTTGTTATCCTCAAATGAGGTATCATTATCGAAGAAGCCAAATTCTTGTTGAGGACACCAGCTGATTTCATCAGCCATGACTTCCCAGCTGATGGGAAGAGGACCACCTGGAGAATCCTTCTCCTTCTCTGCGCCCCCAGCTCCGCAAGGCTTCATTTGAATTGGTAAAAGTTTTACTTGGCTGTATCACTGATGCTTACTTGGGTAAGCAGCAAGAGACATAAAGCTTCCTCCTACTCTCCTATCTGGAGACAGAAGCAAAAGCTCAACAGTGCATGGCTTTTTGTCCTGCTGGCACTGATGTGCTTTCAGAGAGACATTCTATGGCATATTTGAACATTGTAAACCAGGTCTGTTACCTGAAGAAGTGACTGGGGGCTCTAAGAGGAATAAGTTTGAGGATTATATGACTAATGAAAAGTTAAAGCACCACTTTATCCCAGGCATCCAAATGTTGAAATTAGGCTGTTTGGTTGGTTGGTTGTGTGCAAGTTTTCTTTGCAATACTTGTTACATTATTGCAGTGAGTGTCATATATTTAATTGAACCACGCAGGTATTACCTGTGCATCTAATTTTCACATTAGAAGCAAGTTCCTCATTCGATATGAAATACTGTAATAACCAGTTTCTTGTTTGACAAGGATATATGAATTGAAGGGTATTATAGGGAGACGTAAGACTCACTGAAACTTGAACTAAAAGACCAGACAGTTCTAGAATGCCATTTGGTAAGGCTCTCACATTTAATATTTCTTTAGAATTCCTGAAATGGAACAATTCTATTTAAAATTGATTGTGTTTCAGTTGCTACACCAAAGAAATATTATGATTTTTGTCATTCTGGAAGAAGCATGTAACTTAATAGCTTTAAAAGGTATATATGTTAGACAGCATGCTAAACTTAAATATATGTATTTATAAATAAAATAGTTCAGCTTCTACAGCAAGAAGAGAAAAATAAGATATATTTTAATAACATTGAAAGATCTGCAATACCTGCAACTGGATGAGTTGCTGTTCAGTGTGAAGGGAGAATAAATGAATAGAATAAATGTGCCGGAAGTAAAAAAATGTGTAATACTAAACATAATTTTAAAATTTCCTGACATCCTACCCTACCAAGAGAAAATTAGATTCCATACCACAAAACCAATAACTGCTAGCAAAATTAAATATTTGTACTTACAGTTATGGGGAACTGAACATTGATTAGAGTTACAGATAATAAGCTGGTAAAAATATCTCTATACATGGAAGAGGATCAGTATCTGTATAATTCACATAAGACACATGGGAACCCTGAACCATAGAGAAACAGTATATTTAAACTGTCAGACTTAAATGATAGAGATAACATTTTTGAAAGCAATATGAGAGCTGGAAGAAATAATATAAAATCTCAATGAATCCTCTGTAGTCCAGATTTGAGTCCCTCTACTCAAGCAAGAAGAAAGTCTTAATGCCAGTGATGACTTTCTTCCAAAGAAATAATAGAGACAACAACTGTATTTCCTGAAAAAAAAAAACTAGTCGAGCGAAGTACAAAAGTACATTTCTTTTGCATGTATAATGGCCTGAGAAAGAAGAAACGATCTAAGAAAATATTTGGAATTTAACACAAAAAATTATTATCTTTTTTTTTTTTCAGTAGAATTATGTACTGTAAAGTGAGGGATTAATGATCAAGGAAGAAATAAAAATCTTACTAAATAAGTAATAATCTCTTTATAACTTGAAGTTTCAGCTGCTGGAGAGTAAACAAAGTGTTCCCTGAAGCATGTTAAGAACATCTTAAACTCCATTGGAAGGAGACATTGCTCTCTGTAGAGCCTTACAACACGGAAACTTGTCCAATGTTATCCATCAGAGTTGAATTTAATATGGCTTAATAATTAAATACAACTGAATTGAAACACTTTAAAAGTTACTTGAACCAGTACTGTGATGTTGACAGTATCAGCTGACATAGCTAACATATTATTTGCATTGACTTGGAGCTCAATCCTTACGAATTATTCCAGTACAGCTGTTTTGCATCTGATCCAGCTAAAGAGAGGAAGGGAGTTGTTATATGTTTCTTGTATTAAATTGTGACTGTAGAATCATAGAATAACTTGAGTTGGAAGGGACTTGGAAAAATCATTGAGTCCAACTCCTGATTCCAGTGTTGTCGAGCCACTCCAGGACTGAGGCCATGACCACCTCCCTGGGGACTGTGTTCCAGTGCTTGATCACCTTCCAGTGAAGATCTTTTTCCTAGTATCCAGTGAAATTAAATGGCATAAAGCAGGTGGAAACCTCAGAGATCCAATCATGTAATGTACATTTATGTAAATGACTATTAGGTATGTGGAACAGCAAATGCAAGCATTGCACAGGTTATTCAGAAAATAAATGGATAAAGGTCTAACACAAATGGTCAACAGTCATTCCCAAAACTTGATCCTCAGCCTTGATCCACTTGGCAAACTTCAACAGGGTATGGTGTCCGTTGTGAGAAGGCAGACTTGTGCAGTAGACTCTGAGGACATAATTGACTCTTTACCTTTGCACATTCCAGAAGCATGATGTGGAGGAGGGGGAAAGAACATGGCCTTCTGTAAGCAAGAATGCTGAAGGGCTTTGACGCATACATTGTTTAAACACCCAATCTGAAATACATTAACTAGAAATAGTAGCAAGCTTGAATGTGTAGCAAAAATACTGTGGTAGTCTTAAGACATTTGGTGGCATAATTTATTGAAATGTAAATTTGAGCAGTAGTACACCAGGTACTCTTACCGAGATATATGTATGTATTAGACAAATATACAGTAGAATGTATGGCTCCATGACCAGTTCATTTTCATTACTTTCTCTGTTACTTTCTGGATGATGTGAAAGGAAAACGGTTTCCATTTACCACATGAAATTCAATGAGACACAGTGATTTAATCTTTCCTGTTGACATACTTAGTGGTGTTTCAAATTAGTATTTCCATTCAGGTATTTAGAGTTTAACTTGCAAAGGTTCTGTTAAATCCCAGCAACTAAATGAATAATACAGATACTCTGACAAGGCCATTTTATGGTAAAGAAAGAGCAAATGCCTAACTTCCAGTTTGCCAAATTGTTGACTCTCTTATTTTCCCACTAGTGTCTCCAGAAAATTAGGAATATTTGCTTCAGCAAATATATATATAGCTATAGCTTGCTAAAGTATCACAAATCCATTATAATATCTTTACTGCTACCAGAAGGTACAAGACTTGCAGTAATAAAAATCTGAGAGGTAACTTTTTCCTTCTGTATGGAGTCAAAGCTTGTACAAAAGCTCTCTCTCAATACTCTTTCAATAAAGTTTCTTAATAGTAGCAATTTATTTTAATTTTCTTATATTTAATCCCCAACCATAGTGTTCTGAATATATGCATTTTTAGAATTATTAAATGAATATCCTAAAACTAATTTTGTATAAGCCCTGATAGCACTTAATTCAATAACAGGTGGAATCCACTTAAAAATCCAGATGCAATTAATCACTGCTGTGATAGCGTAGTCAATGCTTTATGATCTTAAGACGTTTTACAGTAAGGTAAGATGATCTCTACATTTTATGGAGATTTATCATTCTCATTTACAAAGAATATATGCAGTATTTTTTCACCTGATTCAACTAAACTGAGTGATTCTGAAATTTAGGTTAATTAAGTTATAAATGATATTCTACTGGCATATGGTTTCTGTGGAATTGTGAAACTAGGTGTTGTGTCAGCAATTTTTTGTGATTAAAAGGAGTTCCTGTAAATGAAGACAAACTAATCCTTGCACAAACAAATCACAGCTATTGTTTTTTTAGTTCCTTTGTAATTGAAGCTATGCGACGATTTTTTTACTAACATCGCAACCAGCTTAAAGAGATAGATAGTAGCCTTTTGAAAAAAGCCACAATGTCTAAAGTACAAAGGAGCAAAGAGCTTGTTAGCAACCAAGTGTATCTGCCTGGTTGTTATGAAGACATGTAAGAGTATTCCGTTCTTCACCTATGATGTCAGTTTGCATTGACAGTTGCTTGTCTGCTTTTCAAATGGTTATGACATTTCATATTCCCTGCAATGCTTCAATTTGTTTAAAAGTTTACATTTGTTCTATGAGTTATTTCATTTGTCTAAGAAAAAAACTTACTTGTTATTCCGAAGACTGTAAAGAACTTTATATTTTAGACTGTTAATATGAGATCTTGTAAGCATATGTATAGCTTTATTCACACAAATAATTATTTGCTACAAGGGACTTTAAGTCACTTAAGGTAACTTGTTCAGTCTGCTCTGAAACAGAATTCAGTACATCTGTGGAATTCCATGCTCATGGAATTTTGTATGTTTCAAACAATGAATTACAGAATCACAGAATGTTAGGGATTGGAAGGGACCTCAAGAGATCATCCAGTCCAATCCCCCTGCCAGAGCAGGAACACTTAGATGAGGCTACACAGGAATGTGTCCAGGTGGGTCTTGAATGTCTCCAGGGAAGGAGACTCCACAACCCCCCTGGGCAGCCTGTTCCAGTGTTCTTCACTGAGAAGAAGTTTCTTCTCAAATTTAACTTCTTGTGTTCCAATTTGAACCCATTACCCCTTGTTCTACCATTGGTTGTCACCGAGAAGAGCCTGACTCCATCCTCATGACACTCACCCTTTATATATTTGCAAAGATTAATAAGGTCACCCCTCAGTCTCCTCCAAGCTAAAGAAGACCCAGCTCCCTCAGCCTTTCCTCATAAGAGAGATGCTCCAATCCCTTCATCTTTGTTGCCCTGTGCTGGACTCTCTCCAGCAGTTCCCTGATGTTCCCCAATGAAATTACCTAGGAGATAGATGTATTCTGTAATACATAATTGGTCTTATTTTCTGGTTTGTTAATTTGTTCTTCCACAAGTCTTGTACTTTCTGTTCGAAACCTAGCTGACTTTAAGACAACCAGCCACTACCTCCTGTGTAAAAGGAAGTCATGTTATCATTACGCTGATCTTACTCTTCTACTTTTGGAAGACAAACTGGCTCTTCTTGTTGCATTTCCAATATGTCTATGAGAAGGACATAACAGTATATAACGGGTTAGCTCTGGCTAGCATCCAAATGTGCACTTAACCTGCTTGTTCACTCTCCCTTTCAGCGGGAGAGGGGTCGGGGGAAAGAGGATGAACAAAAGTGAGAAAACTTGTGAGGTGGGATAAAGACAGAGAGGTCACTTATCAATTATCATCGCAGGTAAACCAGACTCGAGTTGGAGAAATGAAGTTCATTTATTGCCAGTTAAAATAAATATTCAATTACTGGGTAAAGTAGTGAGAAACATAAACTAAACAAATATTTACACACTTAGGGAAAATATCTTTCTTCCCCCTTTTACAGGCTCAACTTCACTCCTACTCCTGGCACCTCTGCTCCCTGCCATGACCACTGCAATTTACTCTCATTCCCTTCAGTGAGGCAACAGATGGCACAGAGTGGGGGACATGGTCAGGATTAAGTGGTTTCTCTCTGATGTTCCTTCCTTCTCTCCCTTTTCTTCTGCTCCTGTGCAAGTCCTCCACAAGCTCCAGTCCCTTCATGCTGTACCTGCTCAAGTGCAGGTCCCCCACAGGCCACAGTGGCTTTGTGAAACATGGCTGAAGGGAATCGCCTGCTCTGCCATGGGGCACTTTTGCCTCCCATGGCCTTGGTATTCCCTCTGCCATTTCTCACTCTTTTGTTCCCTCTTCTTCTCTGTTCACTGTTTTCTGCCCTTTCGTCACAGAGGCACCACCAGCATGGTTGAAGTGCTTAGCTGTGTCATGCAGCTGTCTGGACTGGCCGTGTCCAGCACGGGGCAGCCCTTGGCCTCTCCTCACAGGGGCCAACTGCAGTCCCCCTGCTACAAACACCATGTCACCTGTGCCCTGTGCAAGCATCCTAAAAAATTTGCTTACAATGAAGATATTCTTATGCAAAGTGTGTTCTAATATTCTTCCCTAAGGCTCTAAAAGGAAAGCGAATGTTTCTCCTGCTTTCCAGACAACTACTATAACCATTAGCCCGAGGGTAAATAAATGTTCTTCTTTCAGGCATTTTTTTTAAAGTGTTGGACTTCCAGTATGCAACCATTCTTTTAATGTCTGTTTTTAGTAGAGGGCTCATTGCCATGAATCCTGAATTCAAGATGGTAACAAAGCACCTTATTCTGGTTAGAGCTTATGCTAAATGCCTATTAACAGCATTTCTAATCAGTTAGTGACAGATAAGATTTATTAGCTGGGGTTCATACCACGGTAACTACAGTCACATTAGCACAACTCTGAAGAGCTCCCCTCAGAAGTGGTTCAAGAGAAAAGTAGAGCGGGTAGAAATATCCTTCCAAGCCACAGTCAGTTCCTAGATTGCTCTGGTCACACAGAAACTCATCTGGTAAAGAAAATCAGACTTTCTGAAACTAGCATCTTTCCATTTAATTTTTGGTCTGTAACTTATTGAAGGGAGTCCAAGGTTTTTGTTTAATTTAATGGCAATACTGCAACTTATACAAAAGGTTTTGATTTCTGGTTTATTTCTTGGTCTCTTCTAAAGCCAAAAAGGTATCTTCTAAAAGTGCTGAGCCTTTTGCATTATTTTAAGGAACAATACTAGTTCCCAATGTGCTTGTACTTTTCTTTTGTTTAACATGGGCATATTGAGAACGCCCTACTTAGCCAAACCACTCATCCATCTAACACAGTATTCTGTGTCCAGAAGTAACACGGAGTCTCTGTTGCTTTGACACTCTGCCAGCATCAGCAACTGTTGTGTTAGGGACTTTTGAGGGACTGTCCATAACTAATCCTTTTTGTATTGCCTACTGTCCAATAATCTAATTCATATGTCAGCCTTCTGATAATGTCTGCCTCCACTTGTTTTTGTGTTTGCCAGTTCTACTGCCTGCTATGTAAAGAAATATCATCCCTTATTTCTTTCAATCTGATGCTCTACTACTTTTATCAAGGATCCACTAGATCTTGTATGTGAGCACCAGCTGTGTATAACTCATCTTTTGTCTTAATGATTTTGTAAACACTGATCAGCATTTTTTCTCCAAACATAAGAACCCCAGCCATATTAGTCTTGTACAGAAGCTGCTCCTTGCCTTTGATCTCCTTCTCTGATTCCAGTATATTCTTCCAGAGATGCAAATACCAGAAACACATCAGTGGTCTTCCACAACATGAATTTCTTCTCTGGAGTAGCTTAGATAGAAAATATAGATATTATTTTTTTTCTGGCGTTTCTTATCCGAGGTAGAAACTTCACATTTTGACATGGATTTGATAACTCTGGTATCAGATGCTATTATGGTCCATGTGAAGGTGGAGATAAATATGGTTGTCTATTTGTGTAGATTAACATAAGGTTTGTTGGCATAATCATTGTAAGAAGAACATTTTAATGTAAAAATAAATTTGGGTAGAAGTTAATAGAGATATCATGATGATCTTTCATTTACTGACTCCACTATATTTATATTTGGTTAAGAGTAAATCTTGACTTAAATATAAGACGTGGTAAGGTTAGAATGTTTTAGAGATACAGAATAAGAGATGGATTTTTTGTGTGTTTTTTGTTGTTGTTGGTTGGTTGATTTTTGTTTTTTTTTTTTGTTTGTTTTCTTTTGTTTTTGTTTGGGTTTTTTTGTTTGTTTGTTTGTTTTTTGTTTTTTGTTTTTTTTTATTTAATTGAAAGTAAGATCTGGCTAAGCTGTGTTTGAATAAAATAACCCGTATACTCGTATTTTGAGAAGTTTACGTTTGCCATAGGTATCAAGGACTGTGGTGATAATGAGCAATGAAATATTTACAGATCATTAATTTGAGCATGGAGATTGTTACTTTGTACATCAGATATTAGAATTAAGGAGTTTTATTTACATTTTTGTAAAACCTGACTGTTCCATGTGTAATTGTCTCAATATGACTGAATTTTAGATGGTTGTATTTGTTGTCTCAGTTTTGCTGAGATGAGGCAGTAGATATACATTAACTCATGTATTTGTGCTTTAAGTTACACAATTGGGCTCTATAATCCAGTAGCTCCTCCATAGAGGGGAGAACTCGTTAGGTTGCGAGTGTTGTCTGTAATGCTCAACTTATAAATCTAAAGCCTCCTTGAAAGGGCTAATACTATGTGATGAACAACAGTATGGAACAAAATTTCAGTAATGATCCATAAGAGACTGAGCAGATTTTAAGGCTAGTCTGACTTCAACCATGTCATCGACCATTCAATTATGATCAAAGCATTCAATAAGGAAACAAGTTTTGAGTAAGTAGCTGTACTGTAGTGATCTTTACTCTCATACACTGTATTACTGTTGTTATTCTAATACTTCACAGGTCAGCTTCAGCTTTCTGGGGAGGTATTTGAAACTTATTCTGCTCACACTGAAATCTCATTTAATTTTGCTTACAAATAAATAATTGGCAATTTTGTGTAGCTGGCACTATGAAGATAGTTGTGAATAAAGGTTTTGGTTGGTGTTCTTTCTGGTACAAGTTGGAGTAGTAATTTGGATACTTTTCTGTGAACTAATTTGCACAAGGAGAATGTAATACTATAGTAATTGTGCCTTGCGCACCTACATTTTGTTGTTCATTTGTGGAAAGTAAATGAATATTTGTTAAACATTCAAATCACCTGAAAACATAAATATTGAAGGAAAATGTTAGAACTGGACAGACTACATGCTGAAGGGTAATTAAAATATAGTATAATAAGGGAATTTTGTTTGGATTGTGTTTTAGAAAATAAGAAACGAACAGGGTTGGAAATCAGTGGATGAAAATTAGTACATTGGAAGTTATCTTCCTAGTGGAAAAAGAATAGAAAGAATGGCTGTTGCACTCTTTGCCCCTTCTGAGGTCCTGTTTTGGTTCTGTGATCTTTTTGGGCACTATGTTTGAGTTCCTTCTGTAGAAGACGAAGTGGGTATGGATTGTCTGGCTTTCCTTCCCTTCCAGAACCTGTGTGCTTTGCTCATTCCCTTGCAACTTATTATGTTATTATGGCAGATACTGCCCTTCCTATAGGCATGTCTGACCACCATATGTGTCTCGTAATAATCTTCCACACATATTTGAATCCCTGTAACTCTTCATTTCCTTGATGTTCCTTTCTTTCTTTGCTTCTTTTTCACTATGTCCCTTTTTCTTTCCCATTCGTCACTTGATCATGAAACCAATAGAACCATTTAGCAAAAACTATTAGAAGGCAGAGAGTCTAACCAGATTTGTTTGAATAAAATAGCTATACAGTGGCCTGAGGAGACATAGAAGACATTTTTTAATTTTGTTCATTTATCAAGGCAGGAAAAGGCATGATTATTCACAATTCAGAATTTAGCAACAGAACATGTTATCTTTTTTTCCCCACAGTGGAAAATGTTCTTTTTAAATAAAAAATAAAATAATATTTTCAGAAATAACTTTTTATTCAGTTTCACAAAACTTAAATTGATGTTTTAATAACTTCCAAAATTTTATACTCTTTGCCCTAAAATTAAGAACCCCCAATGTCATTGTCCTAGTTTCCGCTGGTATAAAGTTAATTTTCTTCCTAGTAGCTAGTATGGTGCTGTGTTTTAGATTTATAGTGAGAATAATGTTGATAATACACTGATGTTTTGATTGTTGCCAAGTGGTTTATATCAAATCAAGGCTGGCAGTGCACAGGAAGCTGGGAGGGGACACAGCCAGAACAGCTGACCCAGACTGGCCAAAGGAATATTCCATACCATGGGATGCTGTGCTCAGTATATAAACTTAGGGAGTTGTCTGGAGGGGCAGGGCATGGTCACTGTTTGAAGACAGGCTGGACATCAGTCAGTGAATTGTGAGCAACTGCATCGTGCATCACTTGTTTTGTATATTCTTCATTCTTCTCATCTTTTGCTGTCCTGTTAAACTGTCTTTATCTCAACCCTTGAGTTTTACTTTTTTTTCCCCAATTCTCTCTCTCATCCCACTGTTGCAAGGTGGGGTATGAGCACACATCTCTGTGTTCTTTAAACCACAACAGTCATCTAAGCCGAAGGCCCTACTATGTTATAAATGGTGGATCTTTGTGTATATTCATTGTGCAAAAATTGATAACGTGGTACCTTTTTTTTTTTTGATATCTGTAATATTTTGACTGTATTGACATAGTCTACTCTGTTTATTTCAGATTTCCAATATATTTAAATTTATTAATAAAATATGTAGAAAGATGTTACCGGCCGTGGACTTTTTAGCGTAATTCATGTTAGGTTTTTCAAGATCAAATTCTCTATGAATTAATTCAGTTTCACTGGTGTACCAGCCATAGTGCTGATTCTGCCAGTAGAGAATTTTCTCCTCATTTAAGGTTCTATCAGCTAGTTGCATTCTGCCCTTTTCCCTGTGCCTCCTCTAAATACTCTTTCATTATGTGACCATGGAACATTATGTTACCTAGTATAGATTAATGCATTCATATCAAAGAATCACCCTTTTCTTTAACTGCAAATGTCCATAGCCATGCTTTGTTTCTGTATGTTCATAGTTGTCTGAATAATAAAACAACCCTAGAGTGGACATACATATTTCAGATAGCAATAAAGTTATTTTCTTATCTGAATCAGCTTCAATAATATACTTCTGTTGTACCACTTCCTGACTATGCTTGCCTTTACCTCTGTTTTTCATGTCTACTTTGCTTGGCTTTTGATTTTGACTTGATGGGGTTTTGAAACCTATTATTAACCTTTCCCTGTCAGTTATTTATTCTGTTCCTTTCAGATGATCTAGTGTGTGAGGAACAGAGAGAGTCAGAGGCTTGAATTCTCACGAAGATTTGTGTTCTTCACATTAGAGTCAGTAAAGGTTGCTCTCTCTGTGACCTTTCTTCCTTTATTACAGTCTGTTCTACTTCTTAGCGAGGTAGAAAGATACCATTGCAATGGGACATGCTTAAATTGGTTTTGCTTTTATAGCCTGTCATGCATATATGCAAAGCTTCTTGAACTTCAATTTCCAAATTTTCTTATCTCTAACAATCTGCTTGGCTACATCTGTGCTTGCTCAATAACTATGAATTAAGGCACAATGCCCTAAAGGGATTTGGTCAAAGCTCTGATGTTGTTTTAATATTCCCCTTACATACATTCTTTCTCAGTCTCACCATTACCTTCATCATAATGCACCCCAAGGCCAATTTGGGTTGCTTTGGGAAGTCTTGAACGATAACAGTTAAACATTAGCAATTCATGTGAACAAAACCTCTTAATAGCTGTGCTGGAAATTTTAAAATATTTACTGAAGAACAATGGAGACAAAACATGTCCTTAAAGATTCAGTGCCAAAACAAAAGCCAGCAGGCTGGTACAGAGGAGATATTTTGGAAAAAATATAAACTACAGTGTTTATTTTCTGTGCTGATGATACTATAACAATAATTAGAGACAGAGCAAAAGAAAGGGGAAAGGAAAAGCAAGCCTGAAATGAAATATTTTAAACATTTTATTCCAAGGGACTGAAAACTAAGAAGCTTTAAGAATCATATCAACAAAAAAGCATACAAATGAAAAAAATACTTAGATTTTTACCATCCTATACAATCAATTCATAATTCAACATATAAGTGACTGGGAAAATATCAAGGTTCTACCTTCTGTTTACACCAATGTTATTCACAATTGTAGATGATATTACTTGCAGTCAGATATTCTCCTTATTTCTAAGTAATTGCTGGGTGTCCTGTACAGAGTCTTTACCTTTTTTCCCCCCAGTTTCCCCACATCAGCAGAAAATGGAAAGTCTTGCTATACCTTGGTAAGCTGCCTAATGCATTTTGCAGCAAGTACTGCAGGGGAAAGAAAGAAAGAAAAAAAAAAAAAAAAAAAAAAAAGAAACAAAAAGATCCAAGATCCTCCCAAAAGAGTCAGAAAGAGTCAGTGATCATTGATAGGACTTGCAGAGTCAAGATTTGCTATCGTGCTGTCAGTGGATAAGTAGCATATCATCATGAATCAATACCTTATAAAAGCTATCCAAAATCCTATAATCAAATAGGATACACAGATGGCAGAATATAAATCAGGTTATTGTTTTGTAGTGTATTCATTGCCACTGGAGACGCAAATGTGCTCTTGCTGTCTCCCAGCAGAGGGCTTTTTAACAAGGGTAACTTCCAAGCAAAATAGATTTCAAGTTAAATGTATCATAAGTTGGGTTTCACATAGGCCCAGATCGATGTCATTGTTCTTATAATACGTAAACACCTAACTAAAATAATGTCTGGGCCATTAGCAATTATTTCTGCAAAGTCTTTCAGGACAAATGGGGTCCAGAAGAGTGAAGATGGAAAAACAAAAACTACTGCCTTAGAAAGGAAGGGGGACCATGGGGAGTTACAGGCCAGTAAGCCTCAGTTTGCCAACAAGGAAGGGTTCAAAGCAAACTGAGAAAGGTTCAGTTTGTGAACACCTCGAGTGGAATAAGGTCAAGTTGTCAAGAAATAGCCATGTGTGTTTGTCACAACAGTGAACAGCAAAAGCAGAAGATACACTAGTTCTAATTCAGCAAATCCTGTAGAATTCTTCAGATACTCAGAAAGTTGTTATAAATTGAAAGTGATCAATTCCTCCCACAGGTTTGAAAGCAAGCTAATTTGACCACTACATATCTATATTCAGGTTGATAGTAGGATAATTATTTCCATTTGTCTTAGGCAGACTTTTCACTTGTTCAACAAAGGCTGTAGAGATTTTTCAAGAACTGATAGAGATCTTTCCCAAACAGCAGTAGTAGTCAGCCCAGCCATGTAATCAGGCAGTAGATTATATGACTCATATGCTTTCACAGTGTTGTATCTCTGCCTCCAGAGGAAATGATTTTTGCATTTTCAGGCCTCACTAATTTGCAATGAAACCAAGGAGTTCTACTTCCCACACTCAGTTTTTAAATTGGTGGATCAGAAGAAAAATTAAGTATTGCATTGCCAAGTACATCTTACAGCAAGTAATTACATGTGAGAAGGATGAAACAATGAAACTTTCTTATATGCTGTGTTTATATTCTATAGTAATGTTTTTAAGGATAATCAGTAATTTCCAGAATTCAAACAACAGTAAAGAGAGTCCTGTCACTTTGGTGAAAAACTAGAAAATTGAGAGCGGTCAAGTGTTGAACATATGGAGCCCATAGCTGTGTTTGCCAGGGCTTCACTTTGGAGAGCATTTGCAGCAGTGATGTCACTTGTTATTTTGTTCCTGTCCCATCTCTGCCTCTCCTCACTGACGACTTAATGTCTTGAACAACCCATGTCCCAGTGAGTGATAATGGGACAGCCTAGAATGTAAGGACAAGTTGTATGAAGACTTGCCTGCCAACGAAGAGAACAGCTGATGTTAACTTAGAAATTTTGTCCACCCTTAACTTTTATTAAAGGAGGATAATGAGAGTTGTTACAAGGGGGAAAAAGAGACAGAGGAACTTTAAAAGTTCCTAAAATAGAGATGAATGCAACACAATAAATAGTGGAGCTTCAGTCATATAACATTAATTGTGGGTTTCATGTGAGCAAGGGGCCTGTAATATGTGCCTCTGTAGACTTTCCATAGAGGTGTATTGTTTGCAATTCCTCATCTTATTAACAGCATTAGCATCTGTCATGTCTATGTACAGCTTGGCCTAAAGCACTTTGCATGACATTCTGCTTGCTAAATACATCCCTCGGAGTGCCAGTACACCTTTCTAGAGCTTTCTTCCTCTGTGAACATGTAATATGTCCAATGTTGCTTATATCATCTATCTGCAAAATACAAGGTTTACAGTAAAAGTTTATGAGATTGAGTTTAAGGTCAAGATTCAAGTTATAGAACTGAAAGCAAAAAGTTACAAGCAAAACTAATATCATACAGTGCTTGTTAGTTTTACAAATGCATTCTAGTTGCTTAATCTGCATCCCAAGTAAAAGAAAAAATAAATAAATTAAAAAATCTGGGATATTAGGGTTAGCTCTGTCAGAAGTGCTGAAGAAACTCATATTCTTCACGGCAATGTTCACAACCGAAAGAAAGCCTGGAAGGCCTCTCTGCATGGTCTGTTATGGGCTGGGCTTACTGTAGCTCTAGAGAAACTATTTGATTTCATTGTTTTCTTCTTTTGTTCTTCAGTTCTACCTTAAGCTTCCAGAATCTATGGCATCATTTCCATATATAGTAACCTTATTAAAGTCTTCTCAGTTCTAGATAACTTTTTTAGGTTCTTTTTTTTTGCCCCTTGTAACACCTGATGTAGTTTTAATTACTAAATATTCCATCATCCTTGGATTAGAATGGTGGGGTTGTAAAAATAACATCATTGTTCTCCATGGGCCTTCACTGTTCAGATATTATTATACCTCTCTTGCCCATACCAGTGTTCACATGTGTGACACATCTTTGTAAATGCCCTGGTGGTTGCTGCTCTGTTGCTCCCCCTGTAGCCTGGTATATCCATTTCACACTCTACAGACTCGGTGGCAGCTACTATTTTACTCATTACGCATCAGGCATACTTATTCCATTACTTCCAAAAATATGGTGTGGGTTACCAATTGTCAATGGAGAATGATAGTGATGTATCTATTAGCAGGTTGTCTTGCTTGGACTTGACTGTAGAAACAGCCTATTTTTTCCTCCTGTCTTACAGAGTGTCCTTCAACAAGTGCTCATCTCTAAGCTCTTGAACTGTGTTTGCTACTATTGAATTTTATTAAAGAGAAATAATTACAATTAAAATAGCTATTCAAATCACTCTTCAGCAAAATGTGTATTAGTAGAATCAGCCTTATAACTAATTGGCTACTGGAGAACATTAATGTTGTATAAAATTGTTGCTTGAAAAATAATATTTTCTTTGTACATTGAAAAGCAGACATAGCGGTTTTAGGTACTTGCAAATTTTGCCTGGTCTATGACAAATTGTCTTGATTATAATGGATAAAGTAAAGTAAAATGTTCTCAAATTGTAAAATATAACATTAAAAAAGCATAAAAAGGGAAATATTAAAACATGAAAAGACAGATGCAGAAAGAAAATTAAAATTAAATTGTATTGATTCCAGTTGGCTGTTATAACACCTGCTAATAGGTGTGGAAAAGTTTTTTAAATTAGAATACATTTATTAATAAATAGAAGCAAAATTACATTACATAACAGATGTAACTTGCATAGTTCCAGTATAAATAAATCAATTTTAATGTTTAGAAACCATCTTATAGGGTTGTTTGTGTTTTGGGTTTGTTTTTTTTTGCTATTTTGATGCTCATGGTTCAGATTTTAAATACCCATGAATTTTTGTACTTGGTAATTTATCATATCACTATTTTCATTGGATTTTCTTCGCTTTATTAACAAAGGTAAAATTCTAAGTCAGTATTTCAATTAAAAAGTGTCCTGACAGTAGAAGTAATACTGCAATTATAGATTTACTACAACTCATTGAAATTTCTGATTTGTTGGTATTACAGTTGGCAGTGAAGAACAGAGTATTTTTGTAGGCATCTGCTAGTCATGTACCTTTATACACGTAGCTTAACTCCTTTACAGAGTAAAAAGTAGCTACTCTAAATAAAAGCCTGTATTTCATTTTACAGTAGGAGAACTAGTATCACTGAATAATTATATAACCTTTCATGGTAAAGATAGTGGTTAATGGAACCACTCCAAACCTTTCAGAATACTAAACATTCATGGCAATCTTACTAATTTTAAAATGTTCTTGAACTGGTAGATGATCATAAAATAGTGAGAATGGGAGATATACAAAATGGCAGACCTGATGACCTCCCTCTGTATTTCAAAGCATATTTTGTTTTCTAACATTGCAGTAAGCATGCTTGCAAAGTGATTGCACCATTACATAAGTAAGTTACTTATTAATAGATGGTACTTGTTACATTATTAGCTAAGCAACTCACAGTGCAATTTCCCTCACAATATTATTGTGATACAGAAATAATTATATCCCTTTTAAAAACAGAGCACTGAGAACTAATTTTTATGCTGAGTTGGGCTGGGGTGAGTCTTTGGATCTATAGCTGTCCATTCACATCATAGAATACATCAGAATACCCAGTAAACACCCATTTGAATTTTACTCATTACTATGAAAACCAAGCTACAGAAGGAAGATAATGTGCACATTAAATGTGGCCCTAGAATGACTCTGAAAAACAGCTGCTGGTTTCTTCTGCTGAAGCCCTCAAAACCTATAGGCATGCTCAAATTGCTGGCTAATGTTTAGATTCTGAGACTCCTTGTAGAAGGGGGACAAGTGTTGTCATGTTCCTTTTTACAGGAATGTGTGACTGAAGTCCTGTAATTCAGGCAAGAGCATTTTCTTGGTGAACAGAGCACTATATCCCAGGAACCTGCATAACTTGTGTGAGTTTGTATCCTATTTAGCAGGTATCTCCCAAAACACTGCATTTAACAAATGGAATTTGCCCTCAGTTATAAGACATGGCTCTTTCACAAACAGCTTAACTTTTCTTTTTCTCATTTACATAATGACAATGAGACTTGTTCTGTTCTTGATAAATGAACAAGAAAATGTAGGTGGATGTTTCTGCATGAGTAGGAGGATATTTCTAAATGGCTGTTAGTAGTCATAAAGTTGAAAGATACTTTGATCCTTTTGTCTTTCCTTTTGTGAAAGAATAGAAGTTAAAATAGTTTTGTGCATCAGCATAGTTTCTGTTCTAAGGGAACAGTCATTCTCCAATAGTAGTATCAAGAATTATATTACTGGCTTTTGCACTGTGCAGTTTAATATAATGTGGCAAAGGACCGCAGCATCCTAAATTGTGCTGCCTTGGTGAGACAGCAGAACTGTCAGTTCTTAAATAGTAAGACTGTAGTGTTTTGTACTTTCTTTTCAGCAGCATTTGACAAAATTTGATGACCATGTTGTCATTACCACCAGCTGGTGACGACTTGTATCTTTGTCTATCTTATATATACAGAAATAAAATAGAATTTAACTGCAGCAAAAATAGGAGCAGAACTTCCTGGACTTCAAACGAAGTTTTGATTCCTATCAGAACTAGTGAATGACAACAGTATATAGGAGTAAAAATATGCTTCTTTAATGTATCTTTAGGATCTTAAATTTTTTTAATCATGTTTTCTACAGCAAAAATTGTTATTTCAGAGTGGAATTGTTTTTCTTTCCCATCCCTATTTTTAATGCAGGAGTACTTTTGAAGCCTGTTTTGGCTGTACTTCAAAGAAGGTGGCAGCGTTGCCTAGAAGAAAGTAAAGAAATCTGAGAATTCAGAACTTTTACATATAATCATGTCTCTACCAGTGACTCATCGGGTACTTGAGAGAGCTACTGACTTCTGTATGTGCCCAATCAAGTAGTCAGGCAGTTTATAGGATTAGATTGAGCTCTTAGCCTCAATTCATCATTTTTTCAAGTTTTGAGGGAAAAATTGGTTCGCTGCAGTGCTGTGGAATTGCTTAATTAATGGTCTATAATTTGTCAAGGACAGTAGGCGTACAGCTGCAAGAAAAGTGGTTTTCAAAACTTCTACCTTCACCTGAAGGTAAAACTTGGATGCAAAATCCAGTCTCCCACTGCCTTTTAATCTCACTATAGAAAGAGGCTTGTCATTACTTGTGAGATACCACCTGTTTCTGCTATGGAGTAGGATAACTGAATTGTTAAAACATCTTCAGAAACAATTGTAAGATTGAGAAAGACTCACAGAAAAACCATATGCATTAAGTGCTGCGAAAGAGAATAGATTGCTCTCCTTGCACTGAGAGAATTAATAGTGAATGCTGATTACCCATAACATCGTTTAATTATAAAGGATCTTAATATGGTTTAAATACCTGGGCTGGCTTTGGTTCTGGCTTTAAGTAAATGGTGTAAGTAAAGGTAAACTTCACCTGGTGTGTGCAGTGGATGGATCATTTCAGTCCTTAACAATATACATTGAGTTACCCAGTTTCACTGATGGAATGCAACCTGTAATTTTTTCCTTTGTTTGCAAGGAAAATACTGCCTTTAAGGTATCAGCACCACAAAAGACAAACATAATTTTAATAACTTGGAGGCTTTGTTAGTTATTCAGTATGAATGAGAAGGGCATAAATAGCAAGTCTTGGACACTTCCAGGCTGAAATTCAGTATTGAATTTAAAAGATGGAAAACCACATGAAGCATAAAAGCTCAAATGCACAGTGCCGGAAGACACATTAAGACTGTAGATCTCATACAGCAATGCATGACATTTTTTCAACATATATAGGTAATGTGATCTATCATGTGAAATATCATCAGCGAAATCACATTATTTCATCTTATTTTCTGAATTTCTCAATATGATATTGAAACACCGCAGTGAAAATATGAAAAGCTATAAAGGGATATATTTATAACAACTTGTTAGTCAAAAGTCAACATTTTAAACAACAATAACCAGACTTTGTATTTTGGGTATCCAGTGCAAAACACTTAGGAATGGCCTGATTTCTTTGTTTTGCAGTTGCTTATAACGATGCTTTTAAGAAAACTCTGTTTGAGAGGTGGAAATTGTTGGGTGTGAAAAAGATAGTCAGAAGCTGAGAATTTTAATTTAGTATTCCCAGGAAGTTAGTGATTAGCAGAAGTTTATTAATGGTTCAGTCAAGGTTGACAAGATTAACATACTGCATCTCTCAGCAATTGTCAACAACTTATGCCAAATTTTCTTCCTTTTTGATGTTACAAAATATTTTGGATCATTTTGTTTATGTCTAATTTAATTCTACTCTAGTAATGCAAACCACTTTTCTAGGCTGTCTAAATGTATGTACCCAGTGCGTCCATAAGGGTTTTCCAGTGAAAATTTTGTAGCACATGGTTGCAACTCAGGGTTGTTTTTTCTGCACTAGCTGCATAAGAGAAAGTTTTAAGATTTCAGACCAGTTTGGGTGAATTCTGATGGCCATGCTGCAAGCAGGTATAGGCTGCTCAGGATTATTTTTCATTGCACTGTGATAACATCACAAAAAACCTTCATGAAGTCAGGAACTTTCATTTGCTTGGAGCGCTCCTAGTGTGCCTGACAAATCACTTTGAAGGCTTCCTTTGAGCTTTGTTCTCTAATCATTAACTTGTGAATTCCTTGTCCTCTTCTTGCTAGTAATTGTACAAAGCTATGACGAAGGTCAACAGACAGTGCCAACAACCAAGAAAACATTGAAATTTATTTTGATAAATGTTACTCTTGCAATATATCCCTCATGCTTACACTCTCTAAAACTACTGTGGGACCAGTTACAGTGATAAAAATCTGTCTCAAGCATATTTCATTATAATCTTGCATTTTCCATAGACTTGGTTGAATATTTTCTTTGCCAAGTTTATTCTTTGCCCTTGCTTAAAATTGCAGTTCTAAGTCAAGCAGAGATTTCTTTGTTGAATTTCATTCATGTGATGCTTCACATAGTGTGTTTATTTATTTTTTTTTATTTAATATAAGTATTCTGATTTTCTTTCAGGTGCTTCTTTGTAATTTTGATATGACTTTCATAGAGGGACATACACAAATGAGGCAACATCTACAACAATGGCTGTTCTTGAAAGCTTGATGAATAGAGATTGTTGTGAAACAATTTTCCTTTTTAAAATGTGATAAAAATATAACTCCAGAAATACAGTATGTTAATCACCAGAAACATTTATATTCCAGATATATTTTGTGTATAGGGTTATATATGTTAAGGTTGCTAAATATAATAACTCGTGGCTAATTAATCTCTTTTGCTCCAAGTAAAGTTTCTAATATGTATAGTTTTAAGTCCTGTGAAAAGTAAAAGGGCTTTGGGATTTTTGAGAAAGGAGATTTCTCTTGTATAGTACATTTTATCTTATCACGGATCATAAAAAACACCTATAGTTTCCAATTCCAGATAACTTGAGACCCATATGTGTTACTATAACTTTTGAAAAGTTTTTTATGATAAGGCATAGGATTCTTAATCTTAGAGTTTTGTTGCAAGATAGTGAAATGTGATACAAATTCAATTTTTCATTTTTTTTTTAATATAAGCTACAGCTTGTTTCTTTAAACTAGAAACATTTAGGAGAGCTGGTGTCCATTATGTTCTTTATATATTTCAGGCAGAGAATATTTGGTTATGTAAGTAAGGAAAAACTGGCATAGTGGTTGCATGTCAGTCATAACAAGCTCTGTTATGGCATGGATGGAGAAAAATCTTTTTTTTTTTTAAATGAAAAGCACATTTTATTATCCACATGTTCTGTTGTTATCTGCTAGCAGCTGTTGGAAAAAAGTTTGCAGTTCAAGTATTTCCTTTCCGTACATAATGCAGGCATTTAAATAGTGGACAATTGAAGTAAAGTAGCAGGATAAGAAAACAAAGTTTATTCAGCTGGAGTATCCTAGCAACTGACAAATGTCAGGATTTTAGGCTGACAGAAGAAAAACTGATACTGGTTGAAACACCAGTTGTAGATTTTAAATGTATTATATTCTCCATCTGTTTGCTTTTTTTCTTAGTTAACTGGTTGGAAAGAAAACCTTATTTTCTATGAATTATGTTTTAAGATGTACTGTTATTGATATGGAAAAAATTTCTTTTAGCATATAAATTGATATCTTTCTTCATTCTACATTATGCTTTCTT
Organism: Columba livia; assembly: GCF_036013475.1. NCBI lineage: Eukaryota > Metazoa > Chordata > Aves > Columbiformes > Columbidae > Columba > Columba livia. The sequence continues at coordinate 61,012,208 of NC_088605.1, forward strand.
CCAAAGTATCCCCTCTTAAGCAAATGGAATTACTGAGAAAATAAGCATCAAGTCATGACAAGAGATATTTGTGTATATCTTGAACTTTTCTTCACGAAAGAGAGGAAGGATGAATCACAAATTTAGAATTACCTAAAATGGATTGAAATAACCATCAGTAAGAACAGTAAAGTCATTTAAAATTCAGAAACGTTGAACAATATTTGCTTGTATATTTTTCACATCAGTTTTGCATCCTTTTGAGCTTTAGTGAATATTGTTGAAGAAATTATTGGTTTCCCTATTATATCAACAGAAGGCTTCTTATTGATTTAGATGGGTATTGGAACTTGTGTTTGTATTTCCATTTCTTTTTGAAGGCAGATCCAAAAAAACAGTCTGTCCTCAGCCATTCCAAGTAACACATATGGTCTGGATTTTAGGGTGTAGTTTAGGGGAAATATTTCTGTTAGACTCAATAGAGGCCAGATCTTGGAGTTTCTTGTTCGTTAGCTATTTGAGTCTTTTGTTTCTCCAGCTGAAACAAAAGAGCATTTTAAAAGAAGTGGGAGCTCAGTCAATCTCTACTGGGTTGGTGGTGTGGGGGGATTTTTTGTTTGTGGTTTTTTTTGTTTTGTTTTGTTTTGGTGGGGTGTTTGTTTGTTTTAGTGTGTGTGTGAGGGCGGGTTGTTTGTTTTGGTTGTTGGTGGGGTTTTTGTGGGTTGTTTTTTTTGTGGGGAGGTTGTTTGTTTTGGGTTTTTTTTGTTTTGGTTATTTGTTTGGGATTTTTGTTTTGGTTGATTGTTTTTGTTTGTTTGTTTGTTTTCAGACAGCTTCCATGAGTAATGTTTTCTTCTATTTTATCTTTTGATTACCTTTAATAATAAAATGTTTAAAATTCATTCATTAAGCTACATCAATCTCAGAAAGATCTATCAAAGCATACAAAGTATAAAAGCAATCAACATTTTCAGTGCCTATTGGCAATTATGGTAAATATTTGGATACAAGGGAAAAATAGTTGTTACAATCCTTTCTTTACATCAACCACCTCAGCTTCCAGTTTGTAAACCAAAAGATATACATCATTATCTCACTGTCTTTAAAATTATTCCAGGGATAATCCACATAGCATTGAACACAACTTCTGTATGGTCCAAACTCATATAAAGATACCTTGAAGCAAAGAATATTTTCATAGCACATTACATAATAGACTAGGTGTGAAATTAGTTTTATGGTGAATGGACACCTTGAAGGTTGTTAGCCTTTTATTATGTACAGCTTCTCTTACATACCTGCATTAGTATTTTTTTCATAGATAATAAAGTACACTTCAATGAATGAATTATTTTTAAAGTATATAAGGAGTTACTAAATATCTTCTCAGGTCTTTTCAAACTGTTCTATTCATAATAATTTAGAAATTTGCAGAATCTATTTTTTTTACAAATAATAAGATATCAAGAAAGAGAAAAAATATTTTTGGTAACATCGAAGTTTTACATTTGTGTCAGTTCTATGGTTATAGTTTCTCAACAACTCTCTGCTACATCATTTTAGTTACACTGAAAAGGAATTAGCAAGAATTATCTAATGTTACGGAGTTTTTCTAATGTTATTATGGGACCTCACCAGTGCTTCTGTAAGGCATTTGATTATATCTTCTCAAGCTTCTGAATCCCAAGATAAATGATTTTGCTACTTGTGTTGTTCTTTAAAGCTGAATTTCCACTGTAGGTGTGCATAAGAAGCTACCTATACACTGTTTAAAGTTGTTTAAACTCAGCATTTGTGTATAAAGTAGTTTTAGAGAAAGCTACTTAATCTGTATATTCTGATCATATAGCATGAAATACTGGAAAGCTCAAAACAAGCAGAACATTCCTCTCCAAAGACAAAATTTGCTAATTGTTGAGATTGCATTTTGCTGGAAAACATCTTTTCTCTAGGAAAGAACAATTTCTTGTTAATACACTAAATTTGGTTTAACTTTCTTAGCTCTAGCAGTATAAGTCTGTAACAAAACCAATGATTCAGTAATTGGAAATGAATCAGTTATGTGGGAGATGTAAGGGGTTTTTTTTAATTCTCCACCTGATTCACATCTAGGTTTTAAACCATAACTTATCTTGGCATCCTCTGCCATTTTTTTGTGCACCTCTTCCACTTCTGATGTTGTGGTAAGATAACGGCTATTTAGCCACAGGCTAAACCCTGTAACAGAATGGATTCAAATTGCTTGTGTCTATATATATATATATAAAAGTAATGTATATGTGTGTGTATATATATGTATTTTTCCTAGTGGAGATGTCTACATGACTACAGCCTCAGTTGTGCTGACAAAAGGACAGTCCTGAGGGTGAGGTGGGCTGGCATGGTGAGCAATGCTGCAGTTGGCACAGGAGCTGAAAGCAAGGCTTGTCAAACTAGTCCTCTCAGTCCAAATATTTTTAAGCATCAGTTTGTTCTGTGATAGCATTTGAAATGGTTTGATACTGCTGTAATGGGAACACTTAAAATCTCAAATTCTACAGCTAGACAATCATTTCTCATTGATTTCTGTTACGCATTTTAGCTGCTTGACCTAGATTTATGTCCATGTTCCAAGTGATGTCAATGCAAGTTCTGTTTGAAGAGTGTGCAGAGAGAATGCACTCAGCATTTTAGAATTTTTTAGTATGGGTTGGTAGCTAGGCATTAAGTTTGCCTAGCAGTTGCAAAATAGGTCACAGATAATAACTATAAACCATAACCATTTCTATTTAGGACATGTAATATCCTATTAAGGTGCTGGTTGAGTGGTTTAATGACATGTCTAATCTTTAATTGAAATATTTATTGTTAATTCAGTAACATATCTTGCTATAAGACGTTTCATACTTTTTCTGTAATTTCCCTATACTGACATAAATCTAATTATTAGGAGAGTCTTGCAGAAATCCTCTGGGGAAGACTGAAACCATCAAAAGCAGCACACTTCTCTACCTTGAGAAAAATTGTGAAAGGCAGCGCTGTCCAGAAAGCAGGAGCAGTTTGGGCTTGTACTCAGTCAGTGCATACCTTTTGACAGTCTTTGCCTCAAGGGCTACTGTCAAGATTCTAGTGGAAATTAAAACTGACCCTGACCAGTGGAACTCCTAAGAAAGGAAAGACAAATTTGTCTTTTCTGTCTTGAGAGTGGTTTGGAGTTGAGTTGCATTTACACTTCCCTGTACAAACTGGATGGAAATTCAGCGTATGCTTGTAAACTTCTCAATTCAAACACTTAAAAATTAACTTAATTTAATTTCTCTTTTATAAAGGGACTTTCATGGTATCTAAGACACCCCAGTAAATATCATATCCCGTATGAGCCTTTCATATTCTTTCTTACAAGAGTGGTGTACCGTTCTACAACAAGAAACAAAAAGAAAACAACCTTATATTTTCTAGGGATTTGGATTTTGTCTTTGTAGGAGTGTTTGTGTGTTACAGAGGATAATAAATATGTCAGAAGCCTAGATGCCTACTTCTAAAATAAGTGACTATAAGCTATCTTCATAGAAGAAAAATCTGTTTTGGCTAGTGCATTTGGAGGGACCACAAAATATACTATATAAGGAGATGTGTTTTTATGATTAAAAAGCTCTGATAACATGGGGAGAAGAGGTAGGGGAGATAGTTTTCATCAGCAGTGTACCTGCAGGAGCTGAAGTTTACTTTTGAAGGCTTCAAATCTCTAGTCAGAAAATTAAGAGGGGGAGGAAAAAAAAAAAAAAAAAAAGAAGAGAAAATAAATCGCTCATTTCAAGCTTTATTCAGAGAAGAAATAAAATAAAATGTCTACAGATACATGAAAGTTATTTATGAAACGTCTTTCAGAAAAAAAGGTGGTTGTACAGGTAAGAGTAATTAATTTGCAAAGTAGCCAAGAAGATGTGGTAATTGTACAACAAAAAAAGTCTTGATACATTTATCCCTTTGAGCAGCTGCAAAGCTGCAGTGGAATTTGCAGGATGTGCTCCAAAGATGATGGAAACTGGGAAGATGAAGTAATGTAGTTACTTTAAAGGGGACTGGATAACCATTGTGTTTTTTCTGATGGTTCAGAAAGGAGATGTTAGTGATCCAGCTGCAGCCTAACTCTGAATCAGCATTGCTTACATAGAAGTGAGCAACTTCCTAGGGTATCTGCAGGGTTTTTGAAATATAAATCTGGAGACATGAGATGATGTGGTTTCTCTGGTGTAGATTTCTATTGACCTGTATTTTCTGCAGTCTCATTAATTTAGGTCATAACTTTGTTTTTCCTGTTTCCATCTCCATAGGAAATTAGATTATCTCTTTCTAGCTCTTCAACAGCAGTTTAATAACCTAATTCTGAAAAAGGAAATCTTTCTAAGAACCTAGTTCTAACAAGGAAATCTGATTCTCTGATTTCATATTATAATTTTGCTTCATAAACATTTTAAGGCTAGGATTGATGTATTTGTCTGAAAAGAATAGTGACTAAAAAAACTCTAAGAATGAAAACTTCATGAGTTCGTTTAAGGGATGGATAGTAAATTTTGTTTTAAATAACAAGAAGGCAACTTAAACAACTGATTACAGAATGTGAAGTATTGTAGCACAAAAGCAAAGAAATAAAATTCAGGTAAAGGGGCATTAATAATAATTAGGAGCAGAATTAAACTCAAAAAAAATATACATAATTCTATTTGCTAAAAATGTTTCAGCAGAGGTGAAGATTAATAATTGTTCTCAGATAATTTATGGTATCTCATTTTAAGTTCTGGTATGATTAGAAAAAATAGAACAAAGAATTCTTTACTTTCTTTGACAGCATGTGATTCTGGAATTTCCTCTGCATAGATGTGCTTATCCCATGTAGATGCAATCTTCCTACACAACTTTTTCTGGATATGTATTATACAATTGCATGCTAAGGACAGAAATTCTGTATTTCATTACTGTAGTAGGAACTTTGCATATATAAAAATGTTACTTGCAAAATTATGTAACTTAGACTACTAATTCCATCACAAATAAGTCTCCTTCAAGTCCTCTTGCTGTCAATATATTGCACAAGTACTACTCCAATCCAAGCTAAACTTTCTTAAGTACACATATATAAATTTCGTGTGCATCAATATAAAAAAAAAAATATATATATATGGTTGTTACGGTTGTTCCATTAGTGGAAAGATCTTCTTTCTCCTGACACAAAGATAAAGTACACATCATTGTATAGAGTTAACACCTTACTTCTGAAAGACTGGAATTACAAAAAAAAAGTAATAGTCCATGTGTAGAGTGACAATATTAAAAAGGGAAAATAATACATTCAAAAGGAGTTTTGTTTACTAATTTGTGGTATGCATATTGCATATGTTGGTCTTAAAAGTAATTATTTTCTTTTTTTTTTTTTTTAATTGAAACTTCATAAACTAGCAACAAGAGGCTGGGTTTGATGAGATTCCATTTCTGTTCCTGAGTTTGTCACTGATCACTGGATGATCTTAAAATACAAAATATGAATTTTATAAGCTTCCACGATAAAGAAAGAAAACACATACTTTATGCATTTTCAGGAAATGCATTATTCTCTGAAGTATTTTTTGAATTAGATACCCACATACTGTGTTCATTTCTTTGAACTCCTCCATTCCAGTGAGTTTAAAACTAGATTATAAACCATTAATTTTCACATCAAGCAGTCAATGCTCAGGATTTCTGAGCATTAGAGAAGATTCTAACTTGCCTAAGGATGTCATTTAAGGCAGCTGTTAGAAGGCAGAGAACTGTACTATGGGGAAGAGATTGACATAAATTCAACTATCATACCCAAACATCACTGCAGAATTCAACTTTTAGTCATTTAGCGGGAAAAATTATAAGTGTTTCTCGTCATTGACCTAAGTTATAGAAAGATTCAGTGCATAAGATTCATTGTGCTTTAAGTTACTTTACATAATGTCCTTCTTGCAACAAATGTTTTTTTGTCCTGAAAAAGGCCAGAGATAGGGAAGAGGTTAAAAAAAAAGCACCAGATCTTCTAATTATGTTTTTGATAATAACACCACTGACTTAATTTTCCCTAGGAAAATGTTCAGTGTATTTAGCTTTGAATGTGTGTGACTTAATTCAAAATTACTGCAGTTTTTAGAAGGAGAAAGTTTAATAAATACTAAATATAATAATATTTGTATTTCTTTGTGTTATAAATCAACAAGTCATCAGGGAGAATGCTATCTCTAACAGCACTGACAACAAAATAGATGAAAAATAAAATAGCTGAAATTAAACTTCTGTAATGAATTCTGTTCAAGTTTTTTTCATACTGAGATTGCAAATTTCCATTCACATTTTGAATTTTTTTTTTTTTTTTTAACATAGTAAACTGAAAAAAAGTTTTACTCAGAACCTTGTAGGGCTCCCTGAAAACCAGTCTGAAAGAATATAAGGCTGACAGAAAACCCTGGCAATTTAATGTACACTGTAGGCACTGTATACTTAGCTGTAGACATCTACAGCTCAGCCTTTTAAAATGTTCATTGTGATCATCCCATAATTGGAGGTCTGATTAATCTGAACTACGGTGGGTCAACATAACCTACTAGTAAGTGGATATTGTGCTCATGCCCTCTTGATAAAGACAACTAGAAAGCCTCGCTCATTAATTTAAGCAAAGTATCAGTCTCAGCATTGCTGTTCCTGGTTTAACCAAGCAGTCAGCTTTTGCACAAGCACTTTTTGTTATGCTCTATACAGACTACTATTGTGAAGAAACACAGGGTGTTTTCTGGTCTACTTTTGTTCTCACTTTGGTGTCATTTGAGTGCAAAAGGTTTATTCAGACTGAAACTGTTTGTTCTTTGTGTATGAAGTCAGAATCTCAACTAGTAACTTCTAATAATTTCTAAGAACATGTACTGTGAGACAGTGAAGCCAGTCAGGGGAGACTAAAGATTTCAATAAAAATGCAGCCCAGAATTCTCAATAGCACATCAGGTATAAGGGAAAACAGAGAGAATTGCATTCTGTGGTAGAGGAAATAATTATTAAGGTGACTGTTCTGCTAATAAATAATAAATCAACAAGAGTTGACTCACTGGTAATAATACTAGTAAAGAGCAGAAAAGAGACACTATCTATAGAGTAAGGATTTTACACAATGTGAACAATTTAACACATCTCTGAAGACTTTGCTCTAGTTGATCAAAGAGAATTTTATGATCAAAGGTGCTTTTTAGAGATGTAAAGGAGCAGTGAGAAAATAATCTTTATTGAGTAAGTATAGACTCAACATGTAATTCATGACCTCTAACAGCATAAAATCCTATACTGTGGACAAAGATACAATCAGTCTGTATTACATACTAAGGGTAAAAAATCCTTTGTGTTACAGGGAGAAAAGGAACGGGGCAGCCTTGGGAGAGATGTGCAAGAAAATGTACTTGAAGTGACTGACAGAAGCTGTTGTTGGTTGGTTGATTGGTTTGTTTTCCTCCACAACTGATGGCCTTTCACAACTGCAAGGAGGAAGAGATTGTATGTGATGATCTGCTAAAAGCTCAGCTGTCCATTAATACGGGTTGTCAGAAGCATACAATGGAAAATAGTGCTGTTGGGATTTTACAGAAACCTTCAAATAAACAAGAATTAACTGGCTTCTCACAAAGGTTCGAAGATTGACTCAGGATTCTCGGGGCAGCACTGTGTCATGAAGTGCACTCTTCAAGTTCTGTGAAACCAAAAGCTCAAAATGATGGAAATATTCATTTCAAACAATATATTTTAGAATCTGACTTTCACTTATTCTAAAACTAATCACAGTTTGCACACTATTGAACAATTGAAATAGATCTCAACTCCTGGTGAAATCTACCTACAACAAAAAAGTCACGGACCAGCTAGAATTTCCTTTGAAACAAATGAGAATCCATCTGTCTCCTTTATATAAGCTAGTACTGTACTGTAACCTACCTGGTTACATTTATTTGTGTGATCCAGATCTAATTCTGACCAGACCATAGAATCATAGAATGTCCTGAGTTGGAAGGGACTGACAAAGGTCATCGAGTCCAACTCCTATCCCTTTATATGGCAACTCCACAGTTCACACCATGTACCTGAGGGTGTTGTCCAGTCTCTTCTTGAATACTGTCAGGCTTGGGGCCATGCCAGCCTCCCTGGTAGATGTTCCACCACCCTCTGGGTGAAGAATGTTTTCCTAATGCCTAGCCTAACCCCCACCTGGCACATCTTCTTGCCATTCCCTCAGGTTCTGTCATCGGTTGCTATAGAGAAGAGTTTGGCACCTACCCTTCCTACTCCCCTTGTGAGGAAGCTGTAGACTGTAATGATGTCTTCTCTTAAATCTCCTCCAGGCTGAACAAACCCAGTGGCTTTAGCTGCTCCTCATATAGCTTCACCTCCAAACCCTTCACCAACTTCACAACCCTCTTCTGGACACTCTCGAGTAGCTTATTATTTTTTTTTTATATTGTGGCATCCAGACCAGACTAGATTTAAACCTACTGTACGTATAAAAAGAAGCTGTGTTAGCCCATGCCCTTAATAATGCGCTGATGAATTCCCCAGTTCCTTTCTGACAGCTATTACTGGTGCAGTAGGGTTACTGACACACACCATGTCACTATCAGAGCACTCTGAGGCTGCTGTCTTCTGCTCCTGCACACACTCTGCTTCCAAATATAACTCCTCACACCCAGACTTTCAGGAAGTGGGAGGTCGTTGTATGAAGATACAAAAAGAGACATTCTGACTCTTACTGCAGCCCTTCCCCCCGCTCCAGTAATATAACTAAATAAATAAACAAAACCCCCTGCTTTTATTCCTGTTTAACCCACTTATTTAGTACTTATTACTTAGTCAATAATATTCCATTGTAGTTCGATCAGGGATCTTCACATAATATATTTTTATTAACAATGTGTTAATGACGTTTATAACTCCAAGTCAGAACCAATATGAATCAAGAAAACTATTATCTTTGCTTATGTACACACAGAACCTTTAGATGTTCATGTCATTGTGTAGGTTTAACTAACTTACATAAACCCTCTCTGTGGAACATCCTCTTAGTGTGAGAAACGTTTCTCCATTAGTTTTACCTGGGTAAATTTTGAGAAGAATTTATCTTCTTAAAAAAAAAAAAAGAATCAGAAGAAGAACTCATTAATTTAGAGTGGCTGCTGTTTCTAAATGAAAAAGTATTGTAAATCTAATATTTTGTTTCATGGGCTATTGTAGTAACTAGTACAAAAATAACATTTAAGAAAATGTGCTGGTTATCTAAACAGAAGGATTTGGGGGATTTCTGTGTTTCAATTATTTAGTATCTTAGCAGCTAAAAAGGTCAACATCACAAATTATCTAGGAAAGAAACAGTGTATTTTCTGATTTGTGGAAGGTCATTAAGTGCCATAACTTCCATTGCAACTTCATGATTGAATAAATTACAGTGAGAGGTTTGAATCATGGAAAGAAAAGCAGTCTTACACCACCAGCAGTGTGCAGAAATGCGTGCTCCCTGATTCCTGGGCAGGTGAATCATGGGAAGAGAAGAGGTGAAAGACTTCAGTCGTTAGCAATGCCTGGCTGGCAAGCCTAATACCTATGGTATGTTATGAACTCAGATCTCCCCTGTTTTCATTTAGATAACACATGTATATATTAAAAACCCTGAAATTAGAAGTCAATATTTTTACCTTTCTTCCCGTGGAAAGGTGTGTGCATCTCTTTTCTCCTTTTCTTTGTTTTTTATCTGTGAGTACAGAAGTCTTGGGTAAAAAGAAAAAAACAAAACAAAAAAAACCAACCAACCAAACAAACAAAAAAAAAAAACAGGAAAAAACCCACAGTTTCCTAATGACATACACAGTAATTACTCGGTTAAAAAATGTTATTCCAGAGTAGTTATCCTGAAATGTCTTCAAATCATCTCAATATTATAAAGAAGTGGGATAATAAGAATGAGGTGCAGTAACTTGTAGCTAAAGTAGAATTACCTGATAATAAAAAGAAAGTGAACTTCTAGGTTTGCTTCTCAGTCTATTTAAACTTTTCTCATTACAGATACTGCATAAAAATAAGAATAAGTTAATAAATAATCCTGGAAGAAGAAACCATAACTCAGAACTCTCCAGCTTCAGGTAAGCGCCACTATCAGCCTACTACAGAACCACACCAGTTGTGGTACCTCTTTCCAGCCCAGTACTTTTTTCATTCTTTATTCAATTATGGCACAACTTCAGTAAAAGGGTGAAGAATGCCCCTGTCCTTTTGTAGAGACTAACGGTGAAAAACATCTATAAGCCTGTTACTTAAACCTCATGGCTCAAAGGTAAAAGACTGAGGCATTAGATCTTCTTAGGCTTATAACTGCTGTCACATCTTGTTGCCTTATCATTAAGATACTGTAGAAAAATTGACCAGTGGCAGGCAGCACCACAGGCTTCATTGCAAAACAAAGCATCTGCACTTTCATTTTGTGAGGAAGCTTGTCCAGTTTGTGTGTCAAGCATGCTCTGGAGATAATCTGCTGTTTCAGTTAGGAGAATCTATTTTCTGGATTTCAGTCTGGAGAACATGGGCCTTTACTGTGTTTTTCAGGCCATTTTAGTTCAGGCTGGGAAACAGTGAATTGTTCAAACATTGAAAAGCTACTAACCAGGAGTTGTTCAAGTTCCATGATTAGCCTCTTAAGCTCAGAGTCATCTATTTGCACCTAAACTAGGGTTATCCTTTCAAGAAACAGCCTGTATCTTACTTGTAATGCTGGATCTGAGTCCTGCTTTGGATTCTCGTTGCACCTTTTTTACTTAAAGCACAGGCAAGCAACAGCTTGAGTAGCAAATGGCAGAGGCCGTTATATTCTAAAGCAGAGAGAAACACCTTTAAGCAAGGAGAAACTCTTCATGCTGCCAGTCACAAGTCTCAGCTGAGAGCACCAGGTTCCAAATGAACCTGGCACCTGCCTTTGTGAAAGTTTTTTCCCCTGTTCCCCTGTCAACCTCTTTGACTCTCTGTGGAGCAGTACTGAAAAAGAATTTGAACAGCATATACTGGTCTTAGATGAGAGGTGGCAAATGTCAGATTCTGCTTGGAGGCATTGCTCTTAATTGTCACTTCTCAGCCCAGGCCAATACTTCGCTATGCAAGTACCTGCAATTTGTTCAAATTCCAAGTGAAACAGGTTAGCTTAAGCTGGAGCTCTAAAACAAATAGAAGAGACACCTGACAGCTGGCATGAGTCACACTGATGATGTGGCAACTTAGAGCTTTGCTTCTTGCAGGCTTGTTCACAGACTGTAAAGACCTGAACTGTAAGCTGCTTGGCTCCACTTCTAAGTGAATGCCTTAATCTCTGGCAACATTACTGAGAAAGAAAAATGTGAGCAGCTGGAAAACTGACACGGAAGAGCTATGCACATCAGAAGTGTAACTAAGGACCTTCCCTGCAAATGCATTTGCTGAATGCCCTTCCATCCTATACACGTTAACAGGATCCCAGTACAGAGCTCTGTTGATGGTCAGTTTTTCTTTAATATTTTTATTTTCTAAGTTCCAGAATTCTATGTGTAAATGCCTGATTTTTATCGTGTGCTGGAATAAGTAAGTTTGCAGGGTCTGCTTCATGGAACCTTATGGAGCAAATTTTTTGTTTCACTCACGCTATTTATGTCTTAGTTTTTAGGATAACATTAAAGATCTTATTTCTCTAATGAATTTTACTCTGAATTTACGGAAAAAAAAAAAAAAAAAAAAAGGAACTGGAACCCTAGCAGGTTACTAAAAGGCCTTGGTTGAGTGCACATGAAAATGGACTAGTTTGAAGTCTAAAGAAAAAAAAAAAAGCCTACAAATTGATAAATGATTAGTATCTTCAATGGCAGTTGAGAGAGAAAGGGTCAGGTGAAAAATCTAATAAAAAAGAACCTTGTGATTTGGTTCTGTCTCTTACTTTTTCAGTTTCTGGTCTCTACCTCCTCTACTAAAACTCATCTTAAAGGTGGAAATGATGCAAGTTTGTAGTAGATCTGGTTTGTTTATGTTTATGCTGAGATATATCTCATTGTATCAACTGCTTGCATTCAAACATAAATATATTTATAAAACCATTTATCAAGCTGTATATTTTTGTATACCCAAATCTTCTGAAGATTTGCAAGACTGGGATTCAGACTCATTATTTTTATTCCAGAAGAATAAAATTTTACGTATATGGTTGTACATGGAAAGCAATTACTTTAATTAAACTTAAGGATTAGAAAGAGGGTTGAAGGTATTAAACAAATCTGAATGTATTACTGAAATGCCTGCTTGAATTTGGCTCAATCCACGAGTTCGTTCTTAGAGATGTTTTCATACTGTAACTGGCGACAGAAGATTTGGAGTAGCAACAGTAATAGAGAAGCTGTGTATGAAAAAAAACAATATGAAAAGGCCCAGCAGCCATTAGCCAATATGGTAGTTTAGAAGAAAAAAATCTACCTGCTTAAAATTTAAGATATGCAACTGTGACAGTGCTGGGAAGAACACATTTCCATTCAGCTCAAGGCTTAATATTAACATGCAAAGAAGCTGAAGGATGTCTTTTCACAGCATAAGGATTTATTAAGTAGATGGAAATGACTCACAAAGGGTCAAATCCTGCAAATGCTTCAGCTCAATAAAATTACAGGGGGAATGAAATTACTTGAGGGTGTATTAGAGGACTGAGCCTACTGAGTGGGTAGGAAAAGGACAGTCAGGATTACAGAGGTTGTGGAAATTTACCTCTCCACTGCCCCCAAAATGACTGTAATTTTATTTTGATTCTGAGAAAGCGAAACAGCATTGTGTTAAGTGTCAGCAGAAGGAAGGGGATAAGGTTGGATATTGTCTGGTTAATTAATCAACAGCTTTCTGTTGAGCACCACTTCTGTGTTGATCATACTAATTTTAATTGCACAAATGTGGTAGATGTTTTCTTTGTAACATCTCTTATATAAACCTGTGACTTTCAATTTCACTCCTAGGTGACTAATTTCAAATGAGATAGCAATTTTATTACCTTGGTCAGACACAAGAGTTCTTACTGGTGTGGGTTTGTTTTGGTTTTCTATTTTCTTTCCTTTCCCTCTGTAAAAAATGTCTATACTTTTATGTGTAAGTCATAAGAAATACCAATACACTGTATATTTGTTGCCATATTTACCTTTGGCTATTACAATGATTGGGTTGTAAAACAGCAACACAAAACCATTACACTCCAGCTGTTATCAAGGAAGCTCTAAAATTCAGTATTTTCAAACTTTAGTTAACTGTTAATATGATAATATTTAAAACATTGAACAGGTACCTTGTCCTTCATTTGGTTTCTTAGGAAGCATTTTAAGCTGTACCTATCCCAGTAGCCAGGATAAAACAACTTGAAGCCATGAGAGTTTACTACAAAGGAGGTAAAAACAACAAGAAAACAATCAAACAAAAAGCAATCACAAACTGTACAAAATATAACTATTGTACTTAGATACAAATTGCTGTATTGATCATCAAATTGATGACTCAGTGTTCTGGCCACCTGAAAATATTCTAGATTTACAAAAAAATTTCAATTTACTTCACAAAACAGAATACTAAATTATGAAGTTAATTTGGATTGAACTAAATGTTTAACCTAATCACTGCATCCGGTCCCTTCCTAAATGCTTTCTGGGATTTTAAAAATCAATTATTTTTCTTCTTTGATATAACACATGGCAAAGGAGAGAATATGAAGTAATGGATTTTAAATGTAATGAAAAATGGCACTAATTAAAAAAAAAATACTAGTTGAAATGTGCAAAGTTGAATGTGTTCCATTGTTTCAAAAGAGAAAATGAAATGTTTCCCTAAACAATGTTAACTTTGCTTACTTTCCTCATTTTTGCATCCCTCGGGAAGGGAATGGGAAGGAAAAAGAGAGGTGAAAGTATTTGAACTCATCAGTCTGTTATGCATCGACAAATAGTTCAGCCTGAACTATGCTCACTCATTTTTTGAGACAGTGGGAGAAGCAATGCCTGCCCAAGTGATACAAAGAATCATATATTAGAGGAAAGGAAGAGGTAATTAAGTAAGTCCAATGATATATTGCACCTAAAATTCTATTTTAGCACAAATTGAAGGGTAAGATTTCAAGTAATTGATTGGAAATCAAGGCATATTATTTTTAAAAAATTAGATTCGCAATTGCATTAACTTTTTATCTGAAGATGCTTGTTCACTTACCTCTTAAACCTCTCTCTATAGGACCCTGTCTCGTATTTACAGAAGCAATTTCTTACATTGTCACAAATCCGTATGTTAGCATTTGTAAGTTCATATCAAAAAATAGTCATTCTGCTTCCTATAATATTCTCAGATCTGCTTGTGTGTGGATATTTAATGGAAAAAAGGGGGCACAAGAGCTCAGAATATGGTTTTGTCCTGATCTTGAGACATTTAATTGAGATGATTCTTATTTGCTGTAGGTGGGAAACACCTGAGGTAGATATGTGTTAGCTCTGGCATAATGTTTTTGGCAAACCTTTACTGAGGTCAAAACTCGAATATTTGTTCCTGCTGTTTTGCTGTGCTATATATGTATGAAGAAGTTTGTGCTGATGCTAGATTGACAGAGGGAAGAGCCAATGCCTCTGTGCCATCCTCATTATTCAACCTAGCAGTGCCCTTCCACCAGTGTTACCATATTAGGATGGACCTTCCAAAACTTTCTCAGCTGAAAGAAATACCACTTTTGTAAATAATAAAATAAGCTTAAACTTTATGGAAAAATATGGAGCTGATCTTTAAATGTTCCAAACACCACTAGTTCTATGGCATTACAATTTATTTAACCTTTGAGAGAGTGTTCATTTAAGTCACTCCAGCTTTATTTTTATTAAGGGTAAGAAAATGAATTATGTCACAAAAGGTGCTTTTATTCTTATTGGATAATAACTTTCACTGCAACTTATATTTTTAGTCATTAATTTACAAGACATGTATGAGTCATTTCGTATGTATGTCTCATAACGCTTATTTTTATTTCAAGTAATATTTTAAAGACTGTATTAATTATATTTATTGTCTATGCATTTTTCCTCCTTCATGGCATTGTCCTTGAAGATTTCTACTCTAGCAATGCAGGGATCTGAGAGAACAGGTGACTCTGCTATTAGCCATGTAGTTTAATTGTAACAGTGCTGTATATTAAAAACTAAAATAAAAACTTTAAAGTAATAAACAGTAACAGTCATAAGAATAGAGGATCTATGAGTCAATCTGTTGCTTCCTTTTTCTTCTAGAAAAGGGTCTTTCTCAATCTCTGTTTCAAGAGCAGAATGTTTGAAAGTCCTGTTTCACACACTGAGCTATTCTTTTGTTGTGTATGAGAAAAGTTTACCCTGAAAATCCAAGTCTTTTGATCTGAGAAATGATCTGAGGAAGGGGGTAAAATGGATCTCTGTCACTGTGAATATGTTGTCCTTTCCTTCTGAACAGGAACACCTGGAATTTGCAGGTGAGCAGCACAATCACCCCTCTGAATATTTAGGAATAATACGGTGTTATTCCAATTACTGTACTGGATTTAAAATCTAAAAAAAGTGCAAATTTTCATGAATACCGAAACCAATCCAGGAGCCACAGGGTGGTATTACAGGTATTGTATCTGACCACAAGAATCTGTTTCAGAGTCCTCCAGAAGAGGGATCTAAAGCAATCTTGGGAGCAACTAATTTGTAGAAAGCATTTTTCCTGCATCTTCAGCAAGATTTTGAAACTGTGACAAACTATTACCTTTCATATTAAAGGCCATTGAGATCCACATAAATTTGGGTCAGAGGCATTTAATAGTGAAAATTAAATATATCATGAAAGGTGAGAAATCTCAAGGTAAATCTTGAAGTACTCTTCTGTCATTTCACATGAGTGGTTGGCTCTGAAATTCATGACACACAGAGCTGCCTGACTATCCGGTCCTATCCCTCAGCTGCTTTAGCAGTCTGTGTAGTTGACCTATTGTTTGACAAGATCTGTTGAAAAGACTGGAGAATTTGAAGCCAGCTGGGTCAACAACTTCAGCAGGTCTGTAAATCTATCTTTTCATGAGCAGAAAAATGCATTTCTCCAAAACCATTCCTTGCCTTTTT
Source organism: Columba livia (assembly GCF_036013475.1). Lineage (NCBI taxonomy): Eukaryota > Metazoa > Chordata > Aves > Columbiformes > Columbidae > Columba > Columba livia. The sequence goes on from NC_088605.1 coordinate 61,028,356, forward strand.
TCTGTTAATGATTATATAATTTCTTTTTGGATGTAGAACTCTTTAGCTTGCCACTAGTATCTTTAAATTCTGCTACTGTTATATGCTTTCCACAATTGTATTTCCCAAGTTAAATGATTTTAATTGAAATATTAATGCATATTTAATGAATAGGGCTTATAACACACTTTTAGCTTTTTAATGTCATCCAGTATATATGAAATAACTCTGAAACTTTTGGCTTTTATCAACCTCACATTCAAGCCATCAATTATGTACAGTGTTCACCAGAATATAATACTCACCAGACAGAATTCTATTAAGTGTAAGTATAATATGACTTTAATTAGTTAATAATATGCCTATGCAATTATCCTTTGAGTATGTATAAGTAATATTTCTGACAAAATAATGTATTCCACTGGGTACTTTTACTCTATCAACTACATGTTTTTTCTAACTTCCCATTTCATTTTTTAATTTCTATTTTTGCCGTTAAAAATATAAAACAGCGAACAATCTCAGAACCCTACCTACAGTGCAATTCTGATCTGAAAAGTGAATTTATAATCACGGCACCATTAAAAAAATGTTATTTTCTTGCTTTGTTAAGAACGTTTGTGACAACATAGTAGCAAACATTACCTGCTTGTTATTCTTTACTTAATAACTAACTAAATTACTCATAAAATCCAAGCATAAATTAGGTTCTTGGGTGGATGATACAGCCATTTCACAATTTCATATAGAAATGTTTTATATTCTATACTTTATAAAAAGAGCATAGCTGAGGATCCAAAGGAAGTCTTCCTATGTATGCTATGAAGTGGATTGTGAAATATGAAAGCCTGTGAAGGGAGGAGTATTTTGCTTTTTTCCTGAAAATAAAATAAAAAAAAATAAAAAAAAAAATAAAAAAAAAAAAAAAAAGGAAAAAAATTAAAGGCTTAAGGAACTTTCTGGTTTCTCTTCTACAGGTACCAGTAGAAAGATGGTGAATGACAAATGATACAGAAACCTGCTTAAATGTGGATTTCAGTATTCCTGAAAGGAGCAAGAACTTACATGCAACAGAGAGATCTGATAGCCTGGCCACAGGTGTGATATTAAAAGGGCTCAAAGGTGACAATGGAACTGGTTTGAAAGCACTTCCTGCCCTACTCAGGTTCAATCATGTTGGGCCATTCAGGATAATAGATGGACAGATTTCTGCAATTCTGCTGCTTTACTTGTCCTGTGACCTCCTCTAAAGTCCACACTTCTAAATTTCATTGCCTGCATTACTGCTTTCTCCCTTTGGTTTTCTGGCTTTAGGCTGGAGGGCATGGTAAGCTCCTCTTTTAGCACATTCTAATTCTAATCTCAGTGGGATGTTTTTTTTACAAAAAGATCTTCGTTACCTTTTCTTCCCTAGCTTTCTAACATCCTCAATAAGGATTAACTCTCTCCAGCGTCAGGCTGTATCCATTTCTCTCCAAGGGCAAATTTTTGTTTAGGAAAAAGAGGTCGCGTATGTAGGAAATAGATGTATGTTTCCTTTAGCTGACCTCTCAGCCTTTCTGTTCCCTTTTTAACTCATGGAGTCATGGCTCACCTTCAAATTATCAGCCTCTTCCTCTACCCCAATATGTTGGTAGAATAACTTTCATTGTAAATCATGTTTTCAAGGGGCAGTTAATATAAAACTTTTTAAATCCTCAGAAGCAGCCTGACTGCTTCCACCATACAATCGGCTCTTCTGTAAACCACCTGCTGAGATGAGAGAACAAATTGGTAATCAGTACTTTGAGGATGAGCCGTTTTATTTCCTTTTTTCTGAATCTTGAGCAATATTCTGGGGTTATCTCAAATTTATGCAGGAAGAATTATTTTCTTCACTTTTGGTATATACTTCATTATCTTATAAATTCATTGCTAAGTAGGCTTCTAGAGCTTCTCCTTTCAAAAAATGTGGTTGTTTTTACCCCTATACTCAACTTTATACAGCAGACATGGCCTGTAAGGCTTGAAGAAGTAAGTTGTTACAAGACCCTCTTTCACTTCTGGAAAGCATTTTAGCAACTGAGCCATTAGAATTCCAAACATGTTTATTTTTCTGTTACCATTTTATAAGGTGATATAACTGTTTTTCTTTGCAACAGGAGTGTCATTTCCAGCTTCAGTCCCTTTGTTTCCAGTTTCAGCCCAGGTTTACACCTGTAGCCTATTATCTAATAGCTCCTACATGGGCTTTTGGGTTGGCAGCCACTCACCAGAATTTGAACATGCTGCACCTGAGCCATTAGTTAAATCTTTCCTGTGTAGTCCTCTGCCATATGTCTCCGGGAAAATTTAACTTGTGTGTGCCAGTTGTGTACATCTCTGCTGGAACTTTGGTGGAGCTCTTTGATAAGTTCAGATCACTATTTTGATTTTGTCCAAACAGATCAGAAATGGCATCAGAGGAGTTGGGCTGTCCTTGTAATAACACTGATTTGGCTGTCTCCTTGCTAGATTTACTGTTGCTCTACTCTTTTTTTTTTTCTGTCTTGTGCTTGGAGGGTGAGTTTCTTGTGGATTTTCTCCCAGGACACTGACTTCAAATCCGTTACTAACATCATTCCTCGAATTATATAAGGTTTTTTATTACTTCAGAAACCACTTAGAGGAGCAAAAGCTAACCATCTCAGGACTTCTTAAATAGCGTCCCAAAGGATAAGAAAAGTCTCCAACTGCTTTAAACATGGGTTATAAGTTGGTGCATAGTAACAAAGCAAGCTGAACTGTTTGGTGGGACAGAAGTTTTAAAAAGAGAAAAGACTGGGAGGGAGTCTAGAGACAAGTAAAAAATATTACCTGCTTAATGCATTTGCTTATGTGAGGTCTTTTCCTCCTGGTTCGCTTTCTACTCTCACCCTCTGCATGAAGGCTATTTGTTTAGTTTGTGTCTCACATCATGCCAGTTTTGCAGGTAGATGAGAAAACTGCACCAGCTCCACGTGTTCACTTGCAGCTCCAAGGCAGAGAGCAAGCGTTTATCCTTTCCAGTAGATTGTATGTAGTTCAAAGATCACAGCCAGTGAAACTTAAGTAGATTGCCATTTTCGTGCTGCATTTCAAAATACAGTGTATAAAGGAGAAATTTGAAATAAACCTGTAAAGAACATATATTAACCATTACAGGTCTCCCTATGAAATTGTGCAAAAAGACATTGTGAGCTTAATAATATGGAATTTGTATCTTTGTATTGCCAGTGTAAAACTTAAGTTTTGAATAAGTTCTCAAGAAAAAGGCTGCAGTTTCTTCCAGTTTAGTAGCTGTGCCGCTATTCTCAGGGAACTTATGCCAGTTTGTCCAGCACATACTTCATCTCAGAGGTTTAAGGAGAGAACATGCTTGCTCTACTGCAGCAGTGTGACTATGAAAAAAAACCTTTAATGAGGCTTTTCAGCTTCTTAGAATTTCCAAGTTAAGATCAAGTTGTTTAATATTTTGGGCAGAGAATAACTTATTTTCTCCAAATGAGTCTATCACTTAATAAAAGCAATAAGAGTAGTTCACTAACACCATTAAAATTAAGTGGCTGATACAGAGAGAGATTTCCATCTGGCATCTTATTATTAGAAGAAAAACAACAACAATAAACAATTTCAGTAGACTGGTGTCTTCTTCCCTACTTTGAATCTCAATAATAAATGTAATTGGGATCTCTGAGCTCCAATGACTAGTATAAATTTCTGTTTTCAGCATTCCTTTGTGCAGAATAATGAAGACACCTTTAAGTTAAAGAATTATCTTTCTTGTCTGGTAGAGCAGTATTCTAAACTTCAGCTTCATGTCAGGCATAAATCAACCCTCAGAGTACTTTATATCCTCTGAATATCCTGAGGAAAGAGAAATTCATCTAGAACAATACCATTAGAGAATGCCTGAAGGGCAGCCATCTTATTCTCCTAAACCAATGAATAAACTGCAAATATACAATCAGAGTTTTAATTGATCAGTATCTGCATGAAAAGGAAAACAAGAAGGCTGCTGCCATGTTCTTTTTAATGTTTGAAAAATAATCTGAATCCAAGCTTTTATTACCAAAGTCTATCATATTTTTTTCATCATGCTTTTTCTGACAAATATTTGGTTCCTAATTTCATGTGGATTTTTTTATATACTCATCATATTTTTTTTACTTTTTTTTTTTGAGAGAGAGAGATAAGTTGATATGCAAAAGACAAAGATTCATTTTAATCTCTTTCAGGACATAAAACTACATGATAGGGTTGGGGCTTTTTTCCCTTTTTTCCCTTTTTTCCCTTTCTTCCCCTTCTTCCCCTTCTTCCCCTTCTTCCCCTTCTTCCCCTTCTTCCCCTTCTTCCCCTTCTTCCCCTTCTTCCCCTTCTTTCCTTTTTTTTTTCCTTTCTTTCCTTTTTTTTTCCTTTCTTTCCTTTTTTCATTATTTTTTCTTTTTTTTTTTCCTTTTGTTTTTCTCTCTCTTCTTTAGTATTGCATGAGAAATACCTTTATAATCTCTAACTAAAATTACTTTAAGAAACTGATGAGGAAGTTATCATAGTTCATGTACTTGCTTGTACTATCTGTTTCAGCATCAAAAGCTGTACTGTTGGGAGCCGGGCTGTGATTCGTGGATACTCTGGTTCATATTTTAAAGGTAACTTTTACCTGAGATTTTGACTTCCATCAGCCTAATATATATTTGTACTCAGATGCATCTGCATGTTTATGCAAACTTTTGCTCATTCCATGATTAAAAATTGAAGTACATACTATTTGTAGTATGAAAAGTTGCCAAAACTGTGTGTTCCAGTTGGCATCAGAAAGTCTTTTAATACATTCTTTACTATTTTAATTAATTAATTTGAATTTAAATATCCATAAAATAATACATTGCTCATGTTCAGAATTATTTATTTCTGCAACATTTTAGAAAGAAATGTAAGATTATGAACAGATTACATTTTTGCAGCATTGTTCTACTTTCTACAAGTTCCTTCCCTTGATATGCATTACTTGACTGAAAATCTGTTATTATTTATTTTTCCAAGAGAGCTCAGACCAATTAATAATTCAGACTTATAAAACACTGAGAAAAATATTGGGTTTTTCGCTTTGTTGATTAAAGGAATCACATGATTTTAAAGGACTTACTTTCAAATGTTCTTTTGTTATAAATGATGATAGCAATGTGCTCTAAGTGGATTAGAAATTCCATGTTGCAAGATCCAGATCTGCTTTAAAGGAATTCTAAAGCATAAGATCTGGTCAAAATTGATAACGTCTATTTTTATTAGTACAGCTATGAAAACAATAAAAAGCACAACTAAAATGAATGCAGAGAGATAAAACTGTCCCATGAGCTAACAAAATTGTGGGATAAATGTTATATATAGGTCTCATTTTCTGTTTATAATTCACATGACTGCTCTGTTAGGAAAAATGTCTATTGCTTACTTCTGCTGCATTCTTGACTCCTTCTGAGTCAACTCAGTACTCTCCATCTTAACAGTTTTCTCTGGAAGCATATTTTCTACTTTTCTGTGTATCATGGTTTTAAAGCAGTTGGTTTGACTACAAACCAAGTCTGTCAAGAAGTGGCACCTTAAGGCTATGAGAACTGTATAGGGTCTGTTATAGGGGACCTGATGTGATCACTGGTTCCCTCTCAGAAGAAAAGAAATTTCTGTATAATCTTTGACTGTGTCTCTGACAAAGTTTGTAAATGACATGATACGATCGGAAGTTTGCATTCTAGAAATTACTATGAACTGGCTTAATGAAAACTAATGCTTTAAAATGCATAATGGAGAAGAATGAGAGTAGCTTCATGTAGCTTTTCCTTGCTTCTGGCTGTTCTACAGTTTGTGCTTGTCTTTTTAAAGAAAAGAAAAGCAATTCTGTTCTCTTGATGACATTTTTGCTCTCTTTGAAATGCCCATGAATTATTGGCACTCTGCACTTTTCTCCCTAACTGCTTGCAACAGTGGACGAAAATTCACTTAGCTTGGAATGTTTAGGCTTATCAGTGATGCCTGTTGGGCTCCTTACATTCCCTGACTAATAAATTGGGATTTGGAGCAGTTCAGGGTTATCTGTTCCTAGTGAGATTAATCACATTAGTCTTGATCTCTATTCTTCATCAAATACAGGTCACGTACTTTAGTGCTGCCTCTTACTCTTTCTCCCAATTATATCTCTAGGCATTTTCCCCATATATGAATTTTGCAATAAATACTGAAAACAACAACAAAACCACCACAGCCAAGGAGAGATACTTGGTTTTGAACAGAACCTAAAGATTTAGTACAGGCAAATGGTTTTAAGAATAATCTTTTTTATATGCTCTTTCACAATTTGCAAATAGTATGAATGACATTTAGAGTGCTTCTCAGAGAAATCAATGAAATACATGTAACCCCCATATGAATAATCAAGATTCTTCTGGCTAGTTTCTTTTCTGTATTGATTTTGTGTCTTTTTGAGCATACTTTCTATTCAAAGCAGGAATTTTGGGTTCTATATGAATTCAGTTGATACACACATTGGTTTTCTTTCTATGATACTTAAAATTATGTGTAGTTTAAAATTTAAAATAGACTTGGAAAGAGGATAGTCTCTGAAACCAGATTGATATACTACTTCATTAAGTAATTAAAATAAGCACTTAAATATCACTTCTGTCTTTGAAATAAAATACTAAAGTATTTTGTTAGGTATTTGCTGAATAAAAATTTAAGTCTAAGTACTATCACAGACACTTACTTGGGAGGTTTTTAAATATGTGTGACAGTGGTATGATCAAAATGAGAAACATTCTAAGTACTGTATAGTTACTTTTTTCTCCTTCTGAGAAAAATGTACTTTCAAAAACAACATCACTAAAGTTGTACTCCTGATCTATAGGACATCCAGCAATCAGGCTTCAAGGAGGAATGGGATTTTAATAGATACTATTTCCCATCAAATGACATCTAAATACGGTATTTCTTTCTTTAATTTGAATATGTTCTTACTCTGTCTATAATTATGCTGTTCAGTCCTTTGCTTTCACTGTGAAAACTGAAAAGCTATAATATGCAAGATTCTTGGTGATTAAGTAATTTGGAGGAGGAAATTAGAAGACCTCACAAGATCAAAGTGATAATGGTCAAAGTAGGTGAAACATGCATTTGTAGCCTAGCTAAGTTCCTGCTTTGTAAAAATTGATATTTTTTTTTTTTTTTTTTTTTTTGTGAATGCATTTGCTCTGGCAATGAAAAATTACAGCATCTTTTCAAAAAGGGAACGTTATAATATTTTTTCTTTCTTTCTGTTCATTTAGGACCATTACTTAAAACATTAATTTGCATATGATAATACTAGAAAAATAGTGTGGTGACTTTTTGTTGCCCTTGATATTACTGAAAAGTTCATTTATACTTTTCGGGCAAAAATATGCTGTGAAACCTTTTAAATAAATTGGTTAAAATTGCACTGCATTGATTATTCAACCTTACTTACCCGAGACATGATTATATGAAACAGACTAATCTGTTCCCTGGCTCCAACTTAGTTAATAAAATATCTAATGAGAGTTGCCATGGTAATTAAAGTTAGAAAAGTGCTTTTTCAGACAGGAATTCAGAAATTAGAGGACTTCCAATCTTGTGATTTTTTGTGGAGTTTTAGAAACTTGTCAGAAAAAGCAGTGTGATTCTTAAAAGCTCCACTTTTAATATGTTCTGTCCAGAAATACTTCTAAATTTAATGGTAATTACTGTTGCCCCTATTTTAGTCTCCTGTGCTCCAGTTATGCTGAGTTGCAATATTTTGCTTGGCTTAGAGAAACTATAAAAAAGACATAGGACTAAATCAATGGATTATGAAGACACCTAAAATTATGGCACTGCAGTTCTTGCTCCCTTGCTTTGGATTCAGGACCATTGAATTGAGGAGTCTTAGCTTTTCACTTAGTGTAAAGAGACTATAGAAACATCTATCTGGGTGGTATATTAGTTACAAATGTTTTCATCTGCTTTTAAGTTTAGATTGTAAATAGCAAGAACAGTAATATTTGTGTTTCACTCAAGGATGCAGATTTCCAACTTGCTGTAAATTCCCAGTGACAATATCTCTCCTGAAGATACTGTGTTACATATTTTTATTAAATCTAACCCACAGGTACAATGATAATATGGAATAATATTGCAAAAATATAGATCTAACTGAACTATGTTTCAGCAACGGAGAGCTCTCAAAACATGCAGTGGGCAAAGTGAGGCAAGAAGTTTGGAGTTTTTGTTTAAAAGAGAATCAGGAAGTTTAGGAAAAACCATCTTTAAGAAAAATATGATTACAAGACCAGTGAATTGAAAGCATACATGTAATTCTGTTTGGATAGGTACCATTTAGTGACCTCATAAAATGTGAGGAAAAATATGATGATTTAAATTAGAGATAGGCCATAGTGTTCTGTGGACAAATGAGCTGTGGCAGAGCCCACACTGTAGAGTTGTTATGAACCCAGAACAGGAATAATTTATGGGGAAAAATAAATAAATAAATAAATAAATAAATAAACACCACGCACCAGAAACAGTCACAAAGAACAAATCAGCCAGACATAACAGTTTTAGATAACATGTCACCACGTCAAACTATTTTGGGACTCAAAGTCTGTAAGAAAGATACAACACTGGAGGGATGTTGTCCACTGTTTCTAAAAGTAAAAAATGACTTTCCAACATTTTAAACACTAAAAAAAAAATATCTAGGTAATCATATGAAAAAGTCTTTACAATAGTTGTTCAAATTAACAATATTCATGCATTGTATAATGCATGTAATAATCGTTTAAATTCTTTAGTGTAAATGTTTCTGTGGAATTCAAGACCATTGCCAATAATAAATTTTACATTGAAGAAAAAAGCATCAGTATGTGAATGAATGAACAGTGCTAATCGTTTTTTAATCTTTCTCTAAAATAAAAAAAATTGCTCTGCTTCTTGCTTTGCTTCAGAAATATTTTAATTTAGATATCCAGTCTCACAGCACATGCAGCAGTAATAAAGAATGAATAGGAAAGGGGGCAATTCATCAAGAACTTGCTGGCTGAAATTTGTTTGCCTACATGATCTAAGCAAATATTAATAAAATTCAAAATCTGTTCACATCTGGTCTTGGGCAGAAAGTTGGACCAAATTTATCAGACTGTTCATAAGTAGTAATTTGTCCAACTCTAATTAAAATCCACTGAAGTAGTGATCACAGAGCAGTGTTGTACTGAAATTAAATAGAAAATAACCTAAACCATAAATTGTGAGCATCTCTTCTCCCATTTTGTTACACCAATGAACTGAATTGTATTTAAAAACAAAAGGTTAACACTGTTCTTCAATTTGTAAGATTTCTTTAAATGAAGTAGTGGTAAATGCTTCCTTTATAGTTAACATAAAAATTAGATTAGAGGTTAGGCGTGAAGGACTCAATATTCCAGGCCAGATTCCACAGAAATAGCAACAACATTTAAACACTGCATGTGGAATATGATGTAATAATGGATCAAAAGTCCAGTTTTTTGATCCATTTGCTATTTAGAATGTACAGAATTATTTTAAAACCGATTCCCTTTTTCTTTATCTTAATATACAGGTATGTTTATGCTAGTAAAATAGACCTGTCTTGAGGAGTGTTTGGGAAATGAGGCCACTTGACTTGAACAATCTCTTTTATGGGAGTGACATGAGGTGTCTCAGCCACCAAAGCAGAGGAACTGCATGCAAACTGCCTATAAGGCATGGTCGCTGGAACATTTTGGCTAACATTTCATATATGTAAATTGTTTTGGAGACCACCGAGTGGCAAGGGCTGTAAAAGTACTGGAAAAGCTCTTGAAGTTTATTAATTTGGATAGTTACATTCCAGTGGTTGGTAGTACCTGGTAAGCACCATTTGTTTCACTAACATGGGTAAAGTCTGAAAGTTGTTTCTTATTCTATGATAACTTGTTTGCAGGCTTTCTAACTTAGGAGTTCATAAGGGTGAGTAATGCCTAATAATTCTTGCAAAACACACAAAATTAAAGCTCAGGTGAAAGAAAATTTATATGCTCTGTAAAACTTATTTCATTTGTTTCTCTCTCTTCAGTGACTTATGATAATGCATTCTTTTCAAGAAGTTTTGTAATTTATTTGTGGTTTATCTTCATACAGTAAACATGAAACTGGTGAATTTCTTTAAATCAAGATTTTTTAAAGGGCAACTCAGTTTTGCAGTCTATTAAGAGTGAATATACTAGCATATTTTTCTTCAGATTTAACGCTGAGGTTATATGAGAAGGCTCTCTACAGCAATCTTCATAACCTGGAAAATGAGTTCAAGGCACTACTTAATTCCAAGAACTTTTACTTCATCCTGTACTTATACTTAAACCAGCTAAGAAATATTAGACTTTCACTTTTGTCTGGCATTAGTGCTTAAGTGTTGACCTTACATACTTAGTGCATAACTAAAAATGCCGTGCTTTTAATATGTCAATAAATTTAAACCTTTTCCAAATAATTAAGTCCATGTGGTAGAAGATGAGGAAAATTTAGAATAGGCTAAAGCTTGCAGCAGTTAGAGTCATGTTAATCATGAATAAAATGAATGGAAATATACTTAAAAATAAATCATATTCAGAAAAGCTTATAGTACAAAGTACATTTGTGTGCAGTTAAATAAATATCCAGGGTATAGTTCCTTGATAGGGGTTGGGTGGAAGGTTGTTCATTGTAGGCAAGATTTGATTCTCACCACTCTCTCTGTTTTGCATGTTTGTTTTTGTATTTATTTCAGGACTAATCCTCCAATCCCTAGCCAGTCTTTGCTGCTACAAAACTCACACTGTCAGGAGTATTTCTCTTGATTACAGAATGAGTCAAGTAAATTTGTCCCGTTATTCTAATTAGTAAATGTGTCACTCATGGCAAGGATATCCCAATAGTAAAATTATAGGGCTCAATGGTTAGACTCATTCATAGCACGTAGTAGGGAAACCACAGACTGTGGCAGTGAAAGTATGAGATTTTAAAATTGTAACTGTGACTTAGGATACGTAAGCATTTAAGGCTTTATAAAGCCTTTGAGTTAATTTGACTTGAGATGTCAAGAAAAAGGAAAGGTCTGCTATATGTATAAACACATAAAATCTAGATGGAAAATCTTTTTTCACAAGATTGACAAAACTTAAGCAGGCAATGCAGAGAGAACAGCAGCATTAGTGGGTGACCAAAACTCATTAAGCTGGTGAGCTGTAGGATGTGAGTGAAGAAGGCGTGAACAGAACACCACGCATACTGAAATGCCATAGGTTTTGAGCAGAAAGAAACTGAGAATATACTAATATCAGTTTTTGTAATGAAGTCCTCCAGCATCACTGCCAGCTTTGAACATGTTATTTTAGTCACAACAATTTTCAGAGATACTTCCAGATGCTGAAGAGCTCCTGTAACTTTCTTAATATATTCTATCCTGACTAAGCCAAGAAGGTTGTAAGATATTTAGCAATTTCTATCCCTTTGTAGGATTAAGCCAATTAAAAACATAGTTCAAGATATATTTTGCTTCCTTTCCATAGCACCAAGTTTTTAAAAGTAGAAACTGATTGTGGCAGCAGTCTTGTATAGCAGCATGAGGGACCACAACCAGTCAAAAGGAATGCAATCCAGTCCATATATTTGCACACTAAGCAAGAAATGTGTAGGAAATGCTCTGGCAGTTCTTAACTGCTATAACCATCTGTCTAGGCTTTACAAAAACTCTCTCAGAAGGATGGAAAACAAGGGAACCTTGAAGAAGTCTTGATGCACAAGATGTGTTTTATTTTCCCTGAAAATTACTCTAGCTGAAGATCTGGCTCCAAACTTCCTACCCTGTTTTGCTGACAATCCTGACTTCATATAGAGGTATAATCTTTCATAATGCAGGGTAACATAACTGGTAATATTAACAAAATCAAGCACAGAAGCAGGAATAAAAATAGTGAATGTGGGAAGCTTCTCTATATTTTCACGTGTCCACCCTCCCACCCAAATGCTTTTAAATAGTTTCTAGTAGTTCAAGTCAGAACAATAATACCCAATATAGCACAGTTTACTTGTTTCCTTGTGTTACCTCTGCTTACAGACTTTGTAATCCGGTCACATCGAAATATAGCAGTTTTACAGTCTGTCCAAAATATAAAACTTTCTGGTGCACCTGTTCTTCCATCTATTATGCATTATAAATTGTCTCTCTTAGTCTCTCGTTTATTTTATTTTGGAAGCTTACCCACAGCTCAAAAGTTGTTTCTACAAAGTTATAGCAATGAAAGAAATATTGAGTAAAGCCTGTACAACAATTGTAAACATTTTAAATGAATATTTCATCTAAAATCAAATGTACACAGTTATTATTGCATTTGGTCGCTGCACAGATTGCAAGACTGATGTTCTTTCCCAGCATAACATCAATAAGCTATTTTCTCCAACAGCTGCTCACAAGTTCGGATTGTTGTGACTATTAGCCATAGAAAAGCTAGTTCAGTATTGGATCTCACTGATGAAAAGACTCAAGGCATCTTGATTTCTTGCAGTTATTGTTGGACATTTTCTGGTTAAGGGTATTTATATTAATAACAAGTTATTTGTCAGTCTCTAATATCTATAATTCAAAAAAGCCTCACAAATATTTTATATTGATTTGCATAATCAGCTCTGTAATTTCTGTTACAGTTCTGCTTTGTTTCAGAGGGCTTTTTATAAAAACATTGATGAGGGATATAATTTTTGCACTGTGATATTTTCAATAGGTTCATAAATATATGTGTATACATGTATGTGTATATCTATATGCATGTATATATCTACAAGCATTTACGCAAACATTAATAAGCAGTTATATGTATGCAATTCAGTACTCGAAAAGTAAGTATTTTCCAGTCTTCTGTAAAAATGACAGAAGTAGGAAATTTCTAAACAGCGAAATCATTTATAGCATAGTGTTGACTGTAAGAGTATGACAAGTCAAAGACATTATCCTTGGCTTACAGAAATTTAACGTGAGCCTCTCATACAAGGAAAATACTCTGGTAATTGAACTATTTATTGTTGCTCGGTTGCTCTTCAGTTTTGATTCAGAATTCTACCTAGGACTAAGAAAACTCTCGTAATTAACATTTTCTGGCATAACTCAAATGTCTCATAAAAGTTCTGAGAAATCTTTTTTCCCTACTAAATGCCATTGTTGAAAAAAGTGCTCACTGACTTACAATAATCCACAGAGTACAAGGCTATGCCCAGGACAGAGTCACACATACACAGGTTGTTCTATAAAGGGTCAGTTGCAGACACAACAAAAGTAGCCATGGAATTTGATGAATTTTTTTGTGATAGTGCAGGGAATGTTCCTTTAAAGTGCTGAAAAATGTCTCAGAGTTTATTCAGTTCTGCCAGATTTGATTGCTTTGAACATGGTGTGGCCCAAACATTCCTGATCTGTAAGAAATTTCAGCTAAAAACCCGGTATTATTGCTCAGGGTGAGCCATAGTGCCAGATACTGACTCTTAGATGACACACTTTCCATGATGTTTCTTTCAGCCACATCCTTGTTGAAAGCTTTACTTACTGAATGGTAGGTATTTTTCTCTCTGGAAGTACTCTAATCAGTCTAAAGGCTGAAATACTGTTTTCACAGAGAGAGAAATATTTTCATTGACCAGAGCGTTCATTTTTGAAACATGCTCCTTATGACAATTCTAAACCCAAATTAATTCAAAATGTTAATAGTTCCCTTTTGCTTCCTTATCTTTTCAGTGCACAAGTATATAAACCCTAATAAATTTTTGTTAGCCTAAGTCCACCAATCAAAGCAGCAGTTAGGATGTCACACATTTACATTGACTGTAATAGAAGAAAATCTTAAACTCTGTAATAGTCCCTATATTATTGCAGAGTTTCCTACTAATTAAACACTTTTTTTAATCTGAACTCTAAAAACACAAGGACACTACACTTTTGAGTGTTATGTGACCAAGATGATGATCTCAGGCAGCAAGGAGCAAGAAATGTCGTGCTAACAGATACATTTCCTTGCATACTCTTATTTTTTATTAGTTTTAATCAGCCATTTCATAGGAAGTGTAGAGGAAATTAATGATATTAGGTGGAACTGGTTACAGACTATCGTTTTAAGAAAGTCACATTGTCTATGGGTTTGTTGAAAATGGTATTTTCTAACAATGCATTTGGAAACTGAATCTACTGAAATATAAACACATTTGCATTTGTGGATGTGTGAGAGAAGTCTAGACTTCCACTTTATGGAAGTGTCAGTGAGTTGTCATCACCGCATTGCTGAGAAACTCCTGAACCAGGAGTTACTATAACGATCAAAAGTAATTTTAGAATCTTTTCAGCTGATTATTTTGCTTATAAATTAATGCAATACTTTCAATATGCATTTATATTATTACAGCTTATATATACAAATTTTCTGATTTTATACAACACCCTTTCCTCACAAACTACAAATGTAATTTTATAGATCAGAACAGATGGTGGTTTAGAGTGAAGATGTACTAAACTACTATGAAGGTATAGTTACTGGGATACTGTGTGGTGACAGATGTTAGTAAAAGCTTGTGATTTGGGGGTTTTTATTTTTCTTTATTATGGCTTTGTAGTACATTCCATCAGTTTGAAACAACATAATTCTATTTTCCTCCAGAAAGTGCTAGTTTGGGTGTTGAATTTTTGCTTCATAGAGATTCGTGGATTTTTGGAAATTTTCAATCACTCTATTTTTTACATTTGCCTTTTGTAACAAGCATTTGAGTACATAAATACAATCTAATAATGTATACCTATATTCCTACAGAAAAAGTAAAGATATGTCTAAAGGCAACAGTCAGAAGGATTCCAAAGATGAGAAAAGTGTGCGAGAACAGACTGCTTGTACCATGCTCGACAGACTTGGAGTCTGACAGAGCATATGTGAAAGTGGATCCTCAACTGACAAATCTTCACTGAGAATGAATCGGTTAACCAGAGTGATTTAAATCCAGGCAGCCTGTTCCTGATATCAGAGGTTTCTACAACAGAGTTGAACTCATCCCATAAATGCATAATAAATCATGCATTTCTTGCAGGATATTTATGTCTGAATCAGTTACGCCTAGTCAACAGCCAGCTGTTGGGAACTCTCTGCAGAAAAATTTTAAAAGTGCAAGCAAGCTAGTTGTATAAATGGATTACAATAATTTTGGGATATTGTTGAGTTTGGATTTTTTTGTTGGTGTGGGGTTGTTGTTGTTGTTGCTTTTTGTTGTGTTTTTTTTTTTTTCTTTTCTTTTTTTTTTCAACACAGGTTTGTATTTTCTATTCTGACCTAGCATCACCAGATCATTCTGATGTGAGATGGCACCAAATGGCATTGCCAACTGAGACTCACTGGAGAGAACTTCTCAGACAGGAAAGATCTCCCAAAGAAGTGGACTAAATCTGAAGCACCTTATTCTCGGCAGTTTTCAATTCAGTTAAACTCTGGGAATTGCAGATAGCAGCTGAAGGAGCATCTGGTTTAAAGAGAAAGGTATTATTGTATGAAGTGGGAAAGAACTCTGAGATTTGCCTTGAGAAGTTGAAGAGGGAAGGAAAGCAAAACAAAGGAACTGTCTCAGAATCAAGCAGGAACACAGACTGAAAATGTGAAACAGATTGAAGATGGTCTTCATAGGTGTGATAGGATTTTATGGATTGAATAGGAAGTTCAGGTAATTTTGTGGGACTGAAAATAACAAACATACTTGAATTTATGAGTAAAGTGACTTGGCATGAGAACTCTATTTTTTAGAACATAAAGAATGGTCTTATAAAGAACAAAACAACAGCATTCACAAAAATATGTGAATGGAGTGGACGGATGACAGATGACATTGTCAGACAAAACAGTATAATTTCTTAAGACCCTCTTATGGGAGAACTGAGAATGAACTGCTTTTAAACATTTTAAGTCACGGTAGCTTGTAGTCTTTGTGGAGAGTTCGTAAGTGTTTCTTGTATTCAGAGTCATAGGGAACGTCTCTGCAATGCTGTAATATTATATGATAATTTTGTCAGTAAAAGTCAAAATTTGAAAGCAAACATGGTCTTAGGACTAAACTAGACTATGCCAGTTGTAAACTGACACCATCCTAATGGTATTGATATTGCTATTTGTAGCACTCATAAGCTTAGAAACAAATTTGTGTATCTACCTTTCCTCAGGGAGGCTGCAGTTTTGGCAAAGAATCAACAAAGGACTGCAACAGTAATTGCAAAGAGAAGTTTTAGGCAAAACTTAAGTAAGTGTTAAGTATTTTCTTTCAAAATTATAACACAACCTGCATAACTGGAACTCTACAGCTCATATTTGCAATTGCGTTCTTCATCAGCGTTTTGCAAAAGTACATATTTTGTATGTTCAATAGACGCATTGTGATTCTAACAGTGTTCTTGCTAAAAACTCATTAAGTGCTGGTAAATATGAGGAAATGAAAGAAAGCAGAAAGATTTAAGGGACAATGATGATCCAATAGAGGGAAGAGGTATTTTCATTGACTGTGTAAACAGAATTGCAATTGCCATTTTGGTGTTTATGTATCAATGGCAAATAACTTGTCTGCAAGGGGACCACTTTACATCTGTATACTGTAACTTTATGTGCAAGCAGGCAGTGAGTAACATGCAGCAAGTATTAAATGGATAAATACGCATAAAGATCATATTTGGCTGGGCAAGATACAGAAGCCTGGCAAAGGGGATCTTGGTGACACAACACAGCAAGCTCTGTGCGTCTTGTTGGATTAAAGACTAGATTTGTGTCTCAGCCAATATAATGTCATGTTGAGTTATGTAAATCCCATCACAGAAAAGCAAACACAATGCAGCAGCAGCGTTCTTTGGCATGGGCTTTTCAGCTATTTTCCTAAAACCAATTTGATGTCTTGCTACAGATTGTTTTTTCCCTTGTGGCACAACCACACTGTTAGTTGAATTTCGTTCTACTTTTGCTGAATTATTATGATGTAAACCCCATAGTTTAATAACTGCAGTATTTATTTTTTGTAAGTGCAATTCCTTGGGACAACTAGAAATTTGATATCATAGTGAATAATGAAAATGACATTATGCAGCAGAGGAGGCAAGTAACATTCTTATTCATCTAACAAATATTTAATGTTTAAGGCAAAAATCCTGCCTGATAGTAGGGTATAACCATTCATATAGTCAGACAGATTTTCTAATGTGGCTTGCAGACTGAAAACACTGAAGACCAGCAGTAACCAGTCATTGAGCTCAGTAATACCATTCCTCAAACAATCAAAGTTCATTTTATTTGCAGGGTCAGACTGGTTCAGAGTGTACAGAGAAGGAAAAGCAGTGCATGGGCTTATTTTACCTCTTTCCGTAAGTGGACAGCAAGAGGACAGAGCCAGACAAATAATGGAAAAAGACAAGCCAGTCCTCATCTCTGCACAAAGCAACAACAGATGAAGTCTTACAGTGGGGAAAAAAAGGGATTGAGCAGCAGAATAAGATGGGAAGAACTGTGCGTGAGTGGAAACCTGTTGTTCTGATGAGGTATGCTGTTACTCTCCATTTCTCCTTTGCCTAAGGCATCCTAATTATGGTTCTAATTTAGCCCTAAGTACTAGAGCTGTAATACTAATGATCCAAACCTGCTACGCTGGTGTTTTATAACAAATTCTAAAATAATTTTAGGAATGGAAGTTCAGACTGAACACAGCTCTTACACACAAGCTTAAACGGCACCCTCAAACTAAAATGCCTACAGGTGTCTTCTTTTCACTCTGTAATATGTTAATATTAAGCCTAATGTAGCTAACAATCAGGAATTTTCTTTTAGGTCAGCTTTTTAGGGACTACACTATACATGGTATGTACTTTCAACATCATAAAAAGGAGCTTTTGAAAATGTCAACTTTAAACTGCACATTGCATCCAGAAAAAGACTGAGAGAACTTCAACATTATAGCATAATGTTCTTGAATTACATATGCTGGAGTTTATTTTCCTTTATAATATCTATTACAATAAATGTGAAGTTATTTATCAGTGTAACAATGTAACCTTAGCAGAATTTGGTTTGCTAACATTCTTTCGTTTTATAGATGTACTTACATTTATCTCCATGCTCAGGAATATTGAAGAGCTATGTGACATTTATAACTTCTCCTTCCAAAGCCACTTCCAGTTTATAGTAAAATAAAAATTAAAATGCTATGTTGGGAAAGTCTACATTACCTTTAAAAGGGATGTATTTTCGTAAGTATTTTCCAATGGCACTATAATCCTCATCCCTTAGATCTTCCTTTTCAGAATATTTTGGTTTAGTGGGTTGATTTGACACTAATAATACGTAGCAGTTGTCTGCAAGTGTGCAACAACACTGTCTATTGAGATCTGTAAAAGCACTAATAGCTTCCGGAACTGTTTGCTGCAGGAACAGTAGGTTGATTGCAAGTGTTGTCAGTGATGAAAATGGGCATCAAGCTGAGACAGTCCAAGCTTGTCCTGGTGTTAAAGGATTATCCACCTACACAAGAGAGTGCTAATTGGAATACTGGATCAATGATTCAGCTTTGAAGTCACTGGTTCAGGCCACAGGTGAGATGATTAGTCTTCCCTGTAGGTATTAGTTCACGTGAACCCTCCAGAACTTAACAACCCACCACAAAACAATAATTTAGTCCCAATTCATCCCTGCATCAAGAGGTCTCATTATTAGTTTATCAAAGCAATTCAAAGGTGTATTACCATAATTTAGCAATTGACCAGAGCTTTATAAACAATATTTGCCCTCCCTTACTATGACAAACACTAGATATTTCTGGGTACTTTATAAGTCTGGAGACAATGTGCTATGTAGCTTCTTCTCATGTGCTTATTCAGCCTTGTGGGAAGGTGAATACATTACAATGAAGGCTGTCATGTGGATGTGAGAGTAGATTTTGACCTTAGCTATAATAGTGGCAATAAACATGGTATTGCCTAGATTAAGGCAACATTTCATTTAAAATATGTACCTCCATTACTAATGTTTAACATGTATGTGAGAACCAAATTAATTGAATTTTCACTATTTTTATTTTTTTTTAAGTTTCTGTTAAGTTTAAAATTAGTCTGTGTGAAAATATTGTAATTAGGTCTAAAAATATAATAGTAGATGCATTAATTGTCAAGAAAAACATGTCCTAAAGCAAATAAAGCAAAACCAGGAAATCCTAAAAATCCCTGTGTTTCAACTCCCACATGTGTATGGTAAACTTTAAACTTGTACCTGTCAGTCAAAATGAAACATGTAATTCAGAGAGATAATAGGCATTGTCCAGCAGGCCTGAAGAGTAAGGTATTATCTGGGAAGCACTTGAACTACATACAGATAAGACAAAACATAGCTACCTCTGCATGGGAACAGAGCTACTGAGGGAAACAACCAAATGCATGCTCTTAGCATGATTGTTCACAGCCAGTATCACTGAGAACAGTAAAGTACTTCACTGAAGAGCTTTGATCCGTATACCCTGGAGCCTGATCAAGAAAGAAGGGTAGACTTTCTTTTGTGCACATGGCTGACCCTTGTCCTCAGAAACTATCAACACTCTGTGTTAACATTCCACTCTGCTGAAAGGACTTGCTTGGAAAGGAAGATGAAGTTGTGGGTTCGTTTATGTCCTCCTATATGTCAAACCCATAGCTCTGAGCATGTCCAAACCACTTTTCCCTTCAGTGTCTGAAACTGAAAAAAGCAAATGAATTCATTATGTGAGGAATCAACTCTGTCAGTTATATTCAGAAAATTGCTACTCATGACCCCAGGAGACGTAACAGACATCCGTAGCTCCTTGATCCTTACTGGGAAAAACATAGAGGCTGAGCTGATGTTGGAAAAAAAAAAAAAAAAAAAGAGACCTATGCTGGGATATTCATAGACACAAAACCGTAAGCATTCAGTAGGCTTAAATGAGTTTTCAATTACCACCCATGTTAGGTAGAACCTATGGGATTGTCAGTATTAAAATTCAGATCTCGATAACAAAATGAAGTCCTGCTGTAGAAGTTTGAATCTTTTGTTCGAATTTTGTTGAACATTTCCTCATTTTTGTGGATCTCTAACACAGTAATAGAGAGAAAAAACAGTAACAGAAATTGAGACCAGGATTACAAATTACAATATTTGGCAGGATGAGTTCAAACAAGTCATCACAGAAAGAAAATGTTTTGATTTTTTTTTTTTTCCCCTTGTTTTAATTTGTTTAGTTTTATAATGACAGGAAAGCTAGGAAAATCCAGGTGAAAAAGTTATCAAGGAATATCTTTGTCCTATTTTAATAGACTCTGGGTCCTCAAGTTCTTATTTGGCTTCTCAACAAGAAATGTGTTAAATCTAAAAAATATATTGTAAAAATGAAGATTTATTTTCATAATACCAGTTAAATTTACATTATTTAAAAAAATAGAATAACCGTAACACAAAAGAAGAAAAAAATAACACTACTCAAGGACAGAAGAAGTAAAAACTGTCAATGTCATGAGCTTCACACTTTTATGAAATATCACTGTTCGTTTTGGGTCATAAGAATGATAGCTTCATTGCAAAAAAGCAATGAATTATATGTAGAAGGCCTGGGAAAAAATGAGCTTTCATCTACACATTGCTTTATTATGAACCCGAGAAATTATTGCCTTATCTTGGAAACCTCCACTCCATCTGGAAGCTACTCTATGGTTGAAGAATCTATGAAGATGTGCTTCAGTAGAAGGAATGCATTTCTGTGAAAGCAGCATACCTGATGTATGATGCACTAAGCTTTGATTTCATGGTCTCACACAGACTGCACAAATATCACTCAGTACAGCTTTGACTAGGAAATGACAGGAATGGATGAATAGGAGCTAGATATCCTGTAATTTGAAAAACTTACTGGCTGTATTTTAATTCATTTAGTTGTTTGGAAGTTTTACTTCTGATAGGATTAAACCCTAAATTCTAAACGACAATATAATGATAAACTTGAATATTTACCCCAGAGTTGTCTTTGGTGAAGAGTGAGCTTAATTTCCTTGAAAACAGAGGCAGCAGTTGAATAGTCTAAAAATGAAAGTATTTAAATCCATGCATGAATTACAAGAGCAATGTTTGGAGTTTACGGTTAAACTGGATTAAAACAAAACAAACAAACAAAAAACCAAACAAAACAACCAACTAATTTGGGCATAAGGCATATATCGTATTGATAGACATTGAAGGTACTACTGAACTGAAAAATTGTAGCAAAGTCCCTAACAGTATACCAGCTAACACTTTCAAGCAGCTCCCTCACTGATTTTAAGCATTACCTTTTTGTCAAATTTTAGGTGACTTTTCACAGGACTGACACAAGTTCTGCTCTGCTTTGACAACTCACTGACAAGTTTTAAAAAAAGAATAGAAGCAATAAAACTGCTCAGAAAAAGGATTGGCAAACTACTTATTGTGAAGCTTCATAGTACCTTAACTTCACTGACTCCTTCACCAGGAAAAAAGAAAATACAGGTAACTAACTAGGATGGACCTACCCAAAGCGCTAAACTTAGGAAAAGTTCCATGCTACCAAGAAAAGCCTTAAAAATGTCAAGTTCTAGAGTACAGTGCTTTGCCTCGTATTTATTGAGGGTACTACACAAACTTAGCAAAATAAATTTATACAGATGCACTTCACAACCAAAATCAACACTTTGGGCCTGGCATGGGTTTAAATCAGGACATATATATAGAAGAATACTATATACTTCTCGAGTTCAAACAAATGAAGTGCTTTATTAATTCTTTATGTGGAACCACTACTAAAGCAGATAAAATGAACATTTTTTGCCTGTCTCCCTTGATTACTAATTAAAAGTAAATCAGATACTGAAGCTATTCCTACATGTTTTTTTCTAGAAACAAAAGCTAAGTTTCCAGAAATAACAGTCAAGATAATGAATTGCTAGAACATTGTTCTTGAAAGATGATGTCACAAGGTAATTAAGGCTTGGCGACATCACTAGCTGGGGGCCAGTATTCATAGGTCTTTAGATATATCCTTTTATAAACTATGTGACATATTTCTTTAAACTCAGAGGAATGCTGTTTGGGTTACCTATAACAATAATGTAATTTCTTCTGGCAGCCTGGGAGACCTTGAATTTGAATTTGTGGTCTACCTTACTTTCAGACCAGCATTTCTTCTCAGAGCTGGAAATTATGAAACTTAACATGCCTGGAGATCAAATTCTGTGTGGAGTCTCGAATAAATTCAACAGAGGCCCAGTATACAAACATATTAAAATGTACAGTCTAATGTTGCAGCCATTATCCTTCTAATTATTTTGCTCAGAAAAGTTAAAGTAGTAAAATTTCAACAAATGCCACTTACAGTTAGAAAAATAATTTTCTTATATAATATCAGTTAATCATGACTATAATAATTTAAATTTTTCCTGTCTAAAGTATTGGAATGTGTTTTTCCAGTCTTCTTATGCTACTCTTTAGTCTTTGTCTTAAGAGAAAAGTAATCATCCATGCAGTTTTATTGGAAAATATTGTCTTCACTGTTGCTGAAAAGTCACGTATGTATGGTAGCTGCTTCTGTCATAAGATTGTATCTGGTTTGCTGATATTGAAACTGTGATTTAATAACTAAGTCTATCTGAATTCACTGAATCTAGTTAAAGATAGGCAATAGCTTTTAGTCAAGTGTGTTCACTGCTTACAAACTTTGTTGTAAAAAATTCCTCTGTTTTTCTATAAGCATATGGTTTCATCCTGTGATGTCTCCACTGTCACTTGGAATCGACGTCTTTATAGGTTGTGCCAGCCATGATTTCTGAAAACTAGTGTTTCAGCTTTTATTAACATCACATAAAAACACTGAAAATGTGTCTAGAGAGAACTAGTGAAATGAAAAGTGTTCAATCTCACAAGGAGCATTTACCAAGAAAAAGCTAATAAGTGTAGCAAATCTTCCAAATGAAAAAAAATATGAAAAATATAAAATACTCTATGTCCTATAGTGCTACTGACTTTGTATAAATTTAGCAATGTCTTATTTTAGAGCAAGATTATACTTTCAAATGCCAGACTAACAGAACAAAGTGACAAATACACATTCGACGCATACTTAAACTAATGACTTAGTAAAAAAAAACCCAAAGTTTTTGGTGTTAAAGGCATTAATTTATATATTGCTTTAAGTGGAAACAGTAATATAGATCAGCTTTGTCTCTGTTTTCCTTATTGGGTCATGATACCATGCCTTTGATTTTCTAGTGAGTACAGGGAATGACACAAGTCTAATAGGTGAATTCATTGTCCTGGAAAATTTGTCAGTTATTTTCCACTAGTAGAAGACAGAAAGAAATAATGTCAGGACTATATCGCAATTATCATAATATCATAATTACTTTTCCTAATTTTTTAAAATAATATTTTGTTCTATGTTATTGTAAAATGACAGGCTATCAGTTGAACGAAGTATCTTATGGAGGAACTAAATAGTTGTCATGAGATTTTTAATACCTGAAATCAGTTCTTACCCCCCTTTTTTTTTTTCCTTTTCCTAATAGGCACTACATTAAGCTTTCCACAGTTTATACATTTATTCATACATCTAAAGAGGACTAGGTAGAAATTTTCACGTTAGATTATTACCTTTAGAAGTATAAGTCTGTCAAATCTGAGACTTTTTTTAATACGATAGTTTCAACAAAGGATTCATCAAGATCTCACTGAAATCTCTAGTCAAAGTCAGAGTATTCAATATACTATTAGACTCAGTGCTCTACATCCTGTAAAAGTGCCATGAACACCAACCAGCCTTTTGTATCTGTATCTGTATCTGTGTCTGTCCTTTTCTGTCTGAATGAGTTTTGAAGCTGAAGTAAGCTTCAGTTCTCAAAGGCAATGTTTGGTCATTTCACCTCTGTGTGCCTGTTTACTTTTTTTGTTATTTCACTCTGAAGTTCAGGTAAACTACTTTACAGGTGGTAAAACACTTAGAAAGCAAATAAACACACCTTTTTCCTACTCCTCCCAAAAGATATCTTATAAAGGGCATAAGATCTCTATCATTCACCACTAGAGTGTCTAACAGATTTGAATGTCCTTTAGTCCCTGAAGAAGAGGAACAGATCAATAGCATCTCCCTGAATGTGCACAGGCATTTTCTAACTACTTTTCAGTTGTGAAAGAATAAATAAACTCCTTATATACATAAATCTAAAAGCAATAATATTGGCTCTGCTATTGTAAGGTGCTAAGCACCTTGAGATTGCAATGTCCTAAGCACCCTTAGTATCCCACTCTGCTAAGCACTTCATGTTTTCAAACACATTTTTTGCAGCCCATTAGCTGCAACTAAATTTTTGAAGGCATGGCTGTATGAGAAATCATTTTTTCTACAATAGTGGAAGATGCGTATTGTTAAGCATCTCTGTGTTGTAAAAAGTGGATAAAAATTTAACAGACATTGTTTTACTGGTATAGTGAATTATTCAAAGTCCAGTTTTCCCTTTATCTGCATGGCATATTTTTCATTCGATAGTATCTTGTTTGTATTTCATGGAATGCTTTGTACTTTCATTTCCACTGAGAAAATACGAAATGCTTCTTCAGAAGTAGAAGGTCTAGCAGTTGCCTGGACCTTCTGAGGTCCCTTCCAATCCCAAACATACTGTGATACTGTGAAAAAAAACTGTATAGGAAACAATATAAAATTTTCCATTCAGCATAACTGACCATGAATGCCTTTACGCAGACTTAAGGTAAAGTAAATAATGTGACCAACTACTAACAGTCTTCCTAGTAACTCCTCTTCCAGTGCTTCTTGAACAATTTCAAGATTTAATGCAACTCAAAGCATTTAATTAGATCATAATTCTGTAAAAAGAAGAGAATGTTCTATCTCACAAGGAATTAATGTGTTTAGTTAGCAGTTAAACATTTTTATATACCAGAACATATGGTAGATACTTTTTGCCTTCATAAATTTATTGTCATCTTTTGAGGAGCAATAATATCTTATAATAACAAGGTATTGCATTTTTGGTACCTGATGGCTGCAGTCTAAGAACACTTAGAACACACGTCTTCCAACTGTGTAAGACTTATTTGTCATTGTCAGGCTTTTTAATTTTTATTTCTCCTGTTTCATATCTAAGTCTTTAATTAAACATTACTATGCTCTATCTCTTAAGGGAAATTTCTAAGCAAGCAGCATAGAAGTAATAGATACAAGAAAATATTCTTCATTAAAGAGAAACAAGACACATTCTTCCTGTAATGTAATTGTAAAATTATTTGCATTTAGAATATTTTTTTCAAATATTTTACAGTCCTTTTAATTATTTGTGCATTATATGAAATAAACCAAAAAACTGAAGAATTTGGGACAATGAGTCCAAGATTACCTAAAACTTTAAAACATGTGAAATACAATAAATATAAACATCATATTATACAAGCAGAATTCACCCATTTATTATTATTATTATATTATTATTTTAAAGAATATAAATTACCGTGACAATAGTCTCCAAACATGTAACAGATGAGAACAAAATTAAAAGAAAAAAAATAAAAGAAAAAAAGTAAAGTGTTATTTTAAAAAGGAAAATTAAAAACTAGGAACCAGAAATCAATGTCCCACTTATCACTGTGTACATAAGTAGTGAAGGTAATTAATTCTAATTTATTTAACTTTAATTTATATTGAATTGCTATTATTAATAATAATAGAAGTTCTTTCAGTCAAATTAACATAATGCTCATATGTCAATAAACTCAAGAAGGCAAGAAAGAAAATACCAAGGGACCTTTAAAATTTCATTATTTTCTTTCCAAAGCTAGACAATAATTTTCAGGCACTTGTGCTTTGAAAGACTCTAGCTGTGTTGATTTGTTTTGTGCTATTTTTGACAGCAAATGTCAGTCCTGTGCTTGCTGGCCTTTTTGAATGCAAAATATTACTTTATAATTTCAATTGTCAGGCCTCTTACAGCTGAAATAACTTAATAAATACTTACTTGTAGATAGTCTTGTAATACATAGAGTACCTGGCTTGTCTTCTTCCAGGCGATCTCTACCACAGCTGGGCAACATTGGGTTCAGTCAACTCCCTCTTCCCCACCATAACTAAGACAAGTCAGAATCAAAAAAGTGACTGTCATCTCTATTTTTTAAATGTCATTGAGGCCATCTTAGCATAAATTGGGGTTAGGAATAGCCTAAATATAAAGGTTTAGAAAAGTAATCTGTAAGGTTAAATACAATGCTATGCAATTCTCTCTGAGGTTCAGAAGAGAATTCGCTAATTTAATTGTTGAGAAATTCAGATTTTTTACCTTGTACTATCTTTCAGTCTTGGCTTAATGTGAAGTTTTGCTTAGCATGTGAATTGTTAGCTAGCATGGTGTGAAAACAGAGTAACACTACAAACACTTTCCCAAAGTATGATTTTGTAGTGAGCAAATGTTCATTGCATTTATTTCTGTAGGCTTTCTGCCTACTCTTGAAGCACAGTTACTGTTACTGTGTCACTTGGAGTTCAGCAGCTAATTGTGCTGACGTGTGCCATGGTAGCAGTGATGGAAAAAACTGATGGTTGTGGTCAGGACCATCTAGGGTATTAGAGTTTCTTCTAATCTTTTAAAGGTTATAAGTTACTTATGTTACTCAAATACTGTGCCATTCTTTCTGGAATCACAGAATCGAGTCTCAGATTAATGTTATCATTTGTATAATAGATAGGGCTCAGTAAATAACATGTATATAATTTGAATGGAAACGCTTAGAGGAGAAACCCTTGAGTTACTTTAGGACAATTGTCATTACAATACACTGTAAGAAAATAAAGAATGTCATTTCCCTGGGAGCTACTGAAGGGCCTTTAACTCTCATCATAGGTAGGAGTTGGGGATGAAGTAGGTGCTATATTTAGTAAAACAAGGATTTAAACCAATGAGTTCAGTAAAAATAATGTACAGTATATTTCAGTAAAATTCAAGATAGACAATGAAGAAAGTCTGCAAAGTAGTTTTTACACAATAGCTAGTGTAAGTGTAATATGGCTCAGGAGCCATCAGATTATTCAATGTGTGAACTGCAAATGCCATTTAAGGGAGTACCCTTGAACCTTGTCTCTGTTATTAATTAGGATTCAATAAAATAGTAACTATCAATTGATAGTATGTACCTCAAATTACTGCAGGACAGTATTCAATAGTTTTCTTGGGGAGAAACTAGACATATAGCTTCTCAGTCTAAGGTAGATTTTGGGTTGCACCTTGAAGTATCTGTCTTTTTGGAGGGTTCTCCACCACAGCAGTACTGCTATGAGTGCTCAGAACTGTCAAGGGCTGTATTACACAGATTACACAGGTTATGCTCTCTGAACGAGGCAGACTGCCTGTGTACTGGGCACAGTCTTGACGTGTTATTTGAGAAGTAAAACAGCGGGCTACATGACAGGGTCACACCTAGCAGTCCCTCCCTTGTTACTTTGACTGCAGAAAATCTTAGTCACAGAGTCTCTGTACTGTTGTCCCTCACATTCTGTGGCAAGTAGAGGCCCAGGCACTGTCCACCAAATGAGATGCATCCTGTGTGTCAAATTATTTCAGCTCTTCTCCAAGGCACTTATCACTCACTGTGAAAAAGGGCCCAGTATGGCATATGACTTTAAGAGGATTTCTCTGAGCTTCAAACTGAAATGAAGGGTTCTGCTTCTTTGACGAGGCTTTGAACCTGCAACTTTATGCTTGCAAAGCCTGTGCTAGCACCACCACCTACTCCCCAAGCTATGGCTGTGCTTCAGGGAGAGCTAATCCATATTCTTATTCTATGAATTTAAAACTAAGGGGGGCTTGCAGCAAGCGTTAAACTTCACCTTAGATATTCAATAGTAAAAGAGCATCCATATGTCACTCTGGTTCCAAAAGTAGATAAGGCACTCTGCTACATTCTTTAATGCAAATCCCTCTAAAACCTTATATGCTATTAGTAGTCTGCTAGTTATGTGATGAAAGAGAAAATTAACTTTTCAAAGAGCAAGGCAAAAAATAGAACTGAGTCTATTACACTAACCAATCCAATATTCTGCACAATGAGATAGTGTTTCTTTCTACTCATTATGCCTAGCAAAAGCAATCAACAGAAGCCTGAAATGATAATTTCACAGAAATGAGATCTGATTAAAAGTAGAGATCGGCAGGTATTGGAAATAACCCACCTATCTCTGAAAGAAAGTGCAAAGTCTATACGTACAAGTGTTTAATTCAGCATTGCAGGCCTGGTTTTCTTTCTAGATAATTTAGTGTGGATTAAGACAACTCTGGTCATAATGGACACATGTCAGCTTAAAACTGAAGTAAATAACATGAGAATTAAAGCCATAATGTTAATTCAACTCAGAGACTGAAATGTACATTCATTTTGTGATCTCTTTGTCACTTATTCTACCACAAAGCATTCAGTAAGCTACAGTAAATTAGAACCTAATTCTGGGTTACACCAAGGTTAATTAGAGAAGGTATTGGATTTGCCTGTAAATTCTGTAGCAACAGTTATTAACCATTTGCTGTTTATGTAAAATTACAAAACTGTGCCATTCCGGGTCCTATATTAGACTTCCATTAATTGGAGGGAAACAAAAAAAAAAAAAAGATATTTCAGATTCTGTTATTTAGGAATTGCTGGTGAGTGGCAAACTGTCAGGGACATCACTCCTTTAAGAATAAATTGGCACAAATGGGAAAAGATAAGTGTGAGACACTTGCATGTACTTTTTCTTACACCCAAGCAAGATTAATTTGATAAATAGCTGCTCCTTTTCTAATACATGCTGCACTGGATTTTCTGAATACAGGGGGAGATGGAGGGAAGATTAATCAGAGGGAAAAGACAAGAGGGTAGATCTAAAGTGCACCTATCTTTCATAATGCCAGGTGACTTATGTATACCCCAACTAAACTGTATGCAAAGCCTTCTCTCTCTTCCAGCACAATAACTGCATTTGGAAATTATTTTTGTGCCCGTATCCTTTTTTATGCCTTCCCTGCTTCCTCACACAAAGCAAACCTTTTCATTCTCTGGTTCCTACTACCTTATCCTCACATTGCACAGGGACTAAATTCCAGTTTGTTTCCAAGGGAGAGGGCAAGACTTGAGCCTGAGGGTCTTTGTTAAGAAATCAGGGGTGATATGGGAAAAACCTCAATGTTTTTCATGTGCTGAAAAGGCTGAGGGTGGAAGAAATGTAGGAGCATTATGATTAGGAGACTCCCCATACAACTGCAGCCTGTGTATGTAGCCACACTGGTTTTCAGCTATAACAACAAAAGGGTTGTGCAAGCTGGGAAATAAGCTTTTCAAGGCTGGAACAGTAAATTCTCTCTCTTCAGGCACAGGCAAACCAGGTGGGCTGTTGGTCCTACAAACTGCTGCTGAAGGCAGCTGAGTACTACACCTATTTTTGGTGCCCATTCTGGGACTGACCCAACCCGAGTGGATCTTGGAGAAAATGGGTATTGCTGGTGTGTGGGAAGTGTACAGTCCAGCCAACCTGTTTGCTGTGTCACCTCTGCAGGGCTATGGTGGTAGCCTCATTTCATACTGACAGTAGAGAAGAAATATTTTTTCAAAATATCTGAGAGAGGAGATAGGATTAGCTGTACCACATAGTATACCTGAGCTATAATATAATCAAGATAACTGTGGCCACAAGTGTATGATGCTTTTTTTGTACGCAAAAAGTGTGCAATGGAAAGTATTCAGCTGAATCGAAGATGTTTCTCTTAAAGAATACAAATGGGAAAGTGCTCCTTATGGAGATAAAAGACAGTTTTCATTTTATGTCCTATATTTTGGGGAAAGTGCTATAAAAGGCAAAAAATAATACAGGGACACTTCTCATTAGACAGAATGCTGTTTACACCAAATGAGACAAGATCTGTACATCATTACTGAGATACTCAGATACAGGAAGGCTTCTACTATCTGTAAGCTTCTAATATTTCTCTTGAAGCCATAACAATAATATTTAAGTAAAGAGATTAGTCAGGGGAAAGCTGTGGATGTAACAGTAGTGGCAGTAGAAATATTCTACAACCAGCAACTCTGTCAGTGAACCAGCTGGAAGTACAGGCATAAAATCTAGATAAAGATGACAAGATGGCTGACTGTGCTAAGGATGACAGAAAAATAGACAAAGCCCTCATTTTCAGAAAGCCTTGGGGCAAGCAGGGATTTACTTGTGCAGACATTTAATGTAGTGTACACAACCACAGACTTCCAGCCTGTTGGAACTGCCATTTTTGATGTACAGCTTTCTACCATCCCAAAACAACTACTCCCCACCACAAAATCAGCAGAAACAGTAAATAAAGGTTGTAATCACATGAGAAGTGTGCTACAGAGTCAAGTTTTATTAAGTGCTACTAGTTCTTTTATCTTAGGATTTGGGAAGCAGCAGTTCTGACTTCACCTGACAAAGTCATTTGGAAGAAATGGCTGCTGTGCACACGGAAGGTCGATCAGCTGGTGAGAAACAGCCTGAGCGGGGATGCCAGGCTGGCTCTCCATATACTGCGTATCTGCTTTGCCATGTGCAGGAAGTGATAGAGTCTCTGAAATGTCAGGTAAGCTCAGTTACTGTGGGCTTTGACTCATCTTTATTGTCACAGTCGTGCCCATCTCAACATTTTCTCTCGCAGTCACTGCTATTCTTCCTTCAGCTTTTATCCCAAGTAGGTCACGATAAACATGATTATTAATAAAAGTAATTTATTAATGTTTACATGCATTTAAAATTTGTAATGGGTGTGCTAGGAGAATTACTTTGTAATGCTTGTGTTTACTGCTGTCCATTGAAATGTGATGCTTTAATTTGGTCTTTAGAGCAGCTGATTATCCATACAAAATACTTGAATTAGGCCTGTGAGAGATAACAGAGTGCAAAAGAGATGTCAGTGGTACAAAATAAATGCTGTTTCTTACAAAACTGCAAGAACTAAGGAATGCTTCCCATAAATATTTATTGAGAACCAAAATTGTGCAGTACTTCTGCCACAAGGGACATGTATAAAAAAGCAGCGTAGAAGGAAAAAGCTTCTATGCATTTTTCTGTCTTTCTCTTTCAGACTGTGCATATTCACAATGACATCCATTTGCTACATTGCATTTAATTTACATATTTGACTACTTCATCTGCATGAATCTCAATTATCCGTCTTCTCAATGATGACTTGCCTCATTGCGACTCTTCTGAAGGAACTATAATTTTAAGAAAGAAAGAAATAGAGGGGGAGAAAAAGTAAATTAAGGTTCTAGGGTCCCAAATGTCAGAGTAGTCCTCATTTCATATACAGGATCAACAATGATCTTTCACAGGCTACAACTTAAGGTTACGCAGTTTGTGTCCTTTCGGCCCTTAGAGGTGAGGATGTTATATCACTTTAATAAGAGGGATTCCTATATGAGCCACAAGACATATGTGTTTGGTACTGAGATATTGTCTATTCTACTCACATTACTACTTTATGCCTACCATCTAAATTGTACTGGATGCCTTTTAACAAACAGGCATGCAATGAAGTAGAGAGAAGTTATTTTAAACTGGTTTTAAGGTTTCTAAAAGAGATAAGAAGAACTTCATTGGCTGAATGTATGTATGTTTGTGAGTTTTTCTGCCAAACTTGGTTTTGCTGAAAAAAATATAATTTGTATGTTTTATTTTGTATTAATATTATGTGAGATATAAGTCTCATCCCATCTGAGATCTCTAAAAATAAGACAACAGTAATTGTTCTACCTCTTTTTAAAGGAAAAATAATGGAGGAAAAAAGTCACAAATTTTTTTTTGTACAGAAAAGATGCTCATAATTTTTATTTTCCTGCATATGGAGTTTCCAGAATATTTTTTAAAAGAAATAACAAAGACGAAGAATGTACATTCTCTCCCCTCCAAAAAAAACCCACAGAAAATGTTCTGGAAGATCTCAGATTCCGGAATTATCTACAGTCTTTAACAAAGGGAAATTACAATACCCGCTGTTCTATCCTATTAACTGTCACCTGCTTGTGTTACGTTAGGGTGATGAAAAAACATAGGAATGAAAAATGTAATCTGTTCATTTTGTGTCTTGGTGAATACTAATTATTTTATACTAGTACTAATAGTATTTGCTATTCTGTTCATTCATAATTTGAGTAATACATCAAGCTTCACTATTATTATCTGTGATAAATAATAGTATGTCAAAGTTAAACACTTACATCAGAAGTAGGCAATTACACCTATAGCTTCTGTTTCCTTTTCTCCAGAAATTGCATGAAATGTATGGGCACAGTCTGCCTAGTCAGTCTACAAACTCCACATGTCTATTTGAACCTTTATCATTTTCTCCTTGATTTTACTTTTCCCTAAAGAAACAACACAATCTAACTGGTCTTTTCACTAACATTATTTTTGTTACTCTAAAGGTGTTGTGGAAAGGCTAAATCAACCCATACTACCTCCAATGAAATGCCAGCCTTACAATGTATATACAAAATACATTAGGAAAGAGTAATCATTTTTACTTATTAATGCAACAACAGAGCTGAAAAAGAATCATTTCACAACACTAGACCCTACAACCCAAAGAATTGCCTTGTATGATAAATGTATCTTGCTATTAAGACATATGCCCAATATATATTTTGTACCCAGTAAACATCAGCGTCTAAAGGGCATGGACAGAACAGCCCATAGAACATCCCACTGACAGCTCAATAACCATCAGAAGTGTTGGCAGCTAATGCAAAAATAAAACAATTTTAAGTCACCTCTTCTTATGAAAGATGCTTTGGCCCATTACATTACATTAGAACTGGGAAAGTAGATAAATAAGCAAGTAAGCATCTACCTACATAACCCCCTTGCACATAGAGTTACGTATCTGCACAGAGTAAATAAGCACATATGTCAAGTTCACATGCACCATGCTCAGGCCAATTCTATTAGTACACTTACATTTCCATTTCTTCCAATTTTTCCATGTGTGCCAGTAAGTAGGCAGCCAGATTGTAAACTGAATGTATATTTTGTTAAAATAAACATTTTCCAAGTTGTCACTGGATACTTCAGAAAAGTGCATTATGTTATATTTTTTCTGTAGAAAACCAAGGGATTCTGCTTCTTACAGACGATTGCATTTTAATGTAATAGAGGTAGCCAGCTGGCAGCAAGGTCACAAACAGCCATTCCAACCTGCAAGGCTGGTTGCCAGCTGTGACAGATTTGTCTTTCATGGGATTAATGTTCTACAGTCACTTGTACCAAAGCAGGTAATTGAAAACAGTTTATTTGAAACAATTGTTTTGGCAATCTGGATTCCTATCCTTGTTTTAGCAGGCTGGTATTCTATAAATATTTTATTTTTATATGTCACATCTAGAATTAAGTGGAAGTAAAATAATTTTCTATAGCATTAAAGCACAAATGGACTTTACTACAAAAGCTGTGTAAACATGGCAAAAAAGATGATTCCTGTGCAGGAATGGCGCAGAAACAATGCATGAATTAATATGCTGTGGACTATTCTGGCTGCCACAGTAGCTGGGGAAAGGTGATAAAAAGGGTAAACTTGAACACTTGTCTGGTTTTAGTTCCGATTGATACAGATTAACATACATGTTAACATCTTCAGGCTACTTTGAGACAGTACTGCCTAAGGAATGCTACTTCGTTTTGCCAGCATCCTTAAGCTGCATCCTGTACAATGAAATAATATCAAAAAAGCTGGCTGCGTAGGCCGTATATTCTAGAAACGTTGATTGCACTATCTATCTCTTCACTGACCACTCGAAGTTGAAAATAGCTTATGCAAAATCTTTTTTTGGATACTCAAGGGGAACATAGTTAAGTAAGATAGAATCATATAGTCTTAGCAATTACTGTCAAAGTCTTGTCATTTTGAAAGGAAGGAGATGTAAAATACTTGCTTAAATTTAAAAATTAAAAAATAGAACTGGAAAATAAGAAAAAATAATTTCTAAGTGTTTGCTATTAAATCAAATATAAGGAAAACGGGGGCAAGAACTGTGAAGGGTGTTTCTACTTTCTTTCTTTGCCTGCTATGAGGAGGTCCATAGCAGTTATAAACATGCACTGACTCAGTCTCTAAGAGAAATCAAGGAGAAAAGATGGTGTTTCCAGGCTGAAAGTAGAATTTCATCCTCCAGCCCTATGGCTTGGATAGATTAAAGGAGCAGGGAGGACAGAGCAGGTGATATGCAAGCTGTGGGCTTTACAATTAATATCATCATGAACTTTGCTTGTTACTTCAACAATGTATGTGCTCCTGAAGTCTATGTACAAAAGTATGTTCAGCTTAGAAGAGGTGATCGTTGCAAATACTATGCATAAAACCAATTTGTTTAGTATTTTCCTTTTGTTATCACAACTCCTTTAATGTGTTTTTATTTTTAAATTCTGCAGTTCAACGCAATTATAAAGTCTGATTCTGTTTCCATTACACTGCTGTAAACCGGAAATAGTAACAAACTAATCTGAGTTTACAGAAAACCTGCAGCTGAGATCAGCTGCAACAGAGCTACAAATGCATGGAGACAAGCTTGTAAAGATACAACCAGATTTAGGTCAATACAGCAATGTGACATACACTGGATGAGGGAGAATAAAACCAAGGAAATTTTTGTATCCCAGTAAACCTGATCATGGCAGTAGAAAAATCCTGAAAAAGCAAACAGGACCAGACACTAGCTTAGTCAAACTGGGAAGCCTGGGGTCACCTTATCCTGGGGCAGTCAGCTACTGTACTGTGTGATGACAAGCATTAAGGCTGTCAGTCTTCTTGATGTCGTATTGAAAATAGCCACTCATGCAAAAGCTGAATGTCCAAAGATCAGCCAGTGTGATGAGAATTTGAGAACCTAAAATTATTTGGAAATATGCCACTGGGAATCAGTGCCACTCAGATGAATGCATCTGTTATCTGGTGCTGACAGATCAGGAATACAGAGGGTAGAGTACCTAGGGCTCTTTGCATGTCCTGAAAGTGAATTGAATCACAGGCAGAAACACAGGAATTCTTAATAAAATGTGGCTTAATGATTGAAAATCCTTAATAAAAAATACTTGTGATCACATTAACTTCATGATGTAAATAATCATCATCACTGTCAGAAATCATTTATGAAAGAGAAGAAACTAAGGAAGAAGTGAGAAAGGTATTTTGTATTTTTTGGTATGACAGAGGTTTTTCATGGGAGCAGGTCATAAGAATGTGGGGCCTTCATCCTAGTTCATGTGTCATTGCTGCATCTTAGAAATGGCAAGTTTTCACTGAGGTCGTGGAGAAGCTATGCGAAGGGCTGAGTGTTTTTTCTCGTTAACAGTTTCTGGCATTCAGTGTAAACAAAATAAAAAATAAAAAAACCCACAACATATGTTTATGGTAACAAAACTGATGTTATTAACACTAAGAAGAGGTACAGCCAAACCAGAAAATATAAAAGGTTTTCTTAGATACATGCAAATGGTTATGTAACAAGTGTTTGTTTTTATATTTTCTCATATTTCTCCAGGCCTGTTCATGTCTGGTATGTGATCCATTCTATTTCTTCATTCGGATTTGCTATTATGAAGGAGGCAGGTAACAAGTCTTGGGGGATGATCTTCTGATTTTTAGTACAAAACCATCTCTAGATTACATTAATGTTTTAGGGCATTTTTTGTGGTAAGGTGTCTTTCAAATGATTGTGTCTATTGTCTATGCTTGCCAGTGGTTGGTATAAAAAGAAAATGATTATGCTTCAGTGAAGTAACACTATTTTAACCTTATTTTGAGATTATTTCTTTAGTAAGAATGACCTATAATGGAAATTGGGAATAATCATCTTATTTTTATAAAGCATCTGATCTGTGAAAGTAGATCTGAAAGGCTCTGTCTAATACTTTATGATGTGTGGTCAATTGTTAACTCCTCTTCCTATTTAATTTGGCTGTTTCATTGCAGTTTCATAAACTGTCACATATTGATTCTGCTGGTTGTAATTGATTCCATCTCTTTTTAATAATCGAAAATGACTTGCATATCTCTAAAATGGATCTAAAAGAGTTAGCTCACTGCTTTTAACTTTGTGTACTCTCATATCTCAATCTATTAAAATGGTAATTTAATTTTTTATTAAACCTAGATGGAATGCCATGCTTAGAAATGGGAGATGATCAAATACGAAATAAATTGATAAACCTCTATTTGAGGACACTGGGTTTCCTCTCTCTAAATGGTATTGATTCATTCATTTGCAGCTGGACTCGGTGGTTTGCAGTAACAATACTGGTGAATATTTCTTGGGTTACTGAAAATTAAACTGCAGTGAAAGGAGTCCTTAATAGGGCTCTGCTCATAAGAATACTGAATTTATCTTAAAAGAAGGAAGGAATCTATTTTAGGAGAAAATTATGTGAACTAGCTAAAAGATAAGACTTCAAATGTGTCTCTTGAATTACTTCTCAAACTTGGCATGAAAAAGTTTAGCTCAATGTTTTATTTTCTTCTACAAGGAATGGCTGGGAATGTGCATAAAATATTTTAAATAGAAGATTTTTAAATTTTAAGCACTTTAGATATTTAAGTTGTAAACAATTGAAATTGTAGAAAATATTTTTAGTGCCAAACGCATCATATATAACTGTAAAACGTCTTTAAATTGGAAGACTGTAATTATATGTCCATATTTAGATATCTGGACAACTGATTTGACTAAAATACTGGGCATTGTGTTTTCTCAAAACCAGGCCACTTACGTATATTATTACATATTTTTTATACCTAGAGATGAACATTTTTTATTATAATTTTCAGAGCTGCTTAAAACTGTGAATCACTGAGGTACAATGTTTCAATACAATGGATTTCCCTGTCCTATGTTCTGGTTAAATATGGTATTAAGACAACCTTACCATGTGATTGTAGATTATTTTAAAATTGAACCTGGTAATATCAACTCAGGAAAGCATGTTGTTTCATTTTTAGGTTGATAGGCCTCTAACCATGTATTATAGAAATAAAAGACATATTAAAAAAGCAGGTGCTGTAAACTTAGTACCATATGTATTCTAGACCTTTGCAGCAGAGTTATCACCACTCTGGGGATCTTCTACTGATCGAGATCAGGACAAGACAGTCTAATCAACCTTTGCATAGAGTTCTACTTCCTACCTTGTTGCACAGACACCATACCAGGAACAGAGGCTGATGATGTTGAGAGAGTTGAAATTTACGCAGAGTGATGTTAGGTTCTAAGACAGATCTATCTCCATGAGTTAAGTTGGGTTATAAACCTCCTTTTTTCAACTGTATTGGGGATGCACGCCTGAAATTCAAATTATGAAAGATAATTCTTTGCAGCCAGTGCTGCTGACTGAACCTACTGAAGGAACTTAGGATTTTTTTTCATATTTTATGCATGTTTAAAATGGTTAATATATATGTAAATGATAATCTCAAAATTGAGGAGTGTTTTGCCTTTTTTTTTTTTTTTTTTTACTTTATTTTTGATTTAAAAAATATACATCCCACTACAGCTGGGAAAATATGACCTTTGAAGTTTGAATGTCAAGATAGAAGTGACAACTAATTAAATTAACCTAAGCTATTTCTAAATATATTTCAATAAATAAAAACGTGCTTTCCTTTACGGAATATCAAGATGAAAGAATGCTGTGTCTCAGCTAAGACATCAAAGCCTTGAAATAGTTTGGAGAAGAAATGGAGTGCTAATTCTTACTCAAAGCAAAAGTATTTCCAAGGGAGCCACTTCTCCTAAACTATATGTCTTTGACATAAACTGGCAATAAAGGAGAAGACTACTGCCGAGAATGTGAGAAATGCAGCTGAAATGCTTACTCCTTTTCAGAGATATTCAAATAATGTGACCTCACTGGAGATATATTGCACATCCTTATCTTGAGGCTCATATAATGTGTTGAATTGAGCTTGGCACTGTTCACTGTGTTAGAAGAAATAGAGTACAATCAAAAGTAAGCTATAAGAATAAGATTATAGTAATACTACCTGGAATGAAATAATCAACAGAGTTCACTTGGAGTTTATTTGGCACCTATAATAAATGCAGGATTCAGGATATTTGTGGTAAATCGTGGCCTGTGTAGGTCCTAACTCCATGTGACAACTAGATGATCAACCATTCTTCCTCAGTACTCTGGTTACTATTTGAAAGAAATAGAAGTTTCTGGTTCTTTTCCAGGTCTGTCATGCAGTTTGGAAGACACTCAAAGCATTCTCTAGCCAGGCCCCTTCTCTTAGTGTTTCGGTTGGGCACACCCCAATGCGGGGATTTCTTCCTCAAGTATTCAGTGGAGAAGGTCTCAATTTCTTTTCTTCGGTATGATGTAAGAAATTCTTTCTCTAGGGAGTGCTTACTGCTACTCTGCACGAAACCACTCCTGGAAAACAACATGCAATAAACAAAAAGATGTATAAGAAAAAAGAAGGACTTATGCCAAAATCTATAGAGCTGTAAATGGCTGAAATTTAACAGTTGAAGCTGCGTTACATAGTTAAATTACCAGATTTCTTTGGCAATCAAATCAGCTAAGTTTTATAAAATACCTATTATCAGTTTCTAACTTTTCAGACCTTTGTTTGAACTGAAACTTTGGCCATGAACCATTATGTGTATTTGCAACTGAAACGTGCAGTAAATGTTAGATCTAAGGACCAGTTTAAACTCTTTTCCAATTTCTATGTGAAAACACCAGAGCACTTCTATTTTTTACATTATGTTCACATTTTCATATAATGGAAATCCAGTTATAATCCTTATCTTTGTACTATTTCTGCTGTAAACACACTGAGTGGGTAAAATACAAAATCTTTGTTGTTTTA
Source organism: Columba livia (assembly GCF_036013475.1). Classification (NCBI taxonomy): domain Eukaryota; kingdom Metazoa; phylum Chordata; class Aves; order Columbiformes; family Columbidae; genus Columba; species Columba livia. The sequence continues at coordinate 61,067,321 of NC_088605.1, forward strand.
GGGACCTAAAGAGAGCTTTTCCTCCCACCCCATTAGAGAAATGCCGTGAAGAGTTTTGTTTATATTCCCTCTTTCACCCACTAAAGCATGAATTAATTTCTGCACAGTAGAATAAGTTCAAGGGAATGAACTTATTCCTTCCCTCTTGGTAATCAGCCCGTAGCCTTTTGGTAAGGGTGTTCATCTTGGAAATGAGCATTGGAACTCAAATACACAGGCAGTAGCCATGAGGTTTCTCTGTCTAGTCAGGTTTGATTTCAGAAGAAAATGGCAGTCTTAACTTTATCTTGCCTGGAGTTCAACCTGGTGGGCATCCCTTGACATTGTCTATCATACCAGACTCCTTAGAGCAAGTGTTCCTTGGTGCAATATATAAGAATTCAGGGATGGAATGATCAGAAATATTAGGCAGAGTACATTTTTTAATTGATTTACAGTAGTTCTGTTCACTAAATGAGCTATAAGAGAACGAGGTATTTGCTTATAATTTCTGAATGCACAATTTGTATATATTCAGAAAAGTGTATATGAGTGTTGTAAGAGAAGTTGCTGACTGCTTAGGACTCCTAAAAATGTACAGTCATTTTTTCTGTTTTGTTTTGTTTGTTTGTTTGTTTTTTAATTTCAAAATGCAGGATTTTTGATTGAGCTCTTATATCTACATGTGCCAAATCACTCTTTTGTATAAAGGTATGTAGTAAAATGTGTCACATAAGAGATAAAACAAATTTTAAAAAACTCCTCCCTCTTTCTCTTACATACCTCCTTTAGAATTGCATTTTTTAAAAATGGCATTATGATAGTCTTTCTCGTAGCATTTGTCAAAGCCATAATACTGAAACATTATGCCATGATGCAATGACATAATACAGCACACTGCTTTTTCAACTAATTACCCATGTTACATTTCAGATGAGAAAACTGCTCAGAAACTAAATGCATGTGTTATATAGATTTGATAAACTGAAGTAATTTTATATTTATCAGTACAGTGTTTGGAAACCTTATTTCTTCTTCCTCTGACTACCTTCTTCTGTTTTATAAAGACAAAGTATCTGCCATATTTTCTTATTATCCAAGAGTAAGTAAAATAAAAATATTCAAATGAGTAACATTTCAAGATTGAGCCCATAGAACTTTAGAAAGTAGGGGTGCCTCCAATTAACAGTAAAACAAACAAACAAAACAAACACTACTTTTAGTTACAGTAATAATTACTACTTCTGATCTCCATCTTACTGTCAGTCTCTTAATTAAGTTATATTTTTATGTTGCTTGAGATTCTTGGATATAAGTTAGGATGGAAGCTGAACAATATTTTTAAATGTTGGACTGAGTACTTTTAAAATATGTTATTATGACTTCTTTTGCTTTGAGAATGTGTGCAAACAGACAAACTGGAACTTGTGAGAGGTAACCATTCTGACTCTAAAGGGGAAGAAAATGCATTGTCACTTGAACTATTCATTAGCACGTTTCATATAGTTATAATCCATAGGCAGAAACAATAACTAAATGACAGACAATTTAGAGGGAACAAACACAAGGAACTGAATAGCTTTTGTATGAAAAAGAGAAATTTATTTTATTTTAAGAATTTATTTTCAGTTCATATATGAGTTAACTCTGCTGTTTTTGTTTGCAACTTAAGTAAAAACACGCTTATATTTTAACAGCTACAAGGGCTAGTATTTGTCCTATTTGTTCCCTCTTCTTTTTGTGGTTATTCTTGTCTCACTGAAAGGAAAGCTGAGGAACAACTGGACTGACAAATCTTTTGCATTCAAAATTTTGTTAAAGGCAAAAGGACACATAGCTTAAATACGAAGTCAAGAACTGTTTAGATAAATTCATTCTGAAATGATCTAATCAAAAGATACAGATATATATTATTATTAGTCCAGTTGCAACACTTAAGGACACAGTTAAGCCCAGAGGGTACACTCACACCCTCAAATCTGGCCCTCAAATCTGGCCCTTTTCCCAGTAAACTCACCGCCCAAGACTCCCCTGGGTCCTTCAGCTTTTGGTTTTCCTCAAGGAGAAGTGCCTGGGGGGGAGAGGGTGACAAGCCATCATCAGCAGTCTGAGTCCTAGCCCAGGAGAAGTTCAGCTCACACTAAAGGTTTTCTTCCTCATCAGATTTAAGTCTGCTCAAGGGTGCACTTCTGTTTTCTAGCATGGTCAAATTACTTTCTTCATGGATTCCCAGCTGAATTCAACCTTCAGCAAGCGAAAGAGAGAGTATAAACAAAACTGGTCACCAGTTTTTAAATGAGCAATTAGACAATAACCTATTATGCAGAGTAACACAATAGCACCCAGCCCCAGCTAACAGAAGGAGATGCTGGTAGTTACTTTGTGGGCGTGAAGGTTTATTAGACCTCTGCAGCTTGTATTGATATTTACAGGGCTAACCCAGAACACCTTACCAGCAATCACTTTGCCATCCCTATTGAAATGAGCTAAAATCAGTCTGCCTAAGATAAGCTCAGACAAATTTGGGTACTTAGCACAATCAGGGCAACACCAATGGGTGTTTTTTTACTAGTGATGGCAAAACCGTATTCACTGGGCTCCAAACTTTCTATTTCTCAGACCAGCCCTCCAATAATTTATCTGAATGTTTGTGGGGAAGTCACCATGTCTCAAGTAAGCTTTGAAACTGAATTTTAGAGAAAAAAAGGGTTTAGGATTTGTTCCATCTTTTCAGACCAAAAAAAAAAAGAAGCAGAAGAATTTAATGGCATGTTATTTTTTTTTTTTTTCCTAGAATATAAGTTCTTAGTTGTCGAGCACTACTATTTATTTTAACAATGTGAGTATTAGGAGTAGAATTTTAAAGCAGTGAATTGTTCAGAGTTGACACTAGTTCCCTTTGTGTCTCCAGCACGTCTGTTCCCAAGACTTATATGTACACTTAAGTGATGTTATTCCCCACTTAATCATGCTAATATAAATGAAAATAAATATTTAGAGAAGTTTGGAGTGAAGGAAATGCCTAAGCTATTTCTCTGGATTTTTATTTTTTTCGTGAAAGTAAGGAAAATTGCATAGATTCTAAGTTCTGCAATGAGCCTTGAGGACAGAAAAAGCCAAATTGAACTGTTGCTCTCTTAAATGCTTACTTCATTTTTTCTTTGGCACTATGCAATTTATGCATGCCTTTCCATATGAAATTTTACTGGTGAAAAGCAACCAGATTTTGTGTAATTTATAATTTACTAGTTGCAACTAATGATTACAATTCAGGTCTTGTGAATTCTCAGACCTGTGTTAATGAAAAATACTAGTACATTTTCTGGTTCTTCAGTGCTGTTTACTAGTAGAAATATGCTGTTGGTTTGGGTTTTTTTTTTTTTCTTGTTTGTTACTGTTCGGGGTTTGTGTGGTGTTTTTTTGGTGTGCGGGTTTGTTTGGTTGGTTGGATGGGTTTTTTGTGTTTTTTGTTGTTGTTGTTTTGCTTGGTTTGGTTTTGTGGTTTTTTGTTTATTCGTTTATTTGTTTGTTTTTGTTAGAAATTCTATCTGGCATTTATGGAGTTGTACTTCAAAGGGTCTATGAACTATGAATAATATTTCCTTAAACACAGGCTAAAGTAATTTTCTTTGTAGCTTGTAAATATAACTTCCCATACCTTTAATTTTCTGTCTACTGCTTTAATTTTGGCTTTTTATTGTTAGTAGCTCAGAACTGCTGTGTAGCTGCATCAATATACTGTTAAATTTTCCTAAATGAAGCATAAATCCATTTATTTTCCTCAATGTTTATGTTGCAATCAGAATTCTCAGAAGTTTTTCATTGCATGTTACTATAGAGAACTTTCTTAGAAAAATATAAGGTAAAATGACCCAAATATTAATAGAACATGAAGGGATATACTCTTTCCTGATGCAGGATTGAAGGGAATGGATTTTACCCCCAAAGTCTGTTTGGCTCACTGTCCTTTCAGTTATTGTTTTAGCTAATGAGAGTGGTAATTTTCTCAGTTTTCCACATGCTTCAGAGTGTGCTGGTTACAGACAGATTTATTTAATTTGCCTATTATTTAGCTTGTATTTTGAAAGTAAAATGTGCTGTACAGTGAACTTATAATTTTTAATTAGCATTCCAGTGTTGTTTCCCATGTATATGGAATATATTTGAACTTTTAATATCTTCAGTGTGCATATATGTATATATAGGCACAAACATATATGTGTGTGTTTACCTTTGTGGAACGTTCAAAGCACTAAATTCAAGCTCTTCAAGTCTGTAAGGTAAATCGTAAGAACACAAGACTGTATGGATATAAAAAGTTCAGCTTGACCAGTATCCTCTGTCTAGCAGCAGCTTACAGCAAATGCATAGGGATGCGTGAACAAGACAAATAGGTACTGCTAAGTTCCCCAGATATCCTCCCATCCTTCTGAAAAGTGCAGTTCGGGGAAATGCTTGGCCATAGATAACTCCTGTGTCTAGCAGCCATGGCTTCATTTGTAGTAACTTTCTTCAACATCTGTAAACATTCAATGATCATAAAATCTGATGTCAAGGACTTGCAAGATTAATTGCAAGTTGGTTCAAGATGTGCTTTCTTTAGTTCATTTGGAACTGACTGTCTCATAATTTTAAGTGATACACCATTATTCTTTTATGGAAAAGAGTACAAATGAATCCATTGTTTATAATACAGCCTGAATGAGTTACCTTCTCAGTGGACCATTCATAAGAAGATCAACCTTGCTCATTGAGTGTGCAGCTGTTTGTTGGATTAGAGTCTGATAGTTGAGATAAAGCTGAGATTTAGTTCCACTTTGGGGAGATGTTTCTGTTCAAATTGTTACAGGTAACATTTACAGAGAGAACAGAGAAGCTTATGGTGTTGGTTCTGTTCACACAGAAAGGTTTGAAGAAAGAACTACTGTCTTAAAATTAGTTTGATCTGGGATAGCCAAGTTGACAATGTAATCACATGACTCTACCATTACACCACAATAAACTACAGTTCAAGTAGTATATGTATTATATTTACTTCTGATTTTCATATATTGAAGCTAATATCTGCATATTTAGGCCTACCTTAATTCTGAATTTCTTTGATTTTTACTACATGCATTGTAAATGTTATGTTTTACCCTTAAAATCTTGTAGTTTACTGTATTACTTGCACACAGTTTATTTTTTTACTTACTTAGAAGTATTTGTTTAACACTGAAGGACGAAACATTATTGAGCCAAATATCCATACTTCTGTGAACAGTTATGCATTTTTTTTCTCATTTATTTATTTGTTTGAATAACTGCAGTATGTCAGAGCTGCACTGTGTGCTGAGAACTCTGAGCTGTTGCCAGCTGAGCCTGTTCTAGGACTCCAAATAAAAGAGCTTCCTAGTGAAGCAGAGCTAAGTTTAGAGGCAGTCCAGTGTTAAGCAGCTGAACTGCTATACGCAGCAAGCTGCTGCCACTATACAGAATCTGTTATGTGAATGTGCTTTCATGGGACCTCTGCATGGCTCTTTCTATGGAATATAAATGCTGTAACTACCCATTTCTCCTATATGTACAAAGACTCGGAATATAAATGCTGTAACTACCCATTTCGCCTATATGTACAAAGACTCTATATAGAAAATGATTAAGTAGCTATTGGGTGTACACAGGTGTCTTTATTTGCTCTATTGTATTCTCTGTTCCTGATGATCCTGGAATTTGTTTCTGCATGCACATAAAACAGCTATATATCTTATGCTTTTTATTAAGGTATATAAGATGCATTAAATATCTATAAAAGGTATAAAAGGTACACTACTAGAAGTACACTAATAGATAGTAATGCCTTATTTAAAAAAAAAAAAACAAAACAAAACAAAACAAAAAAAAAGCCCTTCATTATTCATGGATACTTAAATCTGCAAATTGAAGATGTATCTTTCAAAGCTGTTCTGTTTCAAAATTACTTTCCTGCTAATCCACACATGAACTGTGAAAATAAGATTTCAATTTCTACTCCTTTGTGCTTATGTAGTTTCAAAAGGAGTTGATTACATGACTGTGTGCTAGAAAGCTTGCCTGATTGTTCCCCATTATATCAGCTGGTCTAATAAAAGATATTGCCTCTGCCAACAAACTTCATTTCTTTCTTACTGAAACTGCTTCAGAAAGTTCTCTGCTTGCTTGAAAAATATCAGAGAAATGATGATTACTCAGCAAAGAGTTGTCTAAAAATGATGCACCTAATGCTAGAAAATGTATCAAACATGAAATATGCTGCAAGTTTATATCGCTGATGAAAAAAGTTTTCATTATTTAGCATTATCCTTTTACAGCTTAGTCATAGGGAAATATTTTATTAATAAATAACAATTCTTGCTTGAGGATCAAGAAACTCAAGAGTGATGACTAAAATTAGAACCAGATATAATGTAATGAAATGCCTTAGCAAATAAAAATAAATTTGATTTCTACTTAGGTATTTATTAAGTGCCAGTTGCCAGTAAATAGTGTACTAATAAAAATTTAATGATATGAATGCTAGGAGATTAATTCTGCATATGAGATGTGATAGAAAATATACTTTCAAAGGATCACTTCAATTTTTCTCTGGTAATTATTACATATAACCAGTTTCAGGTGACAAATGAATAGTACAAAAGCACTGGGTAAAACCAAATTTGTCCTACCTGCATGTTGTAGATTCTGGTTAAAGTGGAGATATTATGATTTATGGTAAAATCTGACCTTCATATTTTAACTTTTGATTCTACAGTCTTGTCTACTGAGCAAATATCCCACACTGAAGAGTTTATGTCCTTGTGTTGAATATATATCTGGATGGCATTACCAGACCTGGAACTTTGGGACAAATTTGGAAAAGAATACAGGTGTGTCTAACTTAGACATATGCTATGCTGCCACCAAAATCTATAATTTCTGAGGTCTGGTCAGTATCACCAGAAGAGTGGGAATTTGATGTTTAACTGGGATCTGAAAACATGTCCTAAAAAAAGGAAGCAATGACAGTATTTGTTCTATTTAACCAACAGTGTAGTGCTCCAAAAAACTGATCAAGGGCAGAGATCAGTTGTCACATCTGTTCAAAGGAATTGCAGCTCAGATGTGCAGTGCCCATTGCAAGGCAGCACCTTCCAGCCTGTCCTGCAGCCACCCCACCTGCCACTTTGTCACCCCACTGGCATGGCAGCACGTGGACATGCAGTGCAAGTTAGCTGGGTAAGAGTTGCATTTTTCATTCCGTGCACCAAGTTTTAATTTGATTCGTTCTGTTTTAGATTTAAAATGCTTCTATTTGCCTTCTCATAAGATTTCTTACATGTCTTAATCTCAGAGAGTATCTATCTCTAAGCTAATCATTCCAAGTGTCTGTTGTAATCAGCAGAGTTCTAATCAGTATCATCTAAGGTAATTATTTGCATCCTGAAGTAGATATCTGAAAGAAGCTAAATTAATTGCATCTTGAAAGTGGCTATTTCTTGCCATTTGGCCACAAAGAAAATGCAAAAAGACTAACTTGAAGTCTTCAATCTGTATTATTGAACCATAAAGTTGGCTGAGATGGCTTGTGTAATTTTTACTGTAAAGCATATTTTTTGGGGAAAAAAAAAAGTCATCTTTAGAAGTAAGAATTTTGAAACCAATTTTTCATAACAATAAGTAGCTTGTATTACTTCCTCTTGCAGATCCTGTAAGCCTCCATCCATGCCAGAAAGCAATTTTGCTTGGGTGGGTTTTGTTGTTGTTTTTCTCAAATATAGTTGTCAAATTCTAATTTCAAAATCACGTGAAGTTTCATATATGAAACTGAGACTCTGAACTGGTGTCATGTCCTGCCCTCAGGTATGGCGGCAGGGAGAAGTGACTCGGGTTCATGGGTCCCCTTTGGTTGGAATACAGTACACACAGTACTTAATGTCCACAAACAAAAGGCTTTTATTTTGCAGCTTATCCAAAATGGTATATGATTTGATAGCACAAGAATTTACATTATTGTAGGTTCAACTGGTAAACATTAAAAGTTTGCAGCATATACAGGGCTGTAAATCTTATACTATCATGTTGAATATAAGAAGGAAAGCAAAAAGGTAGAACTGTGGGGAAGAAAGAATAGAGAGAGAAAGATTTTACCATCTTTATGGTTCTGCTTTATGTGTGACGGAGTTCACAGCCTTGGGTCCAGCGATGTGTGGCTGTCACGGAGGGACCCCAAAGTCAGTTTTAGGGGGCAAAACAAGTTCCAAAACAGACTCTATTCTGGCCAGAGAAGTACAGCCAAGGAACCGACCAAAACAGGGTTTATAACAATTAGTCAGCGCTCTGATAACATAAGATAAAGGTTCGGATATCAGTTGAGGAGATTATTGGGGTGCAGCAAATGAGAACAATGAGGATCCACAGCGTGAGTGCACACACTCACAACAAACAAAGCCAGAACCCTCTGTCTCCGGGATACTACACTCACCTGATTTGGCAAGGACTACACATGTCTGGTCGGCAAGGACTACAGTAGATTATCACTCACCTAAACAAGGAGGTAAGGTGCTTCGAATCCCAAAAAGTTTCCTTAGATGGCATTCCCGCCTAAGGGGAGGGCCCCAGCACAGACCCGCTCCTTCAAGAAGACCACACAGAGGGAATCTTCGGCAGGAACCCTGTTTTATCGTCTGATCAGATCTGGCTGTGGGCATTCCAGAAGCTTCTCGGCTTCTCTGGGCTCCTCCTCCTCTGCTAACCACCCTGTCCAACCTACTCTGGGTCCCACAAAAGAGACATTAACTGCCCCATTGAAGGAGAGGGGGATGTACAACTGCCACAGCAGTTCTCAGAGGAGAGGAGTGCAACTGTCACAGTGGCATCCTCTGGAGTCTTATTCAGTTCATGTGGTGAGACTGGTGGGCAGAATGGTCCTCAGGATGGTGGGTGAGTGCTGCCAGTGCTTGCACAACGTGGGCCTTTATAGCCCTCTGGGTTGCCTGCTTGCATAACTTCTGGTCTTTTGTGGAGGTGTTATTGTGAAAGATAAAAGTTTGGGAGGGACGGGGTGATTGCAAAAGATCGACAAGTATTGGGCCATGTCGAAGGGTCTCAGCTTTTCCCTTAGTGCCATGCTGGATGTATCAGAAGGTGGAGCTGTGTGCCTTCCGGCAAATCCCCCACCTCCTGTATTGGCCAGCCTGCCTTAGCTGTGGCTCATTAGTTTGTTGTTTATATGTAAATTGCAATTCACCCTATACTGAATGTATCATCTCCTGTGGCTGGATGAACTGGTTTTGCCACAATGTTTTGGCCATTATCCTTATCCATACATGACAACTGTTTACAGTATTTCAGGCCATATTACAATTACACCAGTTTTACAATCCTCGGCATTAAACTACTATCAGCTGTACCCTAGAGAGACTTCATCTTCTATTGGGAGCTCCATAGAAAAGTGATGCTTGGAATGAAGCTTAGGTGCACTCTATTTCAGTTATCAGTGACCTGTGTACTTTGGCTTTTATTGATCTGACATTATCATCAAGTAGCATGTACCTTTTACTTCCACCAGAGAACTTCAGTGTGCTTTGCTGCCTGTACCTGCTCTTTCAGAAGACCATATAAACGTCTTCTGAGTGGAAAATGATCTCATCTGGGATTCTTTGTGTTCTTAGTTATGCACAGGTTTCAATTTAATCTTTTTCAGGTATTAAGCAAATTCTCCCAACAAATGCCTGTGCCACTTCATTGTGAGGTTTTTGTCCAGTGAAGGGCCTCAGGCTTTTATCTGTCAAAGCCTTATATTAGAATGTACAGCAAAGTGTTAAAGTACACACAGACTCACCTCAGCTTTGTATACTTAGGTTATAGCATGATTCCAAGGTTATGTTTGTATTTAAGTCTCAAATGATGACTCATGGTCCTCTTATGGGCATCTTGTGAAAAAAATCCATTATCTTAAGAGTAAAAGAAAATATTTTTATACTTTAGTTTTGTTTACTTAGTACCTTTCCAAAGGCCCATTACTTAGTGAGCAAAATACTTTCCTATTTTGCTGTGGCTAAGCATGGACACAACACAACCATATTAAATTATTAGTCCTAATACTTAAGAGACAAAAAGGATGCTGTGGTGGCCAGCTGTTCCTTGAAGTTACAGAAAATATGGGTGAACAGATGACGAAGTCATGAGTTTGTTTATTCTGACTCACAATCTTTAGTGAAAAATACAACATCATATTTGCGTAAAGACAGTGTGAGTTCATGTGTCTGCTTTTATTTTAATTTCATTTGCATAATTAAATGCTCCCTTTTATGGGTCAGTCAGGGCCTAAAAGCCTGACCCTGCTTTCCCACATTTGCATTGGGTTACTTCTGAACAGTTCTAGAAGAATTCATGATATATAATTAGGTTAACAAAAGGGCATTAAAATAGTCAATATTGAAATTCACACAAGCCAACATGTTTCTTCTTCTTTTTCTTTTTTAAAGACAAAAGAGTTTGTTTTGTTTTGTTTTGTTTTGTTTTGTTTTCTTTTTAGAGAGCATAAAATATAAGTTTCTGGGGCTGGAAAATGGCTTGTTTCAGGGCTTTAGAAAGACATTCATTTCACATATAAGCAAGCTATTTTTCAGTGTATTTGCTTACATTTGCTCTAGGAAACTATGTCTTCATCTGTATGGATATAAACATTGGGGCTTTTATAATTCAAACATATCTTTAGGTAGAGCTGGAGCTATAAAATAAGGTATTTTTCTAAAGTGAACAAAAGTATTCTGAAGATTTGTCTGAACTTTCAACTAACAAGAGATTAGCAGCATGTCAGCTGAGCAACACACCTACTTTGCACCCAAACTCCTCAATAGCTTATCTAGTATGCTATAAAAGTCCCCAATATCTTGCTGTCTCAGTATTGCACACCTTCTTGACTTTGTTATTTAATTACTTAAGATTTCCACTTCTACAAGAAATTGTGTGATTTTAACTTTTTTTTTTTTTTTTTCCTCCCTGTTTCAGAATACTTTCTTTTCCCTTCAAAACCACCTTTTTCATGGAGCTGAAATTCTTTTTTAAGGTCAATTCTGGCTTAAAAAGAAAGAGTAAATACATTTAAACAATGTATTTACATTCTTTGCACACCCTCAAGCTAGAAACATTTAGCAAAAAATTACCTCCTCAAAAACAAAACTAAACTAAACAACGACAATATAATTGGACTAATATCTCCTGGGATAAAAATAGACAAAAGATTCAAGAGTCACCTTGCAAGTCACTAGGTCAGCATGGTGGCAGCTGTTATCCTGGTAAAGGCTCCATAGACAAAGTATGAAGGCTTGTTCTCTGTTCTGCTGCTATGTCTTGCAAGAGAGGAACTACAATTGAAAGTGGAAATGTCAGCATTGTATTTGCTTTACAGTTACAGACAAATAACAGGTGTTGTATTGACTATAAGTTCATAGAGGTAGAAGATTATTTCTGTTTGTTTGCTCTATGCTGACTTTCATTAGAAACACAGCACATGACTCTGTGTTGTTTAGGAGCTTTATTTTAGAAGCTTCATAGTATGTGTGATTTTTATTTATTTTTTTTTCACTTTCTTTGCAGCAGAGTATACTACATCTTCAGACACCTCTTGATTTGTTTGCAAACTTACCAGCTAAGAAACTCTCAGACTACTTCTTCGCTTCTGCTCTGTTTAACCTAGAAAAAAAAAGACAGATGCGGAAGGGATGACAGCAAAGTACTGTGCAGAAGGCCTTGTAAGTCTTCAGCTAAATCCTCAAGCAAATATGAAATAGCCTAGGTTTGCTGACCTGAAGAAATTTTTGAAAAAATTCTTCTATTTGTCAGAAGAATCCCAGGTTTAGATTTTTGTTCAGCTTCTTCACAAGAATATTGGAAAGAAATATACATACAAAAGTGTTTCCTTTTTTCAGTCTTGTTTATTGTAATCAAGCAGTACCCTTTGGCCATTTGCTTAAATGCTTTACATAAAAAGAAAAAAAGTACTGCTTTCTGTTCTGTCATTAAGGCTGAGTATAATATATGGCAGGGAAGTCTTGTGATAAGACTGAAAAAGAGTAAAGCTGCTAAACTGTTTAAAGTTTTCTGTGTTTTGAGTGACCTTGGATAAGTCCCTCAGTTTCCATAGCTAAGAACATGTGGGTTATACACTATTCTTTCAAGCTCAGTTTCTGAATTAAACTGTAGCTTTCTTGAGATCTGGAGAGATTTAGGAAAATTAGGCACTAGATGAAATGATCCTCAGAAACTGGATGAAAAGCATGACTTAAACTAGTGAGAGTTGAATTCAGAAAAAAAGAACCATATTTAAGTGTCTAATCAGATATATTAAGCATAGATCTTTTTACTTGAGATTTTTGACTATGCAGATATTTAATCCAGGCCACTACATATAGATTTCTAATCCCTTCCAAACAAACAAACAAGAAAAAACAAAACAAAACAAAAAAAATCAAAACCACACAAACAAAACAAAAACCACCACCACCACCAAAAACAAAACCAGCAACCAAACAACCAACCAGTTCTCAGAACAACCAGTAGTTGCACAGTAAAGGCACTCTTATGGACATATTCAGCTTTTGATAATAAGATTAAATTAATGTCAAGGGTACATAATCTCTGGACTTCAGAGTTAAGTAACTGGAATTTTGTTGACATAGCCAGTGTAAGAATTTGGCCAAGATAAAATCAGCTCCAGACTCCCAAAGACCCTCTGCACTGTGGTGGTTCATAATGCTGGCAGTTCCTAAGCATTACTGAACTCTGGAAGACATGTCATGTCCTGTGAGATCATCCTTGTCACCCACTGCTCTATGTCATACTGAAAGGGTCCTGATTAGGACCCGGACATTAATGCAGTTTTCTCTTCAGCCTTGTCACACGTCTTTCAGAGTGCATCCTCTGCTCTGCAGAGACCCCATGGGGACCTCTTGTGATGCACAGCCTTTGTAGCTCCAGGAGCTTCACTAGCTTGTGTGTGTATATGTGAATATCATAGAATACCAGGTTGGAAGGAACCACAAAAATCATCTGGTAAAACCTTTTTTGGCAAAAGCATAGTCTAGACAAGATGGTCCAGCAATCTGTCCAGCTGAATATTTAAAGTGTTCAATCTTGGGGAATCCACCACATTCCTGGGAAGATTATTCCAATGGCTGATTGTTCTCAATATGAACATTTTCCCTCTTGTGTCCAGTTGTAATCTTGCCAGGAGTAATATATTCATTGCCCCTCATCTTTTCTATGGAAAAGGGAGTCTCCATCCTCTTTGTAGCCACTCTTGAAATATTAGAACATGGTGATGAGGTCTCTGTCCATGCTCCAATAGAAACAGACTCCTCTAATAAACTGAAAGCTCATTTCTCCAACCCACCTCCAATTTTCCCCTGGTTAGTTACCATATGCCTTCACATCAATCATAAATTATATTTCTCAGGTGAGTAAGCAAAGTAATCCGTGTACTCTTGAGTACTCTTTGTGTACTTAGACTTAGTATCTCTACTTGTAAAATCCTGTAATGACCCTTTTCTAATTTTCAAGCATGTTGTGAGCCTTGTTCTACTATTTTCTCAATGGGCTACTTTGATAATACAGTGCTGAATGCCTTAGAAATGCATATGCGTAAGTAAACATCAGTGGTAAGGCCTTGAGTAGGATCCAAGAGTCCTCAAATGTTTTAAGTGTGGTGAACAAACCAGAGAGGGAGAAGCATGCACCGCCACAGGAGAGGTTATTTAATTCTCTCACTCAGCATCTCAGTGAATTATAATTTTATTGAACAACAAAATGTAGAGACCCGGCCTTTGAATTCAGCAGAATGAGTTTACTACCTGCAGCGAGATCTGTTTGCCAACCACCTGAATAGATTCCAAGCAATTTGGAACATTTCATTGTTCTTTAAAGCATAAATGGTTTCATGGCAGCTGGGATGAATATATTTCAAAATTTAAATGAATATTCTGCAATCATGCCAATGGGGGAAAAAAAGATAAATTACTATACACCATTCTATTAGACTTGACCATCAGTGCCTCAACCACAGTTAAATGGAGCCATTCTAACACCGAAGTGTTAGAGATAGCTAACAGATACAAATAAAGTCCTAGAATGTTTTTCACAAATGATCCAGTAGTATATTCTGACTGAGGTGTTAAGAAATCATGGTAGGGAAACCCATCCCTCCCCAGTGTTTACAAGTCAGAAATTAAACTAAAAATTACCAGTACAGCTGGAAAGAGAGAGAAAAAAAAAAAAAAAAGTCTTGATGGCTCTGATGGTTACCTCAATAGTTGAATACTTTATTAAGCATTTTCCAGTGTGTTGAAGAGAGTATCACAGGTTTTAACTCCCCATAAACTTAAGTAAATGTTAAGAGGAAATTGCTGTGATTGTGTAAGCTAACGGTGCTGGCTTCCAGCTTGACTATAGCTGAGAACTGTAGTCAGGAATAGCAGGAGTTTTAAGAATATCATTGAGCTCAGTGGGGCATTACAGAGATGCACTTGTCTACCATCACTTTCAAGGTTGTTCTATTGTTAATATCCACTCATAAACATGTTGTGGTGGTTGTCAAACTGAAAAACACAGATTTTAAATTGGGTGGGGTGGATTAAAAAAAAAAAAACACAAACAAATCAACAACAACACAAATAAACAAACAACCCCCCAAAAAACAAACAACCAAACAAACAAACAAAAAAAAAAAACAACAAAGACAAACCAAACCAACCAAACAAAAAAACCCCAACACACTGAAAAAAAAAAACACCAAAAAAACCCACAAACAACAAACAAACAACACAAACCCACCATAAACTAACCTTTAAACAATTGCATTTCTCCAAACCAAGCTGTCTCTGTCTGTAAGGGCTGCTACAGGGTTTTAGTAGCCAGGACTGCATGGGCCTCTGTGAGGAGTGGCAGGGGTTGTCCTGTGCGGATCACAGCTGGTTCTAATGGACCCACATAAGGGCACAGCTCAGCCCCTCAGGCCAGCTGGTGACACCTCAGGGAACACACATTTAAGAAAGGTAAAAGAATGCCAGAGGAGGAGAGGGGAAAAATAAGACACTAAGGTTCCAAAGTTCCTTCAGACACCAAGGTAAGTGAAAAAGGGGGAGAAGGAGCTGCTCATGGTACTGGAGCCCTTGGAGGACGTCACATGGGAGCGGGACCAGGTGTGTGTTTCCTAAAGGAACTGCAGCATTGTGGAGAGGACACATGGAGTAATTTTATTGGCAGTAAATTAAATTAATTATCCCCAAGTCAAGCCTTTTTTTGTCCATGGTGGTGATTGGTAAGTGATCTCCTTGCCTTTATCTTCACTCACAAGCTTTTCAATTTTATATTCTTCTCTTTCCTGTTGGGGATGGGGAGTGAGACTGTGGCTGGGTGGGATTTTGACTGTTAACCAAGGTTAACCCATAACACAGACAGAAACAGAGGGGCTTGGTTAAGTTTTATTTATTTTATTTAACTTCTGTTGATTTTCAGATGCTACTTTGTGTCTTTTCACTGGATTCGTGGGTCTCCTTTGCCAGAGCAGAAAGATACACTTCAAAACACAGAGAAAAGATACAAGTAGGATTTTAGATTTTTCAAAGCTACCTTTAGATTTCACCTTAGAAAACACATCTTGATCAAAAGAACAGCGACTGAACAAGTTCTGCCTTTCTATAAGGTAGAGATTTTTCCATTATGGGTGAAGAAGTAGGAATCCCTATTGTAAGACTGTGAGTTATTGTAGAAAAAGAATAAATACAGTTAATATATTTGGATACATTAAACATGCGGTTTAATACTGTTCTTGAATTCTATTACACGTTTTTCTTCGAGTTCCCCAGAAAAGACAATGGTATTTCTTTTTTTCAGATTTACTAAGGTGAATTAATTAGACATTTGTAGCCTTCCTTTTCCACTTAAGATGTATGATATAGGTGTTGAGACAAGTTATTTTTCCTTGCTATCAAGTAAGTTGCCAGTTTGTCCACTCTGTTGCCTTTGGTTTGGCAGAGGCCTTTTAATTATGTAGAATATTTGATATTCTTCTGATAGGTGTTAAGGAAAGTGCTGCACATACCTGTTCCTAATACCTGCAGTGTGGGAAGGATGTGTGTTCACAGTCTTAAGGCTCTTTTAATATACCCAATGTAAGTGCATAATATATTTCTTTTAAAATCTCTTTTAATTTGTACCTGTGGCTACTCAGTAACTCTTAGCCGTCTATGACACAGATTCTATGTAGCCGTCTATGACACAGATTCTATGTAGCCATCTATGACACAGATTCTATGTAATCTTGCTTTGGACCTTCTTAATACAGGTTTCTATGTACCTATACTTATACATGTGTATGCGTGTGACAGTATGTGTTTGTGTATCCCTATACCTCTATATGTCTGTATAAGATTTAATTATTTTTTGTTGTGTATATTAGGAGAAATTAACTTCCAGAAGAGCTCCATGTTATGTAGAAATTCATAAAGAAATTTTCATGTCCTAGGTATTCTTCTTTAGCATCAAGTGATCAGCTACCTTGTATGTTTAATATGCAGTCATATATTCATTATTAAGCACTCCAGGAAACATCATCACTGCAATCGCAGTATGTTATTTCACTCTGGCTAAAAGGAACGAATTTTCAGCTTTGGAAAACAAACAAACAAAAAACAGTAAAATTAAGGTGGAGATAAGCAACATTCCTTGCCCCTCCAGAGAAAAAGTGAAAATTTAACTCCCTATTTTCATTCAGTAGTACTGCAGCACCGCACTATTTATTATATTTATTATATATACAGCCATATTCCTACCTACTTATGGCAACTAGTGAAGGCATCTACTGCAAAAGCAAAATAAAAAAAAAAGGTGGATAACTTATTTCTTGTTTTTATTCTGATTTCACACAAAACAAAACCTTGAACAGCTGCTCTTTGGAAGATAAAAAGGATTCAAATTGCGGTAGCAGCCTTGTGAGTGGAAATGTTTTCAGATGTTTAGCAAATCGAATTGCATGGGGAAAGGGCAGGTTTTATTTACTGCAGATTGTTTACCTCCAGAAATATTTTGTCCTTTATTCATTCTTAATTGATTAGCTCTTCATAGATAGAGGGTTTTTGCTACTGCAGAATGCATGGTACGAAAGAATAAATAAATAGCTTAAGAAGTTCACCCGATAATCACCAGAACAGAAATCCAGTGTGATAACTCTGCTAAGGTAGCAGTTAGGAATGGTTAGCTCACAGGTATCCTGATGTTGGTCCTGTTTTTATGTCCATGATTTACTTTCATTATCTGCCAAGGTACCTAGAAAGTGCCCGTCACCTTGCACAAACAGGTCACATAGCATTTTTTGAAGTAAACTCAATATTTCATAGTTAAAATAAGCTCATATGAAGTTAGAGAATTGCTTTATTGAAGGGAAACAGGAGTGAACACAAGCAGAGATAAGAAGAGAACTAAAAAAGAAAAATAGATTTTATTTAAAGTTGTTGAGAATTTTTTCTGCATAGAATCTAAATGTGCTTTTTAAAAGACTGAATTTTCTTCAAATTGCTGCCCTGTTCTGAAATGAATGCAGGGATAAGCTGGATTTCTCCTCAGATTCTTAAAATCACTCATCATCTAGATTTTATGGTGTCAGCATGATGAGGACTGTTTCAGGCATTTTTTCTCACTGCTTGATTTACTTGGAGACATGTCATGAGATTCACCTGGCCTGCAAATCAGATCTGAAGAGGCGGAGGAGGACAATGACATGACTTCTAGCAGTCAGTCATTCATTATATAGAAATATCCTTCAAAAGATCTGTGTCTGCCTCAGGTAATATAGATGTCAAATTTGACCGAAGGATATGGATCAAAGACTGTTGCCAACTCATGCTATACACATAAAACCAGCCTACAGCTGAATTGCCCTTTTTCTACTAAAGCAAAGTTTCTCCTTGCGTGGGTGTTGCATAAAATACATATTTTAATCAGTTAAAAATGTATTTTAATTGTCTGTACTGACCTCATAATTTTCCCTATGGAAAAAGAAATATAAGATAATTGGCAGAGTTGGACTAATTCCTGCTGTCTCAGACCTGTGGGAAGATACAAGATTTACTCAGTCTCCAGGTTTGGGTTTCTTTTAACCGGTCAAAGAATTGTTTGGCAATAACTTGTACTTTTCAGCTATTGTTTCACTACTTATTCTGTCTGTTAGGAAAAAATCCCTGATGTCAGATTTCTGTCTCCTGCAAAGTTGATCTAATCTTATTACTACTGGTAATTTCGATCCTTTAATTCTGCTATAAGTGTTCCAGGCTCCTTGGATGTGGAACCAAAGGGAAGGTTATTCCCTCATAGCTCCAGAAGCTGGATTCCATCTTTGGCTGTTAGCATTTCAGATTTGTTTGCTTAAAAATATTCTAATTTTGGTTTACTAAGGAGTCAATGCATCTGGGTGCACTGAATACACATACTACCTATCTAATTCCTAAAAAGTCAGCTTCTTTTCAACCTCAGCCAGTTTACCAGGAACGACAGGTCTAAAGCATGCTACCTTTATCAAATATATATCTGCTAACTGGTTTGAAGCCATATTTCTTGGATAACTCGAGTACTTTTCAAAATATCAGTCTCCTAGAGCACGTATGATTTTGTCCATGTACTTCCTTTACTTGCCGATGGAGGGCGACTGTACTCCAAACCTGTCGTGCGGTATTTTCAGGAAAGTTCTGTTAATAGTAAACGAAGCTCCTGGATCAGACACATGAACCTCAATTTATCGCTCCCTCTAGATGCAAAAAACTCGAAAATATATCTACAGTTGCACCACAAAGAGTGCCAGAGGAGTATTGGATCATCGCACACCACTTTTTCCTGTTTTAAACTGATTCTGAATGGCCTTCCTGGTGAGATGCTACCACCACGGCTCTCACCTTTTGCTGAAACCACCATTGCACCCACTGGCTGATGCATTCTGTCTCTTTTCTCTGAAGAGCAGGTAAGAAAATTGTGACTGTAGTTCTAACTATAGATCTCCGAGATGTCTCATCTGTACTTGACAACTAATGCCCCAAGCGCATTTTTCCTCATATACACATTTTTTTTCCTACTTGAGATGTGACCATTATTTTTCTATGCCAGAGTAAGAGAGACAGTTTAAGTACAAACTGAAGTTGAAAACTGTTACTTAAACAAAGGTACAAAACCTCTGATGCACAAATTTTTTTGCTTGCATCTGCTTTCTAATGCAGGTAATTCATTGTTTAGTGGTATTAGTTATATTATTTTCCAAACCAGAATAAACTATTCAGTAGGTTGAAGTTCCTTTTGATGAGTTCTTTACTGTTCAACACTGACTTCTGTCTTCCTCCACCTGTCCCAGCCACTAGAAAAGCCAGGAAAGATAAAACTCATAAGGTTTCTGCAAAGTTTTATAATTCTTTAGTTTCGTCATTCCAAGTGGGGTTTTTTGGTGTATTTGTTTGTTTGGTTTGGTGTCTGTTTTCTATTGTAGATAAAATAGTCTTCCAGTTCAGAAGACCTCATTCTTTTATACATAATGTCATGAATAGACAAATGCTTAAGAAATAAAATGCATATAATTTGTATGGTAACAGAGATCAGAGCA
Source organism: Columba livia (assembly GCF_036013475.1). Taxonomy (NCBI): domain Eukaryota; kingdom Metazoa; phylum Chordata; class Aves; order Columbiformes; family Columbidae; genus Columba; species Columba livia. The sequence continues at coordinate 61,086,936 of NC_088605.1, forward strand.
CTGAGGACTATTTTGAGTACTTGTTTAAAGGAACTAATGAATATGAGAAAAGTGCCCTAAAGCATTTAATTTTTAATTCTGAGAATATTTTTTCATTTAGATTTTCATGGATATTTCCTTCAGTCATGCTTATTTTAATTAGCTAATGAACATGGAGGAAAAAAATCTGATTCTGCTCTTTGCCAGTTCACAATGCCTTTTTCACTTCTGCCAAGAATGGCACATATAAGAAAAGTAGCTGAGTTCCTTGATTCATCCAGGAAAGCCACTTTTAGAATGAAGAGTTTCAGCTAGAGAACTTGTTCAACTGGTGTTTGAACAGCAACTCATGTGCTAGAACTAGAGCACACGGCTTTCCTAGATAAGGTATATGGTTCAAAGAGAACTGTTCTGAGGACTACAATTGATCCTACTTTGAGAGATTAAAATAAATAAAGGATCATTTTCAGCCAAGATTACTGTCATCATTGTGAAAATGCCAGTTTTCATACCACATTTAATTAATGAAGATAGCTGAAATGAAGAGCTTCAGACACTGATTTGTGATTGTTTCTTCTGTTGTAACCACTGACCTTACAGTGGTTTCTTATTGGTGATAATGTTAAGTGTTTTAAAAATGTATTTAAATAGTAAGTAACCACTTTGTAGTCATGCTTGATGTATTTATTGCACTTTTGGAAATCAGTATGTTCTGGTATTTTGGAGGCTAGTGCGAAAATGGTGGGGCCTTTCAGTCTTAGCTGCTCTCTACGCCCCTGTCAAGGAATGATCAGAGATGTGGTAATGGTGACCTTCCCACTCTTAAACCATATGGTTTCCTTGAAGAAGCCTGGATGTAAAGGCTGAAATCTGTCAAAGAAGGCAAGTGTCCCATCATGGCCAAGAAGATGAGATGGCAGGTTTTTGCTGCACAAACATGTAAGGACACAAATCTGCCAAGTATTTCCTCTGTAGCATTGACCATGAGTTATCCAAGGATTAGATTGCATGTAGTCTTTCCTGAATTTAATTTTGTGCAGCTTAGCCATGGTTCACTGCCTGACCTTGTGTTTACAAGATTTCATTATATGAAAACATTACCCTTAGGAAAAGGTTTAATAGAATTTAATAGAGATTAATCCAGAGGCCCTGACCAGCTCTAAAAAACCTTAATCTAGAAGAGTATTTTTTCCACAGATATTCTTGAAGCAGAAGAATCCTTTGTAAAACATTGAAGAAAACTGTATGGAGATGAGCTCTGTAGATGTATGTGTTTATATGGGAGGGCTTGCAGATTTGACAGAGAATAATGAATGTCAGTTATCAGAATGCAACAAAGTATAGCTTTCAAAGAAATAATTGCATATTTAAATAACTAATTTATTTAAATAACTATAAAAACTACCCTTCATGATCTTAGGATATAAAGCTGTAGAAACCTAGGTGTCTACACTCAAAATTCTAGAAAGTATTAATGAGGGATATATAGGAAAATTAAATGTGTTTGAATAAATGTTAGAATAACTATGAACTTCAAACAAACTTCAGTTTTGTAGCTAAGCAACTATTTTTTACACCATACAGCCTGAAAAATATTTGTGGTTGGTAGGGTGCCATGAGAATTCGAAAGGGACTGAAGAAAGGGATCTGATAATACTCTACAGTCTTTATGATTACATGCTATCTTAATTGCATGTGTATCTTATGCAATATGCTACCCTTATATATGTATTTAAATTTTAGTCAAATGTCAAAAATATAAAAAGACACTAAACTTTTATAAATGTTTTTGTTAATTAACACATCCCTGTGATACAAAGTACATCTACATGCTGTAAAGTAGTTCTGAGTTGAATAAATCAGCAGTGATGCCAAAATATGTGAAAAATTGAAGATAATAATAACAACAAAGATTAATTGATGGATTAAGATAGCTATAGTTAATTTTTAATATAGCAAACTGTACTTTGACCCCAGTTTTAAATTCTAATAAGTAGCTATGAGGCTCTAGAATAATTTTAATGACAGCTATCCTATATTCTGAATAATTTTAAAATGCAAAATGCAAAGCTGGTGTTAGTTAACTGACAATAGGCGAATGTTTTCCCAGGGCAACATTTTGGTGATGGTACTAGAGGCCTGAATGGTACAAAGTGATGGATAAGATTGTTTCTTCCATCCCAAAGACAAAACAAGTAGTTTCCGCTTCACCCGCAGAGTATCACAGCTATGCTCAGGGGCTGGGGAGGAAAAACTTTGGTGGAGTTATCAGGCAGGGAGTAAGAGGGGTGACATTGAGATCTAGTATATCTCCCTGACCCCGGGGCAGAGTAAGAGCAGCGTGTTTCTTCTGCTTTCCTTTGGGTGGGAGTTTGTGATCACAAGCGTTCCCCTCAGGTTTCTGGGAAAGAAGCTTGTGAGAGACTTGAACTGCTGTTTTCTTTCCATGTCCCCTAAGTCTGACCCTACCTATACACACAGCTGTCACTGGACCATCTTTCACATGAACATTCTGCCAGAATCCCATCCTGAAGAGACCAGATTTGCAGAATGGCACTAAAAAGATAAGCTCTCACATTCAGATCCAGAGGTAAATGTTAGATTTGGTAGATTTGTTTCTGCTCAAGTTGATGCATCTTTAGTGCAAATTCTGTTTGTTTACAGAGGTGTGCTTTTTTTTTTTTTTTTTTTTTTCTTCTAGCACATTAGTGGATGATACTATATTGAAATAGAATATAGGAAATGGGGTAATCTAGTGAAAGCATGAAAATACTAAATATTCCATGTAACTACTAAAATGACTGTCAAATAGAGTTTAGCAATGCTTTAAATTGTTTTTTTTAATAGGAGATCTTAGATGCACCATTTATTGATTACTTTTTTTTGAAACTTGCTTTTTCTACTTGTTAGCAATGCATTATTCCCAAACTGTTCAGTTCTGCATGAACTGTCCAGCTCAATTTCTGAACAACTAGGACTTGAAGAAGTGCAGTGTACTCTTTGTTCAAATTAGGATGCTAACCAAGAAACCAAAAAACCCTGCAATAAAGTGTATTCATAGAACTCTTCTTAAACTGACAGTTTAAACATCATTTTGTTCTTTCAATGTATAAAAGATATGAAGGCTCTTATGTGTAGGTGTTAACAGCTTTCATCAAATATCGTTTTCATACTGTGTTGAGACAAGTGGGTCAGTTTTGACCTTTTCACAGCTCTTGTTAAGATCTATTGTTCTGCCAACTTTGGCAACTCTGATGCCCAGTTTATTCTCAGAAATCAAAAAGGACAACAGAACATTTCTAGCTCTGTTTTGCTTATAAAAATTTCAAGCCTGCAGTTTAACACTTTTTCATAACATGCTGATTTTTAATCTGGTCATAATGATTGTGGTTCGCTGCTTTTTTCCACTTGAATAGCAAAGACAAGTTATGTTTGGTTGTTGTTTTCATTTTGTTTTAATAAACAAAGACAATGCTATTTCCTACCTTGAATTAAAAATGTAAATTATTTGCTTACATAATGCAAGTTATTGTATTGGCAAGTGTCCTTGTATTGTTTACATTGTCCTATGGCACAGTACCTTCATATTACAATATTGTTTCATTACTTAATTATCATCCTACTTGATGTCATTCATGTTTGGAGTGGAAGAGCATATTAGTTTCAGGATCCACTCATTACGCTGTGCATAAACAGAGACTGAGTTATTGTAAGCTGTCTCTGTCACAAGCACAACTTGATGCTTGATATTTGATTTCTCTGAATTAATATGTATCTTGTTTTTATTATAAATTCAATATTTAAGTCAATGCTTGGTCAATGGAAAAAACAATATAAAGTAAAATAGTGCTTATTTTTGTCCTCTTTCTGTCCAGCAGTAGCAATCCTAACAGCTGGCTTTGTCCCCAGTTTTCTTGATACAGAAATGTTTGGAGAGATTAAGCAGGGTGTTTTGTGTCACTTGGCCAACCCTCCTATGCAATGTATTTTTCTTCTTTGTGAAAATCTTCCTCAGCTCAAGACAGATCCTGAGGTTTTGTTGCTACATGAAGATATTATTGCATAAAAAGTGAGTTAAAGTATGTTTTGTAGGTATTTTATTTTATTGGCATGATCCTCATGGAATGGTTAAGCTGGATGTGTGGATCAGTTTTGCAGGGGCAGAGAGTGGTAGGAGAGACAGTGGTGCAAAGTGTTAATTCTTTCCTGATAAAAACCTACCCAGTCTGCAGATCACCATGAAAGAAAATACAAGAACATATCATGAGGCTGAAAGAAGTGACATTGAATACAGGTAATTATTAAATATACTGTATCCCTTAGTATGCAGGCAGTGGAATAACATGAAATGTTGAAAGAAGGTAAGTATTTTTGTTAGGTCAATAGGACATTCAGTATCTATGAGATTAAGGTTGTTTAGAACTACATAGAAATACATTAATTCTCAAGGGTCTCATTTATCCTTATGCAACTAAGTATGTGCCGATACCACGTCTAGAACACTGTCATTGTTTAACACCTGGCTTCAATTACCTCACTTGGATTGTATTCATATTTCAGAACTTTCTGTCCAGGTTTTTCGGAGAAGAACCTGCCTTCTTTAGTAGAAGCCTAACCTTGTTTAACTTTGTGGAGCAGTTAGCGTGGGCAGAAGCAATTGCTCTTTTACCTCAATGAAAAACTATTGTGTTTCTCCAGATTGTTTCAGAACTCAAATGAGTTAGCTCCTGTGCAAGTGGAGGAAATTCCTGCAAAAAAATTAATAAAGCTCAAATTACCCATGTTACAAGTGATCCCAAACAGAGTTAGTCCCTTAAATAGGTAAAAGCTCTGCAGTAGTATACAGAATGAACAGCAGCAGCATCATTAAAAGAAGCAGGTAGCAGTGACCCATTCTCTAAATCCTTTGCCCTGAAAATGTGAGATCACCAGTGATCCTTCTGCTGCTGTATGTCAGAGCCACAGTACCTGAGAACTCTGTATTTTTGTTTTATATTTCTCTTCTCACACTGGACAAACTTATTCTTCAACTGATCTCAGAAGCTAAGCTACAGTAAGGCACGTTTTAGGTTTTAAATGTGGCATATTATTTAAAATGACTACAGTTGTGAACATTTGACTTGCTTTGACATTTTTAAAGGACGAACAACTGACCTAGATATTGATCCAGTGGAGATGGTACTGAATATCTTCTATCACATTTTCCTTTCACAGTTTGTGATACTGCTGAGGAGGGCTTTTCTGCATGTTACTGGTTTTGACCTAACACAGAAATTACAATGTAAGACATAAGCCCTTTATAAGCACACTTGTTTTCTCTGCTAATACATTGAAAGAACATTGTGATGATTTTAAAAGGGACATTGCTCAGCGATACAGTTTTGGCAGGTATGCATGTTGATTTAATCAGCAGAGCTTATTGTTAGAAAGCTAGGAAATCCTATACCTCATTGTAATCATTTATAGACAGAAAAAAATTCCCTCCTTCTTCACTTGGTTAAATAGTCAAAGTTGTTCTTGAATTTGAGGTGAAGTCAACACCTTCCACTTTGGGCAGATGTTCTTACACAATTCACATAAATGCTGAATGGAAATAGTAAATAGATTGTATTGAGTTTAAATGTATGCCTAACTTTTACAGTGTATACATCAAACAACGAACCAGTTTCAGTCTCGCATTCCCATATCCAGTGATAGTCCAGTGTCAAATAAAATACATGCTTTAAACTACTGGTCAAGCACTGTTGTACACTGAATAGTGACTCTGAGGACAGTCACTTGAAGTTTACTTTTTAGTTGTCTCACAGCGACATCTGTTTGAAATCTGTCTTGATTAGAAAGAACAAAGATTTGTGATCAAACTAGTGGACCTGAAATTTAACTTGAAATCCAAAAAATAGTCTGTGATCTTGCACCAAGAGTCTACAAAAAAAGATACCTTTGGTTGTACATTAGTAATGACAGCTGTCTCATGCTGTATTTCCCTCAGTGGATTTCTCCCTATGAAGTTACCAAAATCCCTCAGTTTTGCTGAAGAATCGTGTTCTTGTCCAGCTATACTACTGCTTTACAGCCGAGGTAAAAAAAAAAAAAAAATATATATATATATATATATATATACACAAAAGCTCATTGTAGTTTTTAAGTCATTATTATTAACAAATATCACTTGTGATATCTATGCACATTCATGTCTTCAGGGCACTAAAGTAATTACAGCTATCTTATCACAACTGTATGCTAAAATATTTTTCTACATCTGGCTTTACTGAAAAGAAGGTTTGGTATTACTTATAGCACTTCATGCATACCTGTGAAAAAAGCAACCATTTTTTACAACAGATTTTGAATGTCAGAACTTATTTGACCAGAGTTTTCCACATAAAATAACTGATTATAGTAATTCCTTTCTCAGGACCTATAATGGAAGATAATGTTCAATTACTTGATTTATAACATGTGGCCCTTCACAATTTATGCTGTTTTCTCACTGAATAAAAATAGTATTAGTCAAGAGTGGGGATTCTATTATTTTGCTGTCCCCAAAATTAAAATATTTATAGCAGGAACAACTCATCAATTAACTGCTGCTGTCATATAATGAAATGTACTGGGGTTTATTTCAAACTGACTCTTCTTGTCATGATAAGTTATTCAGAATTGTTGCTTACCTCACTTTTGTTGGAAGTACCTAGTGCAACTACTGATTGCTGCTCATCTGCATTTGGGAAGTTTATCTGGAATTTTGTATTTCCTGCCAAACAGATCAATGGCAATACAAAAGTATGACTTGGTGTATATGTATAATCTGGTCACTTATTTTGAATGAACTGTTGTCCTTTCCTTTATAGGACTGGTTTTCTTATCTTTTTCCCACCTCTTTTTCGTAACCTACGTGGGATGCAGGTCTTATACCAAGCTAAATGTTTTAGGACTAATTCTACAACTCAGGTAATGTAAATAGAGGATTGTGTTGCCTGGAGCACTGCCTTTCTTTATGTTGCTTAGGACAGTGAAAGATCCATGCAGTAGGATGTGATTAAACAAACTCATTCTATTTTTTCCAGGTCTGACTCATGTAGTATGTGATCCAGGTGCCCGCAAGATTATTGGAGCCAGAAGCCCGTGCAAGGCTGCAGCACATGAGCTGAATGTGCTACAGAGGCTCTGTGGTCATGGGTGATGCTCTTCTCAAAATAACTGCAGCTTCATAGCTTCTGAGTCACACCTCTCTTGTTCTTGGTTGGATAAGCATGCAGGCAAAATAGATATGTATTCCCAGAGACACCTCTCAGTCATTTTGTCACTTATTTTTTAGAATTTTCTGTTCCTAAAGGTATATGAATATATATGAAAGCCTGTTAAGTTTTTCTTGAGTGGTCCTTTACTCCTGGCAAATGCAGTGGCTCTATCTATGTCAGTTCATGTGCAATGCACATTACAAACCGTTGCTGTCTTTTAGTCTTCTTAAGAGCACAGAATCCACATTCTTATCTCCAAAATCTGCCCATGCCATTCAGGTAGAAGCTCTATTATAAACTGCTTTATGCTGCTTACTAGTCTTTCTCCTTTAAGTGCTGAAACCTCATAGGACTGGTTTTTTTTCCAAGGTATTCATACAGAAAATATTCAAAATTCACACAAGAATTGTACTTCTTGTCAACAAAATTTCTGCCAGTAAATACAATTTTATTAGAAACTTGCATATTTTCTAAATGTTTGAAATAAACAACCTTCGTAATGATGATAGTCCAGTAATCATGAGATAAATCAAAAGTTTTTATTTTACAAACTTGTACAGTCTTCTGCCTTGATCACTAGTGCTTAAGTACAGAACTGTTTTGTTGCCTGCATGTATTTAAGGGGGAAAAATAAATAATAAGGATTAAAAAAGTCTTCGTAGAAGGATATTTTTTTCTAGCATTTTTGTCTTTAACATAACTCGAGCCCTGGAAGTTCTTATAGATAAAAATGACATGGTAATTTTTGAAAGGTTTAATATTGCTTGTGGAGCCTTGTCTTTTCTCCGTTATATGTGCTTGAAATTTATGCAGTTTGCTTTTCTTAGCCATGAAACTTTCACCTTTGAAATTGGCATGGCCGCCAAAATACAGATATTATGAAAATAAAATAAGTGAAAACTTGCTGCTTAACTAAAGTATTTTGTGGAGCATAGTTAGTTATCTACTCAACCTTTCTTGCTGTGTAATAGATTCAAACACCGAAGTTGGTTTGAATGAAAAGGTGGGGGAAGAAAACATGGATACAAATGCACTATTTTATATTGGATGTGGCTTATATTTACATATATGTTTGTTGTTTGTTTGTTTATTTGTTGTTTTGTTTTTGTGGGGTTTTTTTTAACCTGCTTTATGACAGTAGTTAGCTAAATATTTGGAAACAGTTCAAATGTCTAAAGTATGCATTTGAAGCCATGTTAAGTTTTAAATCTTCACTGCCAGAAGGGAGTGTAACCATCTCAAAGTGGCACTTAGATGTAGAAATGGAAAGCAATTGAAAACAGTCAAAAGCAATGAAAGATGGACAGTTATGTAATTGTAAATAAGAAATTGTGCTCTGAAAATTTCTGCTTGCTGACTCTGTAACCACATGCATAAAAAACACTTGCTTTAAATCATCACTTTTTTTAACTTACAGCGAATACATGTGATTAATGTTCTGTCACTTATAAATGTGAATCTCAATTGCTTTTAAGGAATAATCACCTACCTGTGCTTTTAGATTTTTCTTTCAGTGTTACAGAATAATTTGTCATTAGGAATAATGAGACACTATTCATTTTCTTCAGGTAAGCTGAATATTTGAAGTAAATGGTAAATGATTTCATGTTAGGCTACATCAGAAATCCTTCCCTTCTTTCAGTTTCCCTTTTTGCCAGCCAGTTCTCCAGAATATCTGTTGGTGTCCTAGGCAGAAAACGTGAAGTTTGTGTGTGGAAATCCTTTTATGTGCTTCTCTGCTGCAGTTGAAAACATACAAACAAAAGAAGTAAAAGTAGGATACTGACTGTATTATATATTGAGCTTATGTTAAAATGCAGCTTAAAAATCAGGGTCCTGTGGCATCCTTGTTTCTGTCTCCTGGGATTTTTGTTTGCTTTTCAAGACATAAAAAGATGAGTGATGTAACTTTATTCAAATGTCTTTGGCTTGTGCCTATACTACATATGCATTAGATGTTTAACTGCTGGGCTTTAACCTGTAAGCATAATGACTTACTGCTATCACAGCTCAGGTTGAAGTTGGTGATTGAAGCTTTTCTTGGTTCAATTTGCCTCCAAGGAAATCCACAGGAAACTCTTGATATTTGTTTTTGTGAAACTGACAGAGGAATTTGCTATTGAGCCCACATGTGGCTGGAAAGTAACCAAGACATGAGAGGCACCCAAGAGCAATTTCTCCAGTGGCTGCTCATGACAAACGTCTTATCCTGCATTGCTGTCCCTGCACAGACTGTCCAACTAGTGGCAAACTGTAAAATCTAGAATCCAGGACAACTATGGGCTAGACTATGGATATGAATGATACAAAGTCCAAATTCACATATTAGCTTAATACATAGTATGCACACATCTTTCTCAAGCCCGATAACATATTTTTTTCCTTTTTTAATAGTTATTTTTAAAATGGCATTGATTCTTTTTCATTGTTTTGAACATATATACCAGAAACTGATTTCCTAGATCACTTTACATTACTAATGGATCTACTCAGTCTCAGAATGCCTGCCAATCATCTGGTAGGAACTGGAGATTTTCACATCTGCCACTTATTCAACAAAATTACTGTGGAAACTAAGTATGTAGTGATATAAACCTGACCTAGAAGTCTGTGTTTGGGAAAAGGTGAAGGTATATTAAGGAAGGAAGTAGTCTGGTGTTGAATAATTTTATTAATGTAACTTTAATTTATGATTTTGTTCTATTTTAGTACAACTAAGAAAAAAGTGGTAGTTAAGCTTGAAATTAATTTTATTACCTAGTTAAACAAGGTATCATTTGGGTTTAAATTATTAAGTAAATGAAATTTCTTATATGAATAACTATGATTTGTACTTTTAATATTGTGACAGAGGAAACAGAGTTTATAATTGAGTAATGGACCCATTTACGTGATATGCATTGCCACAGAGGAAATATTCCTAGGAAAGAAATATTTTTATGTTAGTATCAGAGGCATATATGCATCTGGTGAGTATGTTCCTTGTTTGGTGAATCCTGCTGTAACCTGCAGAAATCCTTGATCTACGACCAGAGTGAGACCACCCCAAAGCATATGATTTCTTGGAGGTTTTCCTTGCCATGACAAAAGTGGTTGACCATAACACACACTTCACTAAATCAGCTTTCAGCTACTGGCTACTGACAAGCTAAAATCGTGTTTGCTAATGCTAGCTTATGATCTGAATGGGCAGGCAAGTGCAGACAAAGTCCTTGAAGAAAGCTTCCTCAGCTGTCTCTCTTGCTCCCAAAATGCCCATTGTCATGCAGTTATTAGCCAGAGCTGGATGCCAGGGCATTGTGCATTCATTGTCTCTGAGATTTGTGCTGACCTCTTCAAAAGTAACTTCAACTAAGCTGCGCTCTGCAGGGTGTGTGAAATGTCTCTCTTCAGTGTTGGTCTTGATCCTCCGTGCTTTGGTATACCACCTTTCTTCATCACAGTATCACAATATGTTTGGGATTGGAAGGGACCTCAAAAGATCATCTAGTCCAATCCCCCTGCTGGAGCAGGAACGCCTAGGTGAGGTCGCACAGGAACATGTCCAGGCGGGTTTTGAATGTCTCCAGAGAAGGAGACTCCACAACCTCCCTGGGCAGCCTGTTCCAGTGCTCTGTCACCCTCACTGAGAAGAAGTTTCTTATCAAATTTAAGTGGAACCTTTTGTGTTCCAGCTTGATCCCGTTACCCCTTGTCCTATCACTGTTTGCCACCGAGAAGAGCCTAGCTCCATCCTTGTGGCACTCACCCTTTATATATTTATAAAGATTAATAAGGTCAGCCCTCAGTCTCCTCTTCTCCAAACTAAAGAGACCCAGCTCCCTCAGCCTTTCTTCATAAGGGAGGTGCTCCACTTCCTTAATCATTTTCGTTGTCCTACCCTGGACCATCTCCAGCAGTTCCCTGTCCTTCTTGAACTGAGGGGCCCAGAACTGGACACAATGTTCCAGATGTGGTCTCACCAGGGCAGAGTAGAGGGGAAGGAGGACCTCTCTCGATCTACTAAGCACCCCGCTTCTAATACACCCCAGGATGCCATTGGCCTTCCTGGCCACAAGGGCGGAGTGCTGGCTCATGGTCATCCTGTTGCCCACCAGGACCCCCAGGTCCCTTTCCCCTACACTGCTCTCTAATATGTAATTTCCCAACCATTCTCTGTTATACTGTGTTTCCATGGATAGAAACTCAGGGTATACCTAGAAAAACCCACAGCACTCTACAACCAGGCATACTGTTTTGATGCGTGGGAGATCAGACCTCGGAGGAGAATGCTACAGAGGATATCCATTTTAAAATTTTGAGAAAGCCCGAAGTTATGTATTTAGGCTTCCCACACAGTGTAGTGAGAAATAAGCTTCATATGTGTGTTGGTCTGAATATTGGATATCAGAACCATAAAAAGTAAGGCAAGGTTTAAACACCAAGTTATTAATTTATTTAATTGTCTAGTAAATCACTTACAGCAGCAGTATCCTGGAGTTTGTTAGAAGAATTTATTATTGCTGAATATAGCCATCGGTCTGTCTAGACTCCAGGGTTCCTAGTTCAAAAAACTACTTAGTTCTTTATGGAAGTAGATTTCTCATCATAAGATGACTTTAGCATGTGCAGACTTATGTGAAACCTGCTTTGTTCTACAGATTCTTCATGTGTTTTCATGATAATTTCTTAAACTGTTATTTAGTTTACTACCGCAACTCGGCCTCAATGATGCCTAAGATTAAAAGTTTCTCTGGTCTGTGGCACTGACTCTAAAAGCCACAACCACAACTCTTCTAAAGGGCTCCTGAAAAAGCAATGTCGTTGTCTTCATAGATCTATGAATGATAGAATGACAGAAGAACAGGGGTGAACTAACTGCTGATTAAAGCTCAAATGCTCTCGCTTCTATGACTAGTGTTACGGAATACATTGTAAATTACTTTTGAAAAAAAAAAATTAAATTTCAGAGTAGCAAATCGATACTTTCAGTTAAGTCAGACATCAGTTCTGGCTGAGTGACAAGTGTTAGGGCAATACATGAATAGTCCTTTTCATGAGTAATTTCTAGGGCACATTGGGTTGATTACTTTTAAATTCAGTATATAATTATCAGTTGAATGCTAGTGGAATTTTTATTTCTGCACAGAACAGGGGGACACAAACTCTCTTTCCAAGAGCATACCTATAGATCTATCAGTAATGTTCAAACATAACACGCGAAGCCTACAGGAGATTGATGAGTTATGAGGATTGGTGTTTGTATATACATACGTATTATATAAGTAGGTCTGTACATATAGTTTTAACAACACTTCTTGGGTTACACAGCGGACAAATACCCTTTGAGAAAAAGAGTTGTAGTGTTAATTTGACACAAGAGACAAAGACAGGCATTGGAAGAGGATACAAAGTTGTTTATAAGGGTTGGTTGGGTAGGAGTACATACATGAAGAAGGAAAAAATGAAGGAGTTCAGGACAGAAAGTCCAGCACACTTCAGAGTCTTTCAGAGTTATGAGGATTAAAAGGTTCAAAGAGATGCAATGTATGAAGTATTGGGGCTATGCTGCAAATGGTGAGGAGACAGTCTGAACAGATGCAGAACGGACATTCACGGAGAGGGTTTGCTGGAAGCCAGGACAGAACTGTGTTTGTTGACCTCTGCACTGTTTACAATGCAACTCCCACACTTCTGCTTAGAAATAAAACCGATAAAATGTGAAGTGTCACAATTGTTACTAGACAAGGGAACACCTGTTTTGTAGTTTTATTTTTTGTCTGGTATTTTTTGTTTGTTTATTTAAGACCAACAAATCTTAGACTGCTGCGTTTAAGTTCAGTATGTTGTAAACAGAACAATTGAGATCAGCGTCTTGTTTCTTGTAGATGCATGTTATTTCTGTCTTCCTAATGTTGTGATGTTTCACTGGACAAACTATATAAATTGCTCAAAGGACACTAGGAAAAGTAACACTGACATAGAGACCTTTCTTGACTCTTCAGTGCTAATACAGAGTATTTGGAAAAATCAATGGAGCTTGTCCAGGATATCAGGAAGTGTCTCATCTATATGATATCCTCCAGTGCTCTTTGAAAAGACAGAGCATGTGCTTGATATCTAAAAGGCAGAGAATACTTTCAAATAGTAGGAATGGAATGACTTTGTCTTGATAACATTTCCAGCTGCCCACATGCATTAAAATTCTATTTTTAAAATCACTTTTTGCTTACTGCTAGTTATGAAATCACAGAAAAAGAAGAGAAATTGAAATGTTTCTTCTTTTTTTTTTTTTTTATTTGTCCCTTAAATTTGTTCTAATGAAAGGTGATTTGCAATCCTTTACTAATCTGTATTATACAGTGTTTTGTCTTTTTTTTTTTTTCAATTTTACCAATCTAGAAAATTGAACCAGACAGCTCTTGAAAAACAGGTATTAATCTTTTAGCTCTCAAGTTCCAGCAACTTTAATTGGGTAATCGGGGTGCGTATTTTATTTTATTGCCATTTTTATTTTGAAGTTGAGTAGAACTAACATAAATTTATGTGACTTTTTTCTAAATTGGCTTCCTTTTTGAAAAATAAATGATGCACACATACACGTATGTACAGTTCCATTTATTTCTCATTTGCCTTATGAAAAAGTCATAAAGAACTGCTATTCTTGCACCTAATTTTTGTGGGGGATTTTTTAGTGTGACCGAGAAAAATGTTTAGGCCAGAGGGTGACTTCAGTTTCTGTGACTTCAGTCACACACTAAAGTTAGGCTCTTCTCCAAGTAGTTACTCAAGTTATTTTCATTAAATTGCTGGGTATTCTACTCCTTAGATTCTATGTTTTTATTTACAGTCTTAAACATTGGAAATCATTTACATCTGCAAAGAGGTAATAAGCTATTTGTATCACACCAATAATCACTTTAGGAAAGTTTGTTTACATGAAATGCAAAGTCAGAATTCATAAAGAAAATGTTACTAAGCTGCAGTCCTTAAAACAGTTTGCAATTTTATTTTTCAATAGTAATTTAATTTTTGACAAACAAACCTTATTCATCCATTCTTTGCCCAGGGAGTCCTTTATCCTGTTTTACTGCAAAGAAAAACAGATTTCTTTCACTTTGCATTCAAAAACATGTGTCTTTGTCAGATGGTATGCACATGCATGAATCAAGGCCTCACTCCCACTCTACTAGAATATATGTCACTGACTTCAAAAAAGGTAAGATTCTTTTAAAAATAATTATTCATGGAGAATATTAGAATGGATTGTTTTAAAAATATGCTTTTTTGACAAGCCAGTCATCTGGTATTATTTTAAGATGAACAATATAGACACAGGAAAGAAAGAAGTTGGATCAAATGATGAAAGTTAATTAGGTATCTAATTAAAATAATCAAGTCAAGGTTGTTCCACTTTCAAACACCCTTCAAAATTCTAAGACTTTCATATTGTTGTATTTTCTTCTCTTATTTGGAAAAAAAATATTTTTTCAGTTTTGTTTATTTTTATTGTTACTGTGACAATGCATTTTTACCATGCAACTGTATATGTTTCGGTCTTATCATGTGAAAGGTTTTCGGCATCCAGACACTTTAAATGGACCTAGTTCAGGAAAGTATTTAGGCATGGTAACTTCACTATTCAATATAAGCAAGTATATGAACATGCTTAGATATTACTGTATTATGAGTGCTTTGTTAAATTATACTTCTAAAAGTGGAATCAATTTCTGAAGTGTGTGTTGCATCATGAAAATTAAAATTCACAAAAATGCAGAGAAGAAACAAACCTTAATACCAAAGATTCCTCCTACAGTATCGGACAATTGCATCTTTGGACAGCTGTTCTTGGTTTGCTCTTTTAAATTACACCACACTGATAAAGTTAAATCTGAGAAATATTTAGATAGAAAAAGTCTTGATTTGTGTATTTGTTTCATGAAATACGTATTTTAATTTTTACACAATCCAACATCTGGTGTAAGATGCCTTGAATTTGGAGATATCAGAGAATGGGAAAATACACTGGAGAGGTTTCTCTAAATGTACTGTGGTCTTAGGCTTGGATAGTGGATTCAATAGACCTTTGGCCTGTTTTGGTAGAACTGTTCTTACATGTACTTAAGGCCAAATGGCTTTCTGTTGCATTCAGGCACAGAAGACTATGGATGTCTTGGGCAGTGCTAACACATAGAATGTGATATTTCTCAAACTTTGTTTCCGTAATCTTTGTGAGACTCCAGTACATAAGTGACATGTCAATAGAACTTGTACCTCTCCAAAAACTAAGATGTTGCATTCTGTGTCATACTTTATTAATTATTTCAAATTTTCTGTGAGTCAGTTATTTAGTAAGTTGTCCAAGTCATGCATATCATAGTAATTAAGATTAAAAAATGAACAAATACTGAGAATATATGTTGAAGACTTTAAATCAAAAAATACAAACAGTTTTTTTAACATGTTTAAAGCACTGATATATTTTTATGCCTGTGATCCATACTGACTCCTGGCAAGTGTCTTACTTGAGCATCATGAAAGTGAACATATTGAACTTGACTTAACAAGTGCCACCATGCCACAATATTCATCTTACACAGACTTGAGTTACAAGCAAATACCACCTTGAGGCTTTTGTGTTCTACAAATCCTACATGGTCACGACAAATATGTCAGAATTTAACTTCAGCGGTGTTGCCACTTTTCTTTACATATTCAGTCCTTCTTCTGATCTAACAATGGAGTCATACTTTTCAGAGCACTTTTACAAAGAAGAACATGGTGTTTTGATTATCTCCTCTCTAATGTTTTTACAAATACAATTGACGACATTAGTTATTCCATCTCCAAAGTAGCCGCTATTATAGCACAGCCCAGACCTTTAAATAAAAAAGCCTGGTTGTTCAATTAGTTCAATTAGTTTATGTGTATATGGATTTTTTTTTTAATTTTGTTTTTTTGTTTTTAATTAGGGGTACTTCAGATGGGCTTCATTTCTTCATCCCTTTTGGAAGTTAAATACTGAGCTTGTTCTGTTATATCAATGCAGCTCTGAAGTGAAAGTGAGCTAGAGGCACTTGGTGGCATTCTCTGGCCTCAGAGATATTTTCATCAGGAAATTCCTTTTGAAGTCTCTGTTATCAAAGGAAACGGTCTTTTATATTGTCTTATCTCCACACATAAATTTCCAGTATTGACCAACAGAGGAAGATTGTGAAGATTCTCCTAATGCCCCATATAAAGCATCACCGATTAGTTCAATGCTGCAGGATATGTTAAAAAGAAGCAGTGACTCCATGAAAACATGAAGCCAGACCATTTGCAGGCTCATGGAACCTCTCAATATTAACTGTGAAAGCTAAAAAATAAAAATAAATAAAATAAAAATAAAAAATAAAATAAAAATATAAAAATAAAAAGCTCTTAAATAATGTTTTTGTAATACAAATCTCTCCCCACCCCTCTCTACCCTGCCATGAAGCCTAGACACGCATGTAACACAGAGGAATCGCATGTAACACATAAATCCAAGAATTTATTGAAAATAATTTAACTTAAGCCTTAATAGTCTAATTCAAGAATCATAATGTCTAGACGCAACTACAACTGAACGAGAAAGAACACATCTATGCAGAAAATATTTTAATAACTTAGTTTCTACCTCTTCTCCTGGTGCTGTGGTCACTTTCTCCAGCTCCTCTGGTGCATAAAGTTGGAGGTTTCATGCTAGTAGACAGCAAGTGGTGAAGAGAAGAGATCTTTCACCAAGAGTAATACGATGTGCACTTCAAGGAATTGTTCTTCCTCTCTTTAGGATCCACTGGGAGTCATTTTTATAGGTTTGCTGTCATGCTTTTACACTTCCCTCTTCCTTCAGTGGTCCACAGGTTGCACAACATGTTGCCTTATATTTATGTCAGATACTACTACTTTTTTCTCTTTGTCCCTAAAACCCGACTTGTCCAGACCAAGGTCTGCATTTCTTTGACTGACTGTGGGTGAGTTGTTTATAGCCGTGGTATCTCCCATGTCTGAACTCCTCTGTGTCATGTCCTCTGTCCCCATGTCCTGAGGCTGCTGCCTTTTGTTCTTCCGCACTGCCTCATTTTGTTATAGCCCTAAGTGTCCCATGCTGTGCAGAATAACTGCCTGTCACTGTTGTCTGTATAATTCTGTGGTCATACTATACAAAGACAAGTACAAGGAGTATGTATTAGCCATTACCACCTGGTCAGTTAGACAAATTGCTGTCACAGCTCAACCAAGAGAAGCTGCTGTAGGTCAAGAAAAATTCAGACAGAGCAGGTCTGACAAGCTTCAGTCCTGAGGCTTCACAAAATCAGTATGGAGATTATGGCCTGTTTCTTGTTGCTGCAATACTGTACTGCAGGGCTGCATGGTTACAAGCTATATTGCCTTACATTTGTATTTGGCTCTACCTTTTTTTTTTTTTTTTTTTAATTTTATGGAGATTTTGTAACCAAGGAGAACCAACTATTAGTCATAGAAACTTCAGTAAATAATAAGATTTGTTTGTAAAGTCAAAATAATTACTAATTCCATTAACATGTTTGGAATTGCTTGAACAATCTCACTTTTGAAATTGTATTTTCTTGTTTTATATTTATTTATATTGGGAAATTGTAAGAATGCAGAAAAGAACTGTGAAGGTAAGTTAGTCCTGACGTTTGGCAAATATAAGGCTTACATATGTCTGTATTATCTCTTGCTCATTGTTTTGTGACTACAGAGATTTTGAAAGTAACAAAGTAACTTGGATGAATGGTTGTAGGTAGTAAGAACCTTGTTTACAGAAACATCCAGATTTAAAGCATATTTTCTACCAAATACAGGTGATTTTCTGGCAATATTTTGATGTTGGCAAAATACTCATAATTTTAAAAGTTATTTTAGCACTGTATTCAACCTATTTTTCAAAGGAAGATCAAATAATCTGTTTAATTGTTTCCTTATAAAATACTGAATCTTAGTCTCATTGTGTAATGGAACAGTTTTTATACAGACTGGATTTTTTTCTTTTTTTTCCCCTTCAGTATAAATAGTGCTTATCATATTCAGGAACTGAGTGTTATATCCTTAATTCATAGCAAACTTTTATTGGTGTGGCAAATACATTGAGAATGGATATTTTGTATGTGCTTTTTTGAAAGAAAGATAAAAGGAGAATGTGAATGATTTCACTGATTATGTAAGAAAGAACATCTCAGGTTCACTGCGAAAGTCTTGGACCACCAGGAATAAAGTTGGTTGTTTAACAAAAGGTGCTGGAACAAGTCAGCCTGGAGAAGAGAAGGCTCCAGGGAGACCTTATTGCGGCCTATGAGAAAGACAGAGACAGACTTTTTAGCAGGGCCTGTTGTGATAAGACAAGAGGTAACAGTTTTAAACTCAAGGAGGGGAGATTCAGGCTAGACACAAGGAAGAAATCTTTTACAATGAGGGTGGTGAATCACTGGAACAGGTTGCCCAGAGAGGTGGTAGATGCCTCATCCCTGGAAACATTCAAGGCCAGGCTAAATGGGGCTCTGAGCAATCTGATCTACTTGAAGATGTCCCTGCTTATTGCAGGGGGGGTGGACTAGATGACCTTTGAAAAGTCCCTTCCAACCCAAACTATTCTATGAATCTAAGTCAGATGATGCTCATGCGCCTGCCAGTCTCTTTGGATTTCCTTCCTCTCTTGCAGTTTACTTGGCACATAGTATAGAAGCTGCACCTGAGACCCTTGCTTAGTGTCTTGCTGGCCCCACCACTCCACATCAGAGTTCTGAAAAAGGAAAAGAAAAAGAAGATTTATACTGAATGTCATTCTGCATGGGAGAAAATACTTTTTTTCTCTATACTTTATAATGCTTGTGGGTAGCATGGTGAAGGTCAGAGGACAGAACTAATGTAGTAGATTTCCATGAATTACAGTGTATAAAATGAAAAAAGCCTATGTGCCCAGCTAAGTGTTAGTGCCCATTCTTGTTTCACATCTTCACAGCCCAGCACTTAGGTTCATACCAGGTAAAACTGCATTAAATTCTTGTCAGACATTATAGTGAGAAGGTGACATAAAAAAGCTGACTGGAGCTGCTGTAGGTGCTATGCTGGGTTTACATTTGCACAGATTCTGTAGGCAAAGAGAAGGGAAGGCACACACTCCAGACTACTCACACAAAAGATTTTACAGCATGAGAAAATAATCATATACATGAAGATACATCAAGATAAGGCTTAATTTTGCGGTCTCAGTGACATACACAGAAAATGAAATAATGTAAGACTATTAGAGACAAGGATGGGCTTAGACTCGGTGCTTGAATCATAAGCATTAATATTGTGATTTACCAGTATCTGGTCTTTAAGGTTAGATGCTTAAGTAAGTTTTCTTTTTCTCTTCTCAGTGACTAAAGTACAATGTAATAGATTTGTATTGAAAACCGAAATCTTCAAGAATACTTTAAAAATAACCTGAATAACTACTAATTTCAGAGATCACAATGGTTCTTGAAAGGTGTTAAAATGCATGGTAGACAATCTCATTTATTAAATTTTGGATAATGAGGAATTATTTAAGGGTCAACAAAAATTTGAAAGCAAAATTAATGATCTAACTTAAATCTATAGAAGATGGGAAACATCGTGTCTAGGCTTAAACTGCTAGTTTGACTTAGGTAGATTCTAAAATCATTCTGAATTGTGATCCCAGATAAAGAAAACAAAAGTTGGAGGCCTAGCCAACTTTCAGCTTTAATGTACTTATGTCTCTAGGTATATGCTTTTTAGTATTGTTTTGGTTTAAAATATTTATAGATACCCTATTGATTTGTAATGAAATAGTTGCTGCTGAAAAATATCCTAACTTTGTCTTATTCCAGAGAACATTGCTGTCGATACTAAGATTGCATTGTTTTTAAGACTGCATTTTGATTTAGGAAGGAAGCAGAGCGAGTCCACTCTATAGTGGATTTACTGTATTATTTTCAGTCATTATGTCAATACTTCTTTCCTTCTTGAGCACTTCTACTTGTTAAAGTCCCTATTTATTTAAAGGAAGTTAAAGTGGAGCCAGAGTTGAAAACGCTAAACATTTTTGTGCAGCCTTTATTACATCCATTACATGAGTAATTGTGTCAGTGACACGTAAATGAGAAATTGTGCGAAATAAACTCCCACATTTTCCAAAAAGCATCAAACAGAAGACATCTGTATGAAAAGGCTCATGATCTGGCTCACTTGAAACATCTCTTCAACTGGTAGTTTGGGTACTTCTGCTGAAGACAATCTCCTTTCCTGAAATTATTACAAGTTAATTATAAAATTTGCTTCTATATATAGCGAAATAGCTTCAATTATGTAATTAAAAGCTTTTGCTGCTGTAACATACTAATTTTGCTTGGCTCTTTAGAGTAATTCTGCTACTGTCTTCCTTACACTGATTGTAAATGCTTCAGGGCAAACATTTGTGGCCTCTTAGTTGCACAGAGGCAACTGTAACAGTTTGGGGTAATTTGCTGAAAACATTATGACAAATGGTGCTGGTGGTTGCTTCAGTAGTAGGTGAAGATTATCAGTATGTTCAGGCCAATTTAAAGTTATTAAGATGGCTAGAGATGCAGCATGGTAACTATATCCACACTCACAGGTGTTAATGAAAAATCTTTATCTAGCAGGTGAAGCTTGCAAAGATTTTTTTTTTTTTTCCCTCTGCTGTTTGAGAACAGCAAAGAATGACAAAAGAAGAGTTGTGAGGAGTTTGCTGGCCTTTTGAGCTTGTGCTAATGGGACATTTATTTCATGTTTGCTTTCTCTTCACAAAGTCTATTCACTTGCACTCTGGGAATAAACTTCTGTGGTACTTGCTACCTACAACAGCTGGCACATTTCAGCTGTGTTGTAGCTATGGTTCAGGTCTCTGTAGCAAACAGAGAAGCCTAGCTCTGGTTGAGCTCTGTAACAATTTTTCTTTCTCTGCATTAGGCATAGAGGATGATACGCAATATGCACTTCATGAGATCTTGCTGTTCTTGTTAAAATATTGCTGTTTGTTTTGATCAAGTGGTGGGAAATGAAATCAAGTAGAATGGGGAGGGCTATGTGAATAAATAGATATAAAATATTATTATAGTTTTATTATCTAAAATGATATAACTTTGTACCTCTGGGGTACTTTTAATTTGAAAATAACAGTTTATTTCTTATAAATACGAAGATGGTAGGATTCCAGTTTCAAAAGGGAAATACACTGAGCTACAAGAATTTTAATTTACCTACAATGAAATAATGACAAATTGAAGTAAAAAATCTTGCTGTTTCAATGTAGGTATAATTTTATATTTGCATGCTCTTTTACCTTCTTCTAATGCTTAAAATACTAACCTTTTAGCTTGTGTGTCTCCTGTTGCCTTTCCATTTAAAAAAGAGGTTCAGCTTGAACTGAACCAGCTCAAAGCCCTGAGTTCTGCAGTTTTTAGTGATCACCTGAAACACTGGAAGACTTTGCATGGCATTGTTTCCATGAAACTATGAATGGGAGACTTAAGTCTGGATTGAGTATGGACTATTTAAGCTAAATTAGTAGCCTTTAAAAAATAACAGAGTATAATAGTTTGGGTTTATTCTTTCTTGCACTACACATGATCAAAAAAGTTTTTCATTAAAGTGTGACAGTTCTTTATATTGCTTGTACATAAAGCCTCCATGGTTATTATACAAAAAGAAAAGGCAAACGACAGTTGGTGTTAACACTAAACAGCTTAGGGCAAACTATTTTCTCAATATGTATGTAATTTAATTGAAATGCAATATTTCATGAATATTAGAAAGTGAGGCTTTATTAAAAATGGCAAGGGAAGTGAAAGCATGACTGTTTAGAGTAACAAGCAGAGCACAAATTTATTCATTCAATACATCACTGAATTATTTAAAACTCGGCTTAAACACAAGGTCATGGAATAATTTTGGCAAGTGCACACTTTTGCATGATGCATTTCCATAATTCCACTGCATCTATAAAGTTAATCACAGCTTTGGCATGCAAGCCTGCTTCATGTACTAAGCTGAGCCAGAAAAAGGCTCTGAATTAAAACCCAGGAACAAACCAAACTACCGACACTACAAATGATTTGTGATAGTTTAGAGCAGATGTGAGCTTCATAATACTAGCAATTCTTACAAGTATTTCATTTACTAATATCACATATTTCATATTTACTTGCAATACACATTTACAAGTGAAAACATGTTGGTTGTCTGGAGACACATCAGAATTTATGTACGCACAGACACACATTTAGATGTCATGAGTCTTCTTGAGGACATACTCCTTCTGTAAGGATTTCAGTGAGGGCTAACAAAAGGTGTTCTTTGGACTGCAGGGAAGAGAGTGGTTGAGCTACCCTTGGAAAAACTTAATGGAAAGTGGGTTGATTTTATAAGGTGAAAACAAGTATTTGGGTGTCCAGAGTCCAGACTGACTGCTAACAAGTCCCTGCAGCTGACTAAACTGGAGACGTTTAATGCATGTAATTTTCAAAATAGCTATGTCATTTTTAGGCTACAGGTAAGATAAAAGATGATGTGTGAGTTGCATAAGGCTTAAGGCTTCTTCCTAGAGTGTATTTAAGATTCTAAGACAAAATTCAGTGTCTTTTGAATTTTGCGGTAGAGTTTGTGCATCCAGAGTTTTATATCGCGTTTCTGTATGACTCCGTCAGTTCATAAAGACATTGTAAGATTAAGTTTCAGTGGACTCCCATAATTGTGATGATATGAGCTTTAAGATAACCTCTTCTATACCAACTCTAATATATGGCTAATTTATAATATCTGGTATAGTTGTTAAATGATTATTGTTAAAGCTTAGAAGGTTGTTGCTATTGCAGTCCTTACCAAATAATTTCTGTAGTTCCAGACTGGCTTCTCAACACCTTGCTTGTGTACTGATGCCTCATGGATATCAATTGCAGGTGTGCATTGTCACTTGCAGAGGTAGCACAGAAATTGCTACTATTTAAACCTATTAGAACGACATGTATTGAATACTGCAGCAGTAGAATTGCCTTGATAAATGTGACCTTGAATGCCAGGCAGAGGACCACCTAATAGTACAAACAGCAACCTAGACACAGTGATAGCCTTCCCTTTTTTGCATGCTTTGAAAGAATTGTATGCCAGTTGGGAATTGCTGGACTTATTTGGTGTTTCCCCTGCACTGCTTTCACAAACACACACACACAGAGGAATGTATGGATCAAGCAGACTTTCAAAAAAGAACATGATTTTCTTTTGAAGACTTGGTGGACTTAATTTACATTGTAGATAATTTGGTCAATTTATTTATTGTGCAGCTCATTTTTTTCCAAATTAGTATTGAAATAGATGTAATTTATCTCAATATGCTCTCAGACCAGTGCACAAGTGACATGAAAGACACAGCATCTATATTTTGAATATGTGCAGCATGCTGAACGTATTTTTTCAGCATCCTTTATCTAAAAAAATGTTGGGTTATTTTTAAAGAGGAATGCAATATTTAAAGTGATAATTTTGAAAGAGCACCCTTGTTCTAAACAGGTTGTTTAAAATTTGGTTGACTTCCACAGAATTCTCATAATTTGTTTGTTTTTGTTTTGTTTTGTTTTTCAAAATGTAGAGATTTTAATCTTGGTACCCTGTTCTCCTCTTAAAGTGTGTCTATATGTAGCAATCACTGGGTTTCTGCAGAGGTGATTCACATATATAACTTAAGAACTCATGCTGCTTTTAAGCTAAATTGCTTTATAAATTGTTTTGGATCTCTCTGATTAATAATAAAAAACAATGAGATTTTTATTATGTCATGTTTGTAGTTACTGAAAACTCTATGAAGTTGCATGTGTGTTAATAGTTACAAATTACTATCAAGATAAATTAATTTTAAAAACAATTAACACCTTTAGAAATAGCTGAAAGATTCTTTGTGTTATTAAATCTTGAAATGGTTTTCTTATTGGGGAAACAAGTAGGAAAAATACTAGAAGGTTAAGATTATTTTATTTTTTTTTAAAGTATTTGTTAGGGATAATAAGCAGTCATTTCTTCCACATTTTTGTATATACAGAACAATGTCACTCAAGGAAATAGACACTTTAGAGAATAACTCTAAGTGTTCTATGTATGAACTTCATTATGTAATTTCTTATCACTATAAATTTGCCATCTCTTGAAAACTGAAATAGAAATTGCTTGAGTACAGTTAAAAGAATTTTCTGTTTTATTTGGTGAGATTGTCTGCAGAGAGCCAATTCATATTCATCAGTTTCTAATTGCTCTTCTACACAGGCCAAGTTGCAAAATGACTTGTAACCCCACAGATTTATGTATTTATGTAAGCAGGGAAGATACATCCTAACAATTAGAAGACTTTATTTACTATTTTAAGGATGACATATTAGCGGTTTGACCAAGAACTACGTATTCAGTGCCATGGATCTATTTTCACAAGCCAGTGGGACTGCCTGTATTAGAGCCGGCTGCAGACAGAGTTCCTGCAAGAAGAGGTGTCCTGAATGTCATTAGTTTGAGAGGTAAGATCAGGTTACTGTTAAATCTTGGGAAAATGGTGCTTGAAGAACATAGTTTATCACTGAATCAGGACTGGCTTTGGTGGTGTTACTGTATACATTTTAGACTTCTGCTGTTGGATTGGTGCATGAGTGTACTTTCCAGGAAAAATTTCCAGCAACCCCAGACCTTAATTGGATTCCTTTTGGGTGAAGTTAAAATAGAAGGTGAATGCTCGTGGCCATGTCAGTGTACAAACAGAGGGTTTTGAGGAAAAAAAAAAACCAAAATAATAATTGCATTTTTAGGTTCTAATTTTAACATTCAGAAGAACTGAGAAAAACAAGCTGTACAATTGAAATCAGATATTGACAGTTCGAAGAGTATAGTTAGAGCTCTGAAACTGAGCATTAGCATGATTTTCATGAGGAATTAATTCCATCTTAAAAATGTCAAAAGTGCAACTGTGTCTGTCAGATCTTGGGAACAGTTAAGTGAAAGTGACCTTCTGCATAAATCTGTTATCAGTGTAGTGGGGCTGATAGCTAAGCACTTTATGTATGAAGTTCCACATTACGATAGACAATAATATTCAGGAAGATAATATCCATGTAAGTATTTTCTTTTTTTGGCCATCAATCTAATCAAAACATCAGCACTTCCAAAATGCTTGTCATTGTTGTTTAAGTACCATGGTTACAATAATGAATCCATTTATTATATCATCTTACTGGTTTAAGACACACAAATAATAATTACAGAAACTGATCTTTTATTTTTAAAATATGGTTCTATTCAAACTCCACTTACCACTGCAAGAGGAAGCTGACCAAAATTCTGTGGAATATAAAATGGGTCAGTCTTGGTCTATCTTTAACTGCATTGCATTAAGTGACATATTTGTTGATATTTAAAAATATTAATTTGGAGCTTTATGAGAGGACAGCAAACATCTTCTGTTTGCCTTCAGCCTAACAGTTCGGTGTTGACTTTCTGTACTCATTTAGCTGTCAGTACAAAGAAAGTGTCATTCTGATGTGACGGCTTAACTCCACATGTTAGAAAAAACATCAGCAAATTATGCTTACCAAACACACAGAGTCTTTGCTGTCACAAGCTATGTACTGTTTCAAGACAGGATCTTTTAACTCTGTTGGTTCCAATGGAAAATCCCACTGCAAAGACAGCTGCATAAGAATCTAGCAATCATGTATTATCTGATTTTATTGTCATTTTTACCTGAGACTATTGCAAGCCAGTTCACAGGAAAGGGACCAAGAGAAGATCTGAAAAGATTATATCATTTTGCTAAATTACTCTTTGGCTGTACTTAAGGGAATATGTCCTATCCTTAAGCAACTGGCTTAATGTCATTCCCTGAAGATTCTGCTAAAATGGTTCTTGTGTGACATAATAGATAATAGTGTTGGGGTTTTGAGATGTTGGTTCTTCTCACCCATAATTTAAGTAGTCTTAGGAGGACCACAAACTCTGCTATTTTTGTATTTATTGAAAGCCTCTCTACAAAGGTGAGTCACAGACAGCCCGGCTACTCTATCTCAGATCAT
Source organism: Columba livia (assembly GCF_036013475.1). Lineage (NCBI taxonomy): Eukaryota > Metazoa > Chordata > Aves > Columbiformes > Columbidae > Columba > Columba livia. The sequence goes on from NC_088605.1 coordinate 61,113,253, forward strand.
ATCCCCAGCGATTTATGTATGCATCTTTCTAACAATAATTCCCACTGAAGCAATTAACCCAGATAACCACCCTCTAGAATCAAAGCTGCGTTCCGTTGGCTCCATTTCTCTCCTTTTCCAGACTCTGCAGATCGCTAGAGAAGCACAAGAGACAAAGTATAATAGGGGTAGATTCAGAGGGGAAATCTTCATTGTCCTTTTCTATAGAGCTGTTCCACCTATGCTCAGGTAAGGATCCTTCAAGTGAGCTATTGATTGCACTGGTCTGAAAAAACTGTCACTACTTTGAAGAGAATATAATGCTGGGACAGGAGTCACTGTAGGTCTCAGACTCCTGGAAAATGCATTCCTTTGGGAATGGAATTTGCTGCCTTGGCCACAAGACTGAAGTTTTTCCCCAATGGGGTCATGATTTGTAAGATTTCTTCATGCAGTTTTACAGGAAGATAAAATCTGAACCTTTCCCACAGAGCTGCCGTTCACCCAGATAATGACCAGATGGTACTTATGGAAAGGAAGTTGTGAAATACTGGTAATTACTGAGGGGACACAAATGCCCTCAGTGTCACTGTTAATGAATGATGAACTGGACCATGAGCTTTAATGCCCCATCTTAGGAATGTTCCTGTAAAAGGTTGTAAGCAGCTTGTTCAACTTCAGAACAGACCCAAGATGTAATTTCATTATGTTGGATGCAATGTGATTCTCAGGCTGTCCGCATTTTAAATATGATATCTAGGGTGTGAATGCTGCAATATTTGGTTCTGAAAAAAAAATCCTACAGATTAGTAAAAACAAACAATTTTATGGTCTTGTGCCAACACAGAACACTTTCCCTGTGTGTGGGTTTGTCGTACTCTTGTGAAATGAAGAAAAACTGCTCATCTTAAACACTTCTTCAGCCATTCTGAAGCTACAGATATTTTTGTGAGATAAAATATAACAGAAACAGAACGGAGATAAAGGATGTTTTTTCTTGTTAAAATGTTATGGAAGATTAAGCTGTGAAAATACTTTGTGACCCTGCTTTGTGAGTAAAACAATGCTTGTTCCACTGGTGGGTGAAATTAGAAATTGCAAAAGAAAGGAAAATGTTAGCTATCACTTCTTAAGAAGTTATGTCCCCATTGCAAATTCTGTGGGACAAATTGTAACTTATGCTATTCAAATGAAGACCATTTCAATTCTAATGACCAATACAAATGTGCAAATATTCTAAATAAAAGTCTTCCTGCCACAGTACATATTTACTTTGGAGAGTAGCAGACATCCCATTTTTTAAAACGTCTTTTTGTCATTTGTACCTCGAAGGCCCAACATCGTAGTTCTTTTGCTTACCGTTAGGTTTAAAACCAGACTATTCTGTCCGCTGGCATGTCAACAACACTGCTTCAGTCAGCAAGATTTCAGATTCCCATTAGCGATCTCTTTCCTTCCCTAGAGATACACAGCCTCCTTGGCACGGCTGCTCTCTGTTTGTGGCTCCACATTAGGCCCTGTGTCCTGCTACCACTAGACCATGATTCTAGTTGGCATATGCTCATTTTATTCTACATCATATGGATTTTGTGTCCTTATAATGTATTAGTGCTCTTAATATCTTCAACTTTCTAAATAGCTAAGCTGGCAGATTGTTCTGTGAATTTGTTTACAGCTTGCTTCCTTAATGGGAGTTGGATACTTTCAAGTGCCAAATGAAAAGAAAATATATTTAAATGTTGTAGGCACCCCAGTGGCTGCTGCAGTACATTGAAGAAATGTAAGGAATTGGAGTTCACATTTACTTCATCTTAGATGCAGTTTACACATCTGGCTCCATTTATGGTGAATGAAGGTGACTGCATCTCGGTATTTTAAGTGAAAATGTTGAACAGATGTATTACACACTCATCATATGATGTTCTAATAACCCTGACCTGCAATTGTTTTTAAAATGACAATTACTTTTTCATGCCTATTTTGTTATATACAAAACAAAGACAAGCCACAGAGGAATAAGCCATATTTATAAAGTGCTAACTACTGTTATGTGAATAATCACCACAAACAAAGAAACCCCAAACTTTCACAAAATACCCACATCTTCCACTTGCACTGCTCTGTAAAAAAAGGTTTATCAGAGAGAAGTAATGAACGGATATTTCTTCTCAAACATTCTGTCTACTTCTCTGTTTAAAATGATATTTTATCAGAAACCACACTCCTCTATATTAGCATTACCTACAATATTGGAGTGTTAAAAATATCTAAGAGTTTCTATGTCTCCTTCACCTGAAGTATTGTACGTAGTTAATAAATTTAATAAAGCTCCAAGCCCAACATATTTATTATAGCTAAAGTAAATCTCTCCTGCAGAACCTGGGGGTTAAATCTAATTGACCTTCTGCATAGAGTTGTTTTTCAGCTCTTTCCTTTATTAGAAAGGAAAATGGTTGCAAGTAGTTAGAAGATTCATCTGTAAACCTGAATATATTTTCAAAATGTCTTTTGTTGAGGGCATCATGAATTTATGCTGCCTAATGTGCTGTAGATCAGTCAGCAAGATATTTGAGTATATTGTCTGCATCAATAATGATGCTGTCCTGTGTGGTAGCTAAAAGATGTCTGATACACTTCCCATAGGATTTAAAGACAAAGGCCTGTTAGCAGTCACAGGAGACAAAATATGATGGCTTTTTGATTTTCAGAAAATATATAGTGCTTGGAAGATGTGTTAAAACTGTAAAAGTAGATTTTATTTATTTATTTATTTTAATTTAGATAACCTGTGGGATATTAGGCAAACTAAATGACGGCATTTAATTTGTGAAAAACTGTTTCTCTTCAACTTCCAACATGTTGTACCACAAAAGTATGACTGTAACTGAAGATTCCGTAAGGAAGATCCAAATGATTTCAGCAGCAGAACTGAGTCCTGAGGTATTTCAGGCCACACAGTTCGCACTTCAGTTACACAACAGGCCACACACTTCATATTTCAGTTACACAACAGTAACAGAGATTGAGCAATTCTTAAACTAGATCCCTCTCATTGTAAGTCTCTAAAAACCCCTTTGCTCCACTATGTCCTTAAATACAAAAGTGCAGAGTAAGAAATTGGTTTAGAACTATATGTAAGTTAATTTATTAATAAAGTAATTTCTAATCCTTCCTTCCTTTCTCTTCTCTTGTCTGAAGATATGCAGGGAGACCAAGAAGTTGTTTTGTGTTTCAAAGATACTCATACAGATGCCAGAAAATTTCTTGCAGGTGCTGAGGCAAGGATAGAATATATCCCTCAGGGTTTCTTCATTAGGGCTTTACATCAGGCTTCATGTTTTTATCTAGAAATTATGTTGCCAAATAGCTAAGATTACATGATTTGCAGGAAAAAGAAACAATTATAACTCTCCATTGCAATTTTAGGGTTTTTTTACCAGCAATCATGCCTTGGTGTCATGAAAGTAGAGTCAAATATGTTACCAATTATGACATAAGCTATCAAAAGACTTGCAATAGAGAATTTCTGAAAGAAACTCTATCAGCAGACTGAAAAATAAATTCGTTTTACTTGTCACTGAATTTTTGAAAGAATTTTGTTTATGGAAGAATAATTATTCATTTTGAATATTTTAATAACTGAATTATTTTAATGTTTTAACACTATTTTATAGCATGACATTAAAAATTCAGGGGGAAAAAGAAAGGGGTCATCTGAGCCGTTCTGAGATAAGACCATGCTGCCTTTCTTTTTCACAGGATATAGAATGATTGATCTTGAGAATGTGCTTGAAGCATCCATCAACTTCATCCTACAGTCAGCAGGAGAAGTCAACTGTATGCTGTTTCCTTGAATAAATACACTGGATTTACTGAATTCATGTGACACTGAGTCAGAAGGAACTGTTATTCTTGCCCCAAAAATAAAAGTGTCAAAGCTTGGCAAGCTCTTTTCCACGTAATACAAGAAAATTAAAATAACCAGTCTGTCTAAATACTTAGTTGGAACCAATATGAATTGTATATGAACATAGTTGCTGAACTGGCTAATACTCATTATGAGCAGCAATTTCTTTTCCCTCCAGAACCACTTAGTAGGAGAACACATCTGTATGTTCACAAACTTACGTGACAAGAGCAGTGTATTAATGATTTAATTATTTATTTGATCTGGAACTAGTTTATGACTTCCTTCCTTTTTTTCATTAGCTGAAAATATATGCAGCTTTTTTACGTTCTTTTTCTGTGAGAAGCATCTGAAAGAAAGCAGTAGGTAAGGCCTTTGTTTAGTACATGGCTGTAGAACATGGAATTCCCATTTTATTCTGGCATTTAATAAATATCATAATGGCTATTACTCATTAAAAAATTACAACATTGGAGGAAAAATTACTTTGATTAGCGGTTTTTAATAATACATTTGTAAATATGGATATTTCACAGTATCGCTTAAATTCTTTTGAATTATCCAAAAGGCTCCAGGCTCTGTTGTAAAATTATCTGAAATTAGAAGTTCTGAAAAGTTTTCAACTTACTAAGATATAAAAATGTCGAAATGTTTTCTTCTCCATTTCTATCTGAATAAAACTTTGATATTTTGATGTCATATGCACACTATTCTAGTTCCTAAATGATCATTAACTTTCTGCAGAAATGTTTCTGAAGTTAGAGTTATCAAATATGAACTTGCTTAGCAGCAATTACAGTTACCTATTTGTTCTAGGATGTATAAAATGTGCTAAAATTCACATAGCTGTGCTTAGTGGGGTGGCTTGACCAGGTGGAACTCTCTGTTCTTTTCCAAAAAATTGCATTCTGCAGTAAATGAAGAGACAACACTAGTAAATAATAGAGGCTGGGGAGAGGAACTGGGTGCTGTTTTGAGACCACTTCTTGAGCTAGGAAAAGGGAAGGCAAAAAGAGATAGAGAGGCTGTATTAAACTTTGATGAAAGATGGTGCCAGGTGTTTTCGTGCCTCAGCATACATGGGCGGTTGGGAGGAAAAAAAAAAAGTGCTTTTATTTTTGTCATTTCTTTATCATCAGATAAATTACAGAAGCAGTCACCAACTCAGCTGGACTGTCATTTCAGCTCTGTGCTGCAAGGGACAGCTGCAAACACAAGGTGGTTGCCATTCTCAGAGAAACAGGAATCTAATGGGAATTGGAGAAGCAATGCTCTCAGGCTCTCCCTGCACTTGCTTCCTCATATGCCACTGAAGTAACAGGTGAGTGCCACAAAAACTTGTCTTGCTAATGTCTGTTTTTGGCAGGAAACTTTGAGGCAGGAGGAAAAAAAAAATCACTTGAGATAATTTCGTGCTGCCTGCCCTCAACAAGATGGTGCCCCTATGGAAGAAGATAAATTGGGGTGCTAAATTCTGTCTTCTACAAGCTTCAAAGGGTAGAGTCTGTATCATACCAATTTAAGAGATAGATTATAGTCTCTTAATTTGAAGGCAGAAAGCCTATTTAAGATAATATGCCAACCAGAGATACCATAGGGAACCCATCAAAGGACTTCATAGGAAGGCAAAGAGAAATTAATTTGCCTCAGCAACCAATGCTCAAAATGATAAAGCCAAAAGAGAAAAACACAGAAAAAAAGGATTAGTGAAGCTTCAAAATCAGAAGAAAACAAGAAGACTGTAAGTAACTCGGTGCTGCCTAAGGTAACAATTAAAAATAATGCCAAAGATGAAATGAAGCTCTTTCAGTTTTGTCATTCTAAAAGTAGATAGCTGTTGTCTCTACAATTAGGACATCCTGGACTGTGGGACACCTGATTTTGGATCTTGTTTAATACAGCTGAAGAGCTGAGCAGCTCCTCTGTAACAGGTGAGACAATCTTCCCAACAGGAGTCCAGCTGCCCAGCATCTGAAAGGAAGCTCTACAAAGTCAGTCTCTTGCTCAGGAAATACTCAGCTGTCCAAAGATTACCCTGGCCTGCAGACACAAAATATTGTCACCAAGCATTAAGTCAACATATGCCAGCCAATCCACGTTAAGTACTAATGGAGTGCTATTAAATGGTGGCAAATATAAGACATTTCAGGCTAATGTAACTTTTTCTCATTAGCTTTTTTTTTTTTTTTTCTAGTGGGAAAAATACTGAGCTTTGCCAGGAAATTTACTTCTATGTCTAGTTATGAGTTTAAAGCTTAAACACTTAGAACTATTTGACATGTGAAAAATGTCAGCTGTCTCAAAAATACTCTAATGAATGACAAAATAACCAAAAGTGTGCAACAAGTAAAAATGAAGATAAGAACTGGCTTTTTTTTAAGGTGAGTAAAATGAGGAACTCTTCTTTACAAAACACATTGGCAAATTTGTTTTAAGTGCCATGCTCCAGTGAAAGCATAATTTCATCATCACTTTTATTAGGCTAATCAAGATAATGGGTAATTAGTTGCTTAGAACTGGATGGTAGATTGAAGCAAAGTGGGTAGAATTTTTAGATAACTGTTTACTATTCAAACAATAGGACTGATAATCTCGTTCTAGGTCTCTAGAATGAAAAAAGTCCTTGACCACCCTCACACTACACAAGACAGTCCTTGATCTCCTAATTATATTTCAAAGGGAAGGTTTCATTGAAGTTAATGATTCTACATATAGGTGCATGTCCCTCTACTTGTAAACTGAATTTTTCCAGTTCCAGAGACCTTTCCATTTAAATACCACTTTGACAGACTATTATACCACATACTTTGTTTTTAAAGACAGAGTTTTTGGAAAAGTTTACAGTTCAAAATGTTTCTACTAAAATCCAATAGTAGTATTTTGAAATTAAAAAAAAAAAAAAATCTTATAGGAAAATAAGTGAATACATTTAGTACTATGGAATAAAGAGAGTATGTTATTTAAAATAAAACATTTAGGAAATCACTTCTGAATACAATACAGAACAATCAGGTGTGCTCTGAAATAAAGCAGTTTTATTTCCCTTTTTCTGGAGAATATTTGGCATATCTATTCCCTTCCTAATATCTACCAAGCCGCGGGTCTGTGTGTCATGATATGAGATTGCATACCTTGTCAAATAAACACAGATCCTGAAGCTCAAAGCTCAATGGAAAGCTCAGCCACTATGCAGACAATCAACTAAAAAGGGACTTTGTGTGAATATGATTGTATGATTGAGTCTTAAAATGTTTTTTTTCCCTCCATTAGAACATAAGGATTATTTAAAACACCTCTAAAAAGTATGGTGGTAGAGGGGAAAAAAAATGAAAAAAATCATTGTGTAGTCTTACAAACTAATTAGAAAGAACAGCTGAAACAAGGATGAGAGACTTCATATCACAAAGATGTTTGTTTTCCTTTGAATATACACAGTGCTTTGTGGATTTCAGTCACAAGCAGATTGAAAGTCCAGCTCTGACTTTCTTCACTAATATGTAAAAAGGCATTGTTACCCAACTCAGAAAATATCATGGGTTGTTTTTGTTGTTGTTTTAAAAAAGTATGTTTACATTAAGAAGTTGGGTTTTTTAAATTATATTGCAATTTATGAAGGGTTTTTTGTTTGTTTGGTTGGTTGGTTGGTTTTTGTTGGTTGGTTGTGTTTTTTTTTTTTTTTTTAGAAAACCTGCAGCATAAAGTGAAAAATTTTGCTTAGATATTCATTCTTGTCTGGTATAACTGCTCTTGTTATAACTGAAAGAGAAAATGTAATGGTAAGCATGGTAAGGCCAAAACCAAAATTACGCTCTTAATACATCGTATATAGGAGTGATTTAGAGACGAGCAATAGCTTACCTGAGCACATAGTGCTAGATGAAATTCGGATATGGTTGAAGCAATGTGGGTGCCAAAACATAGGTACCTATCTCCAGTTTACATAACACAGTAAGTCCATTTTAGATATTAACTGGACCAGGGGGAATGATTCTTCTGCTGATCCAGCATCAAGTTTGCAAACCCATCTGTGGATGTTACTGGTATCTTAGTGTAGCTGTAATAAATTTAGATGGGTGTGTCTAGCATCTGAGGAGTTTGTGACTCCGTTCATAGTCCTGAACGGTTTAGGTTTTTATCCATGTTTTATTTCATACTTGGATTTCAAATATTTGTGTGAAGGCATGCTATTGCAACTGTGAGAATATCCAACACAATAGATGTCCCATGATAAAAAGGAAATTGCAACCTATCAAACAAACCCCATTTTGTAGCAGATTAATATCAGTATCTGCATTATTTCCTACCTATTACCACGATGTTTTGTCCATAGGGCAAAACCTAAAAACTGAAAGTGTTGTATCTGAGAAAAACAGACTCTGGAGAGACACTCAAGGTTTTTGTGGCAGTGGGTCCTCAGACAGCTTAAGGTCTCTTAGGTTTGCTCTTTTTCCAACTATGGCCTGGAAACCCTACCTCTGGCTGAGCTGGCACATTGTTTTGTGCATCTGATCATGGATATGCTCTAATTTTAAAACAGATTAAAGAAAATGGTTATTTTTGTGTCAAGCTAGTTCACCAATCCCATTCACGTTGACACTGTGACAGTGTGATGGAGATATATATGGTGCACTATGGCAAGGAAGAGACTTAGATCAGCAAAGGGCTGGGAACTGCCCCCAGAAGTGTGCATTGGACTATGGCCTTAAGTTTGCGATGAAAGACAACAGAGCCAGCACACCCAGGTTCCTCTGCCACCATAGTGACCCTGGGCATCTCCAATCTTTCTTCTGGAGAGTCAGGCTGGACAGCAGAGCAATACTGTCCCACCTTACTTCCCACGATGCTTCTGGACCTGGCAGCTGTGAAGTGCTCCCATTTTCTGCATTTTACATGCACCCTGTAGACCAAGCAGACTGCAGTCATTGAGGAAATCTATGATAGAAATGGGAATGGATTGCAGGAGGCTTTCAGGTGAATAGTTTGTAACTAGTTGTGAAATTCTTCAGCGGAAGGGAATGTGCAAGTGCTGCAGAGGCAATATAGCCAGCTTTACATCATTGCCCAAGCCCATAACCATGCTCTGAAAATCCCTGGCTGCCTGACTAATTCCTTCTCAGAGCAATCAGAATACTCTAAATTGCTTTTTAGGAGCAGACTGACTCTTGCTAGTCTGAGATTCCAAGTTTAATCTCCCAGTGAGTTTTGTTGTACTTAAAGGTTCCCAGATATTCAACCTATTTCTTCTGTCTAGAAGACTTATTCTTTATTTCTAGGAATTTTTATTTCCATAATTTCCTATGTGCTTAACTTTTTTCCAATATGTATTTATTTTTTTTTATTTTTTTTTATTTTTTTAACCTGCATGGTATGGCTGTTATTTGTTACATGCGTTACTACATATAAAAGTCTTTAACCTTTATTATTAATAAAATGTAAATAAGCAGCAGTTATAGTTCATGGCCAATGTTTAATTTACTTCTGAAAAAAAAGTATACACATGTGTGTTCAATAGTCGTGTTCTCAGGCTTATTTTTGTGAGTGATTATTTTGGGGAAAAGTTTTTATTTTTTTTAATTATTATTATTATTTTTAATATTTGTGTCTAGCTGTGACAATCTCTTATAATTACTTAAATATTCAAATGCAGTCCACCTTATGTAAACAATTTTTTTTTCAACCATTTTCCACTAAGCCACTATATATAGAAAATAAAACACTAGTTTTAGAAGGCAGATTCAATGAAAGAATACAAATGTATCTTATTTAAAGTTATGCTGTATGAGATCATAAATTGATCTGAAAAGGCTGCTGGCAGATGACTGTTTAACTATATTAGGTTTGTCTCCATTAGATCAAAATGCAGGAGGCTGGATTTGTGTCTGAATGTCAGATTCCCATGCAGCAGGACAGAGACACAAAGTCTGCATGAGTAAACATGCCTATCAAAGATGAGATTGTTAAACTAATGATAACAACAGAAAGCAAGCAGCATAAAAATTTCCCCTCCTAATTGCATTTAATGTCAGATCATCGTGATATAAATGGTGGTGATTATATCAGTGACATCCTGCCCTATGTTGTTATGCTCTTGTATATCTTGCTGAATAATGGTTAAAATACCATCATAGATCATAGCCCTCAAAAGGACTTTCATTTATTAAAACTTGGAGACAATATAGTTTTTACTCTTGTCAAGGTCCATGTCAGCTCCAGAATGAAGATTATTTTCCACCACAGTCTGCCCTCTCCTTTTTGTTCCAGTCAGTAGAAATATATTTTTGCCTTACATAAACGAGAACAATTTCCAAAATATAGCAATCTGTTTTGTTTAATTTCTCCTGTGTATAATTCTTAGAAATCCATCCAGAACATTTTACATAGAAATAAAATGTAATCCCAGTAGTTAGGCAGATGGGGTGAATCAGAAGTTTAGGGAAGAAATGGCTGGGAAAGGTATCAGAGAGGAAAAGAAGGGATGGGATTCTGATTGCAGAAAGAATAAAAAACAAAAAACAACAACAACAACAAAAAACCACTTAGTTATTTTGAGTTCCATTCTCCCTCTTAATCACAGCTTGTTGTTTTGGATATAAGTTTTGTACAGTAGGATAGTGAAGAAAGGATAAGTTCCCTGATGGCAACAGCTGGTAATTGTTTCTAGATGATAGGATGTGCTATAGTTTCTGCTACACTATCAACTTAAAACAATTATATTACATCCACCGTTTCTCCTTTTTTTAATTGCCATTTATGATGCTAGGCATAATTAATACCATCTTTGATCTTGTTTGCCTAACTTATTAAAACTTTTTTTTCTCCTTCAATTACAGTTTGATTTTTTTTTCTGTTGCTTTTTTCTTATAACTAAGTTCTCTTCCTTTAGCATCTCTGTGTCTGCCTTTTTAATGCGCTTGGATAGCATATGCTTCCATTCTGTTTTCTTTCCTACAGCTACTTTCTTTGTCTGGGTCTAACTTCTACTGATACAGAGCAATTTTCAGACAATTCCAAGCTTGCCTCAATTTGTGCATGCACTTTTTTCCATTTATTAACCTGTATCTATGCAAATCAAGTATTTAAGTTCTATGGACTGGGTTGATACGAAGGACAATAAGAATTAAACCCTCTACATTTCAAAATTTAATTTCAGGTGCATAACTGTTTTCTAAATTTATGTTTAGTGCCCATACTCTTCTATCCACTACATGGGAAACTTAAGTAGAGTTCATGGAAATCAAGGAACTTGCTAGAGAGCCTTTGAAGATAGGGGTCAGGAGGAAACAGCAAAATACTCTCAAAAGACAAGATTCATTCTTTTGAGCATGCAGAAATGCTTTTCCCACTTTGGAAATCACCACTGTGAAATTCTTTCAGCCTAATACAAGGAACTTTTTTTCGTTTCTCCTTGGCAATGAACCAATCAACCAACCAAAAATCAATCTCCCTGCTGCTAGGCTTGAGCTTTCCCCTGAGGTCGATTTTGAATGACCACTTAAATTCTGGCTTTCCAGAAGGAGAGGTGTAGAAGGAGACTGGGATAGAAGACATTAAATGTACTTTCTGAATGTTTAATGACTTGTGCTGTACTTGACAGTAACTTGGTTTTCAAACCTTGTTGAGACTTAGCAATAAGATGAATATCAAGCTGCTCAGTGGTGTCAGCAGCATAAAGTTGCGTTATCCATATGATTTGTGGCAGAAATGTGTGCATCGTGTAGGTTCACCTAGCTGAAATTTAGACAACTAATGATTTTTTGGTGTACCTAACGAAAGATTAGTGGGTCCAGTGACAGTTCAGACTGTAGACCAAATTGAGTGGCCACACTATGGTTTTTGACCTATGTTTACCCATTTCCATTGATGTGTATTTTAGATTAGCTTTTGGGTTTGTTGGTTGGTGTAGGGTTTTTTGGTTTTGTTTTGTTTGTTGGTTTTGGTTATTTGAGGGTTTGGGTTTCTTTCCTTCTGTTATTCTTTGTATGCTTATTTTTCCCTGAAGCTGAAATCTGGGGATAATTTCTATTTGTCTGTGAAATATTTTCTAGACTGCATTATATAGAATCCATTCTGCTCTTCAACAGTTCTGGCAGAAATCTAGTGAGAATTATGGGATTGTCATACTATGGATGTATGGATGCTTTTTGTTTCTGTTAATTAATTTTTTTCTAGTTGTAAGACTCTTTCCAGAAAAGGCCAGGGTGGTAAAGCAGAAGGGTGTTATAACAGTCTCATTTCTTGCTATTTAATGATTTCTGAAGTTAAAAGTGTAATTTATTTCTTTTTTTTCTTTTACTTAAGAGGTCCTTCGGGACCTAAAGTTTGATTTAAGACACAAGAGGTAAATAACCTGCTCTGTTCTCAACTTGTAGAATAAGTGATTTTGTAAATGGAACCTAGAAATAATGAGTTGTTCATACTGTTCAGCCTTGGTTTTCAAGAATGAGTCTCAGAAATTCTGTAAACTTCCAGTGCAGATTCGCTAATACAATATACAATCAAAAGCCTTCAAAATGGTCCTTCATTCTTCTTGCAAGGTGTAAGGCCTGATAAGTTAAAAAAAAAAAAAGGTGATCTTAAATCTGATTTTCTTTATTTCTTACTTCTTACTGTAAAAATAAACATCCTTATAAGAAAATAACTACTTATTTCTACACTAATAAAGTGAGAGGCTGCATAGTCCAGAATACACACATATGGTGATCTACACAAATACAGATCTGTTAAATTGTTTTTTACAGCCATAGGTGCAGCCTGTGCCAGTGGCCGTTGTCATAAATCATGAGGGTTTAGCACAGGCCAAGGACCATTTGCAGTAAGCAGCTCAGATACAACTATCTTGTTTCAGAGGGAAAGAGAATTTTCTCTGATGGACACAGCCAATGTACCTGTTCCCTGCCTCACCTCACCGCTGTTCCCCCTACCACTACCTAAATGCAAGTAGACCATGTAGAAATAATAAAACTCTTCTTGGTATTGGAATTATCTCTGTTTTAAGAGCATGCATGGACAAAGTCAAAGAAAGGCCAAAGCACAAAATAAAATACAACTAGCAGGGCACATGAAAGACAATAAATAATTCTATGAGTGCATTAGCAGTAAAAGGCAATCTAAGGAAAGTGTTGGTCTGTTGCTCAGTGGTCCAGGAAAGCTCCTTGAAGGATAATGCCAACAAAACGAATAAATACTTTCTCGTTCAGTCTTCTCCAAATAATGCAGTTGGACATTCACAATATGAGTAACACAATTATTAAAAATGACAAATATTTTGTATCAGACTCAAGAAAGATAGATTCGGATACTTGAACAAATTGTGATTTGAATGGGCTACATCTGTTTAAATTGATTCAAAGGTTTTCAAAGTATGACTGAAACAGTCTCAGAGGCTGTTTATCATTCAAAGATAAAATGAAAAGTTCCAGAAAACTAGAAGAAGAATCTCTTTTTTTTTCTTTAAAGGAAAATTTAAAAAGGAATGGCAAGAAAATTATAGTCCCATCAATATAACTTAATTTATGAGAACAATTAAATTCCTTGCCAGCACCTAGGAAAAAAAAACAGGATTCTGAGTAAGAGCTAGCAGAGAACATCAAGAAGAAATCAAATTAAACCTACTACATTATCTTTTAAGAAAATGTAACAGGCTATATGGATTAATAGAAGTAGGAGGTGCTTTGTGGGGTTTTTTTAACCATGTCTTGGTAACGGTATCTCCCAAGAAAGAATATGTCATGAATTTCCAGACTAAGCATTGAACTGAATCTTTGTGGCCCTTATTTAAAGCCATCATGCTCTGCCTCCTCCAGCAAACATACCCTTTCACTTTTTTTTTCCTTGTGATTTTGGTAATAGTACATGATCAATATACAGTATTGTGAAAACAGATGTTAAAAATTCCTTGTAATTCTAGATTCATTTGTGCAAAGCTTTTAGATATTTCTTCAGAATTGTGAACAGTAAAAGCTTTTTAAAGAGAGGTATCCACATACTAACAGCCAGGGCTGTTGTTCGTGATTAAATGTAAAGTGTTACAATAGTCTATTTCATTGCTTAATTATATGTGAGTTTTGATGTAGATGGGCTAAAATGAAGGTCTTTACCACAGAGCCTGATTCAGTCACCAGGCTAAATTATTGTTGAGGAGGAGCTGCTCTCGTAAATGTAAAATGTAGTGTTATAAAGACATCATTTATGTGATGCCTACTTGGTAGTTAATCAGAAACAGTTGAAGAAATTTTTCTGAAACTTCATATTAATTTTCTCAGGAAGACAGAGCTAGAGGGGATTCATAGTGCTGATGGTTATTCAAAAGAGTCCTCTTGGTAAAATAATAATTACGTTAAAAGACTTCAATAGAATGTGACAGAATTGCTCATAAAAAGCCTCAGAACCAAAATTCTAAGTTAAACTATGCCCAGTCCTTAATCCTGTGAATCACAGTGCCTTTTTCTCTCCTTGCACTAACAGAAGACTACACTACTGTAGTTTTAGTTAACATAATCTCTAAGGACTGTTATTAACCAACCACCTTGGATATGGAAACCCTAAATCCTTTTAAATGCTGATGATCTCGGTAATAGACATCTTGTTACAGTTAATGAGATGAAACAGTCTCCTTATGTACAGAGACTCTATTATTACAGTCTTGAAGGCTAGGCGTTAGATTTTAATCCTGTTTGTGATACTGAGATTTATCTGATTTTGGATTACTGGGTCTGTAAAAGGTAGAAATGGTCTTGTTTAAGATCAGTCTTTACTGAAAACTAACCTCAGCATATCAGCTGAAAAAAATTCTGTGAATTGGTTTTTATTGTCGTTGCGTTAGTTTAGATTAAAAAAAATCCATATAGTGTCATTGAATCCAGTACCAAATAATAATAATTATAATAATTATAATAATAATAAATAAATAAAAAAAGAAAAAAAAGAAAAAGCCCTTTGAAGCAAACCTACTAGCTCATAGTTATGTAATGGAAAGGGATGTTAGAGAAATGTGATACAAAATTGTGAAATGAAAGTGTCATGATAATGAAGGTAATTATTACCTGCTTGTTTGATGTTTTTTGCATCAAGGTACTTTAGAAGCAAAAATTTTTTTAGATTTAACAAATTGATAAAAACAATGCAATAATTCTTATAAATGTTAGCATTTGAAAAAAAAAAAATCTTATTGCCTTGATAATATATTATTTCTCAGCAGCCTACATTACATAGTAGTTCAGATAATGTTTTTCAAAGATCTTTCTATGACATTTTTTAAATTAAGCTGAAACCCAATCTTTTTTTGTTGTTGTTAAGCACAGACAAAACAAATGTTTAATTACCTTCTTTGCCACAAAGAAAACAAATTTTATCAATGAAGTCCAAAACTCTGGTCAAAAGCAAACACAAAATATGTAACTTATTGTTGGTCAGCTGGCCTTGTTTTGAAAATGAAATGATTTTTAAAAGATCTTCTAAATGGAAACCAAAATTAAAACATGGAACTGAGTGGATGGACCAACATGACACATATTGTGCTGTTACAAGTCACTGGACTAATCTTGAAATTACATATGCGGTTTTTGAGGTTCTTGCCTTATAGTCTCATCCTTAACTGTAATCACATTGTACCTGATCCTCTGCGGTTTAATTATGTATTTATAATTTATAATGTGTAAATAAGCCACAGGAAACTAGAAATTAAAATATTACCTGCCAAGTTAACTAAAGTATTTTTCTTGTCAAGTTCTCCTTTTTACTATCCGAGCATGGGAAAGGAACTGAAAAGCAGATATTGGTCTTAGATAAGACATCTTAGGGAACAGAAGTGGATAGGAAAAGAATCTCACAATCCTTTTCTATAATTCAGTGCCACAGTCCCTATTAGCCACACTACACAGGAGAGACTTCTGGCCTTAGGCAATTTTTAGCAGTAACACCACTATTATTTAAGCTGCATATTCTCATATGATGTAAAAGACACGTTTAGACCTAGGCCCTGAGCAACTCCACTTGGGCTAGTCAGTCCAACGTACATACTCTTATTTTATCAACTAGACAAGACCTTACATAGTACCCATGGCATCATCTAATTAGTTTTGCTCATTTGCATTTCTAATTTGGATCCCATTGTTATTTTCAAAGATAACTGTTAATATTCTTCGTGATCCTGTATACTCTTGTTCATTTTTAGCAAAAGAAATAAAGATCCAAGTAGTTTGCTATGGATAAATTAATCGAAAAATGTATACATTTAAGAAGGACATGGTATCTTTATTTATTATGAAAAGAAAAATGAGGAATTATGCTTTTGATATGGTAGTACTTATTTTGCTTGGTAGACTTAATTTTGGCTAACTGTAAAATTCAATTCTAATACTGTAATCATGCTGAGGTAATGTTTGTTGATTAAATTTGACATAAGTATAACTGAGTGGTTTGTGTATCCATTAAGAGTTAGATATGTATCATCCTTGAAAAAGATGATAATCAAAGGTATAAAAGGCATAACTAAGGTGATTAAGCCAACCCAATCTAGTGGACTATTATAAAGAAGATTAAATGCTCAAACCACAATGGAAAACACATGGGGGTCTTTTTGTGTGCAGTTGTTTGGGGTTTTTTTGTGGTTTTGTTGTTGTTTTGTTGTTTGTTTTTGTTTTCAAGATAGTTCTGTCTTCTGGTTTCTGCTAACGTAAACTTATGATTCCTTGTGAATATGTCAGAGTGACAAATGAGAGATAAATGAAGTGAAAGCAGCTAGTGTTATTTGGATCCTATCTTATTTGAATCATATCTGACGTTTAATAAATTACTATTTCTAAAAAATATATTCATAGAACTAAGAATATTCCATAGCTGCATTCTCATAAGAAATTCCCATTTCACTATCTGCCCAGGCTTCCAATATGACTAGATCTATTTGATACAGTTTTTCCATCTTCAGTAATGATCCCATAGCTTTGCAGCTTAGCATCAATTATGAATGTCACTAACATATGCTATTCACTCCTTATTGCAGGACTTAAAATCTGATACCAATTCTCACACAAATCAGAAAGGTGTTTTCCCCTTTGTTCAGGCTATAGTGCTATTTCTGGTTACATCCTTTTAGCTAGTTTTCTATCTGCATGATAGTGTTCTCAATTAGGACCATCTGAATTAATTATCAGATGTTGCTGTTGTAAAGATGCCTTCCTCAGAAAGAGCAAACTGCAAGAAATGTGCAGTTGCAAAGTTTGTATTTGAAGATTGAGAGTAACGCTTCGCCTCGCCATGCTGGTAGTCATCCCAAGATTTCAAAACTGTCTAAGGCATATTGTATGCTTTTGGCTTTAGGAGATCCTGAAAACTGTATTCCTTTCACTTTCTTGATACTTTTAATTGCAATAATTTTTAATTCACAAACTATCTTATGTGACTTTGACATGAATTGCTTCATGTATGATTTCACTTAGATAAAACCAGCTGCTCCTGAGTCTTTAGTTATTCATGGAGTACACCTTCTGCTCCCACAACATTTTTAGCATAATAGAAAAAAAATAGTTATCCCTAAATAGGAAACAGTGCCGAAATTTGAAAGAAAATATTAAGTGCTTGTGTTGCAACATTGTTTTCAAAACAAGTGAGTAAGTATTCTGGTGTTCTTTAAATGGTGGGCAAAATGAGTTGTGAAAAGGTTAAGAGAAGTGCTTATGGCCAGTCAGTGCATTATTTACAAAGCCAGGATTATGCCTCTAACTGCTGTCTTTTAGTCCAGTCTTTTTCTGCATTGTTCACACTGTTCATGAAGAGAAATGGATTAATATTAAGAGATGAATTAACATCTTAAGTTACCTGTTATAGCTCTGACATAGATTGGGATGGGATTTATTGTGCAGGAGTCAAAACAATGTGGATTTTTCTTTTTTCTTTAGGATATGGCTTCTAAGAATTCCACTGTCATAATGAATATATTTCATGAGAACTGAGGCGATTTCTAAACAGCTTAAGTCTGTTGAGGTTTGAAAGCCACATCTTTCCTTTTCCTAAA
Organism: Columba livia; assembly: GCF_036013475.1. Classification (NCBI taxonomy): domain Eukaryota; kingdom Metazoa; phylum Chordata; class Aves; order Columbiformes; family Columbidae; genus Columba; species Columba livia. The sequence goes on from NC_088605.1 coordinate 61,131,150, forward strand.
GAGGAAAATGTAATAGGAACATTAATACATGTCAGTAACATTTCGCTATTTGGAAGAGATTCAGGACATCTTTTGAATTCACTTTTGTCGAAAGCTGGAGGACCTAAATTTGTGTCTGCATTGACACATGTAAGTGTATAACTACATTGGGGTCTTAACATCCTCTATATAATTTCTGTAATATTTGAAATATTTCCCTAGCTACTTTTCCTAGCTTCTAAAACCAGGACAGATGTTCAAATGCAATGTTCTCATCTGTGTATGCTGTCAGTTTGTTTAGGAAATTCTTCTACCTCAGTAGTATCTGCTAATAGAAGCACAAATCTTAAGTACAGAACTCTTAGGAGACACATGTGGTGAGCACAATTTAATTCAAGAGTGAACATTGCATTTTGAGTGCTGCTTGTAGTTGGATTTGTGCCTGTCTAGGCTGAGTTCACCCCATTTCAAATCTGGAATCTCCTTCTGCCATATCCAATAGGTATGTGATGTTCACCTGTAACATTTGTAGCAACCCTTCTGGTTTACTGCTGAGAGTACTATTTCCTGTACAAGAATCTTTGTTTAGTGCAGAGAATTCATAAAGAATGAATCATAGCAACTAATCTAATGGCTTTTTTTCATGGTGCTGTGATTCTCAGTCTGTTTTTGTGAAAGTTCTAATGCAGTGTAATCTGGTACTATAGAAGAAAGAAAGAATAATTTCTGAGTTGCTGGGAGGGAGGAGTAGGGGCCGGGGGACACAGGGCAGGGAATTGAGAAGGGAAGGTGAAAGAACTGATTTGGCTACTTTTTGTACCTCAAAATGAACTACAGGAATACAGGCTTCTCCTCATGTCATGTGCAGCATTGCTGTCTTAGTCTCGGCACAACTGTTCGCACAGCCATGGGCTGACTTTGCTTGGGGAACAGATGTCGCACAGACTCGTGTTTTCTAAGGCTTGTGATCTACACAGTTTGTCTGGAGCTAGCAGTGGTGTGCCAGGAATCAGCATTAGACTTGATCTTTAATATATGCTGTACAGTTCTGAACCAAGTGGAAAAAAACATATGCTGTTGGCATTTGAAGGTGCTGGAAATATAGGAAGTATTGTAAATACCAGACATGTTTGAGAAGTAGCTTTGAGACTCTTCTGTTAAATATCTGCTTCTTTTTAAAGCCTCATCTGAACTTTGAACAATACAGAGTAGCATAACTGTGTTTTTTGTTTATTCTTCTACAAAGTAATAGTTTTTTACCTTGAAAAAATATAAGATACTTTTAAAAATAAATTGTTCTGTCTTTTTAGGTTCCTGGAAAAAAGACAGCCACTAAAAGTGGACTGATCACTCCACCTTGCATTTTTGCAGTGAGATCACATTTGTGGTGAGACATAAAAATCTGTGATATATCAGAGAAGAAGATCTGAAGCTAATCGTGAGTTCATGAAAACTCCTCTGTAAGGTCCATTCATCATTAATGTTCTAAGTCACAAATGAAAATTTCCTCAGTGTCCCATCATTTTTACAAGGTAACCAAGACTAGTGACAAACAATAATTGTTCCCCCCTCAGAAAAAGCCTTGTTGAAAATGCCTCATTTTATAGCAGTGTGAGTAGCCTTTAATTTGACTTTCAGATGAAGCTTCAGGACTCTGACTGAATGTGATGTGGTTGGGAAAGAAAAATCAGTAAATACTTCATATGTCATTGTCATAAACACTTAAAACTCAGGTGACTGAGAAGATCTTTTTCTTACCCTTTTCCCTTTTCTTATCTTCTAACTGCAACTCTGCTGTCTCCTCAGTGTCTCTGAAATGCCTGCCAGCTTCAAGCTCTCTTCATTGTTGTCTAGGGCTCATTGCTTTTTAGCTCACACCTGAAATTTTTGTGTAACTCTTTAATTTATCTCTTCCTAGTCAAGTAATTATTATTATATTCATAAAATTGTATTAAAAATATTAAGGTCACAAAGTCAAGCACTCAAATTAAAAAATATTAAAATTAAAGTTATCAGTGCAACCTTCATTTGGCTCCCGTGAGCATATGCATTTCAATGGGCTTTAATTACATCATCACAGTGTCAGGGTTTTTTTGCATGGGATCTCTGACTCATTCAGTCAGGGATGGTACTTCCTTAATTAGTAATGTTTAGAATTTCATTCTTTTGTTCTTGTTCAATGTGTGAACACGCCTTAGTGACTTCAAACTGCTCAGACTGTACTTTTAAAGTAGAAGTTATTGATTTTTCTATGCTATTTTTTAAATGGAACTCATTAATATGAAGTCAGGCATTACTTTATATTCACAAAATCCTCATACATTTAAAGGATTTTATTATCTCAATTTTAAAGACGGGTAATGGCCATGCAGAGAAATTAAGCTTTCATGTATTCACTAGTTCTGTGTGCCCAGTTTTGTGTGTCTGTAACCTCCTGTTCTTCAGGGTGCTTGGTGTACACACTCAGGTTATGGGCTCTCCTGAATTATCTGTTTCTTCTACATACTCAGGAATTTGTTTTGGGATGTGTAGTGGAAAAACCTACAAAACAAAAGTGTAAGAACAAGCAAAGACTTTTAAAAGTCATTATAGTTTGGAATAAAATCTTTCACAGGGCCACTAAAGGAAAGGCTACCATCTAATCCAGATCTCCAGCTCAGATACAGCTGCCCTATTTTCTTATTCTGAAACACCTTTTTCCATTCACTACATATTCAACAAAAAGTAAATTGATTGAAGAAAGAGCATGTATGCTTATGATTGGTAAAGATCTTGTGAATAAGAGTGCTTTTCTGAAGTAAAGGGAATATCAACAGACAACAGGAAGTAGCTTAATAACAAATACATACAATGAGATTGAATTTTAGTTGTGGACATTATCTCAATTTTTCTATTGCTTTACATTTGATTTTCTGTAGATCTTTGAGTAAGCTTGTATCTATGGCTGGGACAGAAGGGCTTATTATATTTATTGGTTACATTAATGTCAAATAACAGTCAGTGCAATAAATATATATTGGACATATATTGAAACAGGACACAGAAAGGCATTTCATCATATCTTGTAACCAGTTCATTGACAGCACTGGAGTCTTTAAATCCCCAACATAGGCCTCTGGCCTTTGAGCTAGCAGAGCAGATGTAGTGCCAGAGGCTTTAATTCTCTGGGTGTATCCATTCTTTGGCAGTCATGAACTATATATGTTGCTAGAAGGATTCACACATCCTCACTGCTGATGGAGGACTTCAGAGTACCAGGTTTCACTGGGGAACTCAGTGTAATTAGAAGGTTACAGGTGCTACATACTGACTTTGTCATTCCCCTTGCTTCTCCTTAGTCTGAATATCAGCTTTCTTCCTCTGCAGTCTGTCTCAGTTTTCACTCATCAGCTCCCTGCTCTCTTTCTTTCTTATTCACCAGATTTCTTCCCATAGATTCCATTTACCTTTGTGTTCCTCTCCATGACCAATTTTTTTATTCTTTCCGTTTGAACTGAGCAACGTTTTTCTTCATGATGCTTGGATGCCAGAGGACAGTGACAGTGTAAGCACATGACAGGCCTTTCATCCCCTTCCTACATGTGGAAATATTTATTTAAACAAGATATCTGATCGAGGACTTTGTGGAATAGAATAATAAGGAAAAAGGGATAAGGCATAGACAAAAGGACACAAACCTGACAGGCAAACTTAACGGAGACAAAACCATGGAACCTTGTCAGTCACACTAATTGATGGGCTATCAAGAAATTGTGTGTAAACCAATTAGGATAGAAAAATGAGGGTTCAAAATGTTGCAGAGGGAGCCCAGCAGGACTATGAAAACTGATGAGGGAACATGCAGGTGAAGACAATGTAAGAGGAGCAATGGAGAAATAGGCAGAAAGGAGGATAGAAGGGGCTGCCTGTATAACGGGGCCAGTCACTATGCTTCTGACAAAGTCATGTGTCTGGTCACCACTGCCTGTCCTGTCTTCTTGTTACATCCGTTCTTAATTGTCTCTCTGCATAATCTCACTCTCTGTCCCACATGTGAGTTGGCTCCAGTGTCTGGACAGGAGCAAGTCCTGGGCCAGAGCTGCTGCAGGTGGTGTCCACTCTTAACATCACTTAACAGGAAAGTTTTCATTTGGCAAAAGTACTTTGAAAGAGTAAATTGGGCAGGATATATTTTTTAAAGCATTATAATAATAACAACCCAACCTGGTGCATGGTGTAAGTAAAACAAAAAGTTCTTCTTACATATGCAGGGCTAATGATCATAGCTTTTTTAAAAGAAAAGCTTTTTGTACTATTTATTTTCTAGATTACAATACCCACACATGATAATCTTTAAAAAGATTATACTCTTATGAACAAGATGATGAGAAATTTCAAGACAAAATGCATATGTGATGTTCTTCATCTTATTTAAATAAGGTTTGGTTTAAATTCCTATTTAAGATTGTAATATGACTGAGAAAATTGCCATTAAGCTTATCCATGCATGGACGGAATTCAAATTTATAAAAATCAGTTGTTTCAAGGTTGTGCAGGGTTATGCGTAATGTTCTTTACTGTACATAGCTACAGTGGAAAAAGGTAGCAGAATCACTTCCTAATTACTATTGAAAACAATAGGCAAACTCTCTATTTCCTACATGCTTTCATATTCAGTTTTCCCTGTTGTAACACTTCCTCAAAATACTATAGTTTAATGTCAAGTTTTGTTTGTTGTTTGTGGTTTTTTTTTTTTTATTTTTGTTTTTTTTCAATAAACAGTAAAAATGATCTCTATACTAACTGGTAGCTCAAGCACTAAGGTTATTTGAGAAAATTGAATTGTGCTGAGGGGCAACTGTGGTTATGAAGTGTGTAGTGCCTGTAAACAAACAGAACAAGATGCATATTCCCTCAACAAAAGCTACTTCCAGAGAGCAGAAAATGTTGATAAGTAGGCGTATGGGGTGGCTATAGCAAATAGTGCAGACAGGGGAGGAAAGCCAGCTGTTGTAATGCTGTGACACTGCACAGGAGACCAATGTGTTACATTAAAATAAGCAGTTTTCCTGCTACAACTGGCCATGCGTAGCGCAGTTTACAGTTGGAATATATAATGCTGTAGCATCTGCTCCTCTGTAAGGCTTTCATATTCTTTCTCAAACAGTTATCTCAAATCTTTTATTTGATAACTCAGATGTGCTTGACAGAAGAAAAGGCTGCAGTGTTGTCACAGCCTCTGAGTACGTTCCTTTGGCAATTAAGGAGACCTCAGAAAGTATGTACAGTACACTGCAATGAAAACATGAAAACATTCACTTTCCTGCCTGCTGCACCCTAGTTGTCATCTTTTCTCACACAAGATGGAGAATGGGAGACAAGAAGTAGTCAGAAAGCTAAAAAGAAAGGCATAAATTTTACTGTTGAAGCAAGTCACAAAACAATAGACATTTTTCAGAGGTGAAGTTTGTTGCTTTGCTTGCATTTTTGCACTTTAGGGCATATAGATCTCTAAATGAGATGCAAAACAAAATTGGTTTGTACAGATTTTGTTTTGTCACGGAAACCTTGGATTTTTTCAACATTGTTTTTCCTGGCCAATATTTAAAAGAAGTTTTAAATATACTTACATATAGGCAGACTCTTCCAGTATTTATGTATATATTTGTTGTATTGGTAAAAAAAAAAAAGTTGTGACTTTTAATGTATTGACAGATAGTAGGGAAATTAAAAATTAAGAATGCACTTTAATACAGTTTTAATGCCTGCAGTTTTGACGCAGATGAATAAACAGTGACGCTTGTTTAGTTTTCTGTGGTTTCCAACAGTCCTTCCAGGCTATGGCAGCTTAGTCTTTTTAATAATGTTACTTTGCCTTTGGATAAAAGCATGCTGCATACACTGATTCCACAAATGAATGTACAAATATTAAAAAGGGAAAAGGGATTTATACCTGAATATTGGATTGATCTAATTACATTATAGAATCAAACAAAATCACTTCTCGGGAAACAAGACCACTAAATTTGGTGCATAATGGTATATCCATTTTGCAAAAGTAAACCAATTACTTCACTGAAATATTCATATAAAATATGGTTGAAGGTCACAACCTTTTGGTAAACATACATGTCCTTTTAAAAGGTGTGGACAGGCTTTTGCTTCCTAATGTCAGGTTGGTTGTACATACCAGTGATTTCTGTTTCCATGTTTCTTTCTTCAGATCCCTTGCATGCAATCTTTTATTGCCTTATTTTTCAGGGAATCCTTGTAGCCTTTCCCACCCACCTCCTTTGCCTGCAATTTCATCATTGCAAAGTATCAGATATATCCTTGATTCATGTATGGTTCTCCCATCCCTAGTCAAAATTTCAGAGGTTCTGTCTTTTTTTCCTACATAAGGCTTGAATTTATCTGTAATCCTGATTGATTCTTCCAATTCAGAATTATTTATTTGTTCTCTCTTCTTGCTTACTCTATCCAGTGGAGGAATGAGTCTAAAATAAAAAGCACTGCTGTGTGATGTCTGGATGTTCAAAGCTTGGTTTTTGTGTTTCTTTGCTGTGGGATATGGTGTTGAACTCCAAGGTCAGAAGCTCAGTGAAGCAAGTATAGGTGAAAGAAGGCACACATTTCTTCCTGGGTAGAAAAGTCTGGGACTTTCTTGTGAACCAGTCAGAGAAAAGTAGCACACAACATCAGAACAGCAAGTAGCCCAAAGTAATTTTATTTCTCTTGTCTTGCTAGTCAGTGTTTTTCAAAGAGGGTAATACTTGTTGTCAACAACATAACAGTAACTTTTGATGTCTACATCAGCTGTGTGATGTTTGGTTCTTTTGCCAGAATAGTATTCCGTTACATTTTTACTGTCTTAAGCAATGTTTACTTCAATCCTCCAGCTATCCTTTCTCATTTTGTCGGGTAGGATAGGAAAAAGAAAACCCCCATTGTAAAGAAAAGACAAAACTAAAACCGAAACACACCAGACACAGAGAAAAGCAGTTATTAACACAGGCTAAGATAAGTTATTTTCTCACATTTCCTGCTGAGACATGTTGCAAACCAAAGAAGAATCATTCCTACCTATCATCCATCTACCTTCTACATTTTTTTTCTACGATTTCTACAGTTTTGTTTCTTATTCCCTTTAGAAATACATTTTGTTGTTTTTGCTGAGACAGTAATATTAAAGCTGAAATTAAACTTGAAAAAACTTAGACCATAGGCCAAGTGGAAGAAAACTGATTGAAATAAACTCAGAGGAGGAGAGGTTTCAAGTTGATAGCCTGTGTTCACTCCAGTAAGTTGATGCGGTTCAGCAAATGACTAGAGCAGTATCAAAGATAAGAGTAACTAGTCAGAAATATGAGGCAACTTAAAAAAATAGACACTGAAGCAAAACTGTGGAATGTGAAAGCCATGTGCGTGTGTGTGGGAGTGTTGAATAGGTGGAGGAGAAAGTGGCACTCAAGAGTCTGAATGATTAATAACAAAGACACTTGAAAATAACCTTAGGAAATAGATGTTATGATTATAAGGGTTCAGTGCTGTACTAGATTTAACAGATGAACATTAGGGAAAAGTCTAAGCCCTCAGGAATCAAGAGAAAGTTATATAGTGGGTAATTTCACAACCTCTTTATCACAGACTGAATAGGAAGGATTATCTTTGATACAATGAGTTTATTCCTAAGTCTTGACTTCTAGAAATTTTATGGGGAAATTAGAATAGAAAGAACTCTGTTACTGAAAAAAGATTTAATGGACAACAAGTAGATGTGCTTCAGTCACCATTTAGTAAAACAAATATTTCTGTTGTCAGTTAAGAGAAAGATACACCCTGTGCGTTGTTGAACTGGACTCATACAGGCAGATAAAACATTAGTCTTCTGAAGATACTAATTGAAAGTGCAGCAATAAACTTCAGGTTTACATATTTTTACCAGAAACTTTTGTGTATGCACACTGCACGTTAAGAAGATAAAACAAGAAAATACACCAGAAAAGATAAAATCATATTTGTTTTAACTGCACTGAAGGCACTAATTTAGACAGCAGTAACGTTTAAAACCTATTTTTCTAATGTATGGTTATAATTATCTTCTATAATTAAGTCAGTGTATTTTTTGTCATTAAATCAACAAAACTGAGAAATATATTCCTGACTGAAGCCTCTGAAAAAGTGCTAGTGTTAGGGGCCATAATTAATGAATTAATTAGGAAAAATTGTCCATGCTGGTCATCACTCTGAGTTCAATCACTGTCTAAACCTGATATACAATATTAACGTTATGTTTGTGTTGTATTAATGTAAGTACTCCATCACATACTAGGAAGTCACCATAAAATTATTTCAATGTTCTTAGAGCCACTGAGTTTTTCTGGGTTATTTGGTGGATCTGGTCAGTTTAGATGTTTTCCCACTAGTTTTTCTATAACCTTTCACTCCCTGAGACCTTTTTCATCTATAGAATCCCATCTGAAAGTCAGCAGAGACTTGGGCCTGACTTGCATCCAGGGAAACATCCTTCTTTGAGAACAATGATTGTCATTGATACTTGTCCCCCCTGCCTTTTCTAAAGAAATTAAGAAAGCATCGAAGATCAGTCTCAAAATCAGTAGTACCAGTGTTCTTATTATTTCAGTCTAATTAACCAATCTCTGATTTACAGAGAATAGTAGGAATCTCCTGATGACCAGAAATTAAGAGTGACTGTGGTTCTGAATGTAGAACATAAATGAGAACAAGAGGTTAGGTTATTTTTAGGGATAGAACAGCTTAATGTTGTGGCCATAAAGGGGGTTATTATGCTTTACACTACTGGAGGATCTGACTTAACAGTACATGAGGATATGGAAAAGTTCAGCTCTAGTCTTTCCTGCATCCCCTCCCCACTGCCAATCTAAAAAGGTACTCAGTAAACTCCAAATACCTGTACATATGTGCAGCCAGCTATAAGGTTTTTCTGTCATACAATCCATCTGTAAAAAATGGTGGACTTCCATTTGGTAAACTCCTTGAAGGTCCAGACTCCTTTCTTTAGGTGTCACCTTTAATTTTTCCGCTGTTTGTCATTCCTCATGTAGCTGTAGGAAATTCCCTTTATATTGGTAATGACCTGAGGGATGCAGGTAGCAAGAAAGACTGATGAGAAAAGGTTGAGTGATTCTTTCAAATAAGATACAATATGTCTTTCACAGTATAAGGTCTCCTTTCCAGGAGGCTGGCAAGGGGTGATAAAGGAAATTTTCACTAAAGACAGTGGACTTTGTCATATTCAATTATAAAAATGTAGGAAGACTTGCATTGTTACTTCACTGTCCCTGAAAATTAGTTATTTTACTAGACTGTATAAAGTCATTTTGGTGGAAGATGAGGTTGCTGCTTCAGTGCTCAAGCTGTGGTCTGTAAAAAGAGAAAGAGATGTAAAATGGAGTTATACAGATGAAAAACAGTCTTGACATTCATTATTTTCCTATTTATAGCTGAAACATATCCTAGTACGTAGCAAATTATTACCTTCTAAGATGTAATTTATAGTATTGTCAGTCATTCAAACTTTAACCTGTCCTTATAATTATTTCTCATCTTCACTTATGTTGTTGCTCATACTGTTTTCATTCTCATTTGCTACATCTTTTGATAAATTAGATGACAAGCTCTTTGGTGGTGGTAGCCATATTTTGCTGAATGCTCTCTGCTATGAAATAAACCCTTCTTTGGACTAGCCAATGTTTTCTAGCACTCTAAAGAGAAAATAAATAGCTTCAGAATGGCTTGTGGCCTCCAAAATATCTGAAACTAGGGGCCTTATCCTGAATTAATTGCAGAGTTTTTACTGTCTTACTTTATTGTCTTCACTGAAAACATCCTGTTGTTTTTACTCAACTAAGTGTCTTATGCCAATAAACAGCAGGAATGCTGACACCTTACCATAGGTCACTGGGGATCCAGTTTCTTGAATTGTATTTGAATTTTCTGTGGGCTGATCAAAATACTGATGTTGTCAAAGTGGAATATGGATGTGCACGTTCTGTAGCTCTTACTTATCATGGGATGTTTCACATGAAATGAGAAGCAGAGCAGAGTCAGTCATGTGAGAATCTCTCCTGCTTTCTCTCTATGCTTCACTGCTTCTTGTCTCCATCTGTGAAAGCTATACATAGCCTTTGAACACATAGAGCAAAGGGCTTAAATAATAAAATATAAACTCTTAAATGAAAATATGGAAACAACAACAACCAGCGAATGTGAAACCTTATTTTCATAAATTATAGTTTTAAATGGGACACACTGGACTAAAAAAATATATATACATGTATATATATGTAACATATATAGACAAACGCTTGTAGCTTTTTCTTTTTCATAGGATTTTTTTTTTTAATTGGAAACAGCATAAAAGATGCTAATATTAAGCATTTATTAGAATGCTGTAAGGCAGAGTATTAAAAAAAATCTACAAGTCATTGCAAATGAAAAAGACACTTAGAGCTCATCTTATCTTTATTTCTTTGCCTGTAACCTCAAACTTTTGTTTGCCAGTTCACCATGTTGGACAACTGCGTAGATGAGCAATTCTTTAGACCAGAGGTTATGGTAAATATAGGTAGCAAGAAAAGTTAGAAAATAGTTTTGGTAGGAGGTGTAAAGGCTATTTGTAGGAGAAGGGGAAGATAGTACAGTTTAAAAAAAAAGAGAAGGGGATGTAATGAAGTATTTGACCAATTCTTTAAAATAGTTTGGTTTGTTTGCATGTTGTGTTGTTATTCTAATTTAAGTCAGGGATCTGAAAGAAGAATGCTTTGAAATAAATAGCTAAGTTTCACTTTGGAAATACTGAAGCAGAATACTCAAAAATCTGTTTGAAAATGTAAACTAGATATTTCCACATCATTTTTTAAGCTAAAACTGTCTAATAGAACTGAAATTTGTGTCTGTAGCAAGACATAAACTGATTTTATGTATATACACAGCTTAAGCTGTTTCTATACTCTAGTTTTAGATACAAATAAATGATTATTTTTTTTTTTCTGTACTTAGCGAATTGGACAAAATAAAAGCCTAGTTACGCAGCTTCTGAAATTAGTAGGCCTAGGCATACTTGCTTTTACACAGACAGACATGAATAAAACAATTTTCATATTGCGAATGATATTCAACCTATTATGTTTAATTGAAATATATTTCAATGACATAACCAACAACATTTTCTAATAGTGCTGATTATTAGTAATAATCACAAATGAATTTAAAATAGTTTTCTGACAAATAATAATGGGTATTCTTTTTTATACACACTTCAGAATAAATAGATTATTATATATATAAATAAAGATTGTTGTCAAGTTCAGTATTTTGTTGGTATTTTGCCCTTTTATGTTTTTCATGTTTTCTTTATTTTCAATTCATTGGTGTATTTATCCTCCCTTGGTATTTACCATATTGTGTTCAAAGTTCTAGAGCATAAACAGAGCATCATTATTTCTGCCTGTTGTAACATTCTTATGGTAAATATTACATCTCACACTTCCATGCAGTGTGTGTGCTAATGAAGTCAGAAGACTGAGTAACTACTTCCTTCCTGTGAGTTCATTTGTTCACTAAAAACAGAAGTTGCAGGCTATCTGTTAATCAGTAGAAACCTCTGTGGTAAATATTATTAATATGAATTAAAAGCTGAGGAAGGGGATGCAGAAAAGGCTCCAAAGAGAGCTCTTTCTTTTTGTGATTTGAATGCCTTACAGGGGAAGCTTCTGATATAAAGAAATGCAACTATGCTAGCTTTATAAATCTGAATGTTATGTATGAAGTAGATCCATCTAAATGTGTTTGTGTTGCCTGTGTTTTAGAGCTGAACCTCTGGTATGCTCTCTTATCCAAGTTATCCAAAAACATTATAGGAGAAAATGTAGTCTAAGCCTGACATGGAAAAAACAATAAATTTGAAAAAGCATAGAAAGAGAAGAGTTATGGGCCAAACTAAGGGTCCCTATACCTCAAATTACCCATACTAGAAATTTACATCGTACTTTCATAAATTCAAGTTTTTGAATCTACCACATCTTTCTCTGTGTTATTGACTTGTCATGTATCCAATAATGTTGTAATATAGTTTACCTGTGAGGAAACGTATAAAAACAGTGTATGACCATAACTTCTATAATAGTCTTGTGAAAAGAATAATTGAATAATCCTCTTTCATTTAAATAAATTCTTGGTAATTAATGATATCTTTCAGGGTATTTTTGTAATTTAAATATTAATTACAAAGTTGAAACATACTTTTAGGCTTTTTTTCTTCCCTTTCTCCCCTCACTTTCCCTCCTCAGAAGCTCATAACTGTAAAAAGTTAAAAATCAGGACTAATGGCCTCATAAAAACATATTTGGAACAATTTTAAAATAAGCTCTTTTTCTGCTATTTTAATTTGGAAGTGAGCCTTTTTTCTTCTTAATTTAACTCCATAAACTGTTGCACTAAAGGTTTGTCTTAATGAGTTTTTAAATATCATTGTCAGGGTGCCCTGTGGCAATCTGGTTGTGATTCTTAATGGCATCCAGCTGGACAGGAATGGTTACATGAAGATGTCCACCAAAATCAAAGCATCTTTTTAGCTTGCAAGTAAAAATCCAGTATTATTTTTTCTGGGTGACTCTCAGTTGCATTCCATTTTCCTTTATGCAGGTTATTTAAGGTTATCTCTGGAAAAGCCATAGCCAAAGTAGGTGGGCTGACCTGGAGCTTGAAGACCTCAAAGAGATACAGATCATTTTCACTTTTTCCAGTGTTAGAAGTAGAAAGAGATTTTGAGTTTCTCATAGAATTGTAATTCCTATGAAAACCAAGTAAATTCTGCCCTTGTTTCATTCCCAATAAATTGGCAAGAGTAAATCAAAAATGTTATATTGAGGCATCTCTTACCTTCCCTTCACTACTTCAATGTTTGCCTGCTCATAGTGACACCCTTGGTCTATGTGTAACAGGTCTTCCACTGTGGTATTAACAATTGCTAGCATTACAATTCTGTATCATAGCTCCTTTATGATTGAGGCACAAAATGATTGAGAAGGAGCTATTTGAACTCACACATGGTTACATCAACTTTTCAAAAAGCCAAGTGTGGTGAAAAGTCAAGTACAGCTTTTACTTCCTTTGAGGACATCCAGTTAAAAATACATCTCTGTCTACAAAAACAATATTATACAACCCACACTATTTAATTGTGAAGAGATAAACAGATTATTGGTTCATTAACTCAAATTAGTGTTTTATCCCAGGATTTTCCAGATTTCTAAATTGAAATCTATAAAACATGGAATATGAACATGTTCCTATATTCAGAACAGAAGGAAAGAAATTAGTGAGCACACTGAATATTTTGTGAGGAGGTTTCCACATCCATACTGGACCATAGATTTGGCAGTTGTTTATAAAATGTCATTAACTGTATGAGTCAGAGAGGCTGCTGTAACATGAGGTTAATCCTCATTTTCACTTTTAATGGGATTTCATAATTGATTATTGTTGTTTTCTGATGGTACAGATGAGGCTTTCATCAGCTCAGATGAGAAAATCATGATGAATGCCATTGCTGCATGTGCAGTAAGACTGTTTTATATATTGGTAAAATATATTTATATATTTATATATTGGTAAAATTTTTATCAAGAACACAGCTGCAAGCAATACCCCCATCCTGTGAAGCATGATAAAATAGTTGTTAAAGGCAGAGAGATTATAAGCATAAGGAATCTCTCCAGTTACACAAATAAACTGTCATATTCAGATTTAACATGGAACAATAGTGATATCCCTGAAAAATTATTCATGACCATATTGTATTCTGGTGGGGCTTTTTGTTTGGTTTAGTTTTTTTTGCTTTGTTTTGATGTTTGTTAGTTGGTGGGGTTTTTTTATTATTTAAATAACTCTCATGGACAGCAAGTGTAGGTCAGTGCTGTATAGACTTTTTTTACTAGATAATTATTTAAAATGCAGTTAAAAGTGCAAGAAGACATCCTTTGGGTAGTCAGATTTTCCATTGCTTGGTACAGGCTGAGTTCCTGAAACAAAAGACTATCATATACAAAAGAATAGGTCTGCCCAGCTATGGATAGCTTTCAGTACACTTAATTACTTTTATTTTTTTTAGTAATTTCATCTTCAATATTGTCATTTTTTTTTTTCATTGCTGAGATCTTTGTCTGCAGCTCTGGTCTTAGTTTTTAACATGCTGAAAAACTCTTGGGTGTGATTTTAAAATACATTTGCAGAATTAAATACCTTTTCTATTAAACAAACAGGAAAAAAAAAAGCAACAATCGCCACCTGGCTTCTTTGAAACTCCCACCTAATGACTGTAGAAAGATTCTGAAGACGTTTCCTTTTTGAATTTTCCCTAGTTGTTAGACATTCATTAAATGCATTTTTTTTCAGATTTGTTGTAAATTCTAAGCACTTTCTTTTCCTGTTTCTAGTATTTTCATTCAAAATTAAATGCCATCTTCCTTTCCATGCACCCAGCAGTACTTTGATCGGTAGTTACTGTGTCGTCTTAAAACATCTCTGGGTTCTTTTTTCTGCTACTTTTTCAATGCAGAAAGTAAAATTCCTTTCTCCTTTTCCATTCTGATTTTTTCCCCTTTGAGTTCATAAGCTATATTGAATGAAGTACTTTGACTTTCAAATGCCACACACTGATCTTTCTTTTCTTGTTTATTCATTTGCCTAGGACAGCTTTGAGATCAGTACATTCTGCTAAGGACCAAAGGCAAATTCAAACATAGGGTAGCACTCCTAACCTACACAGATAATTCACTAACCTACAGTTTCTACCAAAAATCACTTGTATTTCTCATTTATTTCTCTTATATGCACTAGTTTAGAAGCATCAGTTTCCAAATGTACCAATACCTGAAGCAATTTACCTTGTTTTCTCATAAGTACAAATGCAGAGTCCATTGTCCTGGACAGAAGTCTAGATTAAATTTTTCTCTGTAGTTAATCAGTGTTTTATCATGAGTTAAAATATTTGCAGCCAAAAATGAGGAAAGCTTTTGAGCAATTATCATTAACTGTGGTGCTGTTTTTTTTAATTCAGTGAGTCATCAAATCTGAAACAAGATATGCAGCTTGAACAGCTAATAACCTCTCCCATAAAAATTGATACAATCTTGGTTTGAAGGTTTGTTTGAAATATCATCAAAGTTTTCTTTCTCTTTTTATAGAAAACCTGAATCTTCTTAATTCAGCACAGGTAAGTTTATTGTTTATTACATTAAGAAACAAAATCCCACAAACCAACAACAAAAAAGCACCTTTGTTTCGGAGTAATTGTTTTATAGTAAAATATCTGTGACTTTATTTATGATTGCAAGTATTTTACATAAAACAAAAGTGCATTTTAATAATAGACCTCTGATCAAACACAGACTGTGATGTAGGAAACAGAAGACTTAGATCTTCTAAGTGAAGAGTAACAATATAAATCTCACTTTCAATAAAAAGCATTTTTGATTTGGAGAGTGAAAAATCGAATCTATGATAAACAGCTCACTAAGTAAAGACAAGAAATGACTCTTCTGAAAATATGTATAGAATTTAAAATAATGGCACAAGTTAAATTTCACTGTGTTTTCCTTTATTGGAATATTTAAAAACTATCATTACATTAAGTGACATGCATTTCTCTTTTGGGTAGCATACAGACTAGATGCTGAGTAAATTTATGTTTATTATTTTATTTGCTATATTATGTGTGGTTTTGTGCTCTTCATGGGCACTGTCAGTAAAGAAAGAATACGAAACACAATGGTCATACACGTAAGTATCATACTGCTCTAGCTGATAATGTCAAATAACATATTGATAAACACATAGATTCTAAATATATTTATCAAAATAGATAGCTTATAATTAAATTTAATGGGCTTACCATTTTCAGTGTTTGAAGTAGAGTGACATTACAAAGAGTAAGATGAAGTTCATAAGAAATGTATACTTCCGATAAATTATGTTCTCAAGACTGTTTTGTAAGAGGCATAGTGGAAAATAAAGATGAAGAGATCTTGTTCCTGAAGAATTATTCATAATGTAGCAACAGCACAATATTTATTCTCTGTAATACACTTGTACCTCTGGAGAGCTGGATTGCATCAAGACTTGTTTATTGTTGATTGATGATCACAAAAAATAATAAATATTCTATCACCATAATTTTGGAAGTGATCAAAATTTATTTGCAGAAGATGAAGGGGTTGCTTGTGGTAAGAATTCCTCTAAAAAATAAGGCTTATGACAAAACAACAGACTATCATGACCTGTTTCTGGCTGGAACTATTAAAATTGAGTTTCTCTATTCTGGATACAAATATAGAGAGTGTTCTTTTCTGAGTAGGATAAACTGTATATTTGCTCGTGTTGTTTTTTTGTTTGCTTGTTTGTTTTTTAATCTTCTGTAGACTAAAAAAAAGAAAAAAGATAATGAAATATGTTACCACCGAAGTCTCTGTAAAATCTGGCATAATTTAATGAGATCAGACCTGCTAAAGTCAACACAGGTATACTCACTAAGGCTGCTTATCACCAATGAAAAAAACAAGCTTCTTCAGAATATTTCAAAGGCAAATAGATTTTCAAATCTATTTGACACCTGTGAACCACCACTTCAACCAACAGCAGCTGTAGGTTTAAGAGCTGTAATTATGAGAAAGAAATAACTTTTTTTTTTTTTTTTTTACCTGCTTTTGTGACTTTCAGGGTCATTGCACTCTGTGGCTGCATCTTGCCGCTCGTGACAGGGGCTGTTGATGGAGGATGGCCTTTGGAGAAGCCACCTGCCACTTGTACCAACCAAAGGTCCAGTGCCCTCCCTTTGCAGAGGAGTAGGCTGGTTCCAGGAATCTGCAGTCCATGCAGTCTACTCACCATCTTCCTTCACAAAATCTTGCTCCTTGACTGTCATCTGTGATGTCCTTGTGAGATGTCACATTTCAGTTGGGTAAGAAATTTGCATAAAACTTTAATTATAGAGAGGTGTCCAAGCACCAAGATTAGGGGCTTGTGGTTGATTTCTCCTTCCCCACCTCATCAAGATGTATCCTGTAGTATATTAAATGTGTACAGAGTCTTGACACCCTAGGAAAGTGAAATTTGCTAACAAAAATGTTGAAGAAGGGAAATATCTTTTGTATACGTGAATAACTTGGCATGATGGATGTAGGAAAAAGGATTGAATAGTTGCTGTCTATAAATACAAACAGCATTACTCACTGAGAAAGGGAAAGAACTAAACAAAAAAAATAATTAAAAAATGAATAGTTATAATCTAGTCATAAACAAAAAGAACTAAATTAAAGGCCCTTAGTGTCTTAGTAAAGCTTTTGAGAAAGTAAAATCTGTATTTCACTGGAAATACAGGAAGCAAAAGTCAAATAATAAGGGACTTCTAAGACAGGGATCAATCGTTTCACTAAGGCAATTTTGTGTCATGGATGTCTGATGTGACACAGTAACTCAGGAAATCCATTTCTGTTCAACAAACCCATATTGGCTTTTTTATTTGCTCTATAAAATATAGCTTGCTTTAAACAAAGAACAGATCAACAACACTGGAGAACACTAATCAGTAATAAGGGATTCTATTAAGTTAATTATTGTGGTTTTGTACGGAATTACTATCAATGAAAAACCAGAGATTTTGATAGCAAATTTTGAAAAGAAATTGACAGTTACTTGGGAAGATCTAAAGAAGGTATTGGTTTCAAAATATCCTCTTCTCTTCTGGTACTCTGCCTTTCTTTGATTTCAACAGAGGCTAATGAGCTGTTTTATTATTATTGTGAACTACTAAAACTGCGATCTTGATTAGCCATCATCTGCATGAAAGTTTTGAATGATTTGAAGATTAAATACTTTGCTTTGATGTTTATGCAGACTTCAGTTTCTCTACTCTCCATGCTGTAAGGCTGAATGAGTTAACCTCCACCCTGGATTTAGCATGGAGGTGTGAGCACCATAGAACAATTTTCCAAGGCAACTTATAATCATAGAATTAGAAATAAGGATTTAGAGCTGGAAGGGAACTTGGTAGACAGAGAAAGAATGGAAGTCCCAGAGGGAAGTAGGGGGTTTAGTTC
Source organism: Columba livia (assembly GCF_036013475.1). Lineage (NCBI taxonomy): Eukaryota > Metazoa > Chordata > Aves > Columbiformes > Columbidae > Columba > Columba livia. The sequence goes on from NC_088605.1 coordinate 61,149,248, forward strand.
CTCATAGATGCAGCAAAAACGTGTGTGACAATATGGTTATGCAGAACTGAAGACAGTTTAGCTGAGGGCTTCTACAGGACTTCTGTGGTCCTGATCATCTCCACCTTGAAGCATGTGTTAGCACCACCACTTGTGTGGCTGCACCGTGAGGCAGCTCAGGAAAGCTACCCAGCTGAACACGTGTTTGCTTTAGGAGGATGATGGTGGAGAGTGTCTCTGTTGGTGGAGGAAGAAAGCAATTTCCATCTAGAAAAAGCTCCCTTAACTGACATCCTATGAAGTCACAGTAGCATTTGTTGTGACAACAAGGTGACTATAGGAATGCATAGTTGAGGGTCCTGCATCAGCCAGGTAGACTAAAATCTGTCTAAAATGCTATGGAAAAAATACAATGTGAAAAAGTTGCAGCAGGATAAAGATAGTTCCTGTGCCTCTTGCTGGCACAAGTAGAATTGGATTGAATCTGCTAGACAGTAACTGAAAAGTAGTAGGTCCCTCATTACAGTTTATTTTTGCTCATATGTACTTCTATTAAAAATCTTCCTCAGGGATTGAGCATATTTGAGCGCATACTGGGACTGCTGGTTAAAATTATACTGTTTGAATTTTAGATCTGAGGTTTATTTGAGAAAGCATCTGCAAAAAGCTTTTTAAAGTAATCCAGGAAAAAATTTCAAGATGTGTGGTGTCTCACTCTTTGTGCTAGGACCCTGGCGCAGCAACACATGCTCTCCAGACTTGAAACACACAAATGGGCCTTTTTTCAAGGCGTGTGGACAAGACTTTGCAATATCAGAACATATCAAATATTAAGTAATGACTCAGAAACAGTAACATTGAAATTAAAATGTTGAAGGAAGGAAATTAAATTGATACACATTTACTCACTAGAAAACTGACATGCAAAATCTTCCTTGGATTGTTTGTATTTTTTTGTTCTGATGATCTTCTGAATGGAAAAGACCAAAGGAAGCTGATAAAAATTTTTAGTGAAACTTAATTAGTATGTGGATTACAAGTTGTAGGTGAGATGAAAGCAGCAAATCCATTACCAAATTGGCATTAAAATAATGAAACAGAAAATGGTACGTTGGAAAACTGTATGAGTTATTCTAGTTTTCATAATTTCAAAAATTGGAGCTGACACTATGAAAAATTCAGAATTTCTAATTTAAAAAAATGTTACTCTGCTTCATCTTTACCAAACCCTAATTTCAGTAAAATTGCACTATAGCATGAAATCTTCATATCAGCTTCAACATTAATGCAGAAGAACTTTTCCAAAATGTATAATATATGGAAAACGTATGCATTGACCACATAATGGGATAGATACTGAGATAATTTTTAAGGTGTTTAGCAGTCATTAACTTTAATAAGCCTAGGAAAAGAAAGGATGGCCACATTAAAATGCAGTTTGAGTAAGTTTTCTCTCTGAATTAGGATGAAACACAATTAGTAGATTTTTAATTTTTTTAATATTCAGTCAATACCCAAGACATCATTGAACATGGTACAGGAGATCAGGAAAAGATGAAGATCAGTTTAGTGCTGTGTTCAAAGATTGCTCTAATGGACTAGAAGGATGCTGAAATTATTTTTCCAAAATCCATAAATTAATTTAAGATCAGAGGCTGTAAATATTTAAACATATACCTTCACACACACAGAAAAAATGGTGTTGAAATGACAGGGGAATCCATTATATGAGCTTTTTTCTTATGCTTATGATAGCATTAAGGTCAGAATATTAAAGAGAGAATGCTTAAACACACTGTCTTTTTGATTAAAATAGATCAAGAAGAATGGCAGACATAAGAATGGAATTACAAGAAAGAAATTGGTGTGTCCAAACCCATAGGCAAGCCTTTAGAAAAACGTAAACTGACTTTACCAAAAAAAGTGATTAGAAAAAAAGATGTGAAGGGGTTTATGCAGTGATGGCATATATTATGAAGAAATAAGCATTGTTTCTTTGGATATCAGTGTCAAAAATATGTCATGTGGACTCATATCCTAAGGATATCTCAAATGAATTATATTAAGAAAATAATGTGGTATAACTTCTGAATGAGGTTGAAGGAAACAATGTAAATGATGTTCTTATATACAAAATGCAAAGAAGAGCATCTATGAAGAGTGACATAAATAATTATCCCCTCAATTATGAAGCATGTAAGTTCAGCTCTGGCCTACTGTTACATGTGTGTTCTAAGACTTTCTGAGCTTAGTCATCGGATGACTCTGAGATATAAATTCTTGAAAGCTTTAACATCAGGAAAATGTGCTTCATTTAAAAAGTACACAGTAGATAAGAAGTGCTTGTCACATGGACAAAAGACAACAAAACAAAAATGAAATACATTGTTCTCAGAATTAGACAGGAGAAGTTTGAAAATGAAAAAAGAACTTAGAAACTCAAGAACTAATGATTTTTCCTGGTAAAAGCAGCTTTTGTTTGAAAAATTACTCTCTTACCAAAGGAAATTACTCTCTGTTTAGTACAAATTAGCAGGGATGGAGTAAGCTTTGTATTCTTCCACAATCTCACTTTTACAACACAACATTCTCACAATAGCATTGCTTTCAATTGGTGTTGGCTGATGTCTCACTGAGCCTATTGTATTTCTGTGTCCCAACGAGCTTGAGTACCCAGTGGGAGTGACAAAATATTTTTGACTAAGTGTGCTAGAAAACATTCAGTTTAAATCTCAGTTATACTTACATTTTAATGTATTGTTTGTTCTCTTTCTGTGCTGATAAACTTCAGTTTACAACAAAAAAAAAAAAAAAAAAAAAAAGAAAAGAAAACGAAAAAATATTAATTAGAATGGGAATACCAGTTTTTCTTCACTTGGATTCTCAGAGTACCTCAACCAGTTTCAGGACTTTATGTCTAATGAGGTGGATTTTCCAAAAGATTTATCTCAAGGAAAGCCTTATAGGTAGGTAGTTTCCTGTGATTCTAAATCAAACTCTTTGTTTTGTCTTTCCAAACCTATTTAAAGAATAACTGGAAATCACTGAAACCACATGATGCAAATAGGCTGTTTAATTTGAAATCCTAAACTAGATATTCTTCTAACAGTTGAAACAATATTGAAGTATTCCTTCTATAAATCTGCAAAACATTTTCAGTTGTGTGAAATATTACATTTACATTTTTTCCTGATTGTTTATCCATCTGTTTTGTGTGGTTTTACTGGATTTCAGTGAAAAGTGAATAAAACTCTGAAAGCCTGTAAAATATTATTTTTCCACAGTTGACGTTCGGAGAATTTCAAACAGTAATGTAATTATCCAATAATTTCCATGTTACTATTGTCATACATGATTTCTCAGCACCCTTTTCTGTTTGCAGACGTCTTATTCCTGCTACCTGTAGAGTTTTGCAGAAAGTAATCTTGTGGCAGAACATCCAACACCTCATTTGAATGTCTAACTTAAAATGGCAGACACCTGGGAAAATGGAATATATGAAACTTGATGGACACAGTATTTATGGCATACCTGAGTATTTATCAAGCTTAATTTTTGAGAAACACTGGTTTTAATGTTTTTGAAGGCAAATAATGAAAGTTCATGTGGGCAGCACAGTGAGAATATAAGTCAATGGTCTCTGAGCAGGTAATACAATTCAGCACTTACTGTACCAAATCTGCTCTCAAATTGAAAAAAACGGGAATTTTTTCATTTCAAAATGATGATCTTTCTTTCAAAGTACACTTGCTGTTTGTTGTTTGGTTTTGGTGGTGTTTGTTTTGGTGGTTGGTTTGGGTTGGTTTGCTTGTTTGGTTTTGGGTTTTTTCTGTGACACCGTCATTAATTGAAAATGAAGAAATTGCACACAAAAACTGAAAAGTATCCAACTGCTTAAGTCTCGAGAGTTTTACTTCTATAAATTATTATTTGTACTGGCATAGCTTTATCAAATTGATTATTTTTACTACAAAATTTTTCCTAGGATTAAAAAAAGAGAGAAGGCCTGGGTCCTTTATAGTAATTTTGTGCACTGTATAACACTGAAATTGAATTTTGTCTTGCAGCTTGAGAGATCTCCATCAAGAAATATTTGATGAGCCTGTTATTGCACTAATACAAACAAAATGTAGTGTCTACTATCCTACTGCACAAATTAAATCACATGAACCTGTTGAAAAAAATACCAATTTGAATACTAAACTTCTGTGCTTTGCGAAAGAGTTTGTCTGAAAAGCCGAGTAAGGTAAGCTGGTTTTATTATTTGTTTTGCTCACATTCCTAAACTTCTCTTAGCCCTGTATATTTTATCTAGTAAATTATGTTGGATCATTCTCTATTGCAGAAATTATAAGTTTGTACTGTGTTTAGTGTAATGTAGTCCTGCTCTTAATGGGGTCATGGTATTTGTTGTTGTCGGAAGGGAAAGGTAACAATGTCGTTTTATGTCTTCACAAATACAGTAAGAATTTGCATTGTCTCTCAATTAACAGCAACAAGTGCTAGAAATCGAAAGGATGTACCATAGACTAAGCTGGTTTATACTTTTACCTCTCACACTTCTCAGTGTCTGTTACTTAATAGTTGCTCTCAGAGCAGACTGTGCAAAATGAACCTTTGACTCAGCTGAGTACAGTGATCTTCAATGAGTTTTGTAACACCCTTTTGGGGTACTTTTGCACTATTTGTCTGTATTTGCTACAGCAGTGATTTAAGTTTAGCTACCAAGAAAAAAAAAAAAAAAAAAAAAGGAAAAATCCCAGCCTGTCCAAACACATTCTTAGAATCTTCTCTGTGAAATTAAAATGGGTTTAAATGAGGACTGAACTACAAAGAAAAATCTTAAGGCTGCAAAAGTGTAATTAAACTTAGGCTGTTGAGGGTAATATATTTTTCAGTGTAAGGAGCTCAGGCAAAGAAAAACAACCTATCTGGATATACCAAATAAGTGGTGCCAATCAGTGCAAATTGAATTTCAGTCCTTACTAATTTTAAATTATCTCTGTTAGCTACGTTCGTGGCTAATAAAAAGGAGAAGGAGGAGGGATGCCCTGTCTCAGCACCTTATGGAAATCTGTTACTTGGCCATTATATCTGAGTTAGTCAAGACCAATTAACTAATGTAGAATATACTGCATATTTCTTGATAAGATTATCTCAAATCTTTATGTTAAAATTTCACTATGTGCATTCGTGTTTCTACCACTTCTATTGATTATTTTATATTTACTTAATACTCTGTTTAAAATGAGGGTGAGCAGTGTGCCTCAGGAAGGAAAACCTGGCATATAAAATGCACAGTCAGTGAAGAGGTAGATAGAAATCTTGCTCTTTGTTATATATTTCCAAAAAAGGGGAAATTCTCTTGCCTCCACAGAAATGTGAAATATGGATGAGTGATACAATGGTTTGACCTTATCACTGGAGTGCTCTTAGATTTTATTATCTCAATTAAAGAATTATACAGATGTATTTCAGGAGCCACATTAAAAAGTCAGAGTTTATTTAATCAGAATATGTCTTTGTAAGTATCTTGGGGGTGGGAGAGAATATTTTTTGAGTGAAATTGAATTTTGAACCTTTTTAAATGGTGTCTGTAAATGGATGCATGCAACCCTGTCAAAAAATGGTGTTACCTGCCAGCTACTTAAGCATTTCTTCTACTCTTTGTCAATGTTGTTGTAAAAGAAATTCAGAAATTAATTTTTCAATAAAACACAGATTTAGCCACTGTGATTTTAGTTAAGTGACATAGACTACGAATACCAGATCTAGCTATCAGAAACCAGAAAGGCAATTTTAATTTCTGTCTTCTCTCACACCTAAGGATTTCTGTATGGTCATCATCCTTCAGATAACACATTTGAAACACCGCTTTGTTTAAAGTTTTTATTGAAAACATTGGTAAAAACTAATTGAGCACCAACATATTCATATAATGTTATATTGTCACGGGTACCAGTTTAAAAAAACTGCTTTGTTGACAGGTCACATATTATGTCATAGTTACAAAGTAAAGAAGTACCTCACTGCATTTTTTTTTCCTGGATTAAAATGTTTTATGTTCTGCCATCTGAACTCAAACAAGTTCTGAGAAATCTTTAAATGGCACGAGTGTGTCTTGAGTAGGTAGGGCAGCTTGGGGTAAGCAGTAAAGATTTAAGGAGTGTTCTTTTCACCATGTTTTTGTCATTTACTTCCAGATACAGGAAGGAGGATGAAATAATTGTGAGAGAATTTGTCTCTTCCTACTGAAGCTACTGTCATCTACCAGCTGTGAGTGTCAGAGGTTTTCTTTGTAACGCCATGCACTGTTTGAAGGCAATGTGCTGCACAGTATTAATGCACTAACAATCTTGATTACAGGCAAAAGAAAGCACATCTTAAACATAAATTTGTATATTTATGTATATAGAAGTTAAAAGTTAAAATTGCTACATACACACTCCTTAGTCCATGCTTCTTAGATCTTATCCCTTTTCTTGGGTGTTATGTTCACATTTCTGCTCTTCTCGGTCCTATTACAAAAAATACTAGTCAACAGAAATGTTACTGTCACAGCAAAACTTAGTAAGGCAATGCCACAGGCAGTTCAAGAAAAGTTGAGACAGGGCAGATCTGAGAAACCTGAGCCCTGAGGAGTTGCAAACTCACTACATAGCTTAGAGCTAGTTACTAGCAGTAACAGTACTGCATTACACAGCACCGTGGCTACAGCACAAATATAAGGGCTCTACATGGACTCTGCTTTCATTTCTTCAGTAATTCAGTGTAGGTGCAGCCAGTTCTTAATACTTTTTGGTAATGCTAATTCTTATACGCAACTCTGTTACATGTTGTGTGATGGTGGTTGCAGGTATCTCATAAAGAAAGGTGAACTTTGATAATTTTGGTGGAACAGCTGTATTGTTTACCAGAGATGTGAAGATACAGCATGGTGGCATTTACAATTCCAAAGCTTACAACTGTTTAGTGATGCAGGTTTAAATAAGTATTTTTCTGTGGCATAAGTCTATTTCATCTATTATACAGACACATTTTGAAAAGCAGGTTCCTGAACCTTACCATCAGGATTATGATTTTGGTCATTTTTTGAGATAAATCAGAAGTAGATAGCAAGTGAATGTTAGAAGAAATTCTACCCTTTTGTTTGTTGGCCACAGCAATGTATTTTTATCATCTCTTGATACGTACTTCTGAGGTTGAATATCTCATGGTATAAATGTAGAGGCTTTTGCTGCCTCTGTGCCTATGTCTTGATGTTGGTTTAAACACATACACTAGCTTTGCATTTATGCTCTGTATATGAAGGTCAGTGGAGCTTATGTGTGGATGCAAAGATAAAAGTTTTAGGTTCTATAGAAATGTCTATATGAAAAGACCACCAACCTGATGAATACAATAGATAGATCTTGAGTAGCAAATATTTGTTGACCACAGTGTATATATTTTTTTAAGATCTCATTACATTATCTGTATATTATGTAAATATGTACTCCCCCATAAATTTATATTATTTTTAAGTCAAAGTCTAGCATCCAGTTTCTTTTAAAAACCTAATTTAATGACCCAGTCATTCAAGAGCTTTATGTCTTACAAACAAACAAGCAAACAAAAGGAGCAAAAGTGAATATCAAGAAGGTTTGTGTGTGTTCTTTAATGAAGGCACGAGGAAACATAGTTATGAATTAGCAACTGATTGAAATAAAAGCACTGCAAATGAAATAGCACTTAAAACTTACAAGAGACAAGTTGAGTAACAATATATTTTTAAATCCATATTTTTAAGAGATATGAATCAGTACAGTCCTGTACTTTGATCCTGGTTATAAATGACGCCTTCTGGAAACAATAACACATATTTGCTCTAAGAAAGCAGACTCTGGCCTTAACTGTTAGTCAAGAAAGTAGGTAGGTCACTTTGACTAGAGGAACCAATCTGTCAATAAAATGGTTAGTAGTAGCTCTGAAGTTACCAGACATAATTCTGCAGCTTAGTATTCTGAAATTTAATTTGGCAACTTAAACAGTGTCCATGTATATTTTTTGTTAAAAACTGACTTTGAAAAAATGAGGCCAGTGGACATGTAGAATTTCTGGTTGATTCTAATTTTTGCTAGTGTGGTACATTTGTTAATACACCAATAATATAAAATCATTTCACAAATATATAGCCTAGAAAAAACTCTAGTTAATTCTTGATTTCCTTATTTATTAATTGTTTAAAACTTCTTAGAAACACATTCCATAGTCAAAACCTGTCTTCACAAATGATTTACATTGTCTTAATTTATAGAAAAAGTTTCCAAAGAACAGGCATATATTAGGTGTGCAAACACATCTAAGAACTTTCAATGAAAGTCAGTAGAGCAAAAAATGCAGAAAATTCTGGCTTCAGCAAAAAAACCCTGATGAGAAACCAAAGGAACAAGTTAAGTCATCATCATCACTTGCATAACTGCGCTTCTTTTAGAGTCAATAGTGATTTAACAACACTTTGAAAATTGGGTACATAGAAACTCAGAAAACTTAAAATTCAGCAAATGTTAGTGTAGAAGCTCTTTTGCAGTCTTAGCTCCCACAAAAAGCACCCTGTCCAGAAATTATTCTTATTCTTTTTTTTTTTTTCCTTTTTTTAGGACTTATAAATCTAAGAACTGTTAAAAACAAAACAAAACAAAAAAAAAACAACAACAAAAAGGCAGCACAAAATTAAAACAAAACTAAAAAACTATGTATAGGGGATGTAACAATACAAGGACTCCTGTAATTTATTTCTGCTAAGAATAGAAATAATAACTGTCTCCTACAACATCTGGTCTGGATAAGGTGTTCATCTGATGAGAATGTAATTTCAATATTGCTGAAAGAGCAGTCCCTTTATCCAGAAGTGTCCAGAGAACAACTCAGCTTTACTGCAATCTTTTTTCTGTTCTGTGTTGGAATGCAAACAACCTATTTCTCTATTCAATGTGGATTGAATTGTTTTGTAGTTCTTCCACCTTAATGGATCACCCTGTACTGGAGGGGACTTGCAGAGCGACACTGAAGTCTGCTCTCCTTTGTCTCTCTTGGTGCTAGGAGGTGGCTCTGGTCTCCTCTTCCACATGACGCTGTGAATTTCCCCACCGCATTGTGCTTCTGTTTCTGTGATTTCATTTCCTGTAGTTAGATCCTAGTCACTCACACAGAAAGTCAGTGGTCTGGTCCAGTGGCTTGTTGGTGGTGTTAGCTGTTTACTCTTAAAGTTGATCTGAGTCAGCCAGTATAATGATGGGTCATCTACTGCTTAAACCTGGGCCAAATGCCAGTCTGTAGTGTAACACATATCGGTTTATGAAATCTTCTTGGACTGTACCTAGAATTTCTCTTTTGCTGAGGTCTAATTTTGTTGAAAATATTATGACCCTCTATATCCTCAAAGTTATGTTATCCTCCTGTAGCAAAAGAAACTTTAAAGATGGTGTTTTAAGTAACCTGGATAGAATGTGTATGAAGTGGTTGAAGATAAAAGATTAATGAACTTTTAAGTTCTCTTGTATTTCTGTAACCAAGATAAAACAAAGTTTGAGGAATCAGAAGATGGAAAAATAAAAATTCAGAAGCCTCTCGAGACAAACTCATGCTCATAGCTTCTTTTATTACCTGCTCTTTGAAGAATTCCTTCTAGATAGAATTTCAATCAATTCAGTATTTAAACACTAATATTTAGACCTTTCAAATTACAAGAAAGTTGGATGGAATAATTTAATTTTTATGACATTATTTATAAATCCACAAAATTCCAATGCTGTAGATATAGAAAAAAGTGGATGTAACTATGTATGGTCATGGAAAGATAAATATTTATCAGCTTTTTACTGTATAATGTGGTTTTTATCTGTCTGATACTACTGGAACTAGTCCTGAGCGACAGTTCCATTGCTACTGCATATAATGTGCTTGACATTTAGGCAGAAATTCCACCCCTATTCTATGTGCAAATATAATGAAGAACCCCTGCTTCACAGAATCACAGAATGTTAGGGATTGGAGGGGACCTTGAAAGATCATCTAGTCCAATCCCTCTGCTGGAGCAGGAACACCTAGATGAGGTTACACAGGAAGGCATCCAGGCGGGTTTTGAATGTCTCCAGAGAAGGAGACTACACAACCTCCCTGGGCAGCCTGTTCCAGTGTTCTGTCACCCTCACTGAGAAGTTTCTTCTCATATTTAAGTGGAACCTTTTGTGTTCCAGTTTGAACCCATTACCCCTTGTCCTATCATTGGTTGTCACCGAGAAGAGCCTGGCTCCATCCTCATGACACTCACCCTTTATATATCTGTAAACATTAGTGAGGTCACCCCTCAGTCTCCAAGCTAAAGAGACCCAGCACCCTCAGCCTTTCCTCATAAGGGAGATGCTCCACTCCCTTAATCATCTTTGTTGCCCTGCGCTGGACTCTTTCCAGTAGTTCCCTGTCCTTCTTGAACTGAGAGGCCCAGAACTGAACACAATATTCCAGATGTGGTCTCACCAGGGCAGAGTAGAGGGGAAAGAGAACCTCTCTTGATCTACTAACCACCCCCCTTCTAATACACCCCATTGGCCTTCCTGGCCACAAGGGCACAGTGCTGGCTCATGGTCATCCTGCTGTCCACCAGGACCCCCAGGTCCCTTTCCCCTACTCTGCTCTCTAATAGGTCATTCCCCAGCTTATACTGGAACGTGGGGTTGTTCCTACCCAGATGCAAGACTCTTCACTTTCCCTTGTTATACTTCATTACATCTTTCCCCACCCAACTCTCCAGCCTGTCCAGGTCTCGCTGGCTGGTGGTCCAGCCTTCTGGCATGTCAGCCACTCCTCCCAGCTTGGTATCATCAGCAAACTTGCTGATTCCCTCAATTCCCTCACTCTATTCCCTCGTCCAAATCATTGATGAATATATTGAATAATACAGGCCCCAGTACTGACCCTTGAGGCACTCCACTATATACAGGCCTCCAACTAGACTCTGCCCCATTGACCATGACTCTCTGGCTTCTTCCCTTCAGCCAGTTTGCAGTCCAACTCACTACCCGATCATCCAGACCACACGCCCTCAGTTTAGCTGTGAGGATGCTTTAGGGACTGTGTCAAATGCCTTACTCAAGTCAAGGTAGACCACGTCCACTGGTCTGCCATCATCCATCCATCTTGTTATGTCCTCATAAAAGTCAATGAGGTTGGTCAAGCATGACTTCCCCTTGGTGAAGCCATGTTGACTGCCCCTAATGACCTTCTTATCCCTGATATGCCTTGAGATGGCACCAAGGATAAGTCATTCCACCAGTTTCCCAGGGATGGAGGTGAGGCTGACCAGTCTATCATTACCCGGGTCCTCCTTCTTTCCCTTTTTGAAGACTGGAGTGACATTTGCTTTCCTCCAGTCCTCAGGCACCTCTCCCATTTCCCAAGATTTGGTAAAGATGATGGAGATCAGTCCAGCAATGACCTCAGCCAGCTCCCTCAGCACCCACGGGTACATCCCATCCAGACCCATGGGTTTATGGATGTCCACATTGCCTAATTGCTCCCTAACCCAGTCCCCATCAACCGAGGCAAACTCCTCCATTGTTCTGCCTTCTTCTGGGGCCTCAGAGGTACGGGGCTCCTCCAGACAGTCTCCAGCAGAGCAGACAGAGACAAAGAAGGCATTCAGTAACTCTGTCTTCTCTGTATCTTCTGTCAGGAGGGCACCCACCCCATTCATCAGTGTGCCTAGATTGCCGCTGGTGTTAGTTTTATCTGCCACGTATTGGAAAAAGCTCTTCCTGTTGTCCTTGACCCCTCTCCCCTGGTTTAACTCTAAGGAGGCCTTGGCTTTCCTAGTTGCCTCCCTACACCCTCTGACACCGTCCTTATATTCTCCCCAAAGTGGCCAGCCCTTCCTTCCATGATCTATAAACTCTCCTCTTCCACTTGAGCATACCCAGCAGTTTCCTGTTTAACCACACAGGTCTCCTGGCTCCCTTCCTTGACTTCCTACGCGTCGGGATGCTCTGATCTTGTGCCCAGTAGAAACAGTACCTGAACACTAACCAACTATCTTGGGCCCCTTTACCTTCAAGCAGCCTTGCCCATGGGATTTCCCCTAGAAATTGCCTGAAAAGGCCAAAGTTTGCCATGCTGAAGTCCAGGGTTGCAGTTCTGCTTGCTATCCTGCTCCTGCCATCTGAAATCCTGAACTCCATCATCTCATGGCCTCTGCAACCAAGGCAGCCCTCAACCTTTACTGCTTCAACCAGACCCTCCTTGTTAGTGAGGATGAGGTCCAGCAGTGCACCTCTCGTAGTCAGCTCCTCCACTCTTTGCCTCAGAAAGTTATCATCAAGGCACTGGAGGAACCTTCTAGACTGTGGCTGGCCGGCCGAGTAGACCTTCCAACAAACATCAGGAAAGTTAAAATCCCCCACCACAACCAGGGCCTGTGATTGTGAGGCTGTTCTCAGCTGTCTGTAGAAGGCCTCATCAACTTCCTCACCCTGATCAGGTGGCCTATAATGGACACCTACAATAGTATCACCCTTGCCAGCCTGCCCATTAACTTTCACCCCTAGACTCTCAACCTGCTCCTCATCCGTGCCTGCACAATACTCAATACATTGTAGTTGCTCTCTCACATAAAGAGCAACTCCACCACCACGCCTAGCTGGCCTGTCTTTCCTGAAAAGGACATAGCCATTCATGACCACATTCCAGTCATGTGAGCTGTCCCACCATGTCTCCGTAAATGCCACTAGGTCATAATCTCCTGCCCTAACACAGGTTTCTAACTCCTCCTGCTTATTCCTCATGCTGCACACATTGGTGTACAGGCATTTCAGAGAGTGAGCTGAACACACTGATTTCACCCTAGGGGTATGAGAGGCCTCCCAGGCTTCATGAACTCTAGAGTGATGCCCTACTGACGCAAGCCCAGCTACAACCCCATCCCCCTTTGAGTCTAGTTTAAAGCTCTCCAAATGAGCCCTACTGATTCCTGTCCCAGCATCCTTTTGCCCCTGCAAGATAGACCTTTCCCACGTATCACTGTTTGGACTGGTGTCTTGTAAAACCAGCCGTTATCAAAGAATCCAAAGGCCTGCCTGTAGTACCAGTCCTGTAGCCAGTTGTTTACAGACTGAATTTTTCTATTCCATTCCATATCATCACCCAAAACTGGAAGGAGTGAAGAGAAAATCACTTGAACCCCAGACTCTTTTACCATGCATCCCAAGGCCTTGAAATCTTTCTTCATTCCTGTCACACTGTGGGATTCATCTTCCTCCCCATCTGTCTGGAAGATCAGCAGTGGGTAGTAGTCCATTGGGTGCACCAGGTTGGGGAGTGTCCTGGTGATGTCCCTGATCCGGGCTCCAGGTAGACTGCACACTTCCCTATGATAAGGGTCAGCTCTGCATATTGGGCCCTTCGTCCCTTTCAGAAGGGAATTGCCTACTACAATTACCCTTCTTTCTTTCTTATTTGAGGCAGTCGGGTGAGAGCTGCTTTGTATTCAGCTGGTGTGTAATTAGGCATATCTGTGCATGCATTATTTATGGAGAAACTTGTTTCCAATTTGCTTTTTTTTTTAATGGATATATGTATATATTCCATATATGTGCATAAAGGTGTATAAATTATGCATATATAAAGTCTATAAAATTCTGAATACGGAAGGGAAGGATGTCTGTAATACATTTACATAGAAGTGAGCAAAGAGGGAAGAAAGTGTTTATACGAGTAACTTGTTTGTATAACACATTCCTCACCATTGTTATAGGGGTGCCTCGGAGATCCTTCTTCTGGATCCCGAGATCTATAAGAGCTTTATTGCATTGTGGTGAAGGCATAGAAAAATAGTGACAGCTATTTCGTTTAGTAAGTTCGAATAACAGCCAATAAATAACAGATTTTACTCTGACTTCCATTAGCCAAATTAAAGTGGAGCAATTTATGTCTTGCTCCCTTGTTGAGTTCTTTCTGCTACACTTTGTCCATCTGAAATCAAACTTTACTCCTACAAAAACAGAGTGTAGTTTTATGTGACAAAAAATGGTACCCACATCAAGCTAATTGTATGTTAATCCTCGTTTAATTTCTTGTTTCATATTTATAAGAGGGTGAAAAAAAGCTCAGTAAATGTTTACTGTTTAGCAGAAGTTCTTTTTTCTCCCCTAAGAACTAAATATAATTCTGATGAACCCCATATCCTGAGGAACTTGACATTCTAAGGGTCTTGTGTTTGAAGATATGGAAGGTGGAGGATTGTTTAAAGGGAAAAAAAGCTGTATCAAACAGTAACACATTAATCAGGATGAACAGTTAGAGTGTGTTCTGAAGAGATACATTTGATTTTGCTGAAAGTGAGATCTTATTGTTTGCATCACTGTCCTTACAGAGTGAATTCAACTAGTTCTGTACTATGTCCTTTTTTCAGGGGAGAGGAGGGAAGGGAAGGGAAGGGAAGGGAAGGGAAGGGAAGGGAAGGGAAGGGAAGGGAAGGGAAGGGAAGGGAAGGGAAGGGAAGGGAAGGGAAGGGAAGGGAAGGGAAGGGAAGGGAAGGGAAGGGAAGGGAAGGGAAGGGAAGGGAAGGGAAGGGAAGGGAAGGGAAGGGAAGGGAAGGGAAAGAGTTTTACTCCCTCGTCAGCTGCTGAGTTTGGTGGGTTAATTAATACGTAAGAAGGCAGAACAGAAGAATAAATTACATTGCTACTTAGTTTCTGTTCTTACTCTTGTATTCCTCCTTTTTAGGCAAGTTATTAAATAAAGTAGTACCTTGAACGTTGAAGGGGTTTTGTGGGTTTTTTGTTGTTTGTTGTTGTTTTGTTGTTGTTGTTTTTTAAGGAAGCTATGATTTTCTATTGTTTTTTTACTAAGGAAAAGGTCTTTTTCTAAGACTCATCTTTTTTTTTTTTTTTTTTTTTCCCACTTTCTGAATAGTTCATTGGCGTTGTTTTGTCCTTTGTGGGAATCTCCTGCCATTATGCAATACTTAATGAATGGATGAAAATAATCCAAAAATGGAAGTTTCAAAAAACAGTGAAATGAGGAAAAGGGAAAGAAATAATTGTTCTCCCTAATTTCTAATTATCCAAAGTGTTTGAAACAAGGAAAATTATGTTTTATTTAATTCTTTTCTAGTCTTTACAATACATCCTTATTAAAAAATAAGGGTACATTTAGCTGCTATCAAGTAGTCTTTCAAGTCTGTTCCATCCAATAAGATACAAAGATAACTTTGAAGAAAAAGAACAGGCCTCCAAACCAAGCACAGAAGAAAATTCTTGTAATCTTGTGTTTGTGAGCCTCTTTCTCTGACAGCTGGTCTACTGTGAAACTCATTGGAAAAGCAAAATGTATGTGAAAGGACAGTGAATTGCCCAGAACAGCTGTCAAAAGAAAAGTCTAGCAAGATGTATGGAGCAGGATATATTCCAGAGATACTTCTTTTAGTACTAGGAAAACAAAGAAAAAAATCAAGCCACACATCTGCATATATATATATATATATATTTATTTACTCTTCGAAACATGACATGAACATGTGAGAACGTGGCTTTTTTTTTTCTTATTCCCCTTTTCCTCACATACATTTTTGAACTTTAACAATATTACAGATTTTAAGCTAATATATTTTTTAGATAGCTTTATGTCTTGCCTAAGGAAATATTTTGGAAGCTTGCATAGAAAGTACAACTATTGAGTCATGTTTGAAGGTCAGCTCTCAATTTACCATGCACACTTGCTTGCTGCTGTAATTATAGTTGCATAAACAGACAGATGTAATAAAAACCACACTTATAGGGAGGGAGACTTTCTCTTCTCTTGCATACTGATTTGGAAAATGTCTTAGCTGTCCTGATTACAGATATTGCTATTGCAATACTGTTTTGAGAATGTAAAGTCAACCTTGAAACTATAGAGAAGGAAATACTAAGTCAAATTAGGTGAATAGTCTATTCTGCCAAGATGGATAGACAAGTCTGTAAGACATTTGCTGGAACATAGTACCTGCAATACAGAAAGGAAGTTCACATCCATATAGGTTGCTACACACATAACTTGAAAAAAAAAATAGTAGCACCCCAGGGACTTATTAGAACTGGATAACATTTGTAGTACTGTGAGAAAACAGATTTAAGTGGGATCTTTGAACTAATGCTGAACCTTGGGACTTGGGGACACAAGCAAACGATGAAAGCAGGCAGAAGAGAGATTTGGAAAAGAAAAATTTAACAAAAAGATGATAATTTTCAGAAAACTGTCCAGCCTTTAGAATACATGACAGGAGTAGGAGAAATCAGCATGTTGTTTATTTGCTTGTTTTCCAAATAGGAAGCTGACAGTGGTTGTATTACCCACAAATTAATTTTTTGTTTTCTCATCTCCCTCCTTCCCTTTCCAACTCTTTAACATAAATATTTAGGCTATGGAAACAAAAAATGTATAAAGAAAACAAAGCAGCCAAATTATTTCCAACTCCTACAGTTATCTATTAAAAATAATTCTCAACCTGGTACTCATCAGTCTTCTCATATGAAGCTGTTCAGTCATTAAAGGGATTAAAATTATTTCCCAGTTTAAATATTGTTGAATAAATACAATTTTATTTCAATAAATATAAACATAGATTTTAAGAACAGTCTAAATAATTAATTTTTGTTATTATTTACTTCAAAGTGATTTCTGATATTATAGAAGTCAGTGCACACAGAAGACATCACACACTGTTCATGTGCTAAACCAAGATCTCACTAGATGGAAGTCAAAGAGAATAATTCTGTTCCGTAAAATTTCTACTGATTTTACTATTTCTTCTTTGATTCAGATGGACTGGGATAACATGAATAATTTTTAATGAGTTCTCTACATAAAAGAATAAAAATGTGACAGTCTTGTAGTGGATAAGGTGTTCCTTTTCAATGTCTTCTCCTGGATCCGTGGTAAGGTATATAGGCAAATTCTTAAAAGAAGACATATGTCCACAGGTGGCCAAATGTTTAGGAGCTTCCATAGATGAGTATTACGATTTGTAATGCATAGATAAACTCAGAAATCAATAGAACAAATACATAGTGTCCCTCTGGTCTGTACATTTGAATAGTGAAATACATTAGCATTTTAATGTATCTTTTTAAAAATAGTCTTCTGTTCACTTATGAATGCTGAGGAATATTAATATACACAACTTATTTTTTTTTTAACAATGACATCATATAATGACTGTGCCATCACATGCTGATAGTGATAGTTTCTACTTGAAAAGAGATGTTTCTTGAATTATAGATTACATCAATCTTTTACAATCAAGGGATTTCATGGATCAAGTGTTGTTTAGAGAAGTAGAAAAAAAAATTCCACTGTTTGTGGAAAATAGCGATCCTAAAATAAAAACCTTTTATCTTCTTTGTGTTAAAGGTCAAGGAAGGAATTTTGGCCAGAATAAAATCTCAATTTCTACTGAACCTTTTAGTCTTCTTATTTGTCACTGCTAACTCTTTCATCACAAATTAATTCCTTGCATCTATAATCTTAGGATTAGTTTTTGGTTTAATTTTCTCCCTTGTCCAAAATACCTAGGGGATTTCTGATCATTACTTTCCCCACACACATACACAAGAAATACTTGTTGCTTGGCTTCTGTCTCTTATGATTGTTTAAGATGATAGATTCAACACACTGGATTCAGTTGAGCAATTTGGTGAAACTTCTGAAAATATGAAACAGGTTCGTAATAACTTTCACAAGCTCTCAGGATGAAGGTGATGTCAGTACATTATACTACAGATTTATGTAATGTTTATTAGCTTGGAGACAAGAAATCTATGAACTCATTCAAGATGACATGATGAGAGTTCTCAAGCAACAAATTACAAGTGGGTTCTGCTCAGTGTGATGACTTCTGTAGCCTGATGCACTTCGTATGAACTTTGTAAATCTTGAAATAATGCTTTCCGGAATGTTGGTCTTGGACTTCTTATTCCTGTATATACCTGTTTCTTTATAAACATGAGAAAAGCTGGAAAAGGTGGAGGACATATCTTTAGAGATTATAGTGTATTTCAGACAGGAAAGGTATAGTCAAAGCAATGAGAATGCAGGATTGTGATGCTTCTTAGCTACTGGGTTTATTCTTTCTGTAGAACGCCCATATACCTTGTGTTTCAACAAAATAGATTAAATCACTACAGTTTGGGTTTTTCCCCACTAGAGAAAAGTCTAGAGTCATCATTCAACATTTAGCACTTGTAATGTTTCAAAATACTTTACAAAATAAGTACCATCCTGTCCATTCAACAAATGGAAAGATTGCAGTAATTAGCTGGAATACAGGGAAGAGAAGGAAATAACTGGGAAAATAACTACATGTACTAATCTCTAAATCTCCCAAAGATGACCAGTTCTTGCTCCTGGACACACATTATCATCATACTGCATATCATCAGCAATCTTACCTTTGGCAAGGTTAGCTACTCATGACCTTCTTTGCACATTTTGTAATGTGATGCACTGAATGGTTTAGCACTGAAAGAACTGAACTGTGTCTTGCAACATCTGGGAAACTGCCACTTGTTTTTAACATATCTACATAACGAAGCAGATTTCCTTTCTAAAATGTTTATTTTCTTTTAAAAAATTATGTGAGAAGCAATACTAAATTGGAAATTAAATTTTTGCTTTATACAGAGTTAATTTTTCATGCTAAAATTATTTATTTTTGTATTCATAAAGATAAATAATGTTAAGATCATTATATTCTAAAAATCAAGACTGATCTGGTAAAGAAAACTACTTGAGATTGGAATTTAGAATAAGGAAATTAGGCAATTCAATTTCTTTCCACTCACAAGCAAAATCTTTTCACGTACTAAGGAAATTGCATATCTTTGAAAGGATTGATTGAATGCTATGCCACATTCCTAGCTTTGAACAGAAAATTTTTGTAAAATCCTAGAGGTCTAGAGGGAAATACTTCCATGCTCTTTATACACATATTCTGTTGCAAGCAAGAAGAAAAGAAATGACAGGAGGCTGAGATCAGTCATAATAAAGCTACATCAGAGAAGTCTGGTGAGAAACGGAGTTAGCTATTTTGCTCTAGATATTGTGCTACCAATTGTGTAATGAAAGAGTTTGTGGAACTGTAGAAAATACTTCTGTTGTTTCACAGCAGAACTATTTGACAGAATTAAATGTCCAATGGTGAGTTAAAGAAGTCTGTTAGCGCTAAGGACTGATTTATTCTTTCGTTAAGCAAACTATGTTATAATTGTACTGAAACTATTTATTTTCTTCATGTTTTGGAAACATCCACCCCCTCTCAGGAGAAAATATAGATAGATAGATAGATAGATAGATAGATAGATAGATAGATAGATATAGCCAAATATATTCAAGAGATTATACAATAGGAAAATACTTAGAAAAAATAACATCTGAATCCTATCTCTGCTCAAGGATGATTGGAAGAGTAGTTATATGTAAAAAGATAACACAAAGATTAAAGATGCTGTATAGATACTATGCATAAAAGTTTCTGGGTGCAGTGAGGTACCCCAGTGTGTACAGCAAATGGATTGAAATATTTAATCCATTTTATCTTTTCACATCTGCTTTCCATCCACCAAAACAGAAATAAAGTCCATTGTACTTCAGGAGACACTGTGGTATAAACAAATGCTGGGATCAACCCGCAGCATAAACATAACATATCCAGGAGGATCCAGCACTAGTTTATCCTCTCAATAAAAGGAATTTTACTTCAATGTGAATGTGTTAATTTTGACAACGTAATCTTGGTGTAACTGGAAGGTGAGAGAGGCAGTAGGAGAATGGCAACCCTTTGGAATAACTACCTCTTAATTACAATTTCTTCACAAAAATATATTAAGTACAATATCAAGGTAATTCTACCTGAATTGAACAGGAATTAACATTGGCTCTATTTCATCTTTCAGAGGGATAGTTTTTTAATGGAATACTTTGGAGAACGGGACTCTAATTCCAGCTGAGGATTAGTCAGCCATATTTTAACTTCAAGAATTTTTAGGAGATAGAGCTTTGAGGTTATATTCTTATTTTTACAGTTGGGGAACAATGCTGATTCTTTAAAGATGAAAGGAGAGTGTGAGGACATTGGGTAAAAAAAACAAAACCACAAAAGCTTAGAAAATTATTTTTTCTCTTTAAGACTCATAAGTTAGAGGAGAGAGACATCAGGCACACCAGCACATGATTTATTTGTACATGTGTCTGTTTTGGTTTTGTTTGTTTGTTTGTTTGTCTGTTTTTAAGTAATTTCTTTTATCACTGCTTCTATATCTGTCCTTTCTGACTAAACCAGCTGATTAAAAAAATATTTTGGGAAGGGGATTCACGTTCAAATCTGGAACAGTAGCTAGGTTTATGTCATATATTAACTCTTCATTATTCTTCTGTTACTCTTCATTGCAAGTGTTCTGAACAAGAAAGAAATGACTGACATGTCAGAATTATTCTACTTGTTTGAGAAACTGGAGGATGATAACGCTGAGGAAGCCATGGTGATTATAGAAGAGCTCTTGCAGATACACCTGGAAGATAATAGATGCTGGAGGACTGTATGCCCTGTCTGCTGCATCACTGGGCATTTTGCAGGACTACTGGTGGTCCAGGTACAGTTATCTGCTGCTGTCAAGACAAGAAGATATTTTCATTTTAGAGTGAGTACCGTGATGTTTTGTTGGCTATTCTGGGATTTCTTTTGTTCACTCTAGGAATTTAACAAGGAATTTGACTGAGTTACAGAGGAAGCTTGTTTTGAAATCAACGTCTTCCAAAGAACTGCTTCAGAAATGAGTGGCATTTTTTGAATCAGAATGGAGAAATACTAGAAAACGTTTAGTCACAAAGTTCACCTTTAGTGAAAAGTTAATTTAAATAATCAGAGACACCTCGTTCTCTTTAAAAATCACATGTAGTAAGCAACTTCCATTTTTCATCTGGAGGTGTCTCTTCTGATTTTTCTCTAAGTAGCAGCAAAAAATGTTTAGTCGCCTCTCGACTAAGAGGAAAGTGTGAGGAGGAGGTCTTTCTCATTTAAAATTAAAATATGTTTGTGATTTATTCTTTAGCACTCAAATGCAAGATTTTTTCTTTCTAATATTTGTATCCATACACAGAGAGTACATTTATATATATATATATATATATATATATATAAAAAATACTGCTACGCTAGCGATAAACTATCTGTGTGAAAACAAATGCTGATTATGCATGTGTGTGAACTTAGAATTACAGTTACTTGGAATAAACTGATTGGGTCTTTATCCTAAGGTTTTAGAGAACCATCAAGTTCAATGAAAGTTTCTTAAAAAGGAAGACCATTGTGAAGTTCTCTCTTACTGTTCTGTTTAAAATGAGTTTGTTTCTTATATGGATTTGTTAGTTTACATATCACAAAGTTTTTTTGTGCTATGCTAATTTTCTTTAAGGGAAGCAATTGATGATTAGAACAGGGTTTTACTTAGCAAAATGCCAAATTATGTCAGCAGTATTAAGCAGAGTTCTTAAAATATTTAAAATACACTTCACTTAACTTTGAAGATCTATAAAAAGCCCATTTATACTCAAGAAGGAAAGATAAACAGATTCATTTCTATTCTCAGAAATGTAAATGTAAATCAATTTTGAAATTATGTCTGTCTCCTTGTGAATTTAGAAACCATAAAACTAAAGTCAAGCATTAAACTTTTATGAAGAGAACAAATTAGAAATCCCCTAGTAATAACAGAGCTATCACTACTGTTCTCAGTCATTTTGGTTGTCAAATAGACATCTTTCTTTGTCTGCCAAGGAACACATTTAAAATTCAGAACAACAAACTTTTTTGTTTTTCCTTTTCTATGGATATAAAGTGTGTATCAACGTATGTTTGACATCTGTAATATATGTACAATTGGCTAAAACAAAGTATTAGATGGGAGTTGTAGTCCAGAAATGGTTACTTTAAAAGAAATTTGCTCTGATTTATGGTGTTCTCATTAACATAATCTTGTATTAAGTACTAGTAAATCTGAGGGGTTTTTATACTGTTTCATCACAACAAGAAAAATGGAAGATCAAACCAAAAGCCTTTCTGATACTCGATATCGTTTCCTACTTTTTGGTATACTTTACTAGTTGACTGAGTGTTTCCATTAAAATTAGCACTCAAACTGTACAGACTGGAAGGACTCCTCCATGCCAGTCATTAGTACGTTCTAGAGAACTCAGAGCAGGAGAAAAGAAAATGCTTAAAGACAATAATATTTCTTTTAACTTCTCCAGTGTGGTTGACAGTGTTTTCTCTTTAAGGCTGTATCTGAGTGATGGTTCATAGCATGTGAAGGTTTGGGTCCTTTTCATTTAATGAATATTAAAGAGCTTATATATATGCTATTTTATTTATTTATTTTTTTAATTCTAAGATAGTGCAGCCTCACTTTTGCTTGTAAGAATGTATCCTGATTGTAACTTAGCAGCCATAGAATACTAGATTTTGTGGAGGGATATCTACTTCATGTGGTAGATATCAAACCATCTGTTGACCACAGTTTAAGATAAGTAACTTTGTCTAATTAGCATTAATGTGCATTCATAGCAATAACTGGAAACACTGTGGAGGGTTTTTTTTTATGAAATTGAATAGTAAGACTTTAATAAGGTCCCTGTCCGTTGATGACCAAAAACATTTCAGGTGAAATTGCTGGAAAAGTAGTTGAATGAGACAGGAAGTGACTCATTACACAAACTACTGGGAACTTTGCAGCTTTTAGAGCTTTCTGAAATGAATATATTTCAGACAAGGAAACAAAACTGTGCTATAATGGAAGTCATCACATGGGAATGCTAACTACTCCTACTGGCCTGTTAGTCACCCTTTAATCATCTATTTCTATTTCTTATTTACACCAATATAATTTGCTGTGTTGAATAATTCAAAGAAGTTTATCTTAAAGCCTTTTAAAAACTAATTCTAAGCTAAGTTCTTCCTGATTTTTAAGTAAAATATTCCTCAATATCAGTTGTAGGGACCACATAGCATGAAGGGTTCATTCTTCTTGGTATAATAAAAAATCCTAA
The DNA here is from genome assembly GCF_036013475.1 of Columba livia. Taxonomy (NCBI): domain Eukaryota; kingdom Metazoa; phylum Chordata; class Aves; order Columbiformes; family Columbidae; genus Columba; species Columba livia. The sequence goes on from NC_088605.1 coordinate 61,172,339, forward strand.
TATACAGAAAGATTATACAACAATCACCAAACAAACAAACAAACAAAAAAGCTTAAAAAGGCACTTATGTCTTAGTTTCAAAATATCTATCATGATCAGAAAATTGTTCACTTTCCATTGGGGAAGTGACTCTTCAAAGCCTATTGAAATCTGCAGCTCTCTGATACTTTAATACCTTGCACTAGAAAATTTATTACTTACTTACTGCCAAAATTTTCTGCTGAAATGATCCACCTTGTCTGCATTTTATGTTGAACCCGTTATTACAGATTCACTGGTGGTGTTCTTTCAAGTTTGTGGTGTTGTTGTTGGTTTTTATTAAGAAGCATCTAGAATCAGGATTGTTCATGTTCTGATAAAAATACGAGTGGAACTTGATGGTACTATCTCATTGTTTTTCAAAAGAGTAGGCCCTGTTTCTCTTCGTAGATTTTTATCATTGAAATTTCAATAGCTGTCATGGTTTCTCTTATCTCTTTCCCCATATGGTTTCTCGATCCCCATATGGGCCACCAATTAAATCTGTCAAGGTTTAATTGCAAGGCGACAATAAACCGTGGCAGATGCTCTCTGTTAATCCCCGTCACCCTTTATCCTCTCCGCATAGGAAAAAGTCCTCGTTAAGGGAAGGTGATACGAAGTAAGAAGGGAGAGAGACTTCAAGTTGAAAGGCTTTAAAATGCTTTACTAATGCTACTAATAAACAGAGAAAGTAATACAAAAAGAGAAAGTAATACAAAACCCAATCTTGAGTCTCCCAGGTAGCAGCATTTAACCTCTCCTATGGTGGGTGGAGCTGGTGTGGCTCCAGCGGCTGCAGAGCAGGCACCCGGAAATCCTGGGTGAGACTTCACAGCAAATCAGAACTGGATTCAGGGATTCAGGGTCTCAGGTCTTGGACTGCAGGCATGGCAAGCAGGGTCCTCTTCCGATGCTGACCATAGTCAAAGAGAGCGAGACCCTCGTGATCTCCCTCTTTTATAGGGTGTATGGCATGTACGGGATGGAATACTCAGTTGGTCAGTTTTAGTCAACTGTTCTGTCCACCCTTCCTTGAAAATACACCCCTCTCATGATGGAACATGTGGAATTTTATCAGAATTCTTGGTTGCTATAGCAATAAATCTAAACATGAGGCTTCTTCTGCATTCCATTGGTCGCCCTTATCAGCTTCAGAGCACAGTGTCTGAAAAACATGCAGCTAAATTCAGAAAAGTGAAGTTACTTAGAAGAACTTAGCTGAAAGGAAAAATCACTGAAAGAGAACTGGTCTTGTTTTCAACAAAACCAGGACACTAGTCCAGTGCTATTTTGGAAACTCGCAGAATCAAAAGGCTATTGAGTGTTTCTCTACCTTAAGGTCAAAGTTGTTGTTTTATTTTATTTCATTTTGGTTTAGAGTTTTTCTAGCTCAATACAAACTTCTTTCTAAAATGCAACAATCTAAATGCAAATTCATCTCTTGATGATGAAGGATGAACAAACACATTCTTAATTTTTTTTAATCATCCATATTAATAGTACTCATTTAACATGCAGATAATGGCATTTATCAGAGCATGTAAAAATACTTGACAGACCTTTTATTGAGCCTCTTACCATTTGGTAGGATTAAATCTGTCTTCCAGATAAACATAGTGCTACTCATAACACGAGAAATACTTTTAACTTCTTTCTAAGCTACAATCAGGATTCTGAACTCAGCCTGAAAAAATAAAATGCTTCCGGTGATCCTTGCTTAAAGTCATCTGAAGTGAAATGCAGTGATACAGTTAGTAGATGAGATCTGAATAGATGACACTTTTTGTATGACAAATGAAAATTAATTCACTGTGTGACCTATTTAGAGAGCTCGCTGTGTGGAAGGATCGAAGGGAAGGGAGAGGGGTTTGTAAACAGTAGGGAAGGGAATGGGAGTGAATCAGATTGCCAGCTCATACAGAGAATTCTTTTGTATTGAAAAATCGAATATTCCAACTGAATAGTTAAATATGTTGTGAAATAACTAAACTGAGGTGAAAGCTGAACTTGTTAATTATTAAAAAATTGTTTATGTTGGTGAGATTTAGAGAAATTTTATTGCCTTTTGGTTTGGGGTTCCTTGGCATCTAACCTTGCTCATTCCTAGGCCTTGTAGTCTACTTGTTGTTTTATTCCACAAAAATAAGCTTCTTGGAGGCTGGAACAGTTTAGTCCTTCTTCAATTAGTCACTGAGCTGGGGTGACTGGTGAATGGGTTTGAATCACTCTTCTGGATTATAATCTTTATGAATATACTGTGTAATAGTCTTTAAACCCATTCTTTAATGCTGGCTAGAAAACTAAAACAAGTTTCAGAGAAGTGAGATGGTCTGCTTACCTAAATATGAGGAAGAATAGAGTCAGGGTTAAGATAACAGAAGGAAAGGACCAGGGCTGCTTCACTGGCTTCAATTCACTGAATTAGAGTGGTGAATGAGGGTTTGGAGAAACTGCAGGAAGCATCCAAAGAACATGTCCTGTTCTAATGAAGGAGGGGCACCTTATTGCCTGGATATTTACTGGTAGACATGAAGAAATTCATTAAATTGTGGAGGCCAGTTTCTTATCTCAGTGGAGGTGACTTAGATGTAATATGCATTGCAAAGATAAGGGAGATCAGATGAAGCATGTGAAGGCTAAAAGGCAATTGAAGAGAAATAATTGTTGCAGAATGCTTTCTAAGAAATGTAATAAAATCGAGAATAGTAGGCTTGGGACAATTCACTCAAAAGTTGTTTGATATTTTCTTGAGAATTTAAACTGGGACAGCACGTTTTTACTTGGAACTACTGCACAAAAGTGTTCTCTTCCAAGTACCTATTAGTATAATATTCATTTGCTAAAACTGTGACCTCTGAGAGCACTTGGCATGGAAAATGCTAGAGAAATGGTGGTTACAGGAGAAGGCACAGCAGAAGAAAAGGGAAGCATTAAGGCCTCATTTAGAATCTGAAAATTAAATCAAAGGAATCATGTTAAAGTAGACACAAAGAAAATACAATTGAGCATAAAAATTAAGGCTAGCATAACTATGAGGATAACTAGAAAGTCTAAAAGAAAATACAAAAGAAAACTAGCAAAAGACATAAATTAAAAATGCTCACATGTATACATAAGAAATTAGAGGAGGGCAAAAGAAAATACAGTTCTGCTGCTTAATACCAACCAGTATAGCTAACAAGAGAAACAGAAGAAAAACTGAAAGAGTGAAAGGCAGGTGAGGGAACATTTATGTGAGTTGGATTAATTGATTGATTAATTGAATAAATTCAGTAAGGTCAGTTCCTTACTTGACCACAGACTATTTAAGGAAGTAGCCTGAGAAGTCTCTGAACATTAGCAATTGTCCTCTTGAACTAAGGGAAGGTGGGAGAAGTCCTAGGGGATTGGCAAAGTGCAAACATAGGGACTTTTAAAAAGAAAAGGATGTTACTTGTGAAATAAAGATGAATCAACCTGACTGGGATACAGAGAAAGTCACCTGAAGAAATCATGAATAAATTTATAAGCATCTGGGTGATAAAAAGACGCTAAAGACAGCCATCATGGATTTGTCAAGATCAAATCAAATTGAACCAATCTGATTTTCTTCTTGGACCAGAACACTGGCAGGGTGGATATGGTAGAAACAGTGGATATTACATATTCTGACTTCTGTAGGACTTTCTGCATAGTTTCGTGTCACATTTTGGTAGCTAACTAGGAAATTGTGGTACAACTAGCTGATTTTCACCAGTTGCAGGCAGTCAAAGCAGGAAGGATTTTCAAGTGAATTACTATAGGTATCTTTTCTCAACATGATTCTGTTCAGGGGTTTTGTCAGTTACTTGTATGTTGGCCTCCCTTCAATTACCTTCTTTTTAACAATTACAAGAAGGTGCAGATAAAGGTGCAAGCACTTCAAAGTGCAGATTTCAAATTGATGGTTATCTTTGTGTATCGGAGTAGTGTTTTAAAGGCTGAGGCAAAGTACTCTATTGAAAAGAGAAAAGTCAAATGTGCATGCAGAATGTGAAACAGCTGGACTAATCTAAAAAATCATACTGAAAAGTATGGTTCTAGTGTATCAAAAAGTTAATTTTATTATGAGATGCAGATCTCATAGTTATATTTAGCAAGAGTGTTAGATTAGTTCACTGGCAGTATTACCGCAAACTTTTTCATGCTTTTAACAACGTGGGTGAAATATTGTTTGTATCTTGGGCACTTTGCTTTTAAGAAAGAGATGGACAAATAAGATGAATGTACTGCTTATGTTTAGGTGTTCTTACTCTTCTTCTGAAAGTGTTTCACACTTTCCACATCACATTGCATCTGGGCATTGGTGAGACTTGTTAGCAGTATAAATATTTTCCTTTGGTACTCGAAGTGGACGTGATAGTGGTGTTGCAGGCAGCTGTTTAGCACACATCAAAACTGCCTGCAGGCTCAGAAAACTTGAGCTGCTCAGAACACTTTAAAAGAGAAAGAAGGGGCAGACAAGTCTTCTCATATGCAAATGTTTACTTCTGGCTCCACAAGGCTTAGGATAAGACAAAATTGGTTTGATGTGTAGGGAAGATGATTTACATTACAGTACCAGGGAAAACTTTTTTGCAAAAAAAGGATAATTAAGCAGGAGGAAATAACTTCCCTAGGGAAATTGTGAAACCTCTCCTTTAATAGAAGCTTTTAAAAGCAAACATCTGTCAGGGATAGTCTATCTAACCATGCTTCAGTGCAGAAGGATCAAGTGTGTCAGTCTCCAGATCAGTTCCAGCCTTACTTCTGTGATTCTGTGGCAGTGTGGGGGATTTTTCTCCCTGACTGCACAAAAACATCTGCCTGCCCTGAGCTTGTAATTAAAGCATCTGCTGAGCAAAGCAGAGTTGTGAATTTCTACTCATGAGACACACAATTAATGTCGTCAATGTGCCAATCGCCTTCCACTGCAAACTTTTCCAGAGTAGAGTTTCTTTTTACAACAGTTTCGATTTTAAGTCATTAATTTCTAATAATGCATTAATTGGTTTAATATTTGCCTACTAATTTAATAATCACATCTTGCCCTTTGGTAAATATTTCATATGAAAAACAGTTTTCCTCAAGTAGATTTTCTGTCGTTCTGACCCAGTTATTTTGATTCCTGTCTTTACTTAGTAGTTATACAAACAGGACTTTTCATACAAATATAATCAATTTCTATTGTAATGCAAAAACAATTTGTTTGACATTCAGTGTTAGTTGACTGGCTTTATGTCTAATGGTTATATGCCCTCCATACTCTGAAATTGTTGTTATTTGATTGCTATTGGTTTTCATTCTGCTCTGTCTACAAAAGTAGAATAGGTGATACTTCCTGAATTAGACACTGCAGGATTCATCTTGCCTCACAGACTGCTCATGTTTTCTTTGATCAAAAGAACAATTAAATGGTTTGTACTTTTATAAAACATACAGAAGCGACATTTTTAAATGGTACAGACTCAGTTACACAATTTACATGAGTTATTTTTCAATAAAATATTACTATGAAAGTAATAAGTAATGTGATCATATATCATTAATACTTGCTGTAGAGAGTGATGTTTCTGTGAAAACACAATTTTAGAAAATATGTTTCAGCCTTTGCATGTCTCAGGAAGATGTTCATTCCTAAGAGGAAAGCTACATGTTTTTCACTATGTTTGATCATTCAGATCCTTTACTTGGCAAAGTGTTCTGCCTTGACAGTGGAGTAGTTAAGCATGCTGAGAAAAAGTAGGAGAGAAAGAGGAAAAAAAGAAAATGAAGAAAACAGGAAGGAAGGGAAGCTTGTTCCTAATCCTGATGAAGTACTGGGCTGTTATACACAAGATTCTTATCTCAGCAGAGTCAAGATTCATGTCTTGAAGTCTTGCTACAGAATAATAATAACATATTAATTAATGGTAGGCTTTTGAATTATTGCTGTTGATTTAACAATGGTGAGGTTTATATGACTTCCATGGGATCAGAACCAAGACAACCATGAGCTCCTGTGTAAATATATTTCTAATTGAGAAAAATTAAGAGCAGTGTTACTGTACGTGTCTAGTACAATATTTGTAATATTTCTGATAGAGTATTTGATAGTATTTGGGAAAAAAAATCAAAACAATTGAAATGGATACTTCTTCTCAAATATTGAATAAGTTCTAGGGAAACACTCTATTTTTCTATTGCCAAGTTTAGCAAATGTCTTACTTTAATATTTGCCCTTGCCCATCCTCACTTAACGCATTGCACATTGTGGTAATTTTTTCCCCACAAAGGAGGTGGCTTTTAGAAACTTTTCATGGAAGATAGGTATAATGGGAGAGCTAATTCCTTGCAAATCTTGAATGCGGACTGTAGTAACTTAGTTACCACTCCTACAGTTGCTTTGTTAGCTGTTTCTCCAGAACACAGCACTTCTCTCCTGGTAAAATAAATCAAGTCAGGCCTTCTCCTGCAGCTCAGTGCATTTGTCTATCGGTTCTGATCCCTATGAATGACATGGTAAAGTATTCCAGAAATTGTTCTGTAGTCAAACATAGCTATGTTTTCTAATCCCATTATCTTAATTTAATGTCGTCAGTTATATCTTTCAGCTTCCTGCAAAGTAATGTCCACAACAACTGAGTATATGGAAATGGGAATCACGTTTTTCTGTTGGCACCAGCAGTGTTTCAATAAAAGTATTTTTTTATACCCGGGCAGCCTTTTGGCCAAATGTGTTCTTTTGCATTATGCAAGGCAGTGCAACTTTCAGCATTTGATGCTTACAAAATGTTTAATGAGCTGGTTAAAGACTTTTCACTCCTTTTTTTTTGGAGGAGAAGAAAGGCCTCAGTATCCTACAATTAGCGAAATACGAATGAGATGGTCTGCTTATGAAAATATTTGCATTATTTCCCTGAATAGTCTTTGTATCAAAGTATCTGAGAATGCACAGAGAATATACACTTTTGCAAGGAAGAAACTGTCTTGGAGATCGTCTTTTTCTGCTTTTAAATAGAAGGCTATGAAAATAATATAAATTGAAAAGTATTTTGTCTACAGTTAGAATTATTTACCAAAATCCCACTGTGTCTTTCATGTAGCATAATAGAACACAATTTGCTGCAAGATGAAGTGTATCTTATAAAAATATAGGATAGGGCTTTTTTTCTTACTATTATCTTGCAATGGTGATGGACACCTAACCTAGAACTCACCAAGCATATCACATATGGACTGTATGGAACAGTTGGAGAATGTCACAGATATTTTTAAACTAAACTGCTTTTGGTTGAGCTACTTTCAAAGGCTAAATAACGAGATTAATTCTACCAAAAGTATTTTGGTGCTACAAACTTCAGTGCCTGTCTTGACCTTAGTAAAGTTGTTCACTACATTTGCCTAAAGGGTGATATATTCAGTGATGAGCAGAGTCTTAACTACCACTTTTGACAAAACCACTACAATTTATTCTTATTTACATTATTAAAAGTGAGACATCCAGTTAAACAAAATGATAAAACCCATGAAAGGTTTTAGAAATGTAGTAAAAATAATCTGTTATCATTGTATGTATTTATAGCTTTTTTCCAAAAAGGAATTATGGGCAACAAATGAGAATGTTTAGTTGTGCAATTGTATCAGCATACTTTCCTCAAAATTAAATTATTTAACGTTAAACTTCATAACCTACTAACAGAAAATGGTATCTTAAATTAGTATGCTGAATCTTTGTCATAAGCAGATGAAGTGGTTAATTTTGTTTGCTTTACTAAAATTCCCGTTATCAATTTTATGTGTCAAGGCATAAAATACAGAAATAATAGTTATATTTTAAAAGTATATTCTGTTATACAATTATCCCAGAGAGCACAGACATCACTGTTTAGAAACATGTAAGTTTGGTATTTATTACACTTTCCTCCTTAAAAATGTCTTTGAATGTCATTTTCAGTTCAAAGAAAAGAATTTCTAAGCTTTTCCATCTGGAAACAGCTTGCTTCGTATGATCAAAAAGGCATATTTATATCCTTTATTAAATGGTCCTTTCAAAATAGCAACATGAGTGATCATTCAAGAACTGGAAGCAAGTTAAGTTTTGCATATGAAAATATTCTTCAGTAAGGAATTGAGGTTTAAAAAAACCAACCTTAATCATTTAGAAGACATATGGAAGTTTTTTAATTGCACTTTTATTTTCACTATTGTTCCTAAATAAAAGCTGTTAATTGTAGATCTTTTGATAAAACTGATAAGAATATAATTTTAGGGGATCCCAATAAACTATGAATGATTAATGTTAGAAAAAAAACGGCATCTTCAAAAGGAAATTAAAAAGTCTGTTTTCAAGAAAGTGAAGTAAATACGAGTAAAATCATATATTAAGAAGTTCTCAAAAGTAGTATAGGACAGATTTTGCCCTTGGAAGCATAAGGAGGTCTCCTGTTGAGCTCAGTGATGCATGTAAGGCCGAAATTTGACTTAATGCACCTGAAATGTGAAAAAGAAAGTTTAAGAAAGAACTTTGCTAACCTACAAGGCTGTCACACTGCTCACCTTTTTTACTAATGATGAGCAAGCTCCCAGAACAAAAAACTTTCCTGCTCCATCCTACTTATTTAATTGAGATTTTTCATCCTTATTTTGTTCAGGAATTGCATTATACTCGATTAAGTATATATTTGGGATTATTTATTTGGAGCTACCTCCTTAAGTAGCAGAAACTTGTTCATCCCTAGTTTTCTGAGTTTAGGCAGTGTTTTTATGAAAGATGTGTTAATTTTTGTTTAGATCTGATGAGTGTACAATAATAAGAAGTCTAAAAACTGAAAGAAAATATGATAATCTGTATTCTACATTGACAATTTTAATTATTGTGTGACTTGGAAAAAAGGTGTAGTTAATTGGAAAGGAGTAAATGTAGAGCAGATAAGACACCTATCTCATCCTTCTAGTGTTTTATCATTTTTTTCTCCTTTTTTCTTAGCAGAATATCTTTCAGAATTTCCATTTATTTAAGAAAACCACTGAAATCCTGGAAGCAGAAGAACAAGAATAAATGCCTGATCTTTGCTGTACAGTAGTAGTCAGAATACATCTGTGATGTGAGGCTTAATTCAATTTGAAATCTAGGGATTCTGCTTCTCCCAGTTCTGAAGGAGCCTATAGTCACAGGCATCTCAATGATGTGGCTGCATAGCCTGTTCAAGGGCGAGGAACATTCTTTTGTTGTTCTTTTAAAGGGAGTTTCACTTTTGTAGGAGAAATTATATATATTAGGCCAGAGAGACACTGAGAGATGGTGAGTAGGACTGTATCTGAGTACTTAGATAATTTAAAGTTAATGGATATTCTGCCATCACTTGGTTTCTGTTACCTTATTTATAAACACCTAGCACAAGGCATGTGTATATCTGCCTCTTGAATCCACAGCAATGTGGATGGGAGGAGAAAAGAAGGGAATAAGGCTTGAATAAAAATGCTAACATGGTATTTTAAAAAATAGAGAAATGTTGGAGACTTCCACATCAGTGCAACACTACATCTGAGATGTGGAACCAGTAAGAATCCATAGATGCTAAATTTGTCACCTTTTATGCATGTACAATATTATATGGAATTTAGTTATCTTCCTCCTTTTGTTATCTGAGTTACATGAACACCTCAGGAAAGTGGTGAGACCTCATCAGACAGGGGCATCTCTGAGTAGTTTGGAGATATCCAAATCTGCTGAAATCAGGAAAGCATTTCACACACCAGTGAGATCCATGTCTATTCATCTATATTTTTTTCAGTAGCACAGTTAAATTCAAAAGAATTGGAATGCAGGAAAAATAATCAGTTATTTGAATCTGAATCAGCATTTCAAAATCTACCATGCCTGTTATTTATGCATATACAACAAAAGAATGGCACAGAAGGGAAGGAGAAGGAGGCTGAATACATTGGTGGTCTCATTTATAGTCTTTGAAGAGCTTGGTAAAGGAGAAGGAGGAGATAGAAAAGGAGGAGGCAGAAAGATACATGAAGAGAATGACGACTTCAAATGCAAATCATAGATGAAATGCCTTATAGATACTTACAAGCAGAGTTGCCTGCAACCTGAATTTTACTTATTTGGGGGTTTTTTAAGCTTTCAGATAGTCAAGAGGTAGCAGAGAACTTGTATTTTAAAGATTATCTGTGAGAGGAGTACTATGGAAAGAGTACTCTAACTATTCTGAAGCCAATGTTCTCACTACTAACACACTGCTTTCCCAAACTTATTCTTGTTTTAAACTAATGTACAATGCTATAACACTAACTTGTAGAGAAAAAAAAAAAAAAAAAAAAAAAAGGTGAAACAACAAAAAAAGTTCACTCTTTGAAAATAAAAAAAAGAAGAACATGAGAAGAGAGGGAATTTTACCATGCATTTAATGAATTGCTAAATAGATTATTTACAAATGGATTTGTCATTACTTATCTTGTATCCCAAGTAACAACTCTTACATTATTACTCTAACAAAATACTGTCCCACTATGTGTGTTACTAAAGACATTTTTAATGGTCATAAAATATCCTATATTAGTTACTTAGTTGCTTTACTACTGTAGTAATGTTGTATTATACCTTATAATCATGGGATTTTATACTGAAGGCAAGTTAAACAAATTAACTTAATGTTGAGTTGGCTATAAATGTTACCTATGTAGACTGAGTGTTGTAGCTCATCATCAAGAATTTTTATAGAGTATTTAGTGTAGTGCTGCATGTTTAAGATGATGATATGTTATTACTTGGACATCTCCCTCACCTCCTGTCTGAAATCGATCTATTTTATGAAAAGGTAAATCATAACACACACTTACTTTCCTATTACAATATACTGATAATTGCTATTCTTAGAAGTATACCTTTGCTCCATATTAATTTTTAAGCTAACAAGGTTTTCACATAGTCCTTATATTTTTTCTCTCTCCTTGCTTAAATTCTGTATAAGTGACATGCAAGCAGATAAAGTTTGCAATTATATTAGCAGTGTGGATGATTGGTTGGGACTTATTGAAGTTGAATTTCATTTTTAAACACCTGAAATATGTATGACCATTTCAATGATTCAACAGAGCTTTAGGTCATAGATATAGATTTAATAAAGTAAAATGATGGCCATATATAAAGACATTCTATTTTATTGATGAAGCTGATGCAATAACTTGTGCTACACTGCACAAAACATAATTTTTATTTTTATTGATTTAATCTCTTCTTATTAAAGATGTGAAATGTATGTTACTACTTTATTTTTGTTTAAACCTGACAAACTTAAAGAAGGCTTTATTGTAGATACAGTAAATGCAAACATTAAAATTATAAAGAAATGAAAACATTTTAATTTAAAATAAATATTTTTTTAGGTTATAGTTACAAACCAGTAATAGTGTTTCTTATTCTCCTTTAAAAATCTCATAGTATCTTTCATTCTTTTGATTGACCACTTTTAAATAATAACAGCTGCTTGCACCATCATAATACACATTATAAATTTTGTGTTCTCATGACAAAATAATATGCTTCCAGTATAATCCACTCCAAAACCAAAAATGATGAAATATAAGTTTCCTAAAGTATAATTGAATGTGATTATGCAAATCCAAAATATCAATACTGGTACACTATAAAGGCAAACAGTGTTTCATAATAAATATTAAAGCCTATATATATAGTTGATAGTCTTATTGCTGGAAAACATCTAGGCATTATTTTTTCCATACATAGGGAAATGCATATTCCACTGTCTTAGATGATACATTTTCACTATTGAGGCAGCAAAGAATCTTTTCCCCGAAGGATAGTTTTAGAGTTTCAGTGAATGATAATGGACTAAAAGACAATTTCTTGGTTAAAAACACAAATTGACATGACTAAAACTCTCCACCACCTGTTAATTTTTCTTTATTAAACTGTTATAGTGGACTCAATTCTACTCCCAAAGCAAAAGCATTCATATAAGAAATATCATCATAACTGGCATTAATTGACATAGGTTTTGACAGTTCTAAGAAGTTAACCGGCATGAAGACTGAACTACCCCTGCCAACATGGAAAAGTTACCTTAAAAATGGAGTTTGGTAGTATTGGCAGAAAGTCCCCTGACCATCTATTGGTCTACTAACTCTACCATTGTCAAAAGAAAGAAGACAAGCCTTCTCTCTCCAGGCATCTGAATCTGAATCATTCAGTAGCACTATACATGCACATGAAGGGAAACAAATAATTTTCATTCTTTTCCATCTAAGCAGTAGCTGGTATCACCAGTTGAAGAATTCTTCAGACTCTCCTAAATCGTTCCATATACATCTGTGGTTATGTGATTGTAACTAATGTTTTTCCAAGGACCATGACTGGAGACTGGATGGATGAAATCATGTGTTTGAACTACACTATTTTATATAAATATAGTATCTTAGATATGATTTATGTTGCCTTTGTTATGAAATACCAGGGAGAACAGCAAAGTGCTCTCCATAAAAACAGCAAATAGACGCTTGTTTAAAATTGAATATATAGAGAGTAAACTGAAGCCATAAAAATACAATGTAAAAATAAGATAGTTTGGCAGCTACCATTCTGACACATAAATTAAAATAAATAAAAATGATGGGATCAACATCAAACTTTTAATAAGTATATGAGAAAAGTAAAATAACAAGCAACAGAGAAGTCTCGGGGTTGTTTTTCCTAATGGTTTCATTTCTTTTCTCATGATAATATTTATTCATTCTACTCAGAAGTAGAAGCATCTGTTCAGATGTAGGAGGTAATATGAAACTGTCAGCTTTTATAGATTTTCTTGTTGAGCAATAGTGGACAATGCAATTAAGGCACAATGTATAAATCAGAATGTCATAAATTATGAGACTGAAGCAGTCACAATCAAGAAATTAGAGTTGCCAAATATTGTGGACCATAGGATTCCTCCTTATGTTTGTGTTTCAAGCACATCTATTAGAAGAAAAATGTAAAGTTTTCATTATTAATTTAAAAAAATAAATCCAGCAACAGAAATCATAGCTTCACACTAGAAAACCTGTTTGAATGAGTGATTATTAGAGTTTTTATGATTAATTAAGTTTTGGATTGGTGATGAAAAAAAAAATATTAATCCAAAACAAAAATATTCAGTTCAGTCTCGGAACAAAACATGTGGTGTTCTCTAGCTGTATTAAAGCAATGGAGGCTGAAAGCTCACAGGTGTGTATAATCTGTATTTTAGTCCTTGGCTAAAGAACAACCCTGGGGGCTGATTTCAGCCTTTTTATTTCTGATCATCTAGCAGCCTTGTCATAGCAGCAGGTAAGAGGGGAAGATAAAGATTTTCTCTCTATCATTCCTTGCATTTTGTCTTGATTTTCCTTTCTGTCTTTAGGCTTGTTTCAACTTTTTTGTTTGTTTGTTTGTTTCTGATGATTGTGCATTGTTGGGATTCTCTCTTAAGTCTTGGTTACTTTCTTATGAGTACCATAACAACTCTCATGTGGCAGATGCACATCCTAACCAAAAGGAAGAAAATATCCCAGCCCAACATTCAGAAGGGACAGGGACCAATTCCACTATGGCATAGCATATTTTTTTCTTCAGGTACAAACTCCAAGGTATTCCAGCTGAACATCTCAGAAACATCTTGTCTTATCTGGTGTCATAGGTTTTAGTTCTCTGTAGTTTTGATTTTTCCAAATAGAATGTACCTATCTTCTAGAGATCCAAATGAAATTAACTAGCCTACAATAGGTGTGTACTCATAGAGTTGCTATCAGTTTCTTTTGCATTACTGATTTTTTAAACAATGCTAAATAGTCATTCTGATAAATTTCAAATGCATTCTAAGATAAAAAGAAAATTCGGTTTAAGGATTTTCTAGGAGACACTGCAGACAATTGAAATGAAGGGGGAAAGAAAGCCAAAATGTATTTCATGAGAATGACCAGATAAAATGCAGAAGGTAAATCAAATGTAGAGCCAAAATTCAAAGTCTGAAGGGATGATGAAACACAAAACAGCCCTACACTCGTGCTGCATCCTGGGATCAGGATTGCAGGGAGCACTGCAAAACATTCCAGCTTCAGCTATAGAACCTGACTGTTCTGGAAGTTTATGTAGTCCTGGGAGCCGTATGTCATGTCTAGCCCTGAACTAAATAAATCAAATTACTGTAAAGAGAGCTGATCTTTTGACTCTTTTTGCTCTTTATAGTTTCCCCTTTATTTTTTTTTCTTCTTTAATTTCAGAAGACCTGAGTTTGGAAATGCTGAATTAAACTAAGTTTCATTTAAACATCTTTTGGACACTACATGTTGCTGTATTAGGAAAATTTTCTTCTCAGATTAAAAAAAAAAAAAAAAAAGGTCTGTATTCTTACCAATTTATAAATATTTTTGTGCAAAAGTTTCCTATTGTAACAGTCTTTCTGGACTGGCTGGTTAAAGCATTTTGGAGGGGTTTTATATTTGAGAAAAAGGAAGCTGAGAGAGGATGTTGGGAAGATTTACAAAACCAAGAATGTGGTAAATGCCTGTTTTTCACCGAATTTCACAGAACTAAAACTAGAGGGCTATCACTAAAACTACTGGGAGACATGTTTAAATTAGTCAAAAGACAGTATTTTTTCTTAGTGGGCAAAAAGCTTCTGGAATTTGTGGACATAGCAGGTTGCAGAGTCAACACTCAGCATATTCAAAGCAGGATTAGACGTGGATAGCAGGTCAATAAACAGGTAATATCAGAAACAGACAATCATGTATCTGCTATGTCCCTTGTTGAATATGAATTCTAAGGAATACACACAGTGGCCATGTTGTGTGTCATCCCTACATGGCTTCTCTTTTCTCTCTTCAAAGCAGACTGATGTCATTAATATATTTTCAAAAAACTGTAGAAAATATAAACAGTTGATTTTCCTGTACTTCTCAACACACACAGACAAAACTCAAATGCAAAAATTTGGGGTTTTGTGGATTAAAACTGTAGCCAGAAACCAAAATAAAACAAAGCAAAAAATACTGAAAAGTTTTTTCTACATTTTTGCAGACATTACTGGAAATTACAGGAATGAGAAACAGGACTTGCAAATAACCGTCTTAAGCTTTCAACTAACATAATAAAATATGTAGCTAATTCAGTTTTCTTTTATTTTAGATTGCATGCAGTCTAGATTCTGCTATTTGCTTCTGTCATCATCCAAAAACTTGGAGGTAATTCATAACTCGATTTGCTTTGTTTTGTTAGTTATTTTAACACTGAAGTTAGCATTAAAGAAAGATCTGCTACAGACACATGAAATTCTCTGCTAACTGAGAAGAGAATTACAGGGTCAGTAGTGCTGTAAACTTTCCAAATCTCTGTCAGTGTCTACTTGTAGGAATAAAAAAATAATTCATTTGCTTTACCTTTTTTTGGCCTATTAGCAGTATATATCAAAAACTAGACAGGTCACATATCCTCTTGTTAAGTCAAGTTTTGAACATTATATTCCTCTTCAGTGATTTCCATGAAAAATAATCACAAAGCATAAAGCTAGTTGGTGCTACCTGGTTTTCTCAGACCAAGTCTCTCACAGTGCAAAGTTAACTTCCTGAGAATTTATTGAGAATGTAAAGAAAGGATATACCTCTAGCAGTATGTATAAATGGCTTCATTGTGTTTGTCACTAAAAATACTTTTACAAATTGCTTTAATGTGAAAGAACATGTTTAGACCATTTTAATTCTTCATATCTAGAAACAAATGTCGAATTTAGGTTTTTATGTTTTTTACAAGGGGGAAGTATTTGCAATCTGATTAATACTTTGCCCAGACTAGTGTCATATAATATAAAAAATGTGACTTGTATATTCTTTTTTAATATAACTTTGTTTATTGTACCACTATTAGTGTTATTTGGCAAAATATTTTTTCATAGACAAGGCTTAATCATTCTTATAGACAGAAGAACAAAAATACCACATGTGTAAACTTTATCTTGGATTGAATGTTTCTGTCTTATTAGGCAAGTTGTCCAGAAAGGGTTTCAGATTGTTGCTTCCTCACGTGTTTTATCTTCTGGCTATCTCATAGATTTATTGCTGTTTGTGTTACTTCAGCTGTAACCTGGACAATGTTGTCAGTTGTGACTCAATAAATCAGTACAGCAAACGGACCTGGAAAGAAGAGTTCAGATGTAAAAGAAAGTGGAACAAATGGGATGGAAAATAGTGATTTCATGTTTGACCACCATCAAAACGTCTTTACAGATTTAAATAGAGTGTATTACTGAGGGTGAGAATACAGGAATATTTCGAAGCTTATTCTTGAGATAATTCTTTTCCAGAAATGAAAATTTTCAGTTAGCGCCATCATAGCAGAAGCTGAGATACTGTGTTTTACCCAACATATTTTCAGAATTTTCTAAATCTGTATAAAGCCTTCTTGTTCATGTGCTTATTAAATTATTTGTTATTCCAACAAAGTCTCTGGCAGAGATTAAATTTCAGAAGATTGCTATAATCTCAAAAAGCTGGAAATAAACTCAGTATATTGTTGCTTAATTTGACATTATATCGTTGTGTTTACATTAGCACGAATAATAGTAAAGAGCATCTGAGACAAAGCATAAAGACCATGGTTCTTATAAGTGAAGTCTTGTTATACGGACAATGGCAATATGGCATGCATTTTGAAGGTATAAGTGTTGTAAGTTATGCTATCAAACTTTTCCAAGAAGGGAGAAGGAAGATTTTTGTGGATTCTTCACTGTTTCTTTTACAATATCAGGTTTTGGCATTTGCTGTATAAAAATCTCCGTGTTAGGTGATTTCTTCTCCTAAAGTGAGTTGGTTAGATTAAATATTTTACCTTTCAGTACCATACAAAACTCTAAGTTTGAATACAGTTTACCCAAGGGAATAGCAGGAAGATATGCTCGGGGAAGTTTAGGTTGGATATTAGGAAAAGGTTCTTCACCCAGAGGGTGGTGAAGCACTGGAACAGACTCTCCAGGAAGGTGTCACGGCCCCAAGCCTGACAGTGTTCAAGATGAGACTGGACAACACACTCAGACACATGGTGTGAACTGTGGGATTGTCAAATGCAGGGACAGGAGTTGGACTCGATGATCCTTGTGGGTCCCTTCCAACTCAGGACCTTGTATAATTCTATGATTCGTTCTACAGGGACAAAATTAGAACAAGATATTTTTGCAGAAGAGCAAATGCTGCTTCAAGGTCTGATGCAAGTTTGTGATCTACACTCAGTTACCTTGTAATTATTATTGATGGTACTTCATTTAGAATCTTTGATTATTTTTTCTGTTCATAATTAAGAACAAATATACCATTATTTCTCAGATTGCATACCAGTAAAACAATGTCAGGACATTATGAAAACGCTGCACTTTCCTGTGACACCTCTGGAAGCATACACAATTCTTTAAGATAACATCTTGAAACACAGACTTCCCAAGATGTACTTTCATATTTATGTTCCTAAACTATTGTGAAAAAAAATCTATTTTTAGTGATTTTAAAGGAAAACACAAAATAAATATAGCCTTGAGCCTGCATAATTGTTTCCAAAACTTTTTTATCTCTGATGTAAATCTAGCAGAGATAATGTTCAAACTGAATTAACATCTCTTTTGTTCATTGTGTTTTGTTTGTTTTTCTTGTTCTTAATTAACTAGTTCACATCAGCCCTATTAAGTAGAAAGTAAATTATTTTAGTAGTATTATAATTATGAGATTAGTAAAGTCCAGTTGATATTTTATCTCCTACCCTGGTTTACCATCACATTGGAACTCATAACATTAAATTTTATCTCCTTTGTAAATGCTAGAAATACTTTTCTGCTGTGAGATGGTGTTAAAAATTTAGCAGTTGTAAACCACACGGGACACCTTTCCTATGTCCTTACCCATCCTGGAAGTTTTCTCAGGAATGCCTGAAAAATGATTCTAAAATATTTAGATTAACTTTTTTTATTTGCCTTCTTTGTAGTAGAGGGTGCAGAAATGGAAATGCTTAGGCCTATATATGTCTCTTCTCCCAAGTAGTAAGTGATAGGATAAGAGGAAATGGCCTCAAGTTTCACCAGGGGAGATTTAGATTGGATGTTAGGAAAAATTTCTTCACAGAAAGGGTTGTTGGGCACTGAAACAGGCTGCCCAAGAAGCAGTTGAATTGCCATGCGTGGAGGTGTTTAAAAGACAAGCAAATGTGGTGCTTAAGGACATGGTTTAATGCCAGTGTTAGGTTAGGGGTCTTGTTAGGTTAAAGGATTTTGAGGGTCTCTTCCAACCCAAATTATTTTATGAATCTGTGTCATGTACCTCCAGATATAAATCGAGCATCTATCTGATGATGTGTCTCAAGAAACTTTCTCCTATTCATAGTAATCATTGGAACAGTCAATAGGAGTGTAAGTAGAAGAATAATTAGATCTAAGGTATGAAGTACTGTTAGACAAGGTGATTTAGTTCTGCTGTCTTTAACTAGACAGAATTTGAAAAGTTTTTTTAGTCTACTGACTACAATGAGAGTAGCATAATACTAAAATAATTAAAATGGTGAATTTAATACAAGAAAGAATAATATTGTAAAATTATAATGGAATGCAAAATATATTAAACACATCTTAAAGGTCTTTTTCCAACCAAATGATTCTATCATTCTATGATCTATATAAGGTAGCATTACAATCATCAAGCTGATTTGAAGATGATAGACTATTATCTGGTAATTTCTGCACAAATCTCATACTCTTTTTCAGCTGTAGCATCTCTCTTCAGACTGAATGAGGAACTATTGGAGAAGTTACTGTGAAGTCTAATTCATATAATTAAAAATGGAAATGCTTTATTTCTCCTGTGGTTTTCTTTATCTTCAAAGGTGAAACAGTGAATTTTGCTTTGTCTTTGCTGATCTCGCTTTGTCTGCTAGACAGAAGAAACCTGTCATACCTCTTTTAATGCAGACATGTGTAGACTACCGTAAAACTACCTCCTAAATTTGTCTTGAATAAGCAAACCAGATACATTTTCCAGGACTCAGCTTTTTATTAATCTGTTTCAAAACTTTTGTCTATCGTAAATGAAGAACACCATAACTACTCCTTTTCCTGACCCTTGTTCCATAAAAGAGTCAGTCTATTATGTAAAGAGGAAACAGCACTTTCCTGCTTGCTCTTCTCTTTATACATTAGAGAATTGTGTTTTCTCAGTTACATGTTTCTGCTAGAAACTCACATTCAGTCAACCATCTCCCATGAATCTTGAAAGCCTTAATCCTGCACTCCGTGCCCTGTGAAGTGACTTAGATTCCTTGTTCCCGACAAAGAACTTGTTTCTAGATGTGGAATGTAACCCTGGATCTTGCCATTGGAGGTACCTGCCCCAGTAACTGAGCTATGAATTCTTCACTGGTGGGTTTTCATTCCCTTTTGACATTATATCTTTGTTTAATTTCTTTTGAAGGCAAATAAACTTCAGTTTCAGTTATTAAGGGTTAGGGGGTGGTGGTTTGGTTTTTTACCATCAAAAACATTCATAAGCCAATCAGTCAGTGGTGATATATCTTAAAAACTTTACTATTTTCTGTCTGACTCAATGGTCATGGAAAAATGATTGCATGGTCTCATTGAACAACTCACATCACTGTATCTTGAGGTACATCGACAACAGGTGATCTGTAAAAGAATCCAAATGTTTGTTTTCTCACTTTTTTGCTGATTTAAGTGGGTTTTTTTTATTATCTGAAACTATTATTTCAGTGTTCATTGAGTGAGTGGCATTTATTGCTAGCGTTTATAGCCAGACTAATAATTCAGGTAATAAGCTGTTTGTAGACTAGCAACTACTAAAATTTTTTGTTTCTAGGTTGCTGACAAGTCTCTCTCCTAGGTGTAACAGCAAAATATTTAAAACTGAAGAGAAATGTAAGTCATAAGCTAGTTGCAGAAGAAAATACAAACACGGTGTCAAGCCCTTCAAAACCTGATCCAGTAATCAATTTGTTCTGAAGTAAATTCAAAAGCTATATGAATTTTTGGAGGTAGGAGGGAAACAGTAAGTTTTCTATTTCATTTAAAATTGTCAGAAGTAGAAAACAATTAAATATTTTATTTATGAGAGTGTGTAGATTATAGTAGAGTATTTCCAACAGACACACATTGTGTTATATGCACGCACAGTTAAATAAGTGTGCAGTGCCTTTCTGATAGGCAGAGAAAGCCAGTCTTGGAGGCTTTTAATTTTTTTTCTCTGTTTTTCTGTAAACTGTTGGTAGTAAAGGCCATGATTGAAACCCTTATTAACTCACCTACAAGAAACGTCTGATTTATTTTATCTGTTCTGACCAGAACTTTTACATGAACATTAACAGGTTGCTCCTTAAGTCTGTGACCAATAGATGGTTTAATACTGACCTCAAGTAACAGGAGTACCTGGTAGTCAATGTAGTCAACACAAGGGACTAACATCAGTTTGGATAGTAAGTGAGCAACACTAGAGAGTTTAGCTTTCAAACATTAAATGTAGTGAAGCCTTCCTACCTAGCAGTGGAACAATGAGAAACTAAAAGTTAGTTTAAAATGTTCCTCAGGGGAAGCAAATCAACCCAGACATCAGTCATATTTCTTAGGGACTAGACACCAACTTGTAAGATGGTTGTAATTTTGGGTGGGGGAGAAAACTGAAAGAAACCCTCAAAAGCCCCCAAAGCATAGTACCTGAGAACTTTCAGAGGCACGCAAGATTATAAAACAAGGCTTAAAAAAGGCAGCTGAAGCCTGAGTGTTAATGAAGAACACCTGAGTGATGAAAGGTGAAGCAGCTGCTCTTATTTCCTTGCAGTCAGTTTTAGGATGAGGGTACGGCCTGCTGGATGAATCTGTTTCTTGGTGGTTGTTGTTCATTGTCCATTTTGCCCCTTGTCTCTGGGACCTTGAAAGGATAATCTGCCAGATCTACGGTAAAGAAGTGAGCCGAGTATCAATGGAGCAGAGTAGTCGAAGATGTCTTAATTTTTTGCTGATGTTCAGGTACATAGCTGATGTTTTCTGAAGTGCTTGCTTCTTGCAAATTTGTATGATGTTGTTTGGGTTTGTTTCCACTCTTCTTCCCCGCTCCCTTTGTTGGGACTCAGGTGCTTAGTCTGCAGGAAAACGTTACTCCTTACACAGGCTTCTGAAAGAGTGAGTGAAAAGCATGAGGATTCAAGGCACTACTGTTTAAAAATGCAACAGTAACAAGTAGAGAATAATGATCTAACTCCTTGTGTCTTTCATCCTCCTGTTAATAATCCTCTTGCTCACACAGTGTGCAATGAATATATATTAATTTATGTTCTTCTGTTACTTTTTCTTCTTTCTCTGTGTATTGTTTTTGAGAAACAAGATGAGGGCAGATGAAGTTAAAGTAATAATTTCGACAAAAGGATATTGTTAAGATTATTTTGTGATTGTCGGGAAATCTGCAAAGTTCTTCCTTATCACTTATGTCTTATGATTCTTGGGGTTTTTGGGTTGGAGGTTGTTGGTTGGTTTATTAATGTTCCATGAAAGAGTATTAAGCAGCCAGTCCAGGTAGCAAATTTTTAAATTATTGAAGCTTGCCTTATATAGAATATACAGCTGTGGACGATAATCACCCTGAAATGCTACTGACTACTGCATGCTATTGTGGTTTTTAAATAGAATATATACAGCAGGATGAGAGAACATGTTTTAGAAAGGTGTTGCTTCTACAATTAATGCTTTCACTAGAACATTAAAGATAATGGAAAACAAATTTTTGGTTCTGTCAGGAATGTGTTTTTAACAAAAGACTTACTATTTTACTCCTTACTTCCTTCCTTGTCTTTACATTTCTCCCTTTCTGTTTGTCTGTTGGACTGCTGAAAACTACATTAGCTCAGAACAGTTCCATGTAAAGTGGTTTGATCAAGTTAATTGTTAGTTTTTTGTAATGAATATTAACTGACCAAAACCATAACTGAGGGATTAAGATAGAAAAGGCTTGTTCTTGTGTCTATAAGAGGTTAGTAATTTGTGTCTCTTGCAGTCAGGTGGCTTTCTTGAAATAGGGGGATACTGGAAAACGCACAATGCATTTTAATTCTCCCTATGCCATATCATATAATATTCTGTGTAAGCATTTACATATTTTTCCCAATTTTAATCTTTAATTTTATTTTAAAACATTTTACTGGATTTATAATTTTATTTGCTTTTTATCTAGATTTGGAGGGGGTTGGGGATACAGTATACACTAAATTGAGGGGACTTACGTGATAAAATTGTATTATCTCTTTAATGACCACTATAGATGTCCACTGACAATTAACTGAACTTCAGGTAAGGCAAAAATCTTCACTATTGTGAAATATGTTAAAAATATGTTATGAAGAATGCGGAGTCATTTTGTTTATGCGATTAATTAAATGTTTCAGTGAATGTACTTCAATCATGAGTTCCACAAGGAAAGACAAAAAACTTCCTTGTGAAATTCTATATTTCTTTCTGAAGATGTTCACACTGATTTATCTTGTGAATAAACTGCTATTTGATTTGTTCGCACATTTTGTTTGTTTGTGTAAATACACTGTATCTGCAGTTCTGATTTGAAGTATTCCATCATGCATGATTTTCTTATGCATAAGAACAACTACTACATGAAAACGAAATCCTACAACAAAGAAACAGTAATAAACATAGAAGTAATTTAATAATTATTGTTTTCTGAATAAATAAAATAATTTATTACATTTTTTTTTCTCACTCCAGAAGCAACTTGTTAACATTCTGAGGGTAGCTAGAATGTTTTCCCACCCCTTCCCCTCTTTTGAGTCTATCCCTTGGCTACTGTTAACTTACTCTGGCTGGTTGTGAGTCCCCCATTCATTTCTGAGAAGGAAAAATGTTTTATGTGGACCAGACTGTGCCTAAATCAAAAGTATTTAAAAAAAAAAAAAAAATAAACTAGAAAGGACATGTCTTTCTATCTCTGCAAAGTCAATTACTTAATCCTCTTCTTGAGATTATACAAATTCATGAGTGCCCAGTGGGCCCGGCTGTCATTGCCCTTAGCCTTACATAGCCACTTAGCTGGTACAAAATAAGTGAACAGAGATGTAAAATGCTATCAAATCAGAATGGTGTTGTTTCGAATCAGTTCTGGAATGGTATAAAAGACTACATAAGTTACAGCAGAAAGTGAGTTGTTTTGGGTTTTTTTTTCCCCATCACGACTTCTGAAGCAAAGTGTAGTCTCAGTATAAACTCAGCAGCTCTTTTCTGCTTTTTGTTTGTTTGTATGAAAGTCTGAGTTTTTCAGAAGAAACGCTAACTTGAAGTGTTAAAATCTTCAAAGTTCTGGCTGAGTCATGCTGACAGGTGAGAGTAAACAAGTATAAAAACGGAAGGTGTTTCTCTTCAGACAAGGGAGGGAGTTTGTAGCCAAGTATGGAAAAAAAGACTATATTCTGATGCTTTGTAACTTAAATGTGAGTCTGAGCCAGATTTATTTTTAGCTGGTGATTTTAGTACAGCCATGGTTAAACTTACTGATGATGTAAACAGGCACTTTTCACAGGGAAATTACTAGATGACCAAACTCTAAAATCGAAACTTCTAGTGAATTAAGTGGTCTTAAAAAGGATCCTTTTAACAAGCAATTGCTTATTGTTCTGTCATTACAACCTAAATAGAAAGTATTTTAAATACTTTTAGTAGTTTAATTCCATAATTATTTTCTATAAAACTAACAATTTCTCATGCAAGCTAACCATTTATGATTTTTTTTTCTTGTTAAGTAACCTAGGACAATTAATATCTTTCTCTGCAGCTAGAAGTAACAAAAGTCATAAGTGTGCTTATCTTTCTTACCAATTTCTCCCACTTCATCTTTTGTTGTTGTTGTGGGTTTTTTTTCAGTTGTAGTGTCCAAATCATAAATCCATTTTGCTTATTCTCTAATGCTACTTGTAATCTTGATATGCAGTAGAAGCAAAAAGTACCTTGCAAATCAGTTGTCAGCCAAAGTAAAGCAGGAAGGTAGATCCCCAAAATGCGCTCAGGTCCTTGACCTGCTTTGATTGACACAGATATGCATGACTGATGCAGTAGCAGGCTCAGCAAGCCATGAAGTAATTTTATTTAACCAGGGAATTGTCCATCTCTGAGAGTGTTACTTATATGGTGTGTCTCTCTGAATAAATATTTTCAAGTGCATATGTAAATGGTGCCTTTACAGCTGAACTGAATCTCTTGCCAAGATTGCAGCTTATGATGTGTGTGTGTTGAACAAGGAAATGCTGGGACTGTCTACTTGATGTATAAAGAGCTGATGCAATTAACCTCCTTTGACACTTAACCTGACTAAACTCAGTGTTTATAAAAATGGACAAAAAACCCTTTTTGAAGGACAGTGCTGTGCTTTATCACTTAGGTTTGCTAACAGATGAGGTAGCTCCTGCTCTCCATGTTAGAGTGTGGCTTTTTTTGTTTTGTTTTCTGGGTTTTTTTTGAGAGAGTTTCACAAGGCTCTGTCCATTACGCTGTAGAAAATTATTGAAGTACTGCCTGGACACAGTTGGATCAGCTCTTGCCTGTGTTAGGGAACAGTGGATTGCTCCCAGTAGTAGATACTGTAGCATTATCCTGGCTAATCCCAAAAATCCCTTTCCTCTTGTACACACTGTATGATGGTATTTTAGGCTTATCCTGTACTGTTAAGGTGATTAGGGCACCTGCTATTGAAAAGTGGTGTTCAGAGCCTGAAGTAAACCAAGAGGGAAGTGGCAGGAATATCACAGTGAAATGGAGGAGGGAAGAAAACCAAACCTTTAGTTAACACAGCATTTAAAGTATAACAGCTGTGTTACTGAAATATTTAACCATTTTAGATAGCTGCCACAACTCATCTATTAAATACTGGGTCGTTACTGAAGTGAGGTACCTGGGTGTGAACTCTCTAAGCTAATGTAGGGCTGGCAGGTTTTTAAAAATGATATTTTTACCTTTTCTAAGATATGCTAGGAGTGCTCACTGTTGATTATTATCTTCTGTCTTAGGGTAAGTCTTTTAGACAGGCACTTACAATGTAGCTGAGGGGTGATTTAACCGAGTACTTTCTGAGCTTAAACCTTTCTCTAATTCCTTGTATGTGTGTGTATGTGATACAGTTAGGCAGTCAATAGTTTAATACCTTGTATTTGCATACTTTTATGACGTTTCTAAGCATGACCATTTGAAATTTCTTGTTAATGTTTATTATATATGAGTGAAAAAAAAATACAGGTATGGACAAGCCCCTGACAGAGCTATCATTCCAGATCTTTTCCGAATGTTTTTTCCCTGGGATCTTGATAAATCTGTTTTTCTGCCAGCATCACAAAAATCAAACCTTTTTGAATGCTGGCTGATGGGTGCCCTCGTAGTGGATATTTCAGCTGTAGCTCCTAATTCTAAACTCTCACCAGCATCTGCAGTGTGTGGGTGTGTTGTTTGGAAACCTCTGCCTGCTTTACCCTTTGTCTTGTTTTGTGCATGTCCCCAGACTTATTTACTAACATTACCTGTCATCTCTTTAGCAGCTCTTCAAGTTCTCTCACCTTTTCTGAACACTTTCTGCAGTTTCCACAACCTGCTTGGATTTTTCCTGGGTTACCTTTTACCCAGCCGCTGCCTCCCAGACCTGCCTGTGCTCTGCTCACGTATCACTTTATTATCTCAGTATTGAGCATCATTTGGAAAGTGCAATGCTGTCTAAAGTCATAGTCTTCACCAGCCAATCCATCAGGCTGAGAGATAAAGATTGCTTGGCGAAACTATGACCTTTATAATGATAAATATGTTGTCCTATTCATCACAATAAAAATAAAGTACTGTCCTGACTTGCTGATAGGACAGTGCATGTACTATGAAAAGCAATGTATACAGGACTTTTATTTAAGAATTAAGTAGAAATAAACACAAATGCAGAGGTTGAATAAGGCTGACTCATGTAATTTAAGAGATGTAATTAAAACACCAAAGAGTAGGAAATTTATTACTATTAAAATAATTTTAGAAAGCATTTTTCTATACTAAACAACTAATTTGTATTTTTATGGCTTGATTAATATACTGTGATGAAATTCTAAAGCTGCAAAGCATTAATTGTTATAGGGCTAAGGCTAAAGTTTAATATTTTAATTTTAATGTTTTCAGAGCAGTTTCATGCTGTTTGGCTCTTCACATTTCTGTGCAGTTTAAGCAGCTAAAAGATTTTTTTGAAATTAGGAAAGACATAATTGTTTTAAATTTAAGCAGGTTCAATTAGTAGGGCGATGGACTGTGGCTTAGAACATCAGAGTTCAATTTTGGCACCTTTTTACTACTGTCTTAACACGATCTACATCAATTTCTAAACATATTTTTCTTTGACTCTTTTCTGTGGTTTCAATGTGCTCTGCAGTTGCTGTTATTTCAGTATGCATATAAGAGTTCAGCCATCTTGAGGTCCTGATCTTAACATCTTTTAGAAATATGGGAGAAAATAAGTATTACGTATTAAGGTGAAGAACTTTATATAAATATGACACTGATATTGTTTCACAATGTACTTGCGATGTTTCTCTCTTTCTTTATCCCCAAATTGTATTTCTTTAAAGTTTACGCTACTTGGAATGTCTTACAAACGTCATCATTTTTAAAGAAAGAGGAAAATATACCGCAGATTTAATTTTATTTTTGCCAACTTGATTCAAAACTTTCTCTAAAATTCACAATAAAAAAATTGCACTGAGCTTACACTTTATAGTTGGGCAAAACTGAATGTCTACCATGTCACTTTTCTGTTCATGACTAATAATTTTTTTGCCATGGAAAAGCGGTTATCCCCACCTTTCCAGTACTACATTGTACATTGAAAGAGATCAGATTTTAAACCTGCAATACATCCATATTTATGCATGCATTTTCTGGGATTTGTGCGCTGAAGACAGAGTTGTTTCATGTTAAGGAAAATGGAAGTCATAGATATGATGAAGGATATATGGGCTGAAATCTTATCATCAACATAACAATGGAGGTTAGAATAGATCATAATGTTGTTAGCTTCTGATTTTAAAAACTGAGTCACTGAGCTGATTATATCTCCCTTTGTGCTCAAAGAAGCATCAGTTTGTTATCCTTTGTTTTTAAAATAAAGTATTTAAAAGTTTCTAGTAGATGTTAAAATAGCAAATTCTAAAAGGAGGGATATATATTTTGTTTCTTCCAGTATACATGATATGCAAACTCATTAGCTTCCACATGGAATGATTTGAACTTATTCTCCCCTTTTGCATTTTCAACCCAATACAATTTCTCTAGTAGAATCTCTATGCTGCTATGAAATAGCATAATGATATTTTCTTTCTTCGTTCATAAGTTTTATCTCCCTTCCTCAACCACCATACTTGCAAAAAAAAAAAAAAAAATCAGTAATCATGGAATATATTGGAGGGGGGAGAATGTTTGGGGTTTTTTTTGTTTGATGAGGGCATGGGCTGGCATTTTTATTTTAAACAAAGGAAAAAATAACATTTTTAAAAGGCTATAGGTCTCTGACGTGTCCTTATTATTGGTTTAGTTTAGATTTGTAAACAAGAGACCATGGAAACCCCCATTTGTCTTTTTCTTTAAATAAATTGGGCTTTCAAAATTTGTACTGCTTTAAAATGTGAAAGTATTTAATGTTTATATTTGCTTCAGGCATCTTCTGTGAGTTTATCTGCTCATGTAAAAAACAACAGAGTATTTCAAATAAGCGTCTCTGTAGTGCTTGCTACAGAAAGGTTTCAGCTATATATCTATCTCTATATATTTTCATTTCCCCCTGGAGCTTCTTTTAGGTAAGGAATGTTTAGGATAAAGCTATGTGGAAGAATAATAAAAACTGAAAATATATGGATTATATTTTTCATTAAAAGACATTCTATTTTGTTCCTTAAAGGTTTAATTAGTTCTGGTTTCCTTTGAAATAAAAACCAAGATTTTCTTTGGTAGTACTTTCCCAACAGCCACCTAATGGCATGTGTTAAGTCTATTCTTTGGCATTGTTAAGGAATATTTTATAAGTAAGCACTTCCCCCTTGAAATTTTACCAGAAAAAGAGCATTCAGGTTAATGAATAATATTTCAGTTGGCTACCCATCTCTTCCTAGTGCAGATGAGTTCCAAATTATGGAAATGGTTTACTAAGAGGGTTTATCTGAAGATACTATCAGTCTGATGAATGTTGAACAGAATACAGCTGCAGGCATAAACACTCAATTACCTGAGCAGCCTTTGTCCACCATTATTTTCAGTTTGAGCCAGAAACCCTTTCCTTGATAACTCATAACCCATCTTTAGTTATACTGACCTGAGGGGAGAAATCAAATCTCTGTTGATATGTTAAAGAAAATACAAAAATATTCTTTCTGACTAGTTATGTAATTCAGGCAAGTCTTCTCACTCTCCTGGAGCTTCATTGCTATGAATCTTTAGACCAAATTTATCAGGCAGGTGGAAATTTGGTAAAGCTTTAGAGAGTGCCTTTAAAATCCCTGTCTATTGAAATTAAAATTGCTTTCTCTTCTTGCACAGTGAATACAAAGTTGGTAATAAAAGTGCCTTCTATTAAAGAAGATTGCTTATGTCAAAAATGCACACTTTAATCTGACTGCCTTTGAGGTCATTAGGTTTTATCAAACTTGAATATATTGGAAGCTAAAGAAAAAAAATGAATTTGGAAATTAAGCCTAATACTGAGATAGTGTGTAAAAATGGTAGGAAAGATGAGTCTATACAAAATTTATGTGCTCCATAATCAAATTTAAAAGAAAAAAAAAAAAAAAGGCTTGAGATTAGAAAATGGTTTGAAGAAAAATAAGTGTTAAAGAATGTCGGACTTAAAATTAACCTACCCAATTTGTCATGATTAATGTTTGCTACCCACATCATGCTTCATCATAGGTGTTATGACAGAACTCAAACAAAGGAAAGCAGAAATCTAATTAGGAATAATTTCTCGTTTTTGTTTGGTTTGCATGTTTTGGCTCACAGCACGTACTCAGTGCTAAAAAGCACAAAACTCAAAGACAGTGCATAGGATTGGATTCCAGGATATGTCCTCACAGTGAATGCAAATAAATAAAGACATCCATGATTTGGCTTGGTTGGTTCACTCTGGAGTGTCAGTAAGGAAATACTTCTGCCTCTTGGGTAGATTTCAGACGGAACAATGTTAGTATAAAGGATGATATAGCTGCATCTGTGGAGATGACAAGTGTTGCTGATAAGACTGGTGAGGAATTTCAAGGTTCTAAATATTGTAAATAAACCAGGTATGTTTTGGTTAGCCAGTTCTAGTCATACCAGGTAGAGTGTGTTTTTTGGTTTTTTTTTTTTCCCAAGTGAATGTGATTACAACACAGAAATCTTCCCTGCACAAGAACACACTTTTTCTAGGAAAACACAGATTTCTGTAGTACTTTAGATTTTACCAGTGCTAGAAGAAGAATTTTACAATTATTTTCATGAACTAGTACTTCTGACATTTTTCTTCTCTTTTCTCTCTGTTTCACTTATTGCCTCTATGCTCTGCTTCTTTCTGAAACAGAAACAACAGTACTAAAGTAATTGTCTCCAACATCATCTAGGTGAAAGCAATCTGTTTTACTGGCCTTTTGCATATTGCTGATAAAGAAACTGAAAATGTCTATTCTATGCAAATGGTTAAAGGTTTTAATTCTCCTGTTGCAAGTTCAGAAAGGTCAATAATTGGAAGGTATTATCAGAATGTTGTATGCCATTGTTTCTAAAAGGAAAATTTTACTGGGGCTTGGGGTGTTTCAGTGTTTTAGAAATGAGTAGGTAAGAACAGCTGAACCCACCCTGACTTCTTTCTCGGGGAGGAACAACGTCTCTTTATGCCATTGGGGTGGGTAACTTGGGGCTGTCTGGTGATTTGGCTAAGAGGGAAGGTTTTGTGCTGCTGCTGTCTGCAGCTGTGTGAGATGCTTCCTGTTTCTGAGACCTCAGAGAACAGGCATAATTGTGTTTTCCTTGCTGCTATAACACTTTGTCCTGGTTTTGTTAAAAACAAGTTTATCTTTGAATTTGCCTGTCAGCTAAAGCCTTCATATTAGCTGTGTTTTTTCTGAAAAGCCAGGTACATGTTTTGGTAGACATAGCAATGGAATATGAGATCGTTGATAAGGATGTATGGATGTATATCTCACAAGAGGGGCAACGAGAAACAGGTGACCAGAAATTGACCAATGGAGTATAACATCCCATTCACATGAATACTTCATATAAAAGTGGGAGATCACAAGGATCTCATCCCTTTTCCTTATGGCTGGTATTAGGAGAGGACCTTGCTAGTTGTCCCTGTGAACTGAGACCCAGTGACAGACTGAATCCAGTTCCGGTTGGCTGTAGACTCCAGTCCGGGACTTCGAGTGCCAGCTCAGCAGTTGCTGGGACTTTCAAGATTGGTTTTGTATATTTGGTATTATTTTCTCTATTTTTATTAGTAGCATTAGTAAAAAAAAAAAAAAATAATAATTTTTCCAACTCTCTTCTCTCTGTCCTCCCTTTCCACCCGATCGCCTGTCCTTAGTGGGAAGTGGAGAGAGGGGGGTACAGAAGGGGAAAGTTGGGGGAGAGGGGGTTAACAATACATCTGCCATGGTTTTATTGTCACCCCACAATCAAAACCCTCAACACACTTTTGTTGGAGGTGTTTTTGGTGACTTTAAAAAAAAAAAAAAAAAAAAAAATCCAAAAACCCCAAATATGCCTCACTATGCATCACTCTGCCTCCCTCTGTCTCCCCCAAAAAACATAAACAAACCAAACCCAAGCTGTTGAAGAGAAATGACCTTGTTTCAAGGGAATACTCAACTGTGTGCATACACAGCATTTTAAAACAAAAACCTCCTTAAATGCCAAAATCTCCTTAGGAAATAGAGATAAAAGGTATTCAGAAAGGCTGAGTATAAAAGGAATGAATTCAAACTTAGTGTAAGATTTATGTTCCATCATCAGCTGGATAATACTTCATGGTTTTGTATAGGTTAGGTAAATATATGCAAAATGAGAAATATGTCTTATTGTAGATCTTTGATTCCTCAAGCAAACAGAACATAAATGGGATCATGTTTCATTTTCTGGCAGAACTCACTCATGTTTTAAAATACTATGGTCTCTGAAAATCAATGCTTTGTGTCTTCTGTATTGTAGAAGGTAGGAAATTCCTGTTAATTCCAGAGTTATCACTTGCTGAATTTAGGTGTGAGTTGGAAGCCACTGTTCTTAGAATCTGTTTTTCATCTTACGTTCACACTCAGCTTGTGGGTAACTTCTTTTTCATCTGAGGTGGCTGAACAGCATTTCCTTAAATGAACAATCATTTAGATGTATTTGAAGGGACTCTGTGAAGCAGACATTTTCATTTAAAAAAATATAAGTCTGTGCTATAAGGGATCTAAAGTCCTATCCTGGTGTTGTTTAGTCACAGTATGGTATATATCATAATTGACCTGTGGGAACTGAAATGTAGCCATGGCATGCAATGGGAAATGACTGCAGGTTGGCAGAGTGGGAAGGAGGAGATCTGTGAGATAATGAGACCCTGCAAGTGACTTCTTTGACATACATAAGCATGTGTCAAATGTGACAATTAATGAGCCTATAGTTCACGTTCCAAAAAGGCTGGAAAATAATCTGTAATATGCAGTTTTTTCTTTTAGGAAACCACTTCATACTGTGTTTTCTTTATTCATGATGATGGTAATTAATATTTATACACAGCATGGGTAAAACAAAGGATCTTTTTTGAATACTCTGGAATGGAATTCATTTCCCCTTAAAATAGAACAGATTCAATATATAGAAAAATATTTCTGGCAGGGTTATTAAATCCTCAGAATGCTATATATGTACATGCCCTGGATAAAAATAGTAAGCGTATATATAGTTTTGATCACTTAAGTCCTTTCAGCATCTCCCAGAGATAAGAAACATTTGTCACATTTTGAAGGAGTTTTCATTGACAAAGGCTTCAATCATGCAGAAAGCTGTTTTCAGATTTCCATAAAACAAAGCAAGACACCATTTACATGATAAATTGCTCCTAGACAACAATCTTAGCTGACTACCCAAGTGCTTGATTCTGTTATCACTGATTTGTCCTTCAGTTTTCAGCAGAATGAAAATGAAAGACTTGCAACTAATTGTGCCAGGAAAACAGAGCTAATTTGCTCATACCGCTAAAAAAAAAAAAAAAGTATTTAGAGTTGAGCATAAATCATACCATATGCAATAACAAAGCATTATTAATGGTCATACTGTCCTACAAAGACCCTGTGGGTGATATTTTTGTAGTAAAATTACTTATTGAAAAGTCTGACATTTTCTTAAAAGCATGAAGACATATATTTCTAGATGTCACTGAAAACTATGTATTCCAACAGAAAGTATGAATATGCTATTTTTTATCAATATCAATCAAGAGGAGAAATGGATATAAATATTTTTTATATAAATATGTTTTGGAGTCCTGTTATAACCAAATTTTATTCCCATCAAGGTATCAAACTAATATGTTTTCCTTTTTAACCTATCAAAGTGTCAAGCAAGAGGCTAATTGATACTTCAACTAGAATCATACTGAACTACCAGTCTGCTTTAAGTACTCTGTTTTATTTGTCCCCAGACAGGCTTACAGTTCAGGATATCATAGCTGTTGAGTATGCCAAAGGAGAAAATCTGACCTCAACAGAGAGTTCAAGCACTCCCTTCTTAAAGATGTCACATTTTTTTCAGAACTGTTTCAGAATAAGATTAAAGGAGCTTTGACACTGATACAGACACTTCCAGCTATTTTGGTCACAGTGAAATATTTTCCCTGTAAGCAATATTATGCATAATATTAACTGTGCCTTCTGTGATTATCTGTTCTTATTCTTTAATCTTGCACTTTTTGTTTTTCCAGGGAGGGTTTGGTTTGGTTTTGTTTTTTTAATTTATGTTTTTAAAAGCCATTTCCTACATTTTTCACTATAATATTTTTTTCTGCTTTTTTTGCTGTTTCTGCTGTTATTGATACCATGTTTTTGATTAAGAAATAACATTAGGACAATAGGCTTTAATATGAAGTAACACTGTTTTGAACTTCAGGTTGATGAGTGTAATTTTGTTCTGTATAGCCTTGTTTTTAAATCAGACTTGGATTCTGTTGCTAACGTAAAGATTCAGAAACAGGATTATGTTGTGGTCTTGTTTGAAAACAAACAATGTAGAAAATAAATAAAAATGAATTGGGAGGGGAACAAAAATAAAATGAAACTATTTAATTTCATAACTTTGTGATCTAAAAAACTCAGTGGTTCCAAGTGATCTATTAATATTTCAGTCTATGTTACTGTGCACCTAATTAATCTTAACCATCGTGACTGAAAAAAATCCCCAAAGCGGAGCAGCATAAAGACAAATTTGTTTGTTTGTTTTGGGTTTTTTGTTTGTTTGTTTGTTTAATATTGGTGATTATTTTGTGCATGGTCATCTTTGCAATTTCCAAAATGTAAGGAAAAAATGGCCCCTGTTTGGACTTCCAAATAAAACAAATGCAAATCCAAAGAGAAAAGTAACAAGAGCTTCAGGCCTATTTATTTGTCTAGTGTTAGCAGTTCTGCAGAGATATGAATATGCCTTGTGTGGGTTTCTCCTCAGATACTATGCTGTAGCTGTTTAATCTTAAAGTGTTCAAAAACTATTCAGTCTGATGTAACTTGAAAAATAAAGAACTGAAGCCATAAAGTTGTGTTTTGGTTCTCTTGGTGTGGATTTTGCCTTTGCCGTTGGTGTGGGTATTTGTTTGTTGTTCCCTGATTTTCTTAAATACTTTACATATCTCTGCAAGCTCTCTGTATAAACAGGCACCATGTGCAGGTGCATGTGCAGGTGGAGCTGTCAGACTTTGGGCTGATATGATATTCAAATCAAAGGTATTTCCACATTCAGTGAAGACATGAGTAGAAGGAGAAGTCTTGGACAGAGAAAAGGTACCTGACTTACTGGTAATGCTCTTCCTCCTGTACCATCTCACAGCACATTTACAGAATGATATTCGAGCTTGTACCACACATATTTTAATTGAATTTTGTGAGTAGTCTAGTTTGAAACTGTGGTATTTAGTGTGTTAATAGTTACAATACTGATAATCAAATTAGTTCATCATAAATTACACGTATGACACCCAACCTACCTCTATTTAAAAATGTTCCTTATCCTTCTCTACTGCATCATTAAGATATTACAAGGCAATAGGTATAGCTGGGTAATCCTCCCTCGCTACTTTCTGAAGCTCTATGTAAAATTCTATTTTCTTGTGTGCAAAGGTCGGTCTCTTTCAAATAGCTTTGATTGCACAGTGTCTAAGAAAATAAATGTTCATAAGGACAAGAACAGCCAAGTGGATTTTCTATCCTGTAGTAACTTCAAAACATATTTCAGTCCAGTTATAAATTTGGGCAACAATAATAACATTTTTGAAAGACTCCAGACAATGTTCCTGAAATGACTCTTCAGGACAAACTTCAAAAAACAAGTGAAACTCTTTCTCACTAGAGAAACTGACTATATATTCACATATTGCAGAAATTACATTATATGTAATACATAATTTTAAATGTGGTCGCATTTGTGTGAAAAATTTTAAGATTTAAGAATCCAGAAAGCTAGAAATTGCTTAAATCAGAAGGTTTTGCAGCAGTCACACGTCTACATAGAGCTAATGAAATTAAATTCACCTGTGCAGAGGACAGCTTACAAATATTTTTTGAAAAATTGCACAGGGTATCAGAAGGATTTATAGTAGTTATTTAGAAGGATTCCACTTGAACTAAGGAGGATTCAATTGAACTAAGTATTTCAAGTAATTGTTGTTACAATATAAGTACTGGTGGTCATGCAGTATGTATCAATAAGAAACTGCATGGATGTGAAATTTGAACTTAGACCATTTTCTTCCACTCAGAATTACGACTCATCTAGGAACTATTTTTTTTTTTTTTTTTTTAATTGTAATCTCAAGCTTCAGATTTCCCAAAATGTCCTTAACAAATGATATGGAAGTAGGGTTTATTTTGTTATCATAAAGAGAATTTTGGAACCCCTGAAGCCATAAAATGTATTCAAGCAGGAGGGTGAGATGAAGAAAGGTGGGGGAAGAATGTTTCATGGATAGTCTGAATCTCACAGCACCTTTTGATTTGTTCAAACCCCATTTGATTCAGTGGTGCTTTGCATAAGGAACTGTCTTTTCCTTTGGATACAGCCTAAAACTGAGTAATCTAAATAGCAGATAATTATATTTATCTAGCATGTTTATAAAAAGTGCACAGTAGAGCCATGGGTTGGCATAACACACAGAATGAATAGAGCACTATAAGGATGAGGTTAAAATTGTATAAACAATTTTATATTTCCTATCTGAAAATGTCTGATTTTTAAATCTAGGATGCCATGTGTAAGTGTGTAGATTAGTTAGTTGTGTCAGCTGTGCTTAGTACATCTTAGTGGATATGTGGTTATTGAGCAGCTTGATTTCCTAAGCCTTCAGTATTTGAATCTTTCTCTGCCATTTCCTGGTAGAGATGGACCTGGGAACACAAACAAACAAAACCCCAACCAACCAAACAAAAAAACAACACACACACACGGGAAGAAAAAAAAAAAAAAAAAAAAACCCACCCTTGGATTGAAATTCTCTGGACTCAGAAGAAACTGCTAAAATCCTTCTTTCCTGATAGAAGAAGTAATCAAAAATTCTGTTGGAAAACATAGCATCTGACTTCATGTTGATCTCTAAGGCTGGAATTCAGGTGTTTTTTATGTCATGTAGTAAAATAATCTTGTTCTCTTGAATTTTGCTATCCCAAACATTAATTCTCCAAAGTATTGTCTACCACTTTTTTTTCTTCTTGACTGTTGTTCAAAACTGAGAACTTATCTGAGTGCCAGCTGTCTTCTGAATTTTCAGAAGACTCAAACATCATCTGATCTTAAAAGGACGAAGTTCAGTAACTTAAATTTATCAAATGTTTCCACCTGAGATGAGCCTTGTCAAGACACAAAGAAAATTTCTTCCACCAATCCCTCTAAACTGAGTCGTGCTGTAGCACAAGGGTTCAGCTGGGTGACAATACCCAGCCTGGAAGCATCTGGACAGTTTTAGCCTGCCCACATGAATAATTGGCATCACAAATCCCTGTGAGAAGGCTAACAAAGTTCAGCAGCAACCTGGGTTTGCTAGAGCCTGTGATTCCCATCCTGTGTGAAAGGGCAGAAAGCATAAGCTTTCATCAAATGAGTGAAGTGTCCCAACACCTGAATCAGGACCACTTGCAAGGACTAATTAGTCTCTCTTCTGATATTTTTGACCTTCCTTGAATTGTGTCTGATAGAAGCAAAACTGTCTCCTTCATTTGCTGAAATTATTCCATCACTATGTCATTAAATTCTAGGATTCAGAAAGGTGTGTGACTGATCAATGTTTTCTGGTTTGTTGGTGTGGGGTTTTGTTTTGGTTGGTTGGTCTTAGAGGAGAGCCAAGACCCCACTTATTCTCTGCCTTCCTCTTACCCGTATGAAGGTTTCATAGGAAAGGAAACTTTTTAGAGGCCGGGAGAAAGCCTCACTGCATGATGGATAGGCCTGTGATTTGGTTGTGTGCATAGGGTCTGTGGGGTACATAGTGGGAGGTGCACATTCCCTGAGTTCAGAATCACTTTTTTCTTGGTAGGAGTAAGGGGACTTGAAAACTTTCTACGCTGATGTTCACAAATCTATTGACATGGTTTTGATTAGGCTATTTTACTTCTTTTTTCCTTCTCATTTCACTTTGTTGTTATTATATTCCAAATGCTTCTTTATTATTTAAAAGGTCATTCTCTGTTTTCCTTCATCTATCCATAATTACACTGTTTTCCTCAGTACTAATATTCTGGTTAGATCTTCATCAAACTTAATCTATGTTAAAATCAAAGGATTAGAAAACTGTCAGCTCCTGATTTTAGTTCTGCCATGTATTAAAAAAAATCCAACCTGGTTTGTGTGTGTGAAAATACCTGGCACATCTCTTGCTTTTATATAGGCTCTACTTTGAAAGGGAGTAGTGATCCCTAGAACTGAAAGTAAGAATACACTGAAATATATATATATATATATATATATACAATTGAATATATATGTGTGTATATATATAAAAATAAGTGGTTTACGGCTAAAACCACAAATTTATAAAATGAAGATAAAGCCCTCTAAAGAAATAGAATTCCTAAAGTTCAGGGATTTGTCATTTGCCAGTAATCTAGGACAATGATTCTCTGTTCTCTGTAGAGCACTTTTATGTAGTCTGAGGAGTTACTTTTGTCAAAATTCTGCAGCAATGATGAAAAATTGAAATAAGAGGTCAACCCACTATCCTAGAAAATTTCACTTGGGTCTCGCTTCAAGGAGAATTGCCATTGTTCCCTTATATTCCTCTGTCTTATGGGGTTCCTGGACAAGAAATGAAGTTAGTTTTTCCTTTAATTTTCTGTACTGTAAGGACAGCTGAGTTCAGTGTACTGCTGGTACTGAAATTAGAAGGGAGAGACAAAAGAGAGCAAGCTAAATAGTGGAATCATCAGGAGACATATGATTTATAAGTCTCACATGTACTTCAAGCAGTCAGGTGAGAATAAATGCTAGAAAATGTAAAAATATTAGTAAGTGAAATAATATATTGTTTTAGTGGGGCATAGGAAACAGAATAAATACACAATTTTAAATTTACCTGCTCCTTAGAGCAAGGAGCAAAACAAGGTCTGTCCTCATGTTACAGTTATTATTCTCCTTAATATTGCGGTAACAGTGTTTTTCATGTAACTGTAGGATGCTGCTTTGCAAAAGATCTGCAAGGATCTCAAGCATATAAAATACTGAATAGCAGCTGACATGTAGGAAGGAGAGAAAAGAAGAGCCTTTGCTCATAAGAAGAGATTTCCCTCTGCTCCATGCAAATAAAACACCAACTGAAATGCATCATAAAAGTCAAATAGGATTATGATCTTAGTGCAATGACAGTTTCCTTTCAGATGAATTAAATCTGATGGTGAGTCATTCTGTTCTAGAAAAGAACAAATTGTGTTGTAGTCCTTTCCTAAGATAAAGAGGATACAGAAAGGGAAAACATTATGGCAATGGAAGATAAGAAACCTCCTTAAAGGCAATTTGGGAAGTATTTATTTTGTGGAAAAGTGGGAGAAACTGGATGACTAGAGGGGAAGTGATTAAATATTCACAGAATGAATGCAACAACCACAACTGTCAAATGTTTCAGTTAACCATTTTTTTTCCAGTGTGCTAAATCTCTTTCTACAAGTTAGGCTAGAAAGTTTTCTCAGCATGCTTTCTGATATTTTGGCCACCACAGATGCTTTGAATTGTGGCATTGTAATTACATGTTTCTCCATCATCCTTCTTGTTCCTACATTATTCTTCTGTAGCATAACTCATATTAGAAAAGAACATTTAACTATGTTATTTAGTATGGAGTCAGAGAAAATTTCCTGTCCTTTAATTTTCAGAGTATGCAGACAATTTCCATTGGTACTGAAAGATCAGTATAGAAAGAACACCTATTTCTGTAGTTTTGTAATATAGAATTGATGGATGGGAATGCTTAGATTAAAACAAACAAAAAATCAAAACTCCAAAACCTCATAAGGCTATTAATTTTGGTTACTGAAAATGTAGTGGTAGTTTCAGTAACGAAAACAGGATTTGCTCTAACCCAGGGCTGTCAAACTTATTTTCACTGGGGGCCACATCAGCCTTGTGGTTGTCTTCAAAGAGCCAAATGAAACTTTACAAGTGTATAAATGTAGGAGTAATTTGACAGCCTTGCTCTAACCATTTTTCAAACTTTCCCCACTTCTGCATCTCCACAGCCTCTTAGTAGTGTTTGTAGGAACTAATGTTGCAATCTTTAGTGAAGTAAAACCTACACCTAAGTCAATGTAAGTTTCTTCTCTTTGGAACAGCACATTTTTTCTTAGAGCATCTCCTTTGTCATTACTTTCCATTCATTAGCAGCTACTCACTTTGCAATTTGCATGACATGTCATCTATGTACATACATCAAATGCTTCCATCCTGAATTCAAATTACTTTATATGGAAACTGTTACTTTTTTTTTCACTGATGGCTTTTGTTTCCACTTTTGTTTTTGGAAAAAAAAATAAAATTGGGAAATTGAAGGTTCATCCATGAAAGTGTATGAACTTAAAATATTTTTTTTCTACATCCTTTGTTGCAATATTATACAGCTTTAAGTAAAGGAACTAAGCAAGCATGTTCATGCTTCTCCACTGCCAATAAAAAACAGATAATTTTCAAAAGTAAACCCAAAGAGAGGGAAGAAGGAAGACTTTTGTGTCACTAAATTAGACATTTTACTACTCAGTCATCATCTACTAATGACACATTTTATCCTAGGATATAACAAATATTTTTTCCTATGTGAAAATGAATGTAATTTTAGTAAACATTTCATAGTAAATTTTAAAATATATGTATTTGTCTACATATACAGAATTATAACACTTTCAATCCACTCTCACCAAAATCATCAAAAGCAGACTTGTTTTTTCTAAGGTTATGAAAATGCTATTCAAGAAATATTATTGTTGGTTAACTGATGGGCAGTGAAGCACCACACAGTTGCTCACTTACTTCACCCCCACACCTTTATATGTTTGGTTTTTTGTTTTTTGTTTTTTTTTTTCTGGTTTGGTTTTTGTGGGCAGTTTTGGTGTGGTTGGTTGATTGTTTTTTCAGGTGATAAAGACAGCTTTAGTAGCTACGTGCACCTCTAAATGTACACATGTATCTGTTACAAGCAGTGCCATAACTTAACAAATGCACAGAACTAGGAGATGTGATTTTGTAAAATCTGAAATTCTTATATAAAGTCCTGGATTTGCCCCCTTCTCTGGCAAAGCTCTGATTCTGTTTGTTTCCTTCATGAGTTAGGTAGAATAATTGTCAGTTTTCTCTTGCATATAAGCAGAATGCACTTATTATTCAAGTACAATTAGAAAAAAAATAATTACACAGTCTCATTAATCAGATCTCTTAAGCTTTTTCTGTGTTAGAAAAGTAGAAGCATAAAAAGACATTTAGAGTAAAGGATATGCTATAAAATGAGGGAAGGACAAATAACATAAGGCCTTGTCTGAGTTAAATGATGAGTTTCAGCTATTGTCTGGAGGTGGTTTTCTTCATTAATGACCGCTCTCACTAGCTACAGGGTTAGCCTCTGAAATCTTCATAAAGACAAGAATTCAAAGGTTAGGGAATAATGAAAGATGATGCCTACAGTCTAGTAACGTGATAGCTTTTTCCTGTTGAGGGAAATGCATACAATCAAAAATGCAGAAATTGCAAGATGTTAAAATAACTGCTTTAAGTAGCATTAAAGGGGAGAAAATTAGAGAAGCTCACATGAAGATTATGGAAAATTATGTCTATTAGTGTCACTTATGGCTACAGAGCTAAACAAACTGTTCTTTTTGACAGTTTGCTCTGACTGTGAAATCTAATGCAATGTTTCCCTTCATCTCCATCCTCTTTGCATCCCATCTCTCCACTGCAAACAGGAAATGCAGTTGGTCACCCTTCCAATATCCCTTTCTTCTACCTGGGTGATAGTGGTAGCCCTTTGAGATTCTTGGAAACGTGGCTGGTGAGCAAGATATTTTCCTGTTTACAGTGGCTAGCAATGCTTGCGAGCATACAGAAAGCTTAATTAGTTTTTCTTTATCTCTGTTTCTGTGTATCTCAAAGTCTCTCAGTGCTGAAATGTATGCTTTTGCACACACTTCGAGAAGAAGAGAGAAGCACATTGTGAATGAGCTTATTTTGAGCATCACCTTATGGTTTCAGCAGCTCTGCTGGCTCTGTGTTTGGAGCAGTGGGAAACGTTTGGCAGCTCAGTCGCGTGATTTTCTACGTGCTCATCAGTTTGATCCAAATGGGTGAACAGCTGGGATCTCACCATCTTGGAGACAATTGCTTACTGGAGTTCATTTCTCTGACAGACATTAAGCTGTAATCTTACTGAATGGTGCTTTGCTGTTTCCCTTTTTTTTCTTTTTGCCTAATGAAAAGAATATTGAAATTCAACCAGAGAGTCTTTATTATCTCTAGCCATTCATTTTACAGTAAAAAGAATGCTATTGTATTTCCAAACTTTGAGGAAGGCAAGATTTCTTGTAGATCTCATTTGACATTTTTTTCTCCTTCGAAAATGGAAATAAATGTGTTTTCTCATTTGAAAAATACCCGTACCATATCACAAAAGTTCTATAATTATATGCAGTAGACCCAGAAATGATCCCATTGAGAAAGCTTCCATTTGTCTGTAGAGAGAATGATAGAAATCTTAATTCTCTCAAAAGAAAACAAGGTATTCAGGCAAAGATACTCTTGAGGTGTTTCTGTTTGATTGTTTTTTGTGTTTGTTGTTGTTGTGGTTTGTTTGGGCTTTTTTGTGTGTGTGTGTGTTGTTGTTTTGGAGGGGGAGTTAAGTTATTACAAGTACTTTAATAGAATTGTAGGTTTTCCTCAAAAAACATGAACTGATACTGTATCTTTGATTGTAGGGCTTGCAGCTCTCTGTCACCAAGTAGCTCCAAGGTGTAAAAAAAACAAAAAAACAAAACAAAACAAAACAAAAAAAACCACACCACACCAAAACCAAAAAACAATGAATATACCAAAATCACTAAAACTACTTCCCAATTAAGGGGAACAGTCCTGCAGTCCTGTTCAGGTGTCCTGGTTTCCTGGTTCCTCATAGAGGACGTAAATTATCAGGTTTTTGTTTTTTGTTTGTTTGTTTGTTTTTTGAGGAGAATATGGGTAAAAACAGTTGATGTGAATCTTCCATGTTCACACACTTTGAAATTAGGAGAACCAAGTGTATTTTTCAAAGTAATAGACAGATGCTAATTTTCTGGGAGAGTGCTAGACATTTGTGGCCAGCTCACCTGGTTACCTTAATATTACACCTTATAAGTTCTTTGTGTAGTCATCTCTAGAGTAAAAGGAGCTATTTTCTATATCTGTTGATAAAGTAGAACAAGAAATACAATGAGTTCTTTGTATAACTTGCTTTGCTAAATGTAATACTTTATCTTTGGTGTGACAAAGTGCTATTGTTATTAGGTGTATATTTAATGTATCCTGAGTAAGACAATAAATGTAACTGCAATTTCTTTTGTATTTCCCTGGGTAAGGGAAGTCAAGAGCATGAATGCTTTCATGCCCTTCAACCTGCCCACAGATGTAGTGGAGTCCCCGCCGCTGGAGGTTTTCAGGACACCATTGCTCAGGGTGTTAGATAACCTCATTGAGGCTCTCTTTTCCATGAAAGTTTCGACCAGATG
This sequence comes from Columba livia, assembly GCF_036013475.1. Taxonomy (NCBI): domain Eukaryota; kingdom Metazoa; phylum Chordata; class Aves; order Columbiformes; family Columbidae; genus Columba; species Columba livia. Next base: position 61,214,859 of record NC_088605.1, read on the forward strand.
ATTTTTCGAGATCCTTTCCTATTTGGGTTGTTCTATGTTTTCTATAATTTAAGACAACATTATGGCTAATGGGCCTGCAGTTAGCGAAGAGTAAGTTAGGAAGCTGAGGACCTTCCTCCTCTCTTCCTCCTAATTTTTATTTTTATTCTCTGACATTGAAATAGACCTGAAATCATTCCTTCTTAGTTAACTGGTGGAGCACTAGGACTGGAAGAGAGGCAGTGTGTTAAGGGTGACTAGGGCTGGACCAGCAAACTAGTGGTTGAGTTCTACCTTGACACTCTCAGTGATATAAAAGGAGGGGAATTCAACATGGGAAAGAGATGTCCCTGGAGAAATCCTTTAGTCCTTACAGATAAAGGATTACTTCACAGGCTGCTGCTGAAGTGGGATTAGTGCACACTGATGTCTTTGTGATTCTTTCTTTTTTATTTTTTGAGTTGTTCGGTTGTTTTTCCTTTGTTTTCAAACAAAAATTGGTAGTTCTGTGAGAAAAATTGTGCAGCATAGTGTATGCAAGAAACATATTAAAGTCTCTTTCACTCTTGCATTTAGAGTGGGGACTAACATTCATAAGATCAGTTCTAGGAGGAGTTACTGTACAGCTGAACCTGCTTGCTACAGGAAAAAACTGGCAGAGAGTTTGCATATGTACTCTCAGTCCAGCTAGGAATAACCTTTTCAATATATAATTTTCTCTTCACAGCCTGTTCTCCCTTCATCCAATCCAGAATGCAATTCTCTTGAAATGTTAGCTTTCCAAGAGAAACAAGCAATAAACCTCTATAGTATTGCTTGGACCAAATACTTTTTCCCAGACAGGAGATAAAATTATCTATATAGAGAGTTTCTATGTTCAGGTGCACATCCCCCCTGCTGTTATTTTCATCCTCTAATGTTATTTTTTACATAAAATGTAGCTACGTTTTGGGGACTGGGAAAAGAAAGTTTGTTTTTTTGTTTAAATAATTAAACAAATAATTAAACAAATTATTAAACAAATAATTAAACAAATAATTAAAAGCTTTAAATAAGAAGTTATTAAATGTATTCCATGTTGTTACAAAAGTTATTTTGGTCCAAATAACACCTAGTGGAAGTATGGAAGCCTTTATTTGTAGAAGTGTCTTCCAGACCTAAATATTACAATGATCAGGTGTTTAACTTTTTTGTTTAGGGTTTAGGCAGCAGTCCTCTCCAGGTGTAACTGTGTGGTAGAAAAGGTCCTACCTTTCTGTCAATTGAGAGGTTCATGTGCTAAATTAACCTTGCTAACTTTTCCTAAAGTAAATTAGGGAGAAATATAATGAATTGGTTTGTAACATCCCTATATATGTATCAGACTGAAAGGATGAAATGAAAAGATGAATTTTTTTTTTTTTGTAATGTTGGTATTTAATTGGACAAACCATATGTAGACGGATGCTTATTTGATGAATGAAAATCTAGTTGTAGCAAGGGGTTATAACTTTATTTTTGTCCAAGTTCAAAAGACTTTCAGAAATCTCTGTTCTAGGAGAAAGTGTGGAAGCGCAGTATTTCTTCAGGCATACCACAAGCATCAAAGAAACACATTTAACCTAATGTATATCTTAGAATTGATGGGAATTTTGCTGTAGTTGTTCTGCCTTATAGTCAAGACACTGAAAAACTGAAATGAGATGGAAAAAAATTGATTTCACATGTTTTACAAGGGAACTTTTCTATTCAACGTGAATCTTGGGTCTTCCACCATTACTGACAAGTTCCTCTGTGTCACGGAGTCACCCCGAGGTTAGTTTAAGGGACAACAGGGTCCAAAACAACTTTTATTAAACCGGTGAGAAACAGGGTTTTAGCACTCTGAAGTGACTTGAATACAGGTTCAGATATCAGTTGAGGAAATTATTAAGGGGCAGCAACTAATACAATAAGATGTCCACAGTGTGCATGCATGTGGCTTCACTAAAAACAATGCCAGAGCCATCCCTGAGTCTGGGAAGGGTACACGCTTGCCTGAACATGGTGTGGGATTATTTTAAAAGGATACACATACTTGTATTGAGTATGGAAAGTGTACACTCGCAATTCTGCGAGGATTAATTTATGATACAATCAGAATCCTGCTAGAAGAAATACACGTGCAAATATGCACGGAATATTACACGTGCTTATGTGGAAGCACAGGAGGAAAATACACTCACGATTATGCGAGGAAATAATTTACACACGTGCTCGTATTGAGCATGGAATGTACGCGTGCAAATGTGCGTGGAAAGTATAAATACACATGCAGATGTGCACGGAAAGTAGATAGACTCACAATCCTGCAAGGCTTGATTTTACTCACACACGTACATGGTGGCAAGGCAAGCAGAGTCTCCATCCCAGGGCGGGAGGGAAGTGGCTCCTGGCGGCAGCAGCTCAGCTCGTAACTCCAAGAGGATCGCACAAGGGGTGGGCCTCGACGAGAATCCTTGTTTTATAGCCTGATCATATCTGACTGTAGGCATTCCAGAAGCTTCTCTGCACCCCCACACTAGCTGTCAAACAAAAGAAGCTGTTAGCCTCAAGAAGCAGAGAGAGAGGGAGATGTGTCTACGCCTTCCATATCGAAGGAAGGGAGGGGGAGAGAGGGGGGTTTGCATTTTGCCACACTCTAAATGCAATAGCTGATATTGTTTGTCTTTACATGACTTACTTTTCGTTTGTTTTGGTAAGAACGATAATTTTGTCTTGATTTATGGTTGATTGGAATTATTCCTTTTTTATCAAAACAAAAATCCTAAAAAATGCTAGCACCAATATTAAATTCCAAGAAATAGCATTTGTAGCATAGATGAAAATGAAATAAAGGACAATCTTAAATCCTTTACTAGAAAAGGTCTGTACTGAAATACTGTTATAACGTAGGTGACAAAGTGCCTCAATGCTGTCCACGACCAGGTCAAACTATGCAGAGTTGCTTCTGGATTTTACAGGTTGTCCCATTTCTTGCAACCATGAAGTTCTCCTTTCAAGTATTTCTTGTTTTTTAATACTAAGTTTTACATATAAATAGAACATATATATATATGTAACTTTCAATTCTGTAGTTTATATGAAGCATGAGAATTAAAAGAAGTCTTTTGCAAATATTTTATGAGCTTTTTATTCTACTGCAGTTTAATGTTAGATTATGAGAGGAAGAGGCTTTTTTTTTTAAAGGAGTGACTTTGAAAATGTTTTTGATATCAGTAAATGTATCTTAAATGAAAACTAAACATATCATTTGAAGGTTATAGGCAGGAAAAACAAAATGGCAAAGAAAAAGCTAAACCAGCAACATTGTAATTTTTGAGGCATCTGCAATTGAAATTTGACTAAACAGTTTCCAGTCAAGAGAACTTGATGTTCTCTGCAGTGTCAAATAGATAAATAGTGTCTATGACATGGTTATTCTGTTGTATAATAGAATGCAAATTTTGGCAGCATTATGTAAGTGTTTGGCTGACTTCATACAAGTTCTGCCCTGAAAAAAAAAAACTGTAAGTATCTGAATGAAGTGCTTGAGTTGAGAGAGGACCTCAGAACAGATGGTGTGGTATATACTGGGTAGCAGCCTTGCCACAGAACAAAAACACTCAGTTCAAACCAAAATCAGGATCAAATCAGTTTATGAACTTATTAATAAGCTGTAATCAACTGGAAATCAGTGAACTATAAAGTCAGGATCAATAGTAGCAATAGAGCGAGTAAACTAAAACATTAGGCACATACGAAATGTTAATAAAACCTCAAATTTCTATCAGTTGATCTACAACTAAATCCTAGGAAGTTACTGTTCCCTGTGCACACTAGCACACATATACCTCCCAGCCCTGGGGGTTACTAGCACCCCCCACTCCTGGGGGAACTTTGGAAAAAGTGGGTAAGGATGTCCAGCGAAAAGTGGATCAGGTTCTCTTCCTTTTTTTAAAATCTAGATTTGTAGTAGGATGAATTTTTTTTTTCTGGTCCATTTAGGACCATGTCTAGCAAAAGGATGACACTGAGAATAGTCTTATGCCCTATATTTGCATGCATGTTTCCTGGTTTGGGTGAGTTATGAAAGAATGCAGCTGTGGTGTATGCAAATGCATCTGCACAAATCACAGAATCAGAGATTATTTCTAGCAAGGAGCTTGGGACATATTTTTGTCACAGATTTATTTGAACAACTCATTTGAAGTCGAGGTTTTCATCTGTCCAGCTTTCAGGAAAGCAAATAATAGCACTTCCATAATCAGATTAAATACATATAGGGAGAATGTTACTACCAATGCACAGTTTTCATTGATATCTTTATAAAAAATTGCTTTTCTTAATTTTTGTATGACTGACACTAAAGATGCGGTTGTTACTGAGAAGCTGATTTGTATCTGTATTCAGTTTCTTTCCCTTACTGTGCTTGGGATGTATTCATTCAAACAGTGTCATTATGGTTTAATGGGCTTAATTTAATCCCGTAGTGTTCCCCTCTCACTTTTCTTCCATATTCAGTGCTTTTACCAGCATCTGTAACAGTTTTAGTAAGATCAGTTTAGCTGAAACTGAATAACTTGGAGTCCCCAGAAAATGGAAGAACAACTTGTCTAGGTGCAGTGTTGAGCTGCTGTTATGTGCGGCACCTCAGCACTTCTGTGGGGTGCTTTGGGTGGCACTTGAAGCTTGTACAACATGAGTTGTTTTCCTTGCTTTTGACCAGTAACAACTCCTAAAACATCGTTAAAGTTTATTCCTCCTTTGAGTTTTTATTGATTGCTCATCTTCAAATAAGTGATAACTTTCAGTCAACCTTTGAGAGTCAAATGGTTCTAATTTCCTGTATTAAAGCAACCCTTAAGCCTCTTTAATTAAGTCACTCTTACAGAGAATCCTTGAACTTAATCCCTTCTTGAAGACTGTTTACCTTTACTTGTCCGAAGATCGTTGGAAGAAATTCTTGTCCAATAATATTCAAAGATTCCTTATCAAATTCTGAAAGGTAACTAATTAATCCCAGAAATAAGGCTCCATGCTTAAACAGTTCTCTAATTTAGTTACCTGTTTGAAGTGTGTCGATTGACCTTATGGTAACTGTCCATAAAATATCTTCACTTTCATAAAGCAGGAGTATTGGGTTCATGTCTGCTTAAAAGACATTATATCTTTCTAAAGCTTTGAAGGGAATATATAATAATCTTTATATAGAAAAGTGAATGTGGAGAACCAGTAAATTTCTACAAATATAAGTAGAGATTTATGTGTGTGTATATGTGTATATATATATTTATGTTTATATACACATGAACATATAGATTACATTTGTACTTGGGAAGTTTTACTTAAGACTTGGAAAAACTTTGGCTTAGCTTTAAGTAATTTTTATAAAGAAATGTGAGAAGCATTCTAGTCGTGTGACTTTGCAGTTCTGATAACAGATCATGAGCACCACTGGGAAGATGGATTAAATTGGAACATAGATTAAGTGGCTGGCTGCAATTTTATTTCAACTGCTTTTAAGTCAAAAAGGTCAAATAGAAGCCCAAATAAGCTTTTGCTATGATCTAAGGAGTTGAGTGTCACATAACATATGCCTTTGGGCTTGGAAAATGTCTTTCTTCATCGAGTCTAAGGAAACGATTTGGCATTCTGCTTAAGTTTTCTATCTAGAAAGCATGTTTTCTGTCTTTTATTTGATTATATCTTTAAAAAAATATATTTTGACCTGTCTTAGAGGAAGCTAAAGGCTTTCCTGTAATATAGGCAAAATTGAATTTTTGCCAGTCAAAGTATGTGTCTTTTATTCCAATGAAAAGAGGAGATGGAAACCTGAAGGTTTGAACGTTCTGTGCTTGATGCTGTCTTCTTGCTTCACACCCATCCAGCAACAGTTTCTGGAAGGGGTTCAAGCCTATTATAAATTTGGAATATGAAGGCATAGAAAATACACAGAGATTATCCTGAAATGCAATACTCTTTTTTTGCATGATAGGAAAGAAAAATAATTTTAAAAGCCTTATTCATTCTAATACTAAAGAATTCAACAGTCAGATTGGTAGAATAAATCTGCAAATTTATTGCAAGGACTGTTCTGTTAATTCTGGTTAAAATACGATAAAGTAATTGTGGAAGAAAGAAGTAAGCGATTAATTAATTAATCTGAAAGCAAGCAAACAAAAAATATGCTGATGCTCCTTAGACTAACACATTTGAAAATATACAGATGTGTTGTCAGGCTTGAAACTGTACTGCAATTGTAGCTGTCATAGGTCCACTCAAATGAAACCTGTACAGGTCAATTCATTTAACATTTTCCTAGTATATGAGAAAAGCAGCACATCAATGCTTCCTGAAAATGGAGAATTACAAGCCTAGGTTTTGCATGAGTGACCAAGGGTTTCTAGCTATGACACATAAGGCAGACTAAACAAAACAAAGTTTGCAAATAATATCTTTAGGAATTTCAAACTGCTATCAAATATACACATTCTATTATTATACAATATTACCCTTTAAATGGGATTTAGTCATATATGTTTAATATCTTTTTTTATCCAATGTATCATGCTATTTTGCCATATTTATTAGTTTGAAACCATATTTTGCTGTAATTAAGAAGGTAGATTCTATCCTAAAACTTATAATAATGAAAAATGGCAAGGAGTAGGTCTGTGAACGGCCTCCAGCAATCATCCAGTCCATCTATCTGCCTCAGAATCAGCTATAACTAATAGCTGCTTGATATAATTAAGTTCTTCATAACATCTGCTGGTGATGGAGTCTTCAAACACCTTCTAGATCACTTTTTAGCTTTTTGCTTTCTTTTTTTTCTGATATCTTACTTGTATTTTCCATCCTGCTATTTAAATACACATGTTCTTCACCTGTGGTCAGTAAGCATGGACATCCATTTATTTCTTTCCTCCTATTCATTATGTAAAAAGAGATGAAGGTTAGGAGGAAAATGGAGGAATGTAGTGCTTTATCAAAAAAATACAGACATCCACGAACACTAACTAGATGTGTAAAATGACTATATTATGAAACAGAGCAGCAAGCTTAAATAATTAAAAGCTTTATGATCTTATTCGAAAGATTGCACAGGTCTATATGGGCCTATACTAATATACATCTGCTATTTTTACTCTGTTATAACGCAGAAATTAGATGTTGTTATTGCAGTTACGTACTTGTTATAGTTGATGTTTTTAAAATGTTGTAAAATGACCCTGAATTAATTGGGGAGAGTAGTTGTCTTTTTGGTTTTGTCCTTTTTTTCCCAGTCACATATGATAGCATTGGTGTTTTCAAAAAATCTTTAGCATGTTTTGAGTATTGGAAGCATAAGAAAATAAAGCTTAGATTTTTAACATGTGACTGGTGAGTACTAAGGAAAGGTTTAAGTCTTTATCTACAGTTGTGTCATATTGGAAGCAAATATCAATCTATAATTCCTATTTTTAGAATTGGACAGTGGATTAAATAGGTATTTTATCTGTATATGAATTACATTTGACTTTACGAATATAGTTCCTGTTGTAGCATATTATTAGCTCAATTGTGCCATTAAGCATGCAGCATTTTTCAACATCAATTTAAAGAGAGCTAAGTGTGTCCTCTTGAACATAGTAATTGCATCCTAGCATCCTTTTTATTTAAAATAATTCATTTTACCGACAATAATATGGTTTATCTTCCAATATAAATTCCTTGGGGCACAGATAATGCATTATTCTCTATTTAGAAGACAGGCACATCATGGGAACTACTAGAAATGAAGGATAGTAATTACATTCCTTAAGGGGAGTGACAGAAGCTTAGTTTAAATTTCAGGAGAGATATAAATGAGAACTCTGCACAGAATGAATTTCAATCCAAATGAGCAAAACTTTGGTCTATATATTTAAAATTACATATTTTGAATGAGAGTTCCAGGCTGTTTTAAATAAGCAGCTGGAAAATATCCTGAATGTTGGTTTTGAGTATGTTTACTATCAGATAAAATTAAGTGCCAACAGTATTGTTATGGAATTGAAGATAATTGATCTCTGGTCTTAAAAGAAAAGTCTAGTTGTTAAAATAACATTTTGTTCATTGACTTGGGGCGGAGGGGGGGTGTCAAAAAGAACTCCCAAAACCTCAACATTTGACAAGCCACTTTTCTGGTTTTTTTAAGATGACTTTCTTATGTGGAAAAACAATAATTAAGCATGCCTGTCTGTCTGGTAAAGCTGACTTTACACTGTATTGCACTGTGATTGTCCTATGCCACTGATCTGTCCATGTTAATACATGTATGATCAACATGTCAGACTTTGAAAATTGGAAAAAATGTAGCTCTTCAACAAAAAAATCAGAAAAATGAGAGAGAGACCTAATGCATGTTTTGTTTCTAAGCTCTGCATGTTGAAACTGAATGCAGATGGCACCATTTTGAATGAATTAAGGTTAAAATGGCAGATGTTGTCTCAACTTCTCATTCTACTTTACTGATACAAAACCATGAAGTGAAGGATGAGCCCTCTACTTGAGTTGTCATTATTCTGGTATTCTAGAAACTCTTAACATTCTTATAGTAGCAGTCAGTTGTTTTCTAAGAATTCACATTTGTGACTTTTTCTCCTGAAAGTAATCAAGTTGCATTCATGGTGGTTGATCCCATAAGGCATTAAGTTTGACATAAAGGTTTTGTTTTGGTGATTTTTTTTTTTTTAATCCAGATTATTTTATTAGCAGTTGTGCTGTACAATTTAAATAAATTTAGAAAGAAGGTTGTGGTTTGCATAGTCCTAAAACCGCCTCATTCTTAAATGACTTTTAGACATTTTGAGGGACGTTATAAATAACATGCCACCATTAGCCACCATCAGCAGCCTTTTGCAGCCTGAGGGTAGGAGGTGCTCTGCCTGTCCCATTTCCCAGTGGATACATTACTGTGGCCCCTAAATGTGTGCAAAAGGTAGGCTGCTGTGAAATGAGCTTGCCTGCGTTGATTAAGGAAACAAGATCGTAAATACCTAAAGCGTGCACATTCCTCTGTAGAAGTGTATACAGGGATGTACAATTGCCCATTAAGACCGTGCTCTACAAGCCAACTGCAACCAAGGTCGTAAAAGCAAAGACAGATAAAAAGGATCCACTTACAATTTCAAGTGGAAGTCCATGTTCATGGACTAGATCAAAGATGGGAAAAGTACCACCTGGGGTCCAGCTCTGTGTATGCTACAAGGAATAATTTGTTCCACTTATGTTGAATTATTTGTAGGAGTGAGGCATTTATTAATGCAGACATTTGCAAGATCAGCTCCACTTCTTTGTTTTTTTTGTTGCTTTTTTTGTTGTTGTTGTTGTGGTTTTTTTTTTCAATCCTACTATTTTTTGGTATTACAATGAATGTTAAATACATCCACTTTAATTTTTAGTTGGATTTTTTAAAACACTCTGGTAATGTAAAAAAGTTAATTTTTTTTTTTTCAAAAATAGAACTTTTTATAGCAGTATGAGAATTTGTTTTTTTTTTTGTGGAGTGTGGGTTTGTTTTTGTTGTTGTTTGTTTGTTTTTCTATTTGTTTGGGTAGAACAAACGTTTATTTAATTAATACCTACAATGAGAACAGAAAATTCTTCAGCTGGTCTGAGGCTGGGAAAAGTTGAGTCTGCATTGATAAAATCAATCCCAATGTAAATATTGGTTCTTAACCCTGAAATGGAAGGAAATAGTTAAGATAAAATATAGATGCTTGCTCACAATGTGAGTATTTTAAAGACCTTTTTGAAGTTTAACAGAAGAGCTATTTTTTGATACATTTAAATGTAATCACTTAAGGTTGCATTTTATGACAAGCTTGACAATCAGTCACTGTAAAGGTAAATTTTCAAACCGTAAGGCCCTGAATACATTAGAAAAACAAAGGTAGTTTTGTTATCAGAGAAACTGATAATGCTGAAAGGAAGCCAAGGTATGTGACAAAAAAAAAAGAAAAAAAAAGAAAAAAAAAAAAAAAGTCCTTTCAACATTTCAACCTTTAGAGATCAGTTAATCTGAAAGAGTCTGCCCTGGTTATGTTTTAAAGGATGCACAGAGATCCATAGACACACACAGGAATTCAGTGGTGCCCTCAGGGTGCCTCTGTTTGTATTACAGGGCGGCTCATTCACAGTTCACCTGGGATAGAGCAGCTCGGCTTCCCTTTGTGCTCTCAAAGCCACCTATAATGATACAAATAGAAGTACCCTCAGGGCACTGCATACAAAGCATTTAGAAGAGCCAGAGATCCTTTACGGTATGAAGGAAATACAGAAAGTAGAAAAAAAATTATTTTTCTCCATGGTAAATAAAAACTAAGTATTTGGCAATTTATATTTCAGAAGTTAAGCTTGTCATTTTCTAAAAAGTACAGACTTTGTAATATCTTTTAATTTCAATAGCCAAATGATTGGTCACACCCTGGGATAGGTATGTTGTTCCCTGGGAGATTTACCTTTTCCTATATAGACATAGAGAACATTTTCAGAGCAATTTGCATTTCCCTTAATAAGAAACCAGAAGCTTCAAAATAAAAGGCTGAGCAATAACAAGTAAGATTTGTTCCTTGAATTCCGCATCACAGATACTCCCTTTACAAAATAAGATTGAATCATTACTAATGCACTTGTTTTTTTCACAGAAAATAATATACTGCTTCAAATACAAGCTATTTCAAAGCTTCTGTTTTTCTGAGCTACTCCTTATCTTGGCTACCATACTAAAAAACCAAAACAAACAAAACCCAAAACAAATGAACAAACAAAAACAAAGAAATCAACAACAAAACAACAGCAAAAAAAAACACGTAGGGAGCTTCTAGTAGCTTTATCTAATTACACTACCTCTTTTTAACTTGAGATAAATTAACACTGATACCTTTGATATAATGTGATAAAGTTGTTATGATAATGCAACAGAGTTTTATTACCAACAGTTTTAGCTTTTTTTTTTTTTTTTTTTTTTTGAAAATGTGTAGGATGTGCTTTTCTACACTTATTTCTGGAATACTGAATAGTTTTTACCTTTGCTTCCAAAATGCAGGGGGCATATTTCACGCTTGTTTAGACTACAAGAGATTTTAGGTTACAATTTGAATACAGTGCCCTTTTGTGGACTCCTACTTTGTGTTTGACATTTTTACTGCTATTTTAAAAGGCTGATTATGAGAAAGGTTATCCATGAGTTTGATTGCTATTTTCAGTGATCTTATTTTTTCCAGGATTCCCCATCTGCTGTAAAGGGTTTCATTTCCAGTGAAACTGAGGGTGCTCTCAGGCTTGCTACAGTTTCACGCGTTTGTTACTGAATATTGATAGAGCTGTCTATCTTTCATGCTGTATTTTGCTTTTATGTTTTCACGTTGCTACTTCACCTACATCATCTATCTGATTTTGCAGTTTCCGTTATGCATAAATTCTAACAAATCTGTTTACTATGGATTTTTTCCCATTTTATTCCCAAATACATATTGTCTTGACTTACAAATGCCTTATTTCTGCTTCAGTTGTAACTCTGAAAAGCATCTTTATAGCTTCAGTTTCCTAGCAGGTCAAATGCTTTGTCCCTGAAGTCTGGTTCTTTTTGGTATACAGCTCTTCTGGTGGAGGCAAACATCTCCCTTGTTTCCTAAGGTTACTGAAGCCTGTGGAGTGTGTAGTAAGAACAGGAGACCAACCTGGGAATTGGTGACTCCTCCTCTTAAGGGTTTTATTTGAGTAAGGCATTTCAATGCAGAACTCCCCAGCATTGTGACTCAGTGCCCAGCCACACACAACAACTAGCAGGGCTGATGCTTGAGCTGTGGTGTTCCTGAAGTGTTACCCCAAGGTGATGTGGCCATCAGAAGTGTCACCTCCACCTCCTCAGCTCTCGTGCTGAACAGTGGGGTCAGGGCAATTGATTGCTACATACTGCTATATGGTGGGTCACTACTGGAGGCTGTAGTGTCAGCTCTTTCTGTGGAAGTCATTAATGTAGTTTACCATAGACAATACTATCTTTCAGCTAACCACAAGCCTGAAGGAAACTGGAACTGTAAGGAAAGAAAACCAATTCAAGCTAATTCTGGAGAAGATTGGAAAGCTGTCAGCAAGAGGAAAACAATATGAAGAAAGACAAGTACTTGCTGTCAAGAATAGTTATCCTTTAAGAGGGCTGCTTTCAGATTCTTGCAGTTTCTTGGTAACTAAATAAAACCAGAAAGGCAAAATACATATTTGACAACTTAGGGATTTTTTTTTTTTTTTTTTTTTTTCTGGATATCACCTCTGGACTCAAGCAGCAGCATGATGTATGTTTCCTTGCTTCCAACCACTAACATACTTGAGATTGGTTACAAAACCCCAGGAAACTCATTTTTCTTTAACCTAAGCCTACTTTCCAAAGTATAAAATTAAAAAGTATTGGTTTCTATCTGCTTCCATTTTTGCTTTGGGCTGAGAAAAAAGGGAAATAGTGTTTCCTGAAAATGTGAAGTTGTTATGCAGAAGAGTTGGAGCGCTTCTTGATTTAAATGGTGCTATAGTAATTCTCTAAATCATTATTACTCTGACTGAATGTTGTCATTATCCCTTTAAACTTTGAAAAACAAAATGTAACCTGTGAGCACAAAGTCAAACATGGACATAGTTTTTCAATATTTGGGTATTTCCCTATGCTCCACAGAAAAACTAATAAAATGCATTTTTAAAACAGGTATTACCAGTTACCATTTATTGAAGAGAATTTTATTTCTGCTGTACCTGAATTTTTCCTTTCCATGATATATCAAGATTTGGGCATGCACGCTTTTTCTTTTTTATTTTTCTCTTCTATTC